>NC_135888.1:54995706-56195706 GCF_964194155.1 Cetorhinus maximus | reverse complement strand
GACAATGCCCTTTAAATTGAAAATAAGCACCAGCATTAATAACACTACCAGTGATTGACAGAGTGGTTAAATTCTGTATATTTTCTTCTGTCATTTCCTTCCTATTAAGACATTTTGACTTGTGTCTTTCCAACTTCAAGCCTTTTAATCTCCTTCCTATTGATTGACAAGCCCCATTGCCGTTGGACACACAAATCAGCAGTTGCATTGCCTATTACACAATGTGACTCACTGCAAATAATTCCGTCCACGCTCATGAGTGTGATCCAAATATAGATCAGTAGTTTTTCGTACTGCAGCCCCTGAGCTGTTCTCAGCCACATTTAGCTCTTGTAGACTTAGTAGACAAGGATGTTTCATTGCAGTTTCCTGACTCAATTGCCCTTCCCCACCCCCACCCCACCCCTTCAATAAATTTGGCAACATTAATTAGTTCAGGACACAGTCTCCAACCTACAGTATGCTTGGCAATTTTCAGTGGGGTGGGTGCAATCCTCTGAATACACTTTTTCTTTCTTCTCCTCCTTTTTCACTAATTGTCTTGGCTCCTTTCCATTCCTAAAGGTGTTGACTGTTGTCTGGGTTACAGTTTCATTGGCAGCACCTCTGATACCTTACTCAATGGCAGTTCTCTGTGAATGAGCTTTGGCAGTGGACATCAGTGCTCATGAAGTGAATATTCAGCACTGAAGGGGAAGATATCACAACTGACCCCAATCTTGTCCTCATTTGGACCAGTTTTAATCATTTAAGGGGGTTTGGAGAGGAAGATCCCAGATTCTATAACTTCACCCACAACATTGGCCTGTTTTTTTTTGTTTTTCACCTCTCCCAGGAAATAATAGTTTTTGAATGGGTAGGGAGTGTATACATTATAATACAGAAGGCATCACAATTTTGCACGAAAGGCTGGGTGGAGCCTATCCATCATTGTTCGTATGCATCAACACACACACACACATACATATACACATGTACACCAATGCACACACATATACGCGCACACATACATACGCATGTATGCACACGTGTGTGCACATGCGCGCAAGCGCACACACATACACATACATGCACACACACATACATATGCATACATGCACATGCAGACATACACACACACACACATATGTGCACACGCGCCTGCGCACACACACATACATTTACACACATACACACACACACATATACATACCTCCACATGCATGTGTACCACTCACACACACAAACACACTCCCATAGCAATTTTCCCTATTCTTATCCATTGTAACAGTCAGAACTAAACAACTGGACCTAGTGATCTAAGAAGGGGGATAAAATCAGCCAAGGATTTGCATCTGTTTATATGTGGAGACCGCTGCTGGGATATGCACAGGACTGTGACATGACAATAGGTCCAAGTTCCACTGTGATGGCTCCCACAGTCAAACATCACACTTATATTTAATGTCAATAATGACATAGGAAGAAGGTGCATTTGTACAGTGCATCAGAGAGAACTGCTGTCGTCAGTGGAGCCATGCACTAGGGAAGGTCAACCAGTCAGAAATTTGTCTTGGGGCAATAGCACTGGATTGGTGGTAGGGTATGAGTTCTGTTAATTTTGGGAGAATGGGCAGTTCATTCTGCTGATTTTACACTATCACCAATGATAAATCTCTACTCCAATGTTTTGAAAGCACAACCTTTGGAAAAAGGGACTAATATACAGACAGTCCCCGTTTATACCTACAACATTGTTCATTTAGTAAGTACATCTGAAGTGTTATCAAAGTGATAAGATCGTGTTGGAATAAAAAGTAGTTGTGATAGTTGATCATTCAGACTGTACGCACTTTTATAGTGATCTAGTGATGTAGTATGAGCATTTAAAAAGAGTAATTTTCTGAATTTGTTCTTGCAGTGGTGAGCTTCACTCATTAGGAATCTATTTGGAAAATAGTGTGCAGCAGATTCCCAAGTTTCTGAGATACAGGCCTGGGGTTTCCATCCTCAGGGTGGATAGCAGGAGTCACGAAAATTCCCAGCTCTGCCTGCCCCCCTCGGAAGAAAGTGCCCCGCAAAGGTGGGATCTTCATTGTTGGAGGTGGGTGCTGGCTGGATTCAGGCCAGCTGAGCTGGGAAGAAGTTCAGAGGTGGGCTGTTTAAAAGGCACAACTCGGTGCAATGGGACTTGGTCCCAGTTAAAATAAAAACGCAAAGGCCTTCCAGCCCTCACCCCTCACACTCCCTAACACTCCAAACACTCTCCATGCACATCTATTCCACCTCATGCCCCCCGCACCTCTTATGTCCCCTTATGCCCCCATGCCAAACTTTGCCCTTCCACCCACTGCCAAGGCCCCTCATTCCCCCTATGCCAAGCTCTGCCCTTCCATCAGTCCCCGATGCCAAGCTACGGCACTTGCACACCCATTGGTCCACAATACACTGTATAGAACCAGTGAACCCTATACTGACAGTAGGATGTGTAAAAGATGTTTAAAAAAGTAATTCATTCATAACTTTCTACTATGTTGAAAAATAAGTCATTTCACTTAGAAGGCAATAAAAGTGTCAATCATCCAGACCCTTTAAGGTATCAATAACAAAAACCACAAACGCTTGAAACCCCTTAACCTTGTGTAAATAAACATTGTGAAATTGACACCAGAAATCAGAGAGCCTGAGCTGTCAATCAAGCAATGTTTTCTCTGGGCCACATCTGTTTCAACAAGCGTAATGTGGCTAAGCAGGGGAGTTCTCCTGATGTCATGGCCAACACATAACATTCACCTTAAAAATTCATCACGAAAACAAAGTATCTGGTCATTTATCAAATTGCTAATTGTGGGACCTGACCATGCATAAATTGGCACTTAGCTATATTACACCAGTGACTAATGAGTAAGAGTCATTTATGGCACAGAAGGAGGCTTTTCAGCTCATTGAGCCTATGCCCACTCTCTTCTTGAGCGACTATGGAACTCTCTGCCTCAGAAAGCCATGGAGGCGGGGTCATTGAATATTTTTAAGGCAGAGGTAGATAGATTCTTGTTAGGTCAGGAATCAAAGGTTTATCGGGGGTAGATGGGAATGTGGAACTCAAAACACAAACAGATCGGCCATGATTTTATTGAATGGTGGAGCAGGCTCAAGGGGCTGAATGGCACTCTTCAGCTCCTATTTCAGATGTTCATATGTTCACCATCGGACTTTGATTCTGGACTCTGGACTCATGTGAAACAATAATTCTTATCTTCTCTATGGTCTTTGCCCTGTTCCTCTTTATCCTCCTTTTATTGTATGAATGTACTGGAGACAACATAGCAACACCCCCTCCTGCATTTTGAGTGTGTGTAAAATAAAATAACCCTTTTAGTTCACCCTAGCTTGCGTTTGCTGAGGGGTTGTTAATAGAGAATTGGATCACACTAAAACTGAGGGGTGGGAAAATACGCCACCACTTATAAAGGGGGATATCAAAAATATCAAAGAACACTTTCTGTTTGCAGACATTTGGTGAGAGGAGAAATCAGGACTGTGTTAAATTAAACCCTCTCCTGTCCACTACACTAACAACTTTTTGAGAGAAAAAATTCCTCCTCATATCCATTTTAAATCTCCATCTTAGATGGGAGACCTCTTATCTTTAAACTGTGCCCCCTAGTTCTAGATTCCCCCAAGAGGAGAAACATCCTCTCAGCATCCACTCTCTCAAGTCCCCTCAGAATCTTATAGTCCAATAAGATCACCCTTCATTCTTCTAAACTCCAATGAGTATAGGCCCAACCTGCTCAATCTTTCCTCATAAAACAACCCCTTCATCCCAGGAAACAGTCAAGTGAAGTTTCTCTGAGCTGCTTCCAATGCAAGTATACCCTTCCTTAAGGAAGGAGACCAAAACTGTAGACAATATTCCAGGTACGATCTCACCAATGCCCTGTACAGTTCCACCTCCTGTCCACACAAGTAACAGTGCCTCCTAATTTAGTGCAAATGCAATGCTGTATTGTACAGCTGAGGACTAGCAAGGGAATATTTATAGTGAAATATTGAACACATCACTATATTTCTCCCCCTCCTCCATGCCCTCCTTCCCACAGTCTGGCATTATAGCTCTCAAATACCCTTAGTTTCCGATGTGTGGAGCCAATTTCTATCCACTCCCATAGTCTGTTCTCAATTCCCACGGTCTTTAGTTTTATTTCATGAATTCATGCGTAACTCTGTCAAAGTTTTTTCTGAAAGCCCAAACAAACAAGGAGTTGTAACATTGGTAGCGTTTTCCGATAAGCCTGGGAGTTATCTCAAGCATTTTGAAAGCCATGCCGGCTGTTTTTTCAACAAGCTACTGCTTCTGTGATAACAAAGAAAACTTGCGTTTCTATAGCACTTCTCTCAATCTAAGGACAATGAAGTCTCTAATGCAGTGGAACATAACAGCCAAATTGCAAACTCCCATGTACAGTAATGACAAATGATCAGAGAGTCTGTTTTTTCAGGTGTTGGTTGAGGGACAGATGTTGGCCAGTACCTATGCTACTCACCTTTGAATCAATGTGGGATCTTTTATGTTAACCTGACAGGATAATCAGAGGCTTCAGTTTAGCATCTCAAGTGAAAGACAGCACAGCACTCCCTCAGTATTGTACTGGAGCATCAGCCTAGATTACATGCTCATTTCTAGAGAAGGGATTGAACCCATGGCCTTCTAAATCAGCAGCCAGAGTGCTTCCACTAAGCTACAGCTGATACTGACTCACTCTTTCAGTTTGTTCCTCAGTGTACGTTCTATCAGACCCACCATTGATGTAACACTAGCATTCCTGTGGTTGCTTGGGTCAAATTGATCCCTTTTTTAGAGGTAGATACTACAGCTGCTTGCTTCTGATCTTGCAGAACTTCACTAAAACTCAATTGATTTTTTTTTTGTCTACAGCTATTCCTTGTTTAACACACCTAATGTGTTCCTGAAAAATGGAGTGCTTAACAAAAAGTATACTTCCTCATAAGAAAGCATGTATTATGGGTGGATTACATTCCTGGTCTGTCATTTTTAGATTAAAAGACCATTTTTATATATTAATTTAATGTATTAAATGTAACCCATGTATTAATTAAACACAGAAACTCATAAGTACCAGGTAATGACCTACCAAACATGTACTAAATGTAGAAACACAGATGATTTGTTACAGGATGCCGGGCCACATCAAATCACTTGCCTCTTTGGCTGCAATGAAGGTTGGGGGTTGAAGTCGAACCCCAAGAGATCCGATAGCGTTGCAATTTGTGACAGGACCAGGGAATGCTGAGTCTTTGCTGAAAATCCCATCCGCAGCCATTTTGCATATGAGCCTGGGCTGTCACCCCAAACTCTGTCACCACAAAAATGGCCCCTGATGTCAGAAAGGGTGGAGTGGCAGAATTTGGTGCCCACCTAAGTTGTCCAAGTTTGGACCTCTCATGAGAACACCAGGGCGTTACTTGGGCAGCAGGCTAAAACTGTAGTGGTGAACTAAAGGGCATCTTACCTGTGCCATAATACCCACTCTCTCAAGATGCCATTTAAATAAAGTGACCTAGCAGTAATGATTGACCAAACGTGTTTCTTGATGCATGGGCAGTAACCATGCTAAATTGAAAATCGAGGCCGTGGCCGGCAGCGCTATTTGGGAAAGTTCGATTATTTTAAAATCACTGTAAAATGAAAATACGTTATTAGAACTTGCTCTAAGAACCTGTGCAGTGGATACCCCTAAAAGTGCAACCTTGTCCACATCAATCTTAAGATGTATGTCATCTGGCCCAGAAGCTACGGGATAAATTCTCTGAATCCCCCATTACAGGGTGGTAGATTAAAGAATGGGCACTACTGTATTGAAGCCTTCTCTCCAGCTTGCACTCTGCACTGTAATCATTGGACCAATGAGTTTACCTAGCTTTAATCCTTGACGTGTATCATGTGGAGATATTAAAAATGCAATGTTAATCAGGCAGAAGTGAACCTTGATGTGAGTCGTTTACAGTGTTCTAAACCGATTGTGCATTATTGAATTATAACAAATTGGGAATGGGGGTGGATTTTGGCATTGTACAACAGCACAATGGGTGATAGCAAGATGGTAAACCTTTTTATAGTCCTCCCTTGACTCCAATAGAAATAGAAATTGAGAAAGATGTGGAATGTGTTTCTGACCCAATGTCAACCATTTCATACAACCACATAAAGTCAAGGTCTACGTCAAAATTCATTGATTGGGGTGAACCGAATTTTGAATTAGGCTGCACAGACAATTCTAATTTGTAGGGAGATCCTCTGGTTGTCACCATGGTTGACAACCAACTGTCTTATTCCATTCGATGTGCCTCCTCCCACACATGGAACAGAGTTTTACAATCCCCTGCAGGTGGGTTTGCAGGGGGAGGGAGCTGTAAACTTTTGCGGGTGGCCTTCCTGCCATTCTCCCACCCTCCGGCCCACCCCCAAACTGTCCACAATTTTGCGGGGTTGGGCCGATGGTTAGGGTGGCCTGCCTATTTTCTCCCCAAATGACGCCTTTAAGTAGCCAAATATTGATCAGTGGAGGGCTGTTTCCCAGCTGGCCAAAATTTTTTGGTCGGCAGGGGTAATTTAGGGATGGTGGGTGTGCTCTCAGGTCATCCTTCCAGGGGTCTCAGGTGGGAAAGGTGGGGGAGAAAGGAGCAAGGGGGCACCTCATCACTGTATGCCTTTTCGGCATTGGGCGCCCCTCTCCGCTGGACCTTTCCAACATGACCTGCAGCCCCCTCTCTCTCAACTGCAACCCCCTTCCACCGATCCTCCCTTTCCATCCACTGTGAGACTTGACCCTGCTCCTAACTGGTCCTTTGGGTTCTGGTGCTTGACTCTGGGGACTGCTTGCAGTCCCAGCAGTGGCCGATGCTCCAGGTAGTGCTGCTGGGATTACAGAGCTGCTAGCAACTCTCTAAGACAGGGCTTCCCCCTGAGTGACAGATGGAAGTCTCTTCTCCAGCCAATTAATGCTCCTTGGAACAATAAGTGGCTGCAGGGCAGGCAGCATCGTTGGGGATACGTTCCCCATCAACTCTCTGGGTGGCAGGGCGGAAAACCCCACCATCCAAAATATCCTGCCCTTAGCACATTACACACAGTTCTGGTCGCCATCTTGCAAAAGCACATAAAGGCACTGGCAACAGTGCAACAAAGATTTTAAAAAGTGATACCACAACTGAGATGTTATAACGATCAGGAAAGGAAAAACAGGCTGCAGTCTTTCCTCTAGAAAGGAAAAGGCTGAGGGGTGACCTGACAGAGACCTGTAAGGTTATTAAAGAGTTTCATACAGGAAACATGGAAAAGAAGACCAAAACTAATGACCATAAATATAATATAGTCACTATCTTCTTTACATAGGGAGTGGCTAGAATGAGGATCTTGCTTCTGCACAGAGTAGATAAGGTGAATAACATTGAAGGGGAAACTAAAGAACACAAGGAGGAAAGGAATAGATGATTACATTGATAGAGTTGGGTGAAAAAGGCTGGGAGGAGGTTCATGTTGAGTGTATACTGGCATAGACTTGTTGGGCCAAATAGCCTGTTTCTATGCTGTATGCAATCCTGTGCAATTTCTCCCAATTCTGATAATAACTGTTTAATCAGTGCAGAGACTGTCTCATCCTCTCTTTTTTTGACTGCCATCTTAATCTGCATGACATGCTGTTAATTTATTTTAATTCAGAAAATATCTGTAGCTTTTGGATCATTAGCATGATATAATTAGATGCGATCTTGAAAAGAAGCTTTAATGAGAGGCTGACCTAAGCCTTGAAGCCAAAGGAAAACTACTCATGAAAATTAATTCCTCTTTGCTTTTTTTTGTAGGGACATTAAACCTGACAACATCCTTCTTGACGATCATGGTAAGTGGCAAATATTGCCTGAAGTAAAAGTAAATAAAACTTGTTATAACATCATAGAAGATGTGCTTACGGATTACCATATAAAGTGTGAAGCAGTGAGAGGTGTCAGTGGATGATGTGAAGGGCAGTATGCTTGGTTAACCAGTCTTAGTTGGGGAAAGTCAAACTGGCCTCAATGCCCCTGTAGAGGAGGGAGAAATATTAGCTGTCAAGTGCATTTGGTGGATGTCAAGGATTAGGTTTGGGTGTGATCTCTATGACTGAATACTCACTCTCCTAACTTGCAGACAAAAGGCTGGTTCTGCAACTGGGAGCTCCCAGTGAAGAGCAGCATTGGCTGGAAGTGATAGTCAGGAAATTGCGGAGCAGCAGGATCTTTGATTCTTCTAACATTCATTGAGATAGATGGAATACCAAGACCTCTGTGGACCTGTGATTAACTGATAAGTCCTTTTCCCAAAACAAAAACAGAATTACCTGGAAAAACTCAGCAGGTCTGGCAGCATCGGTGGAGAAGAAATCAGTTAACGTTTCGAGTCCTCATGACCCTTCGGCAGAACTGAGTATAGTTAGGAGAGGGGTGAAATATAAGCTGGTCCAAGGTGGGGGGGCGGGGGGAGAGAGAAGTTGAGGGTGGGGTAGTTTAGGGATAAGCAAGCAGTGATAGGAGCAGATAATCAAAAGATGTCACAGACAAAAGGATCAAAGAGGTGTTGAAGGTGGTGATATTATCTAAGAAAAGTGCTAATTAAGAATGGAAGGCAGGATACTCAAGGTACAGCTCTAGTGGGGGTGGGGTGGAAAGACTAACAAAGTTTTAGTTTTAGATTTAAAAATAATGGAAATAGGTGGGAAAAGAAGAATCTATATAAATTATTGAAGAAAAAATAGGGAGGGGGGAGAAACGGGGTGGGGATGGGGGGAGGGGGAGTTTAAGATCTAAAGTTGTTGGATTCAATATTCAGCCCGGAAGGCTGTAAAGTGCCTAGTCGGAAGATGAGGTGCTGTTCCTCCAGTTTGCGTTGGGCTTCGCTGGAACAATGCAGCAAGCCAAGGACAGACATGTGGCCAAGAGAACAGGGTGGAGTGTTAAAATGGCAAGCGACAGGGAGGTTTGGGTCTTTCTTGCGAACAGACCGCAGATGTTCTGCAAAGCGGTCGCCCAGTTTGCGTTTGATCTCTCCAATGTAGAGGAGACCGCATTGGGAGCAACGAATGCAGTAGACTAAGTTAGGGGAAATGCAAGTGAAATGCTGCTTCACTTGAAAGGAGTGTTTGGGCCCTTGGACGGTGAGGAGAGAGGAAGTGAAGGGGCAGGTGTTGCATCTTCTGCGTGGGCATGGGGAGGTGCCATAGGTGGGGGTTGAGGAGTAGGGGGTGATGGAGGAGTGGACCAGGGTTCCCTCTTCCTGTCCACTTTTCCAGTTGAAGCTGATGGCTCCATTGTAAAGGCTCTATCAGAAATCAGGGGGAGAATTTTTAGCTCAGCGGGTGGGCAGGCGCCCACCCAACCCGGCTGAGCGTAAATTGATGCGCGATGACGTTGGGCGAGTGTCCCAACATCATCGAGCACTCGTGCAATATTTCGGTCGGCGGGCACGTGCCAGAGCTGGCAGCTCGCCCGCCAACAATTAAAAGGCCTTTTAAGGCCATTAAAAAGCTAATTGAAAGAAATTTTTCACTGCCGGTCCAACCTTACGGTTGGCGGGCAGGCTAAAAGGTCAAGCAGCCTTTGCACTTTTTAGGAACCCTCATCTATGGGTGGGAAGAGGTTTCCTAAAGCAAATAAAAATGAAACAAAAATTTAAAAATTTAATTAATAACATGTCCCTGCTCATGTGACAGAGGACATGAGCAGGGACATGTTTTATAACATTTTAAAAATCTTTATTTTTTATTTTGAAAAATGTTCATCACCCTGAGGCAGCCTCGGGGAGCTTTTCCAGTGCACACCCGCGCACATGCGTAAAGTTCACGCTCGCCTTCCTCCCCCACCCCCCCCCACCCCACAGACAGCGCTGAGCACTGCTGTTCACGTTTCACGTTGGGTGGGCCTTAATTGGCCTGCCAGCATGAAATCGCGGTCTGGTCCCAATCGCGGGCGGCAGGCGGCTTCCCAACCGGACCCACTGAGACCGCCTGACGAGGGAAAAATCCTCCTCCAAATTTCACAACACTAACCTCTTGAGTCTGAGACTAGAGCACAAACAGCCAAAATGTGGCAGTGAACTGGCAATCTTGTTCTGATTGCTGAGGAAGGGAAAATGTGACATTTGGGGGACACTTCTTTGGTTTTGGCCTGAGTTTACTCTACATATCATCCCTGGTGTAGTTGGACCAACAGTAATTAGTTCTTCTATTGAATGTCCAACTCCTCAATGAACAAATGAAGTATCTATACTATACCCGATTGCTTATTATTACATACCCATATATATATAAATATATATATATATAACTAATTGAAGAATCCTGCCACAGATCCTGTGGAGTAGACTTCGTAGTCTAAAGTATGTTAACAGCAAGACTGCGCCTGCTCATATTTTTCTAATAACTTGTAGTTTTGATAACAACGTTGTAAATCTTTTTAGTACCCTCCCAAGTGCCTCTACGTCCTTTTTTCACCACAGCTGCACACAGTACTCAAAGTGTGGTCTAACCTAGGCGTAACTTTATACTTTTCAATTATAAATCAGAAATTGAGACTATCAGCTAGACCTGTCCAGCACCATTCCCCAACATTTTGCTCATTATACAGTTTGCTTTTACCACATTGTAGCTAGGGAAGCAGTTTTCATAGAATCATTGGGCAGAATCATCCCAGAATTGCATTAAGTGCATCAGTGGACGTGAAAAACAACATTATACCCACCGGCCGCAATGGTGGGTTTTCGCACCGTATCGTCTGCTTCCTGCTTCATTAATTATGCAGCCTTAGGAAACACGCTGTCTCACAGGCAGGCGGCCTCTGAATCGCCCGCCACGCTGTTACCTTGCCGCTTCCTCACTCCGGGTGTCATATCTAAACTGCAGCCGCATGCACAGTTCTCAATGCTTGCAGCCCAGGACTGCTCCAGTGAAGGCGTGGCCCTGAAAGCCAAGAAGAGTTCAGTGACCCCTCACTGGAATGCCTTTTGGAGGTCCATCATGATGTCCTCCACCCCGGCTCTGGCCGCAGGAGGTCCAGCAATCTCACCACTCCAGTTTGGGAGGTGGTGGCAGGGGTGGTCAGTGCCAACGCTGCACAGAAGGGGTTGGGCATCCAATACAGAAAGAGGATAAATGGTCTCACCCTTGCCGCCATGGTAAGGCAACCACCTCATCACTCTAAGCTCTCACACTCACAAGCCCATCACACATTCACTGGCATCTCATTCACTGCCAGCTCAAGGGACATCACCACCCATTCTCACACATAACCTCACATTTCCATCTGGCCTCATCTCCTCTGGAGACTGCCTCCTCAGCCTTCACTGCCTTGAGGCCACTTGCACAGATCAACATGTGTCCCCACGCACACCCAGGGGTACCCCCCTACTCCAGTACAGCTCTCACCCTGCAGCCTCTTCCCTTGCCTGAGGACCCTTCTCCCCCTTCCCCAAGCAAGCCCTAGCCCCGAGACGTTGAAAAGCCACCCCCGTCTCACAGCTGGTCTGGTAGGCAGAGACTTGCCCATGAGCCCCCTTAAAAGTGCTGTGGTGCTGCCTGTGAAGCCTGGCGCTGATGACCACGAGTGCTGCCCGAAGCGAGGTAGGCAATCAAACCTCAAAGTCCCGAGCGAAGTGCAGGTTGCTAGGTGCATGCCGATGTGCCCGGATGATCCAGCATGGGGGGAATGATTCCAGCGAGCAGGGTGTATAATGAGATGCTAAAGTATTGAAATTAAATTCCCGATGTGCGGCGGCGGGAAACACGGTCTGCCATTGAAGGGCGGAGCGGGTGATCACAAACTGGTTTTACGATGATGTGAAACTGATTTTTGCAATTTCCCGATATTTTTCGTTCCCGCCCGCTATGAAGCCTGCGGATGACTACGGGCTTCATAGATTGATAAAGTTTAAAAATAGGTCATTCGGCCCATTGTGCCTCTGCCAGCTCTTTGAAGGAGTTATCCGATTAATCCCATTCCCCTGACCTTTCCCTCTAGCCTGCAAGCTTTTCGCCTTCAAGCACTTATCCAATTTCCTATTGAAAATGATGATTAAATCCACTTCCACCGCCCATTCAGGCAATGCATTCCAGGTTTTCCAAGTTTTCCCTGAGATGGCCTCACCTGGAGTAACGAGCCAGTGTGATCCAGAACATGCAGAATTTTTATTGTTTATTCATCTTAGTAATTCCATTGCTACTTATGACAAGATATTTTACCTTAAGTTACCACCTGTATTTACTATTTGAAGAAACTGTAAAGTATTGTTACACTGATTTGCCATAGGAATGTGCAGTGCTTTATATCTTGTAGAATATTGACCTAAAGGTATACTTTAATTCAGGTTTGTAGCATTGACACAATGCCTACACATCATCAAAGCCACTAAGCTATCATAAATGACAGCTTCACATAAGCATTTATTATCTATTGGAAGAATACAATATAGGCTGTGAGTGCCAGCTGAATAGAAGAAAGAGGTTAGCTTTGAATTGACTTCATGTTAGAATGGTTTTTCAGAATAGCCACAAAGTGCATTGGACAAGTATTTAAGACTTGCTGAGTATTTTTGATGTGACTAATTTAACATATCATTAATCTGCTGATGGTAAAAATCCCTGAAGGAATTCTGTTACTTTATGAAGAGGTTTTATTTTTCATTAAGACTTCAATTGTTGCCTCTTGGATAGGAAGCTATATGCTGGAAGTTGGTGGTGAACAAGCATCTGGCTCGTTAAACCAGTCACTTTGCCATTAATCTTCGCGCTCTCTCATCTTCCTCTACTACCCATCTGAGCTGCAGTATCTGTTCTGGGAAGAGAGATAGAGTGGATTTACAGGAAAGTTAGGATTGGCTGGAAAGGAGGAACAATTATGGACTAACCTTATGGGGAAGTTCAAGCATGGAATTATCTGTCAGTTATGCTAATTATTGACTGCTGAAGCCCAAAGCTCTGGCATTCCCTCCCTATAAACCTCTCTGTTTCTCTATCTTGCTCTGCTCTTTTAAGATGCTCCTTAAAACTAAGCTCTTTGATTAAGCTTTTGACTGTCTCTCCCAATATTCACTGATATGGCTCAGTGTCAAATTTTATCTGAAATTGCTCTTGCCTTGGGCCGTTTTTACTATGTTAAAGGCGCTTTATATAAATATAAGTTATTATTGATAGTGTACACATATACTATATGTATCAAACTAAATCATGTGTACAAAAATAGTTAAGGAAATAGGAGGCTGGGAAACTTGCTGGTTTATCCAGTGGTTTTACTGATTCATCTGGAGCATGGTTCCCCACTCTGTATTGAGATGGTTGATCTCAGCTGGCAAGGTGATGATGGTGCTCCAGCTAGCATCAGTGCCCTACAATGGGGAGGAGAAACCAAGTCAAGGAACATTCCTTGTTCCAGTCCTACTCAAGCCCCCTCCCACAACTTTCCCCTGTACATCGATGACTGCTTCAGTATTGCTTCATCCTCCCGCCTGGACCTGGAAAAATTTATTAACTTTGCTTCCAATTTCCACCCTCCATCGTTTTCACATGGTCCATCACTGTCACTTTCCTTCCCTTCCTTGACCTCTCTGTCTCAATTTCTGGTGATAGACTATCCACCAATATTCATTACAAGCCCACCGAATCCCACAGCTACCTCGACTACAGCTCCTCACACCCCGCTTCCTGTAAGGACTCCATCCCATTCTCTCAGTTTATTTGCCTCCATCGCACCTGTTCTGATGATGCCACTTTCCAAAACAGTTCTTCAGACATGTCTTCCTTTTTACTTAACCGAGGTTTTCCACCCACGGTGGTTGACAGGGCCCTCAACCGTGTCCGGCCCATCTCCCAGGCATCCGCCCTCACACCTTCCTCTCCCTCCCAGAACCATGATAGGGTCCCCCTTGTCCTCACTTATCACCCCACCAGCCTCCGCATTCAAAGGATCATCCTCCGCAATTTCCGCCAACTCCAGCGTGATGCCACCACCAAACACATCTTCCCTTCACCCCCACTGTCGGCATTCCGTAGGGACCGTTCCCTCCAGGACACTCTGGTCCACTCTTCCGTCACCCCCTACACCTCAACCTCCTCCAACAGCACCTTCCCATGCAACCACAGAAGATGCAACACCTGCCCCTTTACTTCCCCCCCTCCTCACTGTCCAATGGTCCAAACACTCCTTTCAAGTGAAGCAGCACTTCACTTGCACTTCCCTCAATTTAGTCTACTGCATTCGCTGCTCCCAATGCGGTCTCCTCTACATTGGAGAGACCAAACGCAGACTGGGTGACCGCATTGCAGAACACCTTCGGTCTGTCCGCAACCATGACCCAGACCTTCCTGCCGCTTGCCATTTCAACACATCGCTCCGCTCTCATGACCACATGTCCATCCTTGGCCTGCTGCAATGTTTCAGTGAAGCTCAACGCAAACTGGAGGAACAGCACCTCCTCTTCCGATTAAGCACTTTACAGCTTTCTGGACTTAGCATTGAGTTCAACAACTTCAGATCATGAACTCTCTCCTCATCCCCGTTTTGATTCCCTTTTTTCTAATAATTATTATATTTTTTATATATATATATTTTTCTTTTCCCACCTATTTCTATTATTTTTAAAATTTATTTCCATCCGTTGTTTTATCTCCACCTTTTAGTCTATTTCGATCCCTTCCCCCCACCCCACCCCCACTAGGGTCATCTGTCACTTGCTCATCCTGCTTTCTACCCTTAATGTCACCATTAGCACATCCTTTAGCTAATATCACCACCATCTACACCCCTTTGTCATTTTGTTTATGACATCTGTAACAATCTCTCCTTTGCTTCCACCTATCACTGGCCCTCTATCCAGCTCCACCTGTCCCACCCCCCTTAAACAGCTTATATTTCACCACATTTTTTATTCCTCTTTAGTTCTGATGAAGAGTCATACAGACTCGAAAAGTTAACTTTGTCTTCCTTTCCACAGATACTGTCAGACCTGCTGAGTTTTTCCAGCAATTTTTGTTTTTGTTCAAGGAATCACTGTTCCATCCCAAGCACCTTGTGTTGATTTGCGCTGTACATCTGAAGGTGTGAATGGGAGTTGAGGAGAGGGTCAGGGGTGATACATCTCCTGTTTGAAGTCATTGTCTAGACTCTGGCCACTTGGCTGAAATATCAGTGGGATGAAGATGCCCATGGGATGGAATTAAACTGTTTCCTCTGGTGGGAGAGCCTAGAACAATGGAGCATCAGGCTAAGGTTAGAGATAGGTCATACGGGGGTGATGTCAGGAAGCACTTGTTCACTCAAAGGGTAATGGAAATCTGGAACTCTCTCTTCAGGAAGCTGTTGATGAGGGGTTAATGACAATTTCAAAACTGAGATTGCTAGATTTTTGTTGGGTAAGAGTGTTAAGAGCTTTGGAACCAATCCAAGTTAATGGAGTTAAGATACGGATCATCTGTGATTTCATTCAAGGGTAGAACAGTCTAACTCTATTCTGATGTTCCTTAGACTCTAAGATAACAACATAAAAATAGGAGCTGGAATAGGCCTGCTTCATTGTTCAACAGGGCCTTGGCTGATTTTCGCCCTCAACTCCATCTTTCCTCACCATCCCCATATCCCTTACTCAAAAATCTATCGACCTCTGCTTGAATATACTCATTGATTCAGCACCCACAGTTCTTCTGAGGTAGAGAGTTCCAAAGATTTACAACCCTCTGAGTGTTCTCTGCGAGCTGCTCATCTCAGGTGTCCTCTTCTGCTCTGATACAGTTCTACTTCCATTTCAAAGAGTGTAAACTTGAGACTGCCCGGGGCCAGATCCCAGCCTGAAGACCAAGGGCACAGAGAGGAGATCCTGGGGATCATGTGCCCAGTGGTGAGACCCTAGGGATCGTGTGCCCAGTGATGAAATCCTAGGGATCATGTGCCCAGTGGGGAGATCCTAGGAATTGAGTGCCCAGTAGGAGGATCCTGGGGATCGAGTGCCCAGTGAGGAGATCGTGGATATTGAGTGCCCAGTGGGGGGGATCCTGCAGATTGAATGCCCAGTGAGTGCCAGGAACCGCAGGGTCTCTCATATTCAACCTGAAAACCAAAGGCGGGTGACCGAGGACCGAGACTCATAGGAGAAAAACGGAGTCGGGGTGGAGTGGGGGGAGGTGGCGGGGGGGGCGGGGTGGCGTGGAGTGATCCTTCAGTCCCCCACTAAGTAAACTCATAATGATTGGGATAATCATGACCCCTACCGACACCCAACCCACCACTGGTTCTACCACTAATTTATCTCCCAGACACATGTCCCTAAATGTACGTTCCTGCCCTGTTGTTTATAATCCATTCCAGAGCTGAAAACTCTAGTTTTACCATCTGACTTCTTGCCACAAACCTCCCACCACTGGTCACCCAAACCCACGAGCACCCCTCTTCACAACCAATTGGGAAACAGACACTTTTGGGGTGATTTTAACCCCCAGAACAGGTGGGGTCAGGTGACAGGTTAAAATGACAACATTTCCAATTTCAAATCTCAACCCCTCACTTGAATCCACCGCATTGGGTTTTAATGGAGCCAGGATGAGCACCAATCCACTTTCAGAAGGTGGGATAGCCATAGAAGCCTTTGAAGGAGGTTGTGTGCCTCCATTTTTGCAAGGTATCTTTTTTACTGCTGTCATCCAGGTTTCCTGAGCTTCAGATTAACCTGGCAAATAAAGAGAGATGAGAAGGGTTGAATCCAAGACTCGTGTGTCAAAGGAACAGAAGTGTTCACAGAATCACAAAATTGTCATGGCGCAGAAAGAGGCCATTCAGCTCATCAGGCAGAATTCTCTGTGCCCATTGGAATTGGGCATGCTCGGCGGCATGAGCGGGCAATATGGCAAGAAGGCCAACAATCGGTTTCACAACATCATGAAACCAGTTTGCAACCATCTGCTCTGCTCATCAATGGTAGGCTGCATTTCCTGCCGTTGGACATCAGGAACCTGATTGTAATACATTTGCATATCATTATAAACCCAGCTCGCCAAGATCATCCCTCCACGCTGGATCATCTGAGCACAAACACGGTGACATGTTTCTCAACTGTACATAAGCGACGTGCACCTGGTGAGCTGCACTTCACTCGGGACTTCAAGGTTTGTTTGCCTACCTTGCTTCGGGAAGCACTCGCAGTCATTGGTGCCAGGCTCCGCAGACAGCACCACATCACTTTCGGGGGGCTCTGGGGCCAGCCTCCACCTACCAGACCAGCCATAAGGCGGTGGTGGCTGTAGGGCAAGGTGGGAAAGGGGGAGAAGAGGCCTCAAACAAGGAAAGAGGCTGCAGGACGAGGGCTGTACTGGGGACGCGGGTATCCCTGGGTTTGTGTGGGGGCACATGTTGATCTGTGCAAGTGACCTCAAGGTGGTAAGGGCTGAGGAGGCAATCTCCAGAGGAGATGAGGCCAGATGGAGATGTGAGGTTATGTGTGAGAGTGAGTGGTGATGTCCCTTGAGCAGGCAGTGAGTGAGATGCCAGTGAATGTGTGATGGGGTTGAGTGTGTGAGTTCTGAGTGATGAGATGGTTGCCTTACCCTGGCAGCACAGAAGAGATCATTCATCCTCTATCTGCATCGGATGGCCAACCTCCTCTGTGCAGCATTAGCATTGATCATCACTGCCAATGCCTACCAGGCCGGAGTGGTAATGTTGCTGCCCCTCCTGCGGCCAGAGAGGGGCAGAGGACATGACAGCGGAGCTCCACAGCATCCAAAAGGCGCTTGAGGGATGGGTCACTAAACTGGAGGGCTTCAGTCTTCTTGCCTTTTGGGGCCATGTATGATTTGCAGCATATCCTGGTTGGAAGCACTGAGAGGTGTGCATGCAGTTGCGGAATCATGTGCTGAAGGGCGTGTTTCCCGGGAATACATGACTAATGAAGCGGGATAGGAACAATATGGCGTGAAAAGCCGCCATTGCGGCCAGCGGGTAAAACATCTTTTTTCCCGCCCGCTACCGCACTTAGTGCAAATCTGGGACGATTCCGCCCATAATGTCCGTACTAGCTTTCGGAATGACCAACACATCTCGTGCCATTTCCCCGCCTTCTCCCCGTAACCCTGCGCATTCTATCTCGTCAGTCTAATTCCATTTTGAATGCTTCAATTGAACCTACCTCCACCACACTCTCAGGCAGTGTTTTCCAAGTTCTAGCCACTCGCTGTTTAAAAAAGGTTTCTCCTGATATCAATTTTGCTTCTTTTACTAACTATTTTAAATCTTTGGCCCCTCGGTCTAGACCCTTTCACGAGTAGGAACAGTTTCTCCCTATCTACTCTGTTCAGACCCCACATGATTTTGAATACCTTTATCAAATTTCCTCTCAACCTTCTTTTCTCCAAGGAAAACATCCCAACTTCTCCACTCTATCTTTATAACTGAACTTCCTCATCCCTGGAATCATTCTCGTGTTGGCTTCAGATTAACAAACTTATCCTGTAAACCACCCTCTCCACCTTCACGTTCTCCCCCATCACCTACATCCTGATCTCCCCCACGCCTCCCAACCCTCCCAGCGCGCTCACCAATTCATCAATTCAATCTCCCCACATTCGCCAACTCTCTCCAAGATCACAAACCCCCACAATTATCAACAGCCCAAACTCTCCAAACCCTCCCAGCTCCCTAATATCCCCAAAATCACCAACTCCCCCGACCATCCCCAAGATAACCATTTGCCTCTAGGTATGGTTATATATAGCCAGATATGTTTATATATCACCAAGTATGGTTATATATCACCAGGTACGGCTGTATGTCGCCAAGAATGGTTCTTTATCACTAGGTATGGCTATATATCACCAAGTATGGTTATATATCACCAGGTATGATTATTTATCGCTAGATATGGTTATATAGCACTTGGGTGTCCTTGGGCTGGCATGGACAAGATGGGCCGAATGGCCTCCTTCTGTGCTGTAATTTTTCTATGGTTCTATGGTTCTGAGTAAGGTTATATATCGCCAGGTTTGGTTATACATCACCAGGTTTGGTTATATATCGCCAGGCATATCTAGTGGGGCAAGTGTCATCACCCCTCAGTCAGATTTCTGTTGAGGCCATGAAACTGATGAAACAATAAGTTCATGGACAGCAGGGGTCACGTTCACAAGTGAATGGACATTCTGGAGGGAGATCCACAGAGGGGCGATGAAAGCTGATCCGCTGGCACAGTCTAGGGGGTCAGCAGTGAGAGGGTGAATTGGACAGGAATGTCATTGACAAGATTAACCCTCAGCAGGCATGCTGGCTGGGAAAGTTGACCAGAGAGTAGGAGGGGATAATTGTGGTTGCTGCTCATAAGGAGGCAGTGTTGAGTGCTTTGATGAGTCCTTCAGAGGATGACACGGAGGGAAGGTCTGGGTTTATCTAAGTCAAGTCTGGGTTGGCAGCAGATCACATTAAAGGATTTTTTCAAAGGAGTGAGAAGTGCTGAAGGGTTGAGTTGGGCATTTGTGAGGGTAGAGTGCAGGGGTGGGAAAAATTAAAGGATGTATTATGACAGGAGGGAAGGGTCTTGGGGGGATAAAGAGAAAATAAGTATTTCAATTCCCACCCCTCCCAAGGCTGCCAAAGCCAAACAGTTCATTAGGCTGCCTCAGCAAAATGCCACCAAAAATGCCAACAGTTGCCTAACTGAGAATGTAGGATGTAACACATCTGTGTATTGACATCTGGTACCTTGTTAGCCTTTCAGAAGTTGATGCAGTCATGTGCATCAAGACATGTGCAACAGCTAAGCTGCATGGCCAATCAATGCACAGGCTTCCCACTTTCTTGAAATGCCAACCACATATCTGTTTCTGGGATGTCATTCCATTGGTAATGTCAGGCCAGTGAGTTAAATCAGGAATCCAGACTACAGCACAGTCCAAAGAACTCTGTTTTACATCATTTTATTCTGTTTTCACACGATGACAGCAAAACCTATTACTCTGCAATCCAATTTTCACACACCCATACAGAAGGCGTGAAGCTTGAATCTTCCTCCGTCGAAATATGCTTGACGATTCGGATTTTGTTTTCAGTTGAAGCTTTAAATCATGCATTACAACTCTCCCTTGTTGCCCTTGAGAAAGTGGTGGTGGTTAGGGAGGGAGTTCCAGGGTTTTGACCCAGCGACAGTGAAGGAACGGTGATATAGTCCCAAGTCAGGATGGTAAGTGGCTTGGAGGGGAACTTGGAGGCGGTGGTGTTCCCATGTATCTGCTGCCCTTGTTCTTCTAGATGGTAGCGGTCGTGGGTTTGGAAGGTGCTGCCTAAAGAGCCTTATTGAGTTCCTGCAGTGCATCTTGCAGATGGTACACACTGCTGCCACTGTGCATTGGTGGTGGAGGGAGTGAATGTTTGTAGAAGGGGTGCCAATCAAGTGGCTGCTTTGTCCTGGATGGTGTCAAGCTTCTTGAGTATTGTTGGAGCTGCACTCATCCAGGTAAATGGAGAGTATTCCATCACACTCCTGACTTGCGCCCGTAGATGGTGGAGAGGCTTTGGGGAGTCTGGAGATGAGCTACTCGCCGCAGGATTCCTGGCCTCTGACCTGCTCTTGCAGCCTCAGTATTTATATGGCTAGTCCAGTTCAGTTTCTGGTCAATGGTAACCCCCAGGATGTTGATAGTGGGGGATTCAGTGATGGTAATGCCATTGAATGTCAAGGGGCTGGAAACGTTAACTCTGTTTCTCTCTCCATATACCTGCTGAGTTTTTCCAGCATTTTCTCTTTTTATTTCAGATTTCCAGCATCTGCGGTATTTTGCTTTTATTTTAGCCATTAAAATCAGGGATACGCGCGTAGCCAGAATTTGATGAGTGCAGAAGTCTCAGAAGATTATAATGCTAGAGGAGATTACAGACGTTGGGTGGGCTGTGACTTTGGAGCAATCACAGAATTGTTACAGTGCAGAAGGAGGCCATTCAAAAATTGAAACATTGCCAGGCCAAGAACCAATGTAGGTCAGTGAGTAAAGCCGGGTGATGGGTGAATGGGGCCTGGTGAGAGTTAGGATACGGGCAGCAGAGTTTTGCAAGGGCTCAAGTATATGAAGGGTTATATATCTCAAATTTGAATATACCCAGGCTCTACAAATCTCGCACAAATAGTCCAACATTCTGCGCCACACATCACACTCGTATATTGTACTGAAATCTTACATTTGGGTGTTTAGTTTTAAGTATTTTAGATGAAATGTAACTTATTGCTATTTCTGTTAATATCCAAGTCAATTACATAATTGAAGAATTAGGATATTCAATTAAAATCCATCAATGTGGATTAGCCGGGATCTAATTGAATAGCTGTATAGGCTGAAGGGGCTGAATGGTCCACTCCTGTTCCCAGTGTTCTGAACATATTCACACAGGAAATGCCCTCTTTTCCTCAAAGTATCTGCAACTGGTTTTGAAGATTAGGAAACTAAAAAGTCATGCCTGTTATATGTCACTGCTTTGGGGGACGAAAGATAAACCTATCTTTTGACTACCAATCTTGAAAATCATTGCTCATCTGCATCATATTTGTGTGCAAGCAGCAGTCAGAAGAGAAGGTATTTAATTAATTGGTTCCAACAACTTTCAGTCCCTGTCCCCAACTAATCTGAGTGCTTCATATTGATAATCTCCAAAGCCAGTGAAGAAAGCTGCTGCTTTTGCTTCTGAAATGCTGACAAGTTGACACATAGTTTGAAACACTCCTGTCAGCTGAAAAGGCTGATGATCAGCTTGCATACATTTACACCCCAGTTGAAGTAGCACAGTTCAAGAATAAGGGAGGCTAAAAATCGCAGGGTTTCAGGGATGATCAAATTAACCCTGAGATCTGCTGGTGGGCCACACTCCAGAAACTATGGGGCCAGGATAATGGGTTCTCATGTGATAAAGTATTTGTAAATGGTGCCAGTCCTGGCTCAGTGGTCACTCTGGTTTCATAGCAGAATGTTGTGGATTTGAGATCCACTCCCAGGCTTTGAGCAGGTAATGTAGGCTTGCATTTTAGTGCAATACTGGGAGAGTGTCAGAGGTGTTATCTTTCAAATGAGATATTAAACCAAGGCCTGTCTGCACTCCCACATGGATCCCGTGGCTGTATTTGAAGAGAGCATGAGACCTCTCCCAGTGGCCTGGTCAACATTAGTCCTTCAGCTAACATGCCTGAAAACAGACTAGCTGATCATTTATCACAGTGCCGTTTGTGCACAGTTAAATGAGAAATTATTCTGAGGCCCTGTCTCCGCTAGTCATTCACCTCATTGCTGTTTAAAGAAAGAAAGACTTGTATTTATACATCACCATCCACAATCTTGGATGTCCCTTTGCAATCAATTATGTACTTTCACTGTTGTAATGTCGGAAAGGTGAAAGTCAGTTTGCCGAAACAGCACTGTGAGAGTGATCCAATAATATATTTTAGCGATCTTGACTGAGGGAAAATATTGGTCAGGAGACTGGGGAGAACTTCTCTGGTCTTCTTCATAATAATGCCAAAGGCTCTTTTACAACCAGCTGAGAAGTCTTGGTTTATTATCTGATCTGAAAGATGGCACCTTCAACAGTGCAGCATTCTCTCAGTACTGTGCAGCTGTGCCCGCCTAACAATATTGACTAGACTTCAGAAATAATGAATTAGTTGTAAAATCCTTTAGGACATCCTTAGAATATGAAAGATCCTCGATAAAATACAAGCTCTTTCTTAAAGTATTGATATCAGGCAGCTGATCAACAAAACAAACAAGAAATTGCAGCATTTTAAAAATTATTTTTTTCTTCCGTCCCTCTTCCAATCCTCTGTGGATGGCTGTGTCAGGTTCTGGTGTTCAAGTCATTCAGGGTTATGGCTCCAGGGTTATGGTTGACTATGTTACATTCTAATAGCAAGGACTGATCAGGGTTCTGGTCCAAGTGTTTTGGTTTTGCTTTGATGTGTTGGGTTGTGGCTCCAGGGCTCCGGTTGATTGTGTCTCATGCTCTGGTATCTCTCCAGTATCTCCCCCGGTGCCCCTTTTCTGTGGGAGTCTTAACAATGCGCATTGGAAGTCTGGTCTATCTTGGAGAGTTTCACAGCCATGCCTGACCTTGACTTCACCAGGTGCCCACATTCCAATGGACATCCTGTATAGTGATAAAAACAAAAAACTGCGGATGCTGGAAATCCAAAACAAAAACAGAATTACCTGGAAAAACTCAGCAGGTCTGGCAGCATCGGACAGACCTGCTGAGTTTTTCCAGGTAATTCTATTTTTATCCTGTATAGTGAATTGGACCAGGAGTACTGGCTGATTTTTGCTCTTTCTGTCCAGAGCACCTTAATTACTGACCTAGCTGAGATCAAATATCTCAGCATAGACTAAGGATTGAAGCTGCATTCTTCCTAGTCCATGCAGCTGAATTGCGCAGGGGCAGTTCATTAATGAACTAAGCTGGTAATGAGACTGACCTGGCCTCTTTAAGTAAGGTGCATCTCTGTAGCACTTTTCATACCCACTGGTCATCCTAAAGCTCTTTAAAGCTAATGAAATGCCCTTTGAAGTGTAATCACTATTGTCATGTAGGAACAGCTTATGGCTTGCTTCGATTTGTAGGTATTGGTGGAGGGCCAATTTCGCTCGGTCGTATTAGTGCATCAGGCTCAAACTGCAGCTGCAGGGCTAAGAAGAGTAAGGCTCCCACTGCACTAACTACATGATGGAATAACATTGTACCACATCAAACTGTTCGACCTCAGCAGGACACTGGGCAAACCCTGCAGCGGGAGGAGAGGCTCACAGCTAATTGATATTTGTCAATAGAATGACAAAGAGAAAAAGACTCACATACAATCTAATCATTGGCACTTACATCAGCAACTGGTAGCAGTTTGCAGTCTGTGCATTGCACGTGGCTGTATCAGTTATTTTGTTCCACTTGCTTGTTCACATCTAAACAAAGAAAGCAAAGTTAATTTCACCATCCCATGGCAAAGAAATTCAACAACTCCACCTTCCCTGAGCAAATCAGGCAGGGTAACTGTACAATTCTACAGCAGCTTGGTAAAACATGCAGTTCTCAGTATAAGGTGTGACATACAATCGAACCAAGAGTTGTTATGTCTGTTTGGTTCACAGACTGCACCATTAAAAGCACACCTGAGTGGCTTTCAGTGCCTCCAGGCACATGTAATTTCTGTTAAATTTATCAGTTGGAGTTATGAATGCGCAGAAGGATGAGCAAATTTAATCTTGATGAGAGAATGTTTTCAGCTATGTTATTAGAATCAGAGTGTCAGCATTATTGTAACCTTTTATTTTGCTGATTTTGATTTTATCTCGACACTTCCCACATCCCACTGAGAAGATGACAACCATTTACACCTTCCTTATTGTTTTATTTGTTCTGCGCTTTAAACAATGACAGTCTGGATTTATATAGTACCTCATAGAGTTTTACAGCACGGAAAGAGATCCTTCGGCCCATTGTGTCCCTGCTGGTCATCAAGCCCCTATCTACTCTAATCCCGTTTTCCAGCATTTGGCCCATAGCCTTGTATGCTATGGCGTTTCAAAGAAGCTTTAGCATTTCAAAGGATGTAGTAAAAAGATCCTAAGCACTTCGCAGCAGTGTTATCAGGCAAAAATTGACACTGAGTCACATAAAGAGATGCCACCACATACAAGTTCTCCTCCAAGCCACCCTTCCAAGCCACACACCAATCTGATTTGGAGCTATATCGCCATTCCTTCACTGTCGCTGGGTCAAAATCCTGGAACTGCCTTCCTGTGGGTGTGGGTGTGGGCGGATAGAGCACTGTGGGTGTAGCTACACCACATGAACTGCAGCGGTTCAAGAAGGCAGCTCACCGCCTTCTCAAGGGCAACTAGAGATGGGAAATAAATGCTGGCCTAGCCAGTGATGCTCACATCCCAAGAATGAGTGTTTTTTAAATCAGGTGGCCAAAGCCCTGGTCAAAGAGATAGATTTTAAGAAGTAACTTCAAGGAGGAGAGAGGGAAGTTGAGAGATGGAGAGTATCAGAAAGGAATTCCAAAGCTTTGGGCCTAGGAAATTGAAGACACAGCCACCAATGGTGGAGCAATAAAAATCATGGATGTGCAAGAGGCCAGAATTGAGGGAGTGCCGAGATCTCAGAGAGTTGTATAGCTGGAAGAGATTTCAGAGATAGGGAGCAAGGAAAATGAAATTAGTATTGTTGTGTTGTGAAATGTAATTCAAGTAAGTGCGACATGAAAGGGCTGAAAACCCATCAGCCTTCTCGCATAGTTCTACCATGAGACCAGTGGGGTGTGTGGAAGGGTCACAGATTGGGCTGGAGCCTGGACAAGCAGGTCCAACCCTTCTCTGTAGATTCCAGTAGGCCTGTTTGAGATAGGACTCACTGTTAACCCAAACTAGGTTACTGGTGTAATAGGTAATGTTGCTGGGAAGGGCAGGAATGAGTTCCAATTTAAGGATCTAAGGCTGCAACACAAACCAAACCCCTGAAGATTTCTGATACTTTTACCTGGGAGATGCTGCCTGATAGGCATTAGATAGATTTTCCAGCAATCCTTCACCCACCCCTCAGACCTGCCACCAACGCCTGAATGTTATCTGCCTCTCCTTTGATGGGAGCAAAAGATGGGACCCGAGTGATTCAGGCTCTCAGCCAGTTCATGGAAATAAGATGAGCTGCCAGTAATTTGCAGGATCAATGCTGAGGTCACCAGGAGACAGCATCTACACCAGAATCAAATGCAGATACATACTCTGGAATCAAAGGCCACAGAATGTTTTTCTCTAGTTTGCACCCTTCCTTTCCCAAAGGTGCTGGGGTCCTTGGTTCACCCTCCCATATCTTGCCCAAGTGGTCATTCTTGTGTGAACCTTGAATGTCAATAGGCAACTCAAAGCATTGGTGGGGGTGGGGGAAAATGCCAGATCAGACCCTGATCCTGTTCTTACCCAACATTCATACAAATGCACCCTCCCGTAAGAGGCTGTAGGGTGTAACTGAGGAGCAATCAAGAGTGATTTTGAGGACCCGGTGCCACCAATAATTCATCCCTGAAAGAAAGAACTTGCATTTCTCCAACACTTTTCACAACCCCAGGACATCTCAAAGCACTTTACAGCCAATGAAACTCTCTTGAAGTGTAGTCACTGTTGTAATGTAGGAAATGCAGGCAGCCAGTTTGAGCACAGCAAGATTCCACAAACAGAAATGCGATAATGACCAGATAATCTGTTTCAACTTTTTTATTCATTTATGGGATGTGGGCTTCACTGGCTGGGCCAGCATTTATTGCCCGTCCCAAAGGATTGGAGAACTGCCAATGTAACATCCTTATTCAAAAAGGGAGGGAGACAAAAATCAGGGGCAGGATCTTCCCTCTGTCGGGGGGGGTTGTGCGGGAACGGGCGCGAATGGGTGGGTTCCTGATCAGCGACCCCAGTCGGGGGCGTGCTGCCATTTTACGCTGAGCGCTCCCTGTGTGGGCGGGCGGGGGATTCCCTGAGCCAGGAGTGCACTGTTTCATGCATGCATGCGAAAGAGCCCACGCATCTCCCTGAGGCAAAGTGCTGCCTCAGGGAGATCGGCTCAAATGTGAAAACCAGTTTAAAGAAAAGAAAAAATTTTACTGACATGTCCCCTCATTTGACACTGTCACATGAATTGGGACATGTGCATAACTTTTTAAAATATTCTGAAATTTTAAAAACCCTCATGAAAACTCATCCTGCCAGTGGATGAGGTTTCATGTTTTTTTCAGAAGCCCACCTGGGCCCCCAGCCTGCCTGCCAACCTTAAGGTTGGATGAGCAGGTTCATTGATTACTTCAATTACTTTATTAATGGCCTTAAGTGGCCGTTGACAGGTCGGCGGGCGCGCAGCTGAGTCAGCTGTGTGCCCGTCGACCTGAAAATGTAAATGACGTGGGGTGACATCGGGACGCCCGCCCGACTTCACCCCGAGTCATTTTACACATCGGCGAGCAGGCCCCACCCCCTGCTTGCTAACTGGAAGATGTAGCCCCAGGTAACTATTAGCCATTTAGCTTAACCTCTGTCATTGGGGAAATGTTAGAGTCTATTATAAAAGATGTAATAGCAGAGCATTTAGAAATGCATAACATAATCAAGCAGTCAGCATGGCTTCATGAAGGGGAAACCATGCCTGACAAATTTATTGAAATTCTTTGAGGAGGTAACAAGCAGGATAGATAAAGGGGAGCCAGTAGATGTAATATATTTGGATTTCCAAAAGGCGTTCAGTAAGGTACCACACATAAGGTTACTTAGTAAGATAAGAGCCCATGATGTTGGGGGTAGGATATTAGCACGGATAGAGAATTGGCTAACTAATAGAAGACAGACAGTTGGGATAAGGGGGGCATTTTCTGGATGGCAACCTGTAACTATGGAGTGCCACAGGGATCAGCGCTGGGGCCACAGTTATTTACAATATATATTAATGACTTGGATGAGGAAAGTGAATGTACAATCACCAAGTTTGTGGATGACACAAAAATAGGTGGGAAGGCAAGCGGTGAGGATGACACAAAGAGTCTACGGAGTGATATAGGCAGGTTAAGTGAGTGGGCAAAAACTTGGCAGATGGAATATAATGTGGGAAAATGTGATGTTATGCACTTTGGCAGGAAGAATAGAGAAGCTGAATATTATTTAAATGGAGAAAGACTGCAGAAAGCTGCAGCACAGAGGGATTTGGGTGTCCTCATGCATGAATCCCAAAAACCTAGCATACAAGTTCAGCAGGTAATAGGGAGGGCAAATGGAATGTTGGCTTTTATTTCAAAAGGAATGGAATATAAAAAGTAGGGAAGTCTTGCTCAAAGTATACAAGGCACTGGTTAGACCACACCCAGAATGCTGTGAACAGTTTTGGTCCCCTTATCTAAGGAAAGATATACTGGCATTGGAGGCAGTCCAGAGAAGGTTCATTAGGTTGATCCCGGGTATGGAGGGATTTTCTTATGAGGAGAGGTTGAGTAGGTTGGGCCTGTACTCATTGGAGTTTAGAAGAATGAGAGGAGACCTTATTGAAACATATAAGATTCTTTAGGGGGCTTGACAGGGTAGATGCTGAGAGGTTGCTTCCCCTTGTGGGAGAATCTAGGACCAGAGGGCATAACCTCAGAGTAAGGGGTCACCCATTTAAGGCCGAGATGAGGAGGAATTTCTACTTTCAGAGAGTAGTTAATCTGTGGAATTCTTTACCACAGAGGGCTGTAGAGGCTGGGTCATTAAGTTTATACAAGGCTGAGATAGATTTTTAATCAATAAGTGAATCAAGGGCTATGGGGAAAAGGCAGTGAAATTGAGGATTTTCAGATCAACCATGATCTAATTGAATGGCGGAGCAGACTCGATGGGCCTAATGGCCTACTTCTGCTCCTACGTCTTATGGTCTATTAGTCTTATGGTCTCAAGTCTCTGAAGTTTGACTTCAACCCACAGCTCACTGGCTCAGGGATGAGAATGTTGCCCACTAAGTCACAGCTGAACAGTATGGGGATGGGGAATAGCTGCCGGCATGTTCTGCTTATAATCTGTAAAAGAAAGTGATTTGGCATGGCACAACATCTGTCAATGCATTTAGTTCACATGGGCAGCTTGATTAGTTACCTGACGACTGCACATTTGCACAAATAGTCCCAGCGACAGTGCAAGTGCTGAGGTCAGAGATATATATCACCAGCTTTAACAAATGTATTTTTAAGGCATCTTAATCTTCTTTATTTCCTTCTTTAATCTGGACCATTCTAGGGCATGTGCACATCACTGACTTCAACATTGCAGCATTGGTGAAAGAGGAGAAGCAAGCCACCTCTATTGCAGGCACAAAACCATACATGGGTAAGTGTGGATGGGCTGATAGACAGTAAGAACTTGCATGTATTTCACAATCTCAATGTACTTTTTTCCAAAAATATACTATTCATAAAATTTGTAAAAGTACATTACAAAACATTTCAACTTGAACATTACAGAAAGTGCCATAAAATTTAACTTGTCATCATACAGTGTGTTCCACTACTAGGTGCCTCTATGCAATTGTAATTTTCTTGAAATTTAAAATGTACATTTCATGCCAGGCATACAACCTGGGGGCAAAATATTTCAAATTGAAAAATTATAAAAAGTGCAATAGAATTCAACTTTCCTTCATACAGTGTGTTCCTATCTGAGGTGTCCCAATACAATTTCAATACTCTTAGTGTTCACATATGGATACTCAATGTCAAGTATACAGCCCAAGGAATTCTACAAATTTTTCAGGCCCTTGGTGTACTGTGGCTGAAAGGCCTAAGATGGCGACCTTTCCGCATTGCGCCTCTGAGGCTGCTGCCCCAAGCTTTAGTGCGTCCCTCAGCACTTGGTCCTGGACCCTGGAATGTTCCAGTCTGCAACACTCGGTCATGGACAACTCTTTGCACTGAAAGACCAACAAGTTTCAGGCAGGTCAAAGAGCATCTTTCACCAAGTTGATGATCCTCCAGCCACAGCTGATGTTTTTCTTGGTGTGTGTCCCTGGGAACAGCCTGTAGAACAGAGAGTCCTGCGTCACAGAGATGCTCGGGATGAACCTCAACAAAAAACACTGCATCTCTCTCCAGACCTTCTTTGCAAAGGCACATTCCAGAAGGAAGTGAATCTCAGTATACAGCCAATGGAGTACTATTGAAATGTATTCACTATTATATTGTAGGAAGCAACGCAACTAGTTTGTGAACACCCACACACAGTAATGTGATAATGCCCACAATAATCTCTTCTGTGTGTTGTTGATTGAGGGATAAATATTAACAGGAACACTGGGAAGAACTGCTATCCTTCTTCAAAATAGTCCCATGGGATCTTTTACATCCACTCGGGTGGGAAGACCAAGTCTTAGCTTAATGCCTTTTGTGAAAGATGGCACCTCCTCAGTGTTGCCCTGGAATGTCAGCCTGGATTATGTGTAGAGGAAGACTCAAACCCACAACCTTATGACTCAGAGACAACAGTGCTACCCAGTGAGCCACAGCAGAGCAGAAGGTGAGCACACAATTCGAGCAGGTCACTCATATAACTGTGATGTGATAATTGTGCTTCAGTCACCACACAAAAGATGCAGCAATGTTTCAAGTTTTGCTTCTAATCAAGTTCAAATGTAAATGCTCCCAATGACTTCTTGCACCCACACTCAAGCTTATTGTTCTGTAGGAAAATTACCAACATTCTGGTGCATAAATCAGAAGTTATATTCAAGATGAGCATTCATTGTTAAGAAATAGCAGCCAACAAAAACTTGCATTGATATAACACCTTTAACATAGTAAAGCATCCCAAGGCATTGCACAGGAGCGTTAGCAAACAAAATTGGAACCAAACCACATGAGGAGATATTAGGACAGGCATTAGGTTTGGTTAAAGAGCAAAGTTTTAAAGAGCACCTTAAAGAAGCAGAGAGTTATAGAGAGGCAAGGAGGCTTAGGGAAGGAACTCCAGAGCTTGGGGCCAAAGCAGCTGAAGGCACAGCTGCAAGGGATAGAGTGATTAAAAACCAAGGATCTGCAAGGGCTAGAATTGGAGTACTGCAGTTTCCCCTGTGCCAGTGTAATGTCTATAAAATGGTGTCGGCACCAGCACATGTCGAAGATGAATTGTTGATTTTAGAAATAGACTTGAGAGTGTTACTATATTTATAGGTCAGGAATGGCAAAGAATAGTAGAGGTTTAGTTTGATTACTGAGTAATTCAGCGGTGATGTAATAGGTAAAGGAGGAATTGTAGCAGTGAAGAACAACATCAACAACTTGTCTTTAAATAGTGCCTTTAACATAACACTTCACAGGAGCATTAGAAGAACCATATCCTTGCTAGTCTGATGGCTGTATCTATTCTGTTGGGTGCTGGATTCTTTCGTTATGGAGTTTGGGGATTTATATGTCTTGTAAAGTCTTGTCTCCCTCTCTGCAGACAGCTAGCTTGCAGTGCACTGGGAGCTTGCTGTGCACCCAATGTGCACAAAACTAACATAGGCCCCCTCCCCATGACTGGAACCACGAGAAGGTGTGGTGGAGTACGGAGGGAGCAGGGTGAATTCTTTGAATGGATAGCCCTTTCCCTAAAATAGGGGCCACCCTTCAATTTTTTTTAGCACATCTTTATCTCAGCCCTTGACGTGTAGGACGTTAAACCCCAGCATGGAGCAGCTGTAAGTGCAAAAACAAAGTTCTGACCCTACTCACATGGTACTCCAGATGTGTCATGCCCCATGTGTTGGGAATGCCACAAAAATATCCCAGTGAGCGGACATTGTTGTATTGTGTGAGGTAAGCTCCTTTCAACATGGATGTGGCTGGCAACTGAATCATTGAGCATCATTGGCTCGTCTTTTAGCTAAAGCCCTGGTAACTTTGGCCGTGAGGCAGGCCAAGGCAGCAGTATCCTTGTAGACAAGGATGCTGTCAATGCTTTATGCTATTGGCAGCAGATTTCCCATCAACAATACTCCTGCCAGTGTGAAGGGCTTAAACTCAAACCGTCCTACATCAGTGCATTCTTGTGTTCTGTGGACAGTGACCTTTGCTGCTGATATTCAAATACGCAGAATGGGTTCAGTGTGCTGTTAGTACATATTTGCTGGGTTAGAGGCAATTTCAATTATTAATTCTCAGACAACCCCACCCGCCCACGATCACTATATCAGGATATGATGTTCCTAGGCCCACCCCTTAATCTGGACAAATCCATATTCCAGAGACCAAGCTCAATTGAACTGTGATTTTCATTGTTAATGCCACAGTGTTTTGGCTGTTGCAAAGCTGTTGCTGCATACCAACCAATTCGGATATACAAAGTTAATTCATACAATTAAGTATTCAGAGGAACACTTTCCTCCATTCAGGTGCAGACTTTAATTAAAAATTGATTTTGTTTAATTAAAAGCACCATCTGGAACATTCAAGCCAACATTGTGGAAATTCAAGACTAGCACCAAAGTTTTGTTGCAATAGTTGTTCACTGGCAGGCGGCGCTCACTATCCCAGGTCCAGATAAACTTCCTCTACTTGATGTGGCTTCTTGTCTGCTGGCTGGCAGCTTCTGTGCTTTGTTTGGATGATTCCACTTTCCCTTTGCTGGCTGGAGCTCTCAGTGTCGGTGGCTGTTCCTGTTTTCTCCAATGCCACAGGGACTCCTAATAGTAATTGTGCCAATTGTTTTCCTCTATCTCCCTGCTCACACTGTTAACACTGTGTCTGTTCACACTCCCCTCAGTGCTACCTGTCTGCTCACACTCCCCTCAGTGCTGTCTGTCTGTCTGCTCACACTCCCCTCAGTGCTACCTGTCTGTCTGCTCACATTCCCCTCAGTGCTACCTGTCTGTCTGCTCACATTCCCCTCAGTGCTGTCTGTCTGTCTGCTCACACTTCCCTCAGTGCTGTCTGTCTGTCTGCTCACACTCCCCTCAGTGCTGTCTGTCTGTCTGCGCACACTCCGCTCAGTGCTGGCTGTCTGTCTGCTCACACTCCTCTCAGTGCTGTCTGTCTGTCTGCTCACACTCCCATCAGTGCTGGCTGTCTGTCTGCTCATACTCCCCTCAGCACTGTCTGCCTGCTCACACTCCCCTCAGTGCTGTCTGTCTGTCTGCTCACACTCCCATCAGTGCTGGCTGTCTGTCTGCTCACACTCCCATCAGTGCTGGCTGTCTGTCTGCTCACAATCCCCTCAGTGTTATCTGTCTGTCTGCTCACACTCCCCTCAGTGCTGTCTGCCTGTCTGCTCACACTCCCCTCAGTGCTGTCTGCCTGTCTGCTCACACTCCCCTCAGTGCTGTCTGTCTGTCTGCTCACACTCCTCTCAGTGCTGTCTGCCTGTCTGCTCACACTCCTCTCGGTGCTGTCTGCCTGTCTGCTCACACTTCCCTCAGTGCTGTCTGTCTGTCTGCTCACACTCCCCTCAGTGCTGTCTGTCTGTCTGCTCACACTCCCCTCAGCACTGTCTGTCTGCTCACACTCCCCTCAGTGTTGGCTGGCTTTCTGCTTGCATGCTCTTCTTCAGTTTTGTGAGCTGGTAGAGAGCTGCTCCCTTGTAAAATTTGGAGCCCTCATTGATCATAATTTAACTGTTTCACAACAGTCAGATGGTTTAACAGTATTGCAGAATAAGGAATGGGATGTATCTGGCCACGATTTATTGTCCCATCTGAAAGCTAGCACTCTTAAGGATGCAACACTCCCTCAGTACTGCACTGACGTGTCAGCCTGGACTATGTGTTCAAGTCCCTGGAGTGGGATTATGTAGGAGCTGCCTGAGGCAGTCAGATATACAATTGGCTACACAGTGCAAATGACATTTATTGACATCACAAGAGTGACCAAGTTACATGAAGGCACAATCACAACCTAAAAGAATGGTAGACACATGAATCACCTCCATGCCAACTATGCTCACAATCAGGCCGCACAAGACCCCTGTGATCATGTATAAATGGGCAGCCACGAGCTGGTGTCTTCCAAGCCCATAATGTGCATCCCATTCACAGTGGCTGACAATTGCTTATTGTTAACGATAAGCCAGGGAAATTTTATCAACAAGATGGTGAGTGTTCAGCAGAGCTATCTTGACACACCTAGATTGGCAACTGCTGACCGACCCCTTAGTATGTCATGGCATCTTGTCTTCCTGACCACCAGGCCTGATGGACCCACTTGGGAAGAGATAATTAGCAAGTCAGACAGAATGTCTCTGGATCAAGCGTAAAATACATGTTAGCAGAAGGAGTCAAAATGGTTCATTGGAGAGTGGGAATACAACCACACTCAACTGAGAAGCCACAGGACCCTCATCTCAGAGGCTCCATTTTCAAGTGGTCAATGATACAAGACCATCGTTCTCAAGCAGTGGAGACTGTTTCCATGCATGGGGTGCAGCTGGTCAATAAGTAGGGCAAGTCCACGAACTGCACTTGTAGCACCATGAAGGAAGCATGCAAGGCCAAGATGAATATCTGCAGCATGCAACAGCCCATGAAAAACCTACAGCTACAAGATATCAGGGGATAGTTGAGGCTTCTGGAAAGGCAGTTACAACTTCTTCCACAGATATGAGTCAGCCTTAGAAGCATTTTCCATCGCCTCCAGAACTTCAGTGGAACACTAGATCTGACCTTTAGCTCACCTGAACCCTAAGTGAGCTCATGCCCAGCATCATTGGGCTTCGAAGTATGATAACAGATGTTGTTGCCTCTTGGGATGGGGTCACTGAGGTGCCAGGCTTCCAGCGCCCCCTAGTGGCAGCACAAAATGGAGCTCAGGCCAAGGCTTAGTATTCAATGTGAAGCAGTGAGAAGCAGGTCCTTCAAGGACAATAGCAGCATTGGGATAAACATCACCTCAGACCTTGAGAGGCTCCAACTGAAAAGTCTCGGTCACCCATCTCTCGTCATTCTGGTGCACATGGAGCACCATGTAGAAGTAAAAGTTTTGAGTTTACTATGTTCAAGGTGCTAAATGGATGTGGATGCCATTTGGAGTCGACAGCCATGACAATCAGAGATATCCTTGGTCTGCAGTGGAACATGGATACTCTGGCTCATCATTGTTGACTGAAACAATGTGAAAATGGTGGTAAGGTGTCAGGAGGATCTAAGAATAAATCCATCCTTCTGCCCTCCTGGCATCACACTCTACTTAATTGTTATCAGAATAGAATCCAATCCATGAAACACTGGAGGCCATCTTTATGCAGTAGTGTACAGCTACTGTATTGTGTTGAGAAATGTCACTTGAGGCTACCTGGAGAGAAGCAGCAGCAACAAATGCAATGCAGTGGTCACTTTACGAGCCACAGATAATGTTGGGCCCCTTGCTGATGTAGCAGCCATTTAATTCCCCAGTAATCTTTAAGGGGAAGAACATATTGACAGGTTGACAGGATATCTACTGATGTGATTTATGGTATGTCTCACTCTCACTGCATCAAACCCCCGAATCCTTGTCATCCTTCACTTCAAAAAAGGAAAAATACGATTAGTTGTTGAGATATTTGCAAAGGTTAATGATCTTTTGATTTTCTTGATATAATTCACAAGAGAACAGGAAAATCAAAGAGATTAATTGTTTTACCAATATTTAAGAAAGCTGCAGGTTAGAAGAGAGTTCTCTGACATCTATGGTCTCCACTCGGCCAAGATGTCCCTGGGTCACCTTCATGCTCTCTCTAAAGCTATTTATATTGTGACATTGTATCCTAGGAAGTGGAAGGTGGTATGGAGGCAGAAACTGAGCACAATGGCAGAGATTCAAAGAACCCACCCACCAATAATTATAAGTAGGTTCTGGCTGAGCAGCCAAGTTGACTGATGGGTTCCTGGGAGGAAACTAAAGGCAGATAATTTTTTTGAGATAGGAACATAATGGAACAGCTCAGTGCCCTATGTTTAACATACTGCCACAAAACTGACAAGAAAATGTATGCTGGTAGTTTTAATGAGAAAACTCAAAGCTACCGTATTTTTTTTACTTTGTTGCTGGAAAGATGGACTCCAGTAGCCTTTTCCTGCCTTGTACGGTGTCACCTATAGCAACCACTCAATGATCAAGCAATGGAAAAGTTGTGGTCATGTGATCTCCCTTGAGTAGGGAGATGCAGCTTAGCATGTTGGGAGCTCCTCAGAAATTTCCAGACAAGCTGATTGAGCAACCATTACGGCTAGAAGTGAGAAGTGTTCAGATCTTTTTACGCTGCTGCTGTTTGTATTTTCTCTCAATCTTTCTCTCTGAAAATTCTTTCCAGTCTAGAAGAACCTTCACATGGGACCTTCACTAATGAAGAAAGAATATTAATTGTAATGAAAAGCTGCAATATCAATTTTACATTTTTCCATAGCTCCAGAAATATTTCATCCCTTTGTAAATGGACGTACTGGCTATCTCTTTGCTGTGGACTGGTGGTCTCTTGGAATCACGGCCTATGAGCTCCTCAAAGGACAGGTACAGAGAACTGTCCATTACTCTTATTCAGTGCACACATACACACTACATCTAACACAATCTGTCACTGAGTCTAAGGGCCTGGGTACTTTATCAAATTTCATTCCGTGCCAATTTTCACCCCTTCCCTCCCCATGGCCTTGTTACCTTGCTGAGTAAAGCTGCCAGTTGCTCTTTGGTACCATTATTCATGTATGACTGCGGCTACGAGTATTGTCAGGTTATTTGGGCTTCATAGCCTGTACCTAGCTAACATTATCTAGCAGAATGCCAACCAAAGATTGGACCTGAGACCGGATACGTTTTGGTTTCAGCTGCCCCTTCCCCCGCCACCTAACACCCCATGCCCCCCACAACTGCATAAGCCCACTCATCCGTGGCAGAATCCTGAAGATGCAGAAATAGAGATCCTCTATGAAATCTTTTCACCCTGAAATTTGTGACTTGTGTGAGGGTCCAGACTCATGGGGTTAGCAGCATCTCAGTACCTTGTCCAAACAGGCAAAACAGTGAGTAGGTCGATTTTCTGAGGCGGGGAGAGGGATTGGATAAACAGTCAAGGATGATCCAATCATCAGCCAGTATTCACACACACACACTCTCTGGCATAGGTCACTGGATAGCATGGGATGATGAGTCCTATTGTCGGCCCCCTCCCCACCCTCCACCACAGTTGAGATTAGTTAATAGCACAGATCTGGGATCAAATCTAGGGTTGTCCAATTTTTATAGTCTAATCCTTTAACTGTTAGTGCATTACCTACTGAGCCACCACAAAGACCCTCATTGCCATTTTATCCAAATTCAGAACACTCTAACAGATTCCTCCATCAGAAATATTTCCTTTTATCCTTCTCAGGTCTTTTTGGCTATAAATTAAAATTAAAAGACATACATTCAAAATATAATGAAATAATTATATTGACTAAGTCATGATGTTGCTGTTTAGACAATGAAAGCAAACTTTTGCTAAGTAGCTGACCCTGAAATTCATTGCTATATATACAGTCAATGTTTATATCTTTTCACAGAGACCATATGAAATCCGTTCCAGCACTTCAGTTAATGAAGCCCTTCACATATTCAACTCTGTCACCATTAACTATCCCTCCAGCTGGTCCAGTGGATTGGTGTCACTGCTTCGGAAGGTAAGGAGAAATTCAGCAACAAATGTCAGGTTGCCAACTCTAATTGGATGCATTGCAATTAATTCCAACACCTCACCTCACCACCATGCTTCCCTCCCCCTAACACAAGTGCCATTGGACCATCCTTGTGGCTTGCCACCTTGCCATGCCAATTGGAAAGTGCACAGAATCTTTGTTACCTGATTGGATGGTTCTTCACTGTCAGTCAAACAGCCATTTTACCCATCAATATTTTTACAACTAACAACCAAAAGTCTTCAAAGAAAATGAAAAAAAGACACACAACGTTTTAATGATTTTCCACCCAGTTGCTCATAGCAATGTCTGTGAGATTAATTCCTGGAGGCACCTTCTTTATTCTTTCATAGGATGTGGGCATCACTGGCAATACCAGCATTTTTTGCCCATCCCTAATTGTCCTTGAACTGTGTGGCTTGCTAGGCTATTTCAGAGAACATTTAAGAGTCAGCCACATTGTTGTGGATCTGGAGTCAAATGTAGGCCAGAACAGGTAATGATGGCAGATTTCCTTCCCTAAAGGGCTTTAGTGAACCAGATGGGTTTTTTTTAAACAAAAAAAAAATGAAAGCTTCATGGTCACCATTACATCTGGATTTATTAATTGAGTTCAAATGCCTTGGTGGGATTTGAATACATGACCCCAGAGAATTAGCCTGAGCTTCTGACTTACTATTCCAGTGACATTACCACTAAGCCATCATCTCCTCACTCTTTGAGCCTTGACAAGTCAAATGATATTCGTACAATTGGAAAAACTCAGAGGTCTGGATGAGGGAAGGCTGCTGGCCGCTATGGTGGGAGGTATGGATAACCACCATGATCAAGGTCTCCCATGTTTAGGTTAACAGCAATTCAATAGTCCATCATTCTGATACTTTTAGGGTTTTCCTCTGTGATATTTTCCTCTTGCCTTTGAATAGCTGCCTTTGAACGAATAAGAAGCAAGTAATCTCAAAATCATAACATACATTGAATTACGTAGAATTTAGTCAAATTAAACTTGAAATAATATGGAGGGAAGGAATATGGGAAAGTGATTTGGGGGGAAAAGTGGAAGAGAAGTTGAGTGTGAAGAAGATGATTACTTTTTTTGTTTATTGGCAATGTTGTCCCCTCCCCTGCTTGCTTCAAATGGTGCCATGTAATATTTAACATCTAACTAAACAGGAAGACTATGGGGTATGAGAGTTGTGCCTTTGTTTGTTAGTTTTCCTGTTGAATTTGATTACACAGAAAAAATAGTGGGCTAAATTTCATGGTCAGTAGCAAACACATGTTCGACTTGCATGGATATTTAAATGGGCTTTTGCACTGGAAGTTGCTGATAGCCAAACATTCAAACGGTGCAGTGTCCAACGTATAAATTGGACAGTCACTTTCAGCAACCCCACATGAGCAGTTAAATTTGTGAATCAGGAGGTTGTTGTCTGGGATGCCCACTGCTTCACTGAGAGACTTGTCATTCAAGTGTATTGAATGACATGAAGTTGCTGTTATTAACTGACACATGCCCACCAACTTATCAGAAAAAGTTAGGACCTGTCCATTCCAGTGTAAGTACCCTTTTAATAATGTGGTAAATCTTAATTATTAACAAATAACCTCTCTGGCACTGAAAATTAACTTTAATAAGTGTGGAGTTTCATTCCTTCAGCTTTTAATCATGTAAATATTAAAAAATTGAATTTTTTTAAACCGTTTATTTCAGTCTCTTTTATATCTCTCTCTTAATCCATTTTTAAAATTTTCCTTTATTTTTCTTTCCGAAACTGATTTGATATTGAATTCAATACACTAGCTGACACCTGGTTTAGACATGGTGCTGCTCATTAACAATGGTTTAATTTTGATTGGTTAAGTAGATACACAGTTGCTTGCTCTGTTCACACAGGCCCCAGATACCCTGCTCCCATATACTTGCACCCTTTGCTCTTCTAGGTGGTATCATGATCTCACAGGAACTCACCAAGGTTCCTTCGGCAGCACCTTCCAAAGCCACAACCGCTACCATCTAGAAGGACAAGGGCAACAGACACATGGGGGAGAATTTTCTCCCTGTCGGGCGGGCCAGCCGGGAGTGTGCGCAGGCGGGCACGGACCCGATCGCCGCGCGCAATCGGCTGCGCACCGCCATTTTACATGGGCAAGCCAATTAAGGCACGCCCAGCATAACGTGCACTCAATGCCACATGTGCACGAAAGAGTGCAGAAATCTCCCTGAGGCACAGAGCTGCCTCAGGGAGATTAATTTCGTTATCAAAAATTGAAAAAAAGAATAAATAAGATTATTCAGAGATGTCCCCACACATTAGCTGGGACATGTTTATGAATTTTCTTGAAACATTTTATTGAATTAATAAACCCTTCGTGAAACTTCATCCCGCCCGCGGTTGAGGTTCCAAGAAAAATGCAAAGGCTGTCTGTGCTCTTCACCTGCCCACCAACCTTAAGCACTGACAATTACTCCAATTAGATTATTAATGGCCTTCTCAGGCCTTTGACAGTTTGATGGGCACGCAGCCGAATCTAGTGCCGCACATAATTTTACAGGTTGACGTGCGGGGCCTGCCCCCGCATGTCAAACAGAAGATTCTGACCATGGGAACACCACTACCTGGAAGTTCTCCAAACCACTCACCATCCTGACTTAGAAATATATCGCCGTTATTTTACTGTCACTTGGTCAAAATCCTGGAACTCCCTCCCTAACAGCACTGTAGCTGTACCTACACCGCAGTGACTGCAGGGGTTCAAGAAGGGAGCTCACCACTACCTTCTCAAGGACAATTAGGGACAGGCAATAAGTGCTGGCCCAGCCAGTGATGCCCACATCTAATGAATGAATAAAAAAAATGATCATTATGAATTTTTCGAATGGGCCAATGACTTTGTTGCACAGTGATCCAAAAGAAAGCACCTTGTCAAATCTCCCAGAAGCATCAATGTGGCTTATTGAATGCATGGAGAGTCAACACATACCAGTGTATTAGATAGATTATAGAAATCCGATACAAAGCCTTTTGTTTTGAATGAATTTGATGTGTGTGAATCTGACGTGAAGCTCCTAGTATTGCATAAATCTGTTTGTTGGATTGTCCCCCTCCTATTAATCATTTTTATTCATTCTTTACAGTTGCTTACGGTTAGCTCAACCCAGCGCCTCTCCAGCCTGGCTGATATGCAAGGCTCTCCTTACCTCGCAGACATCAACTGGGATGCTGTCCTGGAGAAGAAGCTCACAGCAGGTTTTATTCCCAATGTAAGTCATCTCTACTTAGACCTTTGCTGGTTGTCTAACCGTGCATGACATACTGTTGTGTGAATCACAGCCAGTCATGTCATAGGATCCTTCCATGTTCTTCTCTTCCCATTTGCTGGTTAATGTTTTGAACAATAATCTTTGGAGCTGTCCACTTACATGGGGTATTCTCAGATATAAAGCCCATCTTTAAGAAAGAATTTGCATTTATATAGCACCTTTCTCTGCCTCTGTACATCACCCAAATGCTTTGGAGCCAATTTTCTGAAGTGCAGTCACTGTTATAATATCAAATCCACGGCAGCCAATTTGCACACAGCAAGATCCCACAAACAGTGAAGATTGTTTTAATAATGCTTTAGTGATGTTGTTTGAGAGATGAATATTATCCAGGACATTGGGGATGGGGTGGGAGTACCCCCTGCTCCTTTTCGAAATAGTAGCCATGGCATAATTTATGTCCACTTGATTGGGTAGATGGAGCCTCAGTTTAATATCTTATCCAAAAGCTGGTATCTCTGATAGTGAGGCATCCCTTCAGCACCGCACTGCAGTGTTAGTCTAAATGTGCTGCAAACTGTGGAGAGAGACTTGAACCCATTGACCTTCAGACATAGAGGCAATAAATCTGTGTGCCCGAAAATTATACCAACTGTTTATTGAGTGTGCTGTACACTCCTGTTTGGAGGGGTGGGGTGGTCATGATGGGGTTTGCTGCCTTCCTACCATCCTTCTGTTACCCTTTATGAGTGGCACTCCTTGATGAGTCTTTTGGGACCATAACAGGCAATTTGCCCTTGGCAACCATCACAAGTCAAGTCCTTTGCTTCAAATACCAATCCATTCAGGCATTTAGCCTCAGTGACTAGATAATAATTGGAATTGGGAATACTGGCTGATTTTTCTCCTCTTCATGCACGTATATTGATGCCAACTGCAAACCCCACCCCCACCCCCACCCCCATCCTAACTGAGATTATCTAATTCAACGTAAATCAAGGACCAAACATTCGACTTTCTGCTCTTTATGGCTCAGTAACAGATGGAAAACTTTCCCGGTGGGACAGAAAATAAAATCAGCTCTAATTGTAATGATTAATAAAAGAATTGCAGTGGAATCACAATCATTCTTGCCCCCTTGGCAGCATATTGGATAATCAAGTTTCTCCCTAATTTTAACCTGACACGGTTACTAGGTTTTCACTTCTGATTGAGATTCCGCAATCAAGTTCACTGAATGGAGAGATACAACCCACATTTCAAAAAATTAGGTGTTATGATAAAGTGCTGGGAGCCTGACTCCTATTGGTGTCTTGTCCAAAAACTCTGTCTCCTACTGAACTCCTGTCCCAAACCTCTGTCTCCTACTTGTCTCCTGTCCCAAAACTCTGTCTCCTACTGAACTCCTGTCCCAAACCTCTGTTTCCTACTGAACTTCTGTCTCAAAAATCTGTCTCCTACTGGACTCCTGTCCTAAACCTGTGTCTCCTACTGGTCTCCTGTCTCAAAACTCTGTCTCCTACTGGACTCCTGTCCTAAACCTGTGTCTCCTACTGGTCTCCTGTCTCAAAACTCTTGTCTCCTACTGGTCTCCTGTCTCAAAACTCTGTCTCCTACTGGACTCCTGTCCTAAACCTCTGTCTCCTACTGGACTCCTGTCTCAAAGTCTGTTTCCTAGTATTTTCCTGTCCCAAATTCCTGATGTGCTGACTCAAAATTAAATTTCAGCTTTAGGTGGATAATAAATTCTACCGAGCCCCAGACACAACTTAAAATTTTTCAATTTTATGTCATGCAAAGATCAATCAAAACTCTCCAATTAAAAATGCAGATAATTGACAGTGTGATTACTGGCAGTATGGTTAATCCAGACTGTACTGGGCATTCTGCACAATGAAGTGTTTCTGCGAATGGTGAGTGGCCAAAGGCCAAATTTATTAGTTTTAGGATACTTCAAAGATGCAGGGGAATAACTTATCAACATGGAAGGTGCTGTTTAATAGCAACAAAGAGCTGACACACTCCAATATCACAGCAGAGCACACTGGAGTACACAGTGGGTCAATCCCATACATTCACACATTACCTTCCCCATTCAGACACTGACTGACATTTGCTCTTTTATATTTCAGATTCTAGAGATTTTATTTAAATACTCCCAAGTTCACATTATTGAAAGATTAATAAATGTCAAGGATAGAATTCAGGAAAAATAATAATAAAGTCATGAGGTTTATTATTAATTTGGAATCACATACTGCTACATATGTGCCACTTACATTCCATAAATCACAGATAAAGTTGCTTGAAAGAGACTTAAAACTCAGTTAATAGATTTCCCTGAACTCCCTTTGTCGTGTTTCACAGGATGTACATTTTCATTCAGTGTAATGTGTATTAATAATTGTTAATTGATAACAATAATTAATTATTATTATCAATAAAAAATTATGATAATATCAACCTGTGAGCTACTCAGCTCCTGAAAGCACACTGCCTGGTGGTTTATTTAACCATGTGTAACATGGAATTGTCACCAAGCTGCTCAGATTGTATTTTGTTCACATGATTGAAATGTGCCGGCACCTTCTCCCCTTTCAGGGTGTCCAAGTTCAACTCATTTGATTGCAGTGCTGTGAGGTGACGGATGGTGCCTGGGCAGCAGCAGTCCGTGGAGGTGTGAGGTTGGATCAATTTTCTTCACAAATAAAGGAGGATTTATGCCAATGTCTCCCCCAAGATTAAAGAGGTTGTTCCACTCCTGGTGGGGAGTCTCTCTTGACATGAGTGTGGTTGAAAGACAGGGCTGTAAGGATATAAGGGGCCAAGTCTGTGACCCTAGTGAGGTGGGAGTTCCCCTTTAAGATGTGAGGTAGAATCTCAACAGGGAAGAGAGTACATGAAGGAGTGAGGATGGTGGACTTGCTTTCTTGCATTCACTTCACATAATTGGACTATAGTCAGGTTGACAGGCAGAGCTTTAGAGCAGGGCTGAACAAATGTACCTTTTTTCACTGACTGAGTGCTACTGCAAACAGAAGAATATCCTCAAAGAAAGGAAGACACATACTCTCCTCTTGGGAAAGTTCTTTTTCCCCAATGTTCTCTCTTTTTCTCTCCTATTAAAGAAATGGCTATTGTTGTTAGGGAGAGGGTATCTCATGGGCTGCTCTGTGAATGTGGACAATGAGTAGGAGCAAGTTATTCAACTATGGGTGGCATCATAGACAAACCCCACCTGCCCCAAATCCAATTGGCTTGTCAAGCCTTCTCCTAAATTGCAAGATGTCAGTGTTTAAGGACTTCGCAGGTCTCTTTCTTTCAGAAGTGGGAGGAGGCTTGTGTGGAGCATAAACACTGACATAGTTTGGGCAGTTCAACCTGTTCCTGTACTGTATATTCAGTGTAATGCATTATATAGAATAGAATGATCTGTTCTAAACATTTCTAATGTACAGTGAGGGAACATTTGCTTCAAATATAATCAACGCAAACTCACTGACAGCTGGCACAGTGCATCTACATAAAGCTGAATAAAGACTGGGATTTTCCATCCCCATTGGAGTCAGGCATCATGGCATGCGTGAGTGGACAATATGGCGGGAAGGCCAAGAATCGGTTTTATGCTGTCGTAAAACCAGTTTGCAATTGTCCACTGCACCCATCAATGGTGGGCCGCCTTTCCCACCGTCCAATGGTGGGAATTTCATTTTAATACATCTGCATCAAATTATAAACCCTGATCACCGGGATCATCCCCCCCATGCCAAATTTACTGCCCATGTCGATGGGGAAACACACCGGCCCAGAACACACCTGGACAAGTGAGACGTGCGGAAGTTGGGACTTACCGTTAGGGCCTTGCTCAGATCGCGTACATCCGAGGAGCAGAAGATGCTGGAGCCCGACAGCAACAGGACCCTGAAGGAACACATGCATCACATGCTGGGTGGATTCTCATGGACATGGCTCCACCAAAGCAGCTCATGAAAGGTGGAAGGTCACCGTTGATGTCTGGGATCTGCTTCGGGACATCAGTGTCTTGGCCATTGTCTGCTATGGATGATTGATGAGAGGGTGGAAAGGAAGATCTAGGTTTGACTGGGAGAGGAAGGTGTACCGGCAGTGGGGGTGAGGTTGGGAAGGGGGGAGCGATGGTGTCAGGGGGTTGAGGTTGGTAGGGGGGAGGGAGTACGAGGAGAAGAGGGTGTAATGAGGGAGAATGTGGCAACTAAGGAAGTAGATATAAGGAACTATCTATAGTAGATATATGAGGAAGGTGTAAGGGAAGGAGTTCAGAGGGGAAAGGAGTTTGGAAGGGGGAAGGACTTCAGGGGAAGGAAGCAGCTTAGGGGCAGGAGCCCAGGCGGAGGAAGGAGCCTAGCGGGGGAGGAAGGAGTTTGGAGGGAGGAAGGAGTAAGAATGGAGGAAAGAGTAAGGGAGGGATGCCCAGGTGACCGTGCAAGAGAGGGGTCTGTGGAGTCGATGACTGCCTCTTGGGGAGCAAAATGAGGCTGAGCACGGTAGGAGGGGATAGTGAATATGAGAGAGGGCAGAGTGAGGCAGTAGGGTGGGAGGGCAAGGGTGTGATGGTAGCAGTAGAAGGGATGGCAAGGGTGGTTGGTGGGGTATCAGAGGCAGACACGGACCCTGGGGGTGGGAAGGAGCATGTCGGGGAGGTCAATGTGGATGGGGGTAGGATCTTAGGAAGGAAGGGAACATGCATGTTCAGCTAGACATCCCGGAAAGTAAAGGGTTCTGGTTGGTGGGTGACCGTGGAGAGGTGGAAGGTGATGCCAGAGGGGGATTAACAGTGATGGGGGAAAGGACATGGGTGACTGGGGGAGGGGAAAGGACGGGGGATCTGAAAACATACTTAACAACCACCATGCTTCTAAAATCAAAAGTGAAAGGAGCCTCCTGTTAGGCGGGCATAGTGCTGATTGGGAGTGTGATCAGTGGGTGGGCGGTGATACAGGTCAGCTCAGATGGACAACCGAAAGGGAACCCCAGCAGGCGGTACTAAAAATGATCAGGACTTTGAGATGAGTGTGATGGAGGAAGGCTCCGTGTGCTACATACACTTTTTCCTCCAGAATCATTTGTGATCTGGATGCGTGCAGCTGAACTGTTAGTGGGGAAAAATGCAGGGGGAGGACTTGCAAAGCCTGTAAATAAAACCGAAAGACACCATCACACGTTATTCAGTGGAAGTGTATATTTTTAGATTATAAAATGACAAAATGTGTTCATCTGTGCAGCCACTTGTGATCAGAATTTCTTAACTTTTCTAGGCCTAACACTTCTAATTTCTGCCCAGCAGGGGTGGAGACAGCCTGTGCAATGGTTGGCCCTGTTGCCTCTGATGACTTCGGTGTGGGTCCTCTGGGGAGCTGAGGCCTTGAGGGCCCCGGCTTGCTTTGGCTGTCCTCCTGTGGGCCAGCTGTTCCCTCTGCAGTTACAAAGGACAAGGTTGAGGGGGTCACAGGCAAAGGGGACTCAGAGAAATCCTCTGAGATTCCTGAGTGGATGACCCAGGGGTGTCCATCTATCGCTCCTCCTCTCTTCGGGTGCCTGAGGGCCCCGACATGACCCCTTGAGGGGAAGGAGCACCTGGAGAGATGTCGAGGTACCCCACTTCCCTCTCATGTTGCCACTGCAGGAACTCACCCATGGCTACCGGGATGGAGTGCAGGTCTGCGCTCACCTCCGCATTCTGCAGGGTCAGGGTCTCCATGGTGTCCACCATCCTTCCCATGGAGACCTCCATACGCGGACATGTGGGCACCACATCATCAGAGAGCAGGCAGACGCACTCCTCCAACTTGCATCACACTCTGTTGAGGGCTTTCAACAGCTCAACATGATGTTCCCCTGCTTTCTACTGGCTCCCCACGAAGAATTGGAAGGCCAAATCCAGATACTAGTCATCTGACTCGGACCTCACAGATGCCTCTTCCCCAGCAGTCCTCCAAATGCTGGGGAGCTCAGTTGAACCTGCCTCCTCCTGCTGCAGACACGTGTCCATGCAGTGACCACCAGATTGTGAACCCAACCCAAGATCTAGGTCCCACCGAGGTGTGTGTCTCTGTGCTGGTGGAGGGTGTGGGTAAGTGCTGTGACATGTCTTCCAGGCTGCTTATTTCAGCTCTTCAATGGAGGAGGTGTCCTCTTGGCTGGAGGTCAGGACATGGATGGAGCTGAGGGACTGGCTGGCTGAGGGTGTCGGTCACTTGGCAGAGCTCCCTGTGAACCAAAGCAGAGATAATTAGTGCATGGCAGCAGAGTCAAAAGCAGGAGAGAGAGCACCCACATTTGCATTGAGAGAGGGATGATGTGGTGCAGAATTCCACACATGCGTGTTCGCCACCAACCTCACCGTCGCCGCCGGCATGGTCCACATCCTCACCAGTCAGTGCGATGCCACAAAGTGAGTGAGGAGCCTAGTGTGGGCCACTCCATCCCCAGTCTGGGACCTCTCCCTGCTGCTGTGAGCCAGCTTCTCCTGCACGAAAACAGGCGGAGAGCGTGTTAGCAGGACACATGGCTCTGCGTGGAATGTTGGTGTGGGGAGCGGAGTCATGGACGGGATGAGAACGTGCGCTCGAGAGGATATGAGCCTATGGAGATGTGAGGGCGTGTGTGAGAGTTAGTGGTGTTGTCCCTTGAGGTGTGAGATCCCTGCAAATGTGTGATGGATTTGTGAGTGTGTGAGTTGAGAGTGATGAGAAGAGTGACTTACCCTGCCGGAACGGATGAGACCATTCAGCCACTTGCGGCACTGGATGGCTGTCCACTTTTGCAAAGCATTGGTGCTGGCCACCGCCTCCCATGCTGGATTGGTGACCTTGCTTGCTGGTCTTCACCCAGAGCAGGGGTAGAGGATTTCACGATGGGCCTCCACTGCATCCAGTCGGCGTCCGAGGGATGCATCGTTAAATTTGGGGCAGCATGTTTCCTCGCTTTGGCAGCCATCAGTTCGCAGTAGTTTCCTATCCCTTGGAGAGATGGCGGGGCGGGGCGGGGCGAATCAGTGACCTGTGACCCGACGTGTTTCCTGGGAATGCATTATTGATGAGGTAGGAGTGGGACGATGTGGCGTGAAAAGCAACCATAGCGGTCAGCGGGTAAAACATCCCTTTTACCACCCGCTACCATACTTATAGCAAATCTGGGATGATTCCACCTGAAGGTTCCATTTTCAATCCTTCATGTGAGCAGAGTTGGCCGGCTTCAATCGCTGATGGGATGCCATAGCCAGACTGGGTGCTGTTGAATTAGGGAGAGGAAAATGAGCCAAGATGCCTGATACTGCTCACTGTCAAGTGACTCCAAATGAAAAAGCCTGATTAAGGACTAGATCAAGCTCTGCAGTGATGCCCCAACAGTTGAATTATTTGTAACCATTACTGTCCAGGCTCACAGTTAGTTCAAGTGAGAGTTGAACCAGTTCCTGACTGGGGTGGAAATCGCCTTATATAAAAGGTAACATGTAACATTACTGAGGGCCAGCATGGTCGCAGGCTAGTCTTGATCATTTAAACTGGATTAGAAAGGGATTTTTGAGATTTTTCCTTCCATAATTGGTCTGGGATTTTATCTGGTTTATTCATTCACAGCTCCTGGGAATTTCCATGGCTTTCAGGTGAGGCAGGGAGTGTACAGTGTAAATTGTGAAGCAGATGGCATCAGAGTTGTATTGTCCATTATTGTCTGTCTGTTAGGCCAAGTCTCTTTGGGACAAATCCCAGTGCAAGCCAGAGTTTAAGCGGAAGGGGTGAAAACTGGGGTAAAATGCAGACATGTTTTATGAGTTTATGAGCTTTATGAGTCCGTTGATCTGCCAGCCCGTGTTTCTCTGATATATTTATTTTACTTTGTTTGTAGAAAGGACAACTAAACTGTGACCCTACATTTGAACTCGAGGAAATGATTCTGGAGTCTAAGCCCCTTCACAAGAAGAAAAAGCGTCTGGCAAAGAAGTTGAAGGAACACAGAAAAGACAACTCGGCACTGGTCAGTAAAAACATTTCCCACCCCACTGGGGTGTAGGGGATTGGTTTGGAAGTGATGAGGGGTGGTGGCTTATGATTTAAGGCTTGTGGTTCTCCGTTGGGTGAGTCACTGATTTCAGTTGCCCATCGTAGGTGGTGGTGATGATGAGGGAATGGCTCATAAAGAAAGGAGCTAGGAGGGAGCTATTGTTACATAAGTATTAGCAACTGATTTCACAACAGGATTGACAAATCTCAAGAGCCAGGTCTTCTGCCGCAGTGAGTAATGGCTCCACCATAAGACCATAAGACATAGGAGCAGAAATTAGGCCATTCGGCCCATCGAGTCTGCTCCGCCATTCAATCACGGCTGATAAGTTTCTCAACCCCAAGCTGTTTGCGCCAGAAGGTCCTAGGCTTGATTCTCATTCTGTGCCAACTCAGGTGGAGTATTACAATTGGTAACATTAATCTGCTTGGTGGGGTGGGGTGCCGGGGAGAAGCCAAGGGTAATCATCCAGCAATGTCCTCCTTTGATTGCTTTCCAGTGACCTCTGACCCACAGTATGCAAACCAGGCTTAACCATGATGCCTTACTTAACCGAATAGTCTGCTGGTGGGCACTTCTCCTAGCATTACCAAGAATGACCATTTAGATAAGATGCCAGAAAGTGACCAATGTTGTGGAATCTAATCATATTGCAGCAAGGAATGGGTACCATCAGGAGAGAACAGAAAATAACTGGAGTAAAATGACCAATCAAGAAAATGGGTTTAATGATTTGTCTTTAGGATAGTAAGAACATTTCCAATTATCAAGTAATAGCTTTATAATTAAAATACTAATTGATAGTAATTCCTTGGTTATTCCATATACTTTCATTGCAGTTCCACATAATTACAAATGAATAACTTGTAATTAAGATTAAATGATGGGTGATAGCAAAAGTATTGCTGTGAATGAGTGTTGTAATTGCCGTGTTATTATTTTATAATCACATCCCTAATGAAGGGATGTTAAACGTTAACAAATTCTTTAAAAGTACAGCTAATATTAAAAGATCTTAATTTGCGCTGATCTCTGTTTACAACTTACAGTTGATATCTCTTTCTAAAATTTTATCCATTGATGAATAACAGCCTCTGCTTTGATGGTTTGGTTGATAAATGTATTTCTCAAGTGCGGAATCTGAATCATACAGACTAGGAGGGCCCCAGCTTTGATTCCCACCTGTGTTGAGCGAGCTGATCTTGGCTGGACTGGTGGTAAGGATGCTGCAATGGCCTAGGGCATTCCTGGGTTGGCGGTGGTGAAACCCAAACAGGGCTTTTATACATCCGGTCACTATCCAGTATATATGTATATATATATATATATATACACATGTTTTTGAGTGTGTGAGTAACACTAAAGGGTTCTGAGTTTTTCAGTAAATTAAAATCTGGGTTTTATAGATAAAAAGTGAAGTGGGCACTCAGTAGAGCACATACTTATGCCAGTCTGTGTTAACTAAACTTTATTACAATTATGCAGCTCTTACTTCAGGCTTTTCCCTGCCTGATTGGTGCCCATAACTACAAAGCTGAAAAAATAAATCTTTTTATTGAGAGCTTCCATCTCACCGAAGAGTCTTCAGGCCAATCCACATCCAACAACCTGCTCTGAGAACTCAGCTCATGTTTTGACAGCTGTGAGAACTTCCACCACAGCAGCTGAGACAATCTATGACATTCTAAAACTATCAACAATATTCTAAATAAAACAACACAACATTCTTTAAAAAAAAGTCAATTCGTCCTATCTCCCAGTCTTAATGGAACCTTTTAAAAAATTCCAGGATCCGGATTGAGATCTGCATCTTCACCAAAAACTAATCAGTTATTCCTTGGGCCATATTCTATCTGTATACCAGGTTTCGTTGAAATTATAACAGTTTCATTGAAATCAGTCAATTAGTTTTTGAGATACATTGTTTACGGACAAAGAGACGAACAACAAGGGGAAAAAATATTACCTCCACCCACCTTCAGTGACGGTTATAAATGACGTCAGCACAAGGGAAGCAGCTTAATTGATGAGGATTTATTTATTTCAGTCTTGAGTTTATTTCAGCTAATAGTCAAATAAATAGTGGCATAGCAGGGTATCTCGGTCCTGTGGAGTAGACATCCTGTTCCATGTGGAAACTCCAGGACGCTTCTTGTGTCTAGACAACTGTATGGGGCAAGAAGTGTCGTCAACTGGAGCAGCTTGAGCTCCACAATTCAGGGCTTGAGCCGCAGCTGGCACTACTGCAGTGTATCTGCGAGACTGAGAGTTTTGTAGATAGCAGTTTTTAGGTGTGCTCATCCTGCAGAGGGGGAATGGGTGACCACCAGTGCCAGTAATTTCTTGGTGACTATTTTATAGTGATGATTTGTAATTACGCTCTTCCCCACAAGTGGAAACTTTGGGCCGTAACTTCCCTGCTCTGGGCAGTGTACCTGGGTGGTAACCCAAAGATATGCTGGGGAACCCTCCTCACCACTATCCTCCACCTTGAACCCTTTCGGTTCCCAGGTAAGCTGGATGGCAATTGCCCAAGAAGTTTAAACTTTCTTTGGACTATTGTCCTGCACTGCAAACTATCCAATAATGCAATTTAAATGGCAAACTTCTGATGGTTCCCAACTGTCATAGAGCAATAGTTACCCAGAAAAAGTTAGAATTAAGACCACTTCTGGCTTCTGGATAACTATAGCACTGACCTACCCTGACCACTGACAGGACTCTCTCCACCCCCAACTATCCCCCTGACCCCCCATGAGACTCCTCCTGACTACCTCCCTGAACCCCCAGAGGACTCCCCCAACCCCTCATGGGACTCCTCCCCATCCCCCACTATCCCCCAGCTACCTTTCCCACCCTTGACCTGAACCAACAACCCCCCCCACCCCCACCCAAAACCTGACCCAAACCAACCTCCCAGGCCCAACCCAACCCGACCTGACCTGGCTCCACCAACCGCACCCCCACCTTGCCCTCTCTCCCTGGCCCAACCTGACCTGCCACCCACCCCACTCCAAATCCTACCCTTTACCTTGTACAGTTACCTTCACCCTAGCTTGCCCAAATGGCTGGACCTTTAAACTTACCTGGTTTATGGTAGCTAGAGCGCCATGAAAATGTGTATGGCTTACTTACCTTCGAATGAGCTGCCTTAGACTGTAGGCCTCAGGAACCCGCACCACTGGAGTGGCAAGATGCCCAGCTTGAGTCGGAAGATCGGGAGAGATAGGAAAGGCTTCATCTTAAGGTAAGAAACTAGGAGTGGAGTGACAAACCGACACAATTGCCAAGCCATAAGAAGTTACGGGCCATTCTCTCTTTATCTACTCTATCAAAATGTTTCATAATTTTAAAGACTTCTATCAGGTCACCCCTCAGGCTTCTCTTTTCAAGAGAAAATGACCCTGTCTTTCGTGAAAGTAGAAGTATAATCTCGCATTTCTGGTATCATCCTTGTGAATATTCTCCAGGGGCCTTATGTCCTTTTTATGATATGGTGACCAGAACTGCACTCAGTGCTCCAAATGTGGTCTAACGAATGTTCGAAACAAGTTTAAAAGAGGGTACCACATAATGAACTTACCTACATCTACCTGCTCTAGTTCCATAACCCTTAAAACCCTTGCTTAACAAGAATCATCAACCTCAATTTTGAAATTTTCAATTGACCCCAAGCCTTAACAGCTTTTTGGGGAAGGGAGTTCCAGATTTCCACCACTCTGTGAAGAAGTGTTTTCTGACTAGCCCGCTGAACAGCCTAAATTAAAAACCATAACTGGTTTTTCAGCTCAGACCAGGGCTTGAAACTGGACCTTTCTGACCTGTTTGGCCCAGTGTCAGACTGTGGGGCTGTGAGGTAAAGGAGTCAATTACCAACTTGTGTCATCCAAATACCATTCACTTAAAATAAAGTTACAGTCAAAGTGTAATCAGAAATAGCTGTTAGTTGGGCAGACTGCAAAACCTTCCATTGTGCCCAAGCTCATCCTAACCTTTCCCATATTTAACAACTTTACACTGAATCCTGATCTTACTAGGAGTAGATTGTCAAATCTCCACCATCTGTATAACTGAAGAAGAGTCATACAGACTCGAAATGTTAACTCTGTTTCTCTCTCACGGGTGCTGCCAGATCTGCTGAGTTTTTCCAGCATTTTCTGTTTTTGTTTCAAATTTCTGCAGTATTTTGCTTTTATCTGTATAACTGGCATTGTGGATAGGCTGCCTGTATTAGAAACCACACTATATTTCCAATCTGTTAATTTCAATAGAAATGAAGACCATGCAGTTGCTAAAATGTATGGGCAATCTGCTCACTTGAAAAGCAGCGTGGCAGCGGGCTTGGCAGCCTTCCCCTGAATTCTGCACAGGTTGAATACACTTGTGACCCTCCTTAATCCCCACCCCCTATATAGAAAGGGAGAAGGTCAGGTACTCAAGCCACAACACCTGAGAGCCACAATACTATCCCGACAGAAGGTTTCCATTATGAGAGCTTGTTGTGGAAAAATTATTTTCCTTTCTCCTGGAAACATTGTGTTCCTCGAGAGCTCATCCGCCTAATTTCACTGCATTGTGTTTCGGAAGGCAAACAATAATGTCATTATACAAGTTTGCTAATTTCCACGGGGCAGAATTAAACCACAATTTTCCAATTGGTGTTGAAGTGGTGAAAATGTAATATTGTAAATTATAATGGAACACATCATGCGTTTATACAACACTTGCATGTGACATTGTTGTGATGTCAAAGGGACATGGCTGTTCCAGGACTAAAGAGAAAGTGATTTACCCAATAAATGTTCATCAGTCATGTCCTTTTATTTAGTCTAGTTTCCTTAATAAAAAAAAACTTTCTGACTTCTGCAAATTTTGCGAGTTGAAAAGAGCTTGAACTCATTAGCGCCTAGTTTTTGAAGTCTACATGTGCCCTTTACGCTGATTTGACATCAACAGTGCCACTTTGGAGTTCTACATTCCAGCTTACGCCTTCTCTGAACCTAACACACATTTGTCAGTAGTAAGGACTCCATCCCCACCAACACTATTTAAAGTGATCATCAACTACTTTCAGTATAGTTGTTGGTTGGTTTCTTCTGACTGATGCTACAGTTCTACAAGTGATTGGCCTTTCTACAGTTGTTTCTAGGTGCTAAGGTCTACAGGGAATGGTGTGGCTGGTGCTGCAGGACTTTTTGCTGGCTTCAAGGATTCTGCACAAACCAGTTGTCCCTAAATATGATGCACTAGTAGGTATTCCTCTTGAAATGTAATATGACTGGGTGAATGGACAGAGGCCCCACAGAGCAGGGCAAGCTGCTGGATGAGGAAAGGGGAGAAGGGCTCTTACCAGGAGGCCATATCCATCCAGGGTGTTCAGACAGAAATTCCCCTACCTGAACCTCAGCAAAGAACAATGTGTCAGATGTCTGTGCTTCACTAAGAATGTCCTCACTGAAACCTGCCACCTGTTGCAGCCACCACTCTACTCTCACAGCATGGCAAGGACAAGATTGCCAGTGGCTTTGAAGTTGACCATGGCCATGAGATTTAAGCATCTGACTCCTTCCAGGCTGGAGCTGGAGAGATTTTCAACATTTCAGAGTTTACAGTCCACTGTTGCATAAGGTAGATCACAGAAACTTCCTGTTCAATGAGAGCTAGCTACATTTCATTCTCTTACCAGAGACAACCATTGCAGGGTGACATTGACTGCACACACCCAGCTTTGCGACGCCTCATGTCAACTCTGCTCTTTACCAGAACCAAAAGGGATTCTGTTTCCTCAACATGTGACCATAGGCAGTGAATCATACAGAACGATGCCCAATATCCTGGCAGCAGCCATGATGCCATCATTCTGAGGCAGTCCACTGTGCCAGCAGGCATTTGAGCTGTCATGACAAACCAGAGGGTGGCTACTGGGCAATAATGACTATCCATCGACAACACGATTCTCCGGTGTGTGACCCACACACACACGTGTGCAACATGCGTACAATGAAAGCCACACTGTGAAATATGATAGAGCAAACCTTTGACATACTACTGTAATGCTGGCTGGACTGCTCTGGAGGAGCTCTGCAACACTTGGCAGAGCAGCTGTCAAGATGCCTGTTTGTCCTCTACATGCTGCATAACCTCAAAATCGTGAGGGGACAGCCCTTGCCATCGGCTAAAACAAAAGCAAAGTATTGCTGATACCAGATACCTGAAATAAAAACAGAAAAGGTTGAAAATACTCAGCAGGTCAGGCAGCATCTTGGAGAGAAAAACAGAGTTAATGTTTCAGGGCTAAAGCTTGCTTGGGGAAGGAGGAGAAGTGGCCTCAGGCAAGGGAAGAGGCAGCAGGGGTGGGGGCTGTACTGGGGAAGCAGAGTATCCCAGGGTGTGTGGTGGGGGGCACATGTTGATCTGTGTAAGTGACCACAAAATGGTGAGGGCTGAGGCAGCAGTCTCAAGAGGAGATGAGGCCAGATGGACATGTGAGGGTATGTATGAGAGAATGGGTGGTGGTATCCCTTGAGCTGGCAGTGACTGAGGTGCCAGTGAATGTGTGATGGGCTTGTGAATGTGAGAGTTTAGAGTGATGAGATAATTGCCTTACCCTGGCTGCACAAATAAGATCATTCATCCATTTTCTGCACTGGATGGCCAACCTCTTGTGTACAGCATTGACAATGACCACCTCTGCCACCACCTCAAAATGTCAAAGTGGTGATACTGATGGCCTCCTGCGGCCAGAGCGTGCATAGAGGACATCGCAGCGGGCCTCCATGGTGTTCAGAAGGCGCCCCAGGGGTGCTTCACTGAACGAGGGGCTGCACTCTTCTTGGCTTTAGGAGCCATGTTTTCATCAGTGCCCTCCTGGGCTGCAAGCATTGAGAAGTGTGCATGCAGCTGCAGTTTAAATATGGCGCCTTGTGTGAGGAAGCAGCAAAGTAATGGCATGGCAGGCAAATCGGAGGCCAAAGAGACAGCTTGTTTCTTGTGGCTGCATAATTAATGAGGCGGGAATGGGATGATACGGCGTGAAAAGCCGCCATTGCGGCCAGCAGGTAAAACATCCTTTCTCCTGCCCACTACTTACTTGGTGCAAATTGGGGGTGATTCCACCCAATGTTTTGTACCCAGACGGATGTAAATCGAAAGATGAAATGTTGGTCCTCAAGCTTACATTGAGCTCCATTGGAATGGTGTAGCAGGCTGAGGACAGAAAGGTCAAAGAGGGAGCAAGTTGGCGAATTAAAATGACAGGTGACTGGAAGCTCATGGTCATGCTTGCCGACTGAATGAGGTGTCCTTCCATAAGCGGTCACCCAGTCAGCACTTGGTCTCCCCTATATGGTGAGCAACCAAGTAGACTAACTTGAAAGAAGTTCAAGTAAATCGCTGCTTCACCTGGAAGGAGTGTTTGAAGCCCTAAACCGTGGGAAGGGAGAAGGTAAAAGGGCAGGTGTTGCATTTCCTGCACCTGCATGGAAAGGTGCCATGAGAAGGGAAATGGCTGTTGCAGGTGATTGAGGAGTGGACCAGAGTATCGTGGAGGGAATGGTCCCTTCAGAATGCCGAAAGGGGAGGGAAAGATGTGTTTGGTGGTGGTGTCATGCTAGAACTGGTGGAAATAGAGGCAGGTGATGTGTTGAATTTGGAGGCTGGTGGTTTGGAAGATAGCCCATCCAGCCTATTTGAGTGCTAGCTGTTCAGTTAGAACTACTTAGTCCTATTTCCCTGCCTTTCCCTGAATCTGTTTATATGTTAATTTCAAATTGTTCTCCAATGCCTTTTGAAATTATGTTATGGTCTGGCTCAATAGTCATATATGTTGAAGCATTAGCATCCTGAAAATCCGCTGTGTTAAAAGACAAACATTCTTCCATCTTTGATATTACTCCTCCTTTTGCCAATGTCCATCTAAATGAAAAAAAACAATAGAGGGGCGAGCACAGATCCTTGGGGCAAACCATTTTCTCATTCCACTAACTGGAAAACAATCTGGCGTATGATGATTCATCTCTATTTCCACCAGTTACGTCTCTTATTGTTGAAGACAGCATCATTAGGATAAGACATTAAACCTAGGCCCTGTGTGCCCTCTTAGGTGGACGTAAAAGTTCCTGCGGCATTATTCCGAAGAAGAACAAGGGAGTTCTCCCTGGTGTCTTAGCCAATATTTATCCCTCAAGCAACACCAAAAAACAGATTATCTGCTCATTATCACATTGTTGTTTCAGAGCCTTACTGTGCATAAATAGGCTGCCATGTTTCCTATATTACCACAGTGACAGCACTTCAAATACCTCATTGGTTGTAGGAGGTCCCGAGGTCATAAAAAGCACTATATAAATGCAAGTCTTTCTTTTTATTAATTGCTTTGTCCTATTTGAATCTGTGGGACTTGAAGTTTGGAACAGGCTGTTCTTTGCTCCATTGCCTCAATGGTGGAAATGCAAAATCTAAGATTAACTAGTAGCTGCAAAATTAAGATAGATACAAATTAACTGGTTCATTGATTTAAATTTTACATAATGTCTGCAAGGCTCCATAATTAACAGCTGAAGAAGATAAAAAGCTTGAACACTCTTGAGTTAAGGGATTACTTTGGCAGTCTTTACTACTTTGAAGGATAGTGATGGCAGGTGCATTGCTTCCAAGTTCCCCTCCCAGTAACACACCATCCCAACTTGGATATATATCGCTATTCCTTCATTTCCACTGGGTCAAAATCCTGGAACTTGCTACGTAACAGCGTTGCGGAATATCTTCACCATACAGGCTGCAGTGGTTCAAGAAGAAATCTCACCTTCTCTAGAGTAACTGGCAATAGGCAATAAATGCCGGCCTTGTTAGTAACGTTCAAAGTCTGTAAGGCCAAAGCTTCAGTTGAGGGTTGACTCAGTATGAATCTCACCTCTAGTACCAAGACATTAAGCAACAGGTAGGAAAGGCTGACAGAAAGCAACTTGATAGTGTTGCTATTTAAAAAATGAAGTTTTCTGTTATGAACAGAGTAGTATTCAGAGAATAGTCCCTCATCTGATTAGTAGATTGAGCAGTACATAGAAGGAATGGACTCCATGTTATCCAGTCAGGTTAATGTCTATGTGCTAGGATTGAGTTTGTCACAAGAGATTATTCATGGTGGAACATAGGTTGAAATATATTAAACTCACAATGCTGATTCACTAAACCATGTAGCCCATGTGGTGAAGGTGTTCCCACAATGCTGTTAGGTAGGGAGTTCCAGAATTTTGACTCCTTGGTGATGGAAGGGACTGTGCAATATGTCCTAGTTGGGAAGGTGTGTTGCAGAAGGCTTGAAAGTCAAAGAAATTTCTTAAATTGCCTCACTTAGGCAATTGGTGCAAAAAACAGAAATGTAATAACAACAATGGGAAGCTTTCAGTTTCAAGCACAGCACCTAGTGACAGCACCAAGTGCTCCTAGCTTGGCTATGGTGTAGTTAAATACAGAATGAAGCTGCTTGTACTCTGCCCCAATAAAGGAGCAAATCTTCCTGGAAAATAATGGAGTGTTAATGGCCCACACCATTATTAATGCACAAATTGGCCAACCAGTTCAGTCAATGAAGAGGTACAGCACAAGTTTCGAGTCCCCCCCAAACTTGCTGGAATCTCCAGAACTTGCAGGTTGATTTATGCTGCTCTGCTGTTTGTTTCACACAAACAGAATCTTGTCCTTACATCTTCCTTTCATTTGGATTTGCACATTAATTGCCAATTAAACTTGCCAAAGAAAATTGGGGCTCAATGACGTAAATCAATAGCGTAAATGCCCTTTTACTGACCTGATAATCATTAATGCAATGCCAGCCCAGAATGGGAACAATTTAAACAGCTCAGTCTCATTCCTGCATGCAGGAAATTCTTCTTAGAAATTTAAAAAACTGAAAATTTAAAATATTTTGATTTTTTCTTACTTTTCCTTTCTCACCTATTTTCTCTCTCAATCCAGTCTTTCTCTCTTTTTATTTCTCTTTCTGTACCTGACTTGATTCTAATTCATCATCCTTCTTTGTCCTTCCTGTTTCTTTCTCAATCCTTAAATGTTATTGGTTAAGGAGATATGCCATTGGCCCCATTGTTTACTCAGGTGCCTGCACTTCCTGGAAGTTGCAAGGGCGAAGGAATTTGGAGTGGAAGAATGAGAGTAAGATGGCCTACTGCAGCAAGAAGTAGCCCAATGTCTCTCAGTCCCTGCTAAGTCCCAATACATCAGAATGAAAGAATTCCATAATGTGTGCTAAATTTGGAGCAGGCTCGTGCCTTGCGTCCATTCGCAGTTCCGAAGATTATTCCTTGATGCCTGAGTGACAAACAAAGAGGGTACATTTAAAATAGGGCCTTGAATTTTTTGGAAGACTTTATCTCAAACAGGGTAAAAATAAAGAAATGAAGAACAGGTGGTAACTTAGAGAAGGTAAAAGACTCTGCGTGAGTTCCTGCCATGCTAACCGATGATTGGTGAGCATTTTAATGCACTGTGTCTGAAAAGGGGATGAAGAACCGAATAAATTTGAATAAGCTGTAATGGCTAAATTAGAAAATCCAAAAATCTCATTAGGCACAGGGTAGAAGCTGGGCAACAGCAGGATAAACAGCTCTGTGAAACTACAGGCCCTTTACGAACTGCAGGAAGCTGTATCATTCACACTGACCCATATTTCATTTTCACAAATTTGTCCCTGAATTACTCTCTCTAGTCACATTAAGCATTCATTTTGAAGAGGTTTATTATTGAACATTAAGCCTTTGCTCAAACAGGGAATAGGAATTATAAAAAAAATATTGCATAATTCTATCTAGCAGTTAAAAGAACTTGTGCGAGGGACACAATTAATTAAATGTTACAGGAAGAACAACTGCTGATCACTAGATAGAAGGTCTGAAGTATGGTGATCCACTATTAAAGAGCATAGTTTGTCAGGCAATAGAATTTTGATATTTGCTTAAAACAGATACTTACTGAGATATCACTGCCATTCCATGATTCTCCTGATTACACAATCATTAGTGCTGTTGTATCATTAAAATCGATTGCTGTTGTCCAGCTGGTCAAGACAAGTAAGAGGTAGTACAGAAATTGAGTATTGCTGAAAAAAGAGAGATACTGTCAAAGCTTTTCATCTTGCACTCATCAGGACAGATTCGCAAGAATACCAAATCTAAAAGGAACAAAAATTTATACTGCATGAGAAGAAGGTGCTAATTGGTTGGCAAGAGGACTCTGACTGGTAGAGACGTTTTCATGGAGAATGCACCAGGGAACAGTTAACTGCCAAGATTTTGTTTAAATTCAAACCAGGCAGGTCGACTCGGATTGGTCAAGGCATTGCCATGTGGAATGAACCCATGCACCAGGGAGTAGCTGTCTCCCAAGCTTTTGTTTAGTTGACAAAGGAGCAATGCATGGACATGCTCTTTCTGTTTGCAAAGGACAGTGGCCTGTGTGTGAATATATGTAGCTTCTAGCATACATGAACCATTCCCTGGCAGCATCAGGAATCCGCCTGTCATCCTTAATTGGGCAGCTGCCCCGCAAAACGGCCCCCAACCAAACTAGGAGGCCGCCTGTGGTAAAATTGCTGAGCCGGTCCCACTGCCGGCAAATGCAGGCTCAGGACCTGTTTCTCACCACGACTTTGGGTCCCGAAGCCCATGGTAAAATTCAGCCTGATGTATCAGGCAGAAGTAGCATATTGACAGGAACAGCTGTGTGTTCTGGGAGATTACAGAGGAGTAGTTGCTCAAATGTTGCATTTGTGATTTGAGGTTTCTGATTGCATGTCTTCCCTTTGTATTGGAAAAGATTTCTAGCCTATATGAGGGCAAGGTATACCCATGGCCAGAAAGTGGGCACCCATTTACTCACAGCCACGTGCATTGCTTTCTGGAGCCTCCTTGGAAACTGATCTTGTGGCCGTGTGTTGTCTTGGTAGTTGGTACTGTCACCTTTACAATGTAGATCAATGCTGAAATCTATGCTATTATCTAAAATTACCTTTCCCTTTCACTGCCTGTATGAAGCAAATGTTGGACTCCACAGAGAATATTTTCAAAACAGCATAGGCTTTACCCCTTAGATGACTTCCCCCATTGATAAATGGAGGTCCAAAAAGCACCCCCAAAGTCTGAGCATCCAACTCCCATCACAAGGGCCAGGATTTACCGGCTCCGTCGTGGTGGGGCCTGCTTCCAGGCATTTGGCGGGCCAGCCGAAAGACCATTGACTTTCAGCAGGGCCGGACGATCCTGATCCTGATTCCAGGTGAGGCCGGAAAATCCCACCCAAGAGCTATGGTAAAATCAGAAAATATTTTACTCAGCAGGTCAGGCAGCATCTGTGGAGAGAAAAACCAAGTTAATGGGCTGCATTTTGCCATCCCTCTGTAGGCCAGCCTCATAAAATAGCAGCGGGAGGAGATCCTTACAGAATATTCCCAATGGCGGGAATGGCGGAGGCATGGCTGCCTGCTGACTGGAAGCAAGCAGGCTATCAACCCAGTTAACAAACATTTCCCACCCTGGCATTTAACCAGCATTGAGATGGTGGGGAGACTGCCAGACAGGCCATGGCAGCCTCCCAACTGGCTCCAGGGGGGCCTTCCTTAATGGCCCACAGAGAGACCCTCCCCAGTGGCAATGGCCACCCCATAGATCCGATGCCACTGCTGCAGACTTCACCCCTCCGATTGCTCAGGCCTACCTACCTGGTCCTGACTCAATGCTGGAATCAGATGTAACGGTATTACAGTTGAATAAAGGCAACTACAGAGGCATGAGGGAGGAGTTGGCCAGAATTGACTGGGAGATGAGCCTAGCAGGAAAGACAATGGAACAGCAATAGCAGGAGTTTCTGGGAGTAATTTGGGAGACACAGCAAAAATTCAACCCGAGGAAGAAGAAGCATACTAAAGGGAGGACGAGGCAACCATGGCTGACAAGGGAAGTCAGGGACAGCATAAAAGCTAAAGAGAAAGCATACAATGCAGCGAAGAGCAGTGGGAAACCAGGGGATTGGGAAGCCTACAAAGACCAACAGAGGACAACTAAAAAAGAAATAAGGAGGGAGAAGATTAAATATGAGGGTAAACTAGCCAGTAATATAAAAGAAGATTGCAAGAGTTTTTTTAGATATATAAAGGGTAAGAGAGAGGCAAAAGTTGGAAAATGACGCTGGAGAAGTAGTAGTGGGGAACAAAGAAATGGCTGAGGAACTGAATAAGTACTTTGCATCAGTCTTCACGGTGGAAGACACGAGTAACATCCCCAAGGTTCAAGAGAGTCAGGGGGCAGAGGTGAGTATGGTGGCCATTACCAAGGAGAAGGTGCTAGGAAAACTGAAAGGTCTGAAGGTGGATAAATCACCTGGGCCAGATGGATTACACCCCAGAGTTCTGAAGGAGATAGCTGAAGAGATATTGGAGGCGTTAGTGGTGATCTTTCAGGAATCACTGGAGTCAGGGAGGGTCCCAGAGGACTGGAAAATCGCTAATGTAACCCCCCTGTTTAAGAAGGGAGTGAGGCAAAAGATGGGAAATTACAGGCCGATTAGCCTGACGTTGGTCGTTGGTAAGATTTTAGAGTCCATTATTAAGGATGAGATTTCAGAATACTTGAAAGTGCATGATAAAATAGGGCAAAGTCAGCATGGTTTCATCAAGGGGAGGTCATGCCTGACAAATCTGTTAGAATTCTTTGAGGAGGTAACAAGTAGATTAGACAAAGGAGAGCCAATGGATGTTATCTACTTGGACTTCCAGAAGGCCTTTGACAAGGTGCCGCACAGGAGGCTGCTCAGTAAGATAAGAGCTCATGTTGTTAGAGGCAAGGTACTAGCATGGATAGAAGATTGGCTGTCTGGCAGGAGGCAGAGAGTGGGGATAAGGGGGTCCTTCTCAGGATGGCGGCCAGTGACTAGTGGAGTTCCGCAGGGGTCAGTGTTGGGACCACAACTTTTCACTTTATACATTAATGATCAAGATGAAGGAACTGAGGGCATCCTGGCTAAGTTTGCAGATGATACAAAGATAGATGGAGGGACAGGTAGTATTGAGGAGGCGGGGAGGCTGCAGAAGGATTTGGACAGGTTAGGAGAATGGACAAAGAAGTGGCAGATGGAATATAACGTGGGGAAGTGTGAGGTCATGCACTTTGGTAGGAAGAATAGAGGCATAGACTATTTTCTAAATGGGGAGAGAATTCAGAAATCTGGAGTGCAAAGGGACTTGGGAGTCCTAGTTCAGGATTCTCTTAAGGTTAACTTGCAGGTTGAGTCGGTAGTTAGGAAGGCAAATGCAATGTTGGCATTTATTTTGAGAGGACTAGAATATAAAAGCAGGGATGAGCTGCTGAGGCTTTATAAGGCTCTGGTCAGACCACATTTAGAATATTGTGAGCAATTTTGGGCCCCGTATCTCAGGAAGGATGTGCTGGCCCTGGAGAGGGTCCAGAGGAGGTTCACGAGAACGATCCCAGGATTGAAAGGCTTAACATATGAGGAATGTTTGAGGACTCTGGGTCTATACTCGATGGAGTTTAGAAGGATGAGGGGGGATTTGATTGAAACTTACAGAATACTGAAAGGCCTGGATAGAGTGGACGTGGGGAAGATGTTTCCATTAGTAGGAGAGACTAGGACCCGAGGGCATAGCCTCAGAGTAAAGGGAAGACTTTTTAGAACAGAGATGAGGAGAAACTTCTTTAGCCAGAGAGTGGTAAATCTATGGAATTCAATGCCACAGAAGGCTATGGAGGCCAGGTCATTGAGTGTATTTAAGACCGAGATAGATAGGTTCTTGATTGGTAAGGGGATCAAAGGTTATGGGGAGAAGGCGGGAGAATGGGGTTGAAAAACTTATCAGCCACGATTGAATGGCGGAGAAGACTCGGTGGGCCAAATGGCCTAATTTCTGCTCCTATGTCTTATGGTCTTATGGTCAATGGAAAAAAAAATGTTACCCAGCCTTCGAGGTTGCCTCAACATGGAGGCTCCCTCTTCTTCCTGCAGCCTCAGCCAAGGCCACTGCTGTCAGCCCTCTTATTAGCCGGCAGCTCTGAGAAGCTACTGCTGGGAACATCCTACCCTGTGTCCCGCTGACTGTCCATGTGGGCTCGACACCCACATTCGCCCTTGACAGTCTAGGATTTGAGAAAACTCATGCTGCACAGTCTTTGCAAAGAACAAAATCTTCATTTTTCTCCGGCAGAAAGGAGCAATTAACAATATAAATCCTAGACATCTGCAGTGGAGAAATTGGCAATTCAACTGATGGTGCGTCAAATGTCTGTTTACTTTTCTCTTAAAGGGATCTTGCTGAAAGGCTGTATTCTACATTCTAACAATTCGCTATGCAAAGATTTTCCTCCTAACCTCTTTCCTCTTTCTCTTAATAACAGTTGTAAATTCATGACTTCTCACCACTAGTTCCCCTAGGGCCCAAGGCAGTGCTGATAGCACCAAAGTGGGCATTAGACCTCTTCATATAAATGCAATAGCTTGATCCAAAATGGTCTATTAATGATCAGGTAATATCTCATCACAAAAACATCAAAAATGTCTTTTGGATAAGATATTAAACCAAGGCCCTGTCAGAGTTCTTGCCGCGGATGTAAAGGTCTCTTAGCATTAATTAGAAGAGCAGCGACACCAGGTGTACTGGTCAATATTTATCCCTCAACCACCTGAAATCAAATGATCTGATCATGATTGCATTGCTATTTGTGGGAGCTTGCTTTGTCTAAATTGGCTGTCACATTTCCTCTATTAGAACAGTGACTATTCTTCCAAAATGATTTAATTGGCTATAAAGCACTTTGGGATGTACTGAGGTCATAAAAGGCTCTATATAATTGCAAGTTCTCTCTTTTATTTCATTCTGTAGATAACTGCCTCTAATCTGGAATACAACCGCAATGCTTTGCTGTGGGACACGTTGTTCGAAGGCTCACCATTATAAGACAGGGGGCAGTGCACCTCTGATTTCTCCCTCAACCACTTCTTGCATAGTCTCCAGGTCAAAATATATTCCTCATATTAGCTGGTGCCCTGCCAGTGCGCTATTGGTGATCATGAAGAGCCTTCTTTCGGATACACACACAAGATGTTAGAAATTGGCAGAGTGCCCAGTTAGCCATCCCACATTGTGGGCAGTCCCTATCCTTCCTTGTGCCATTGCATACCAATGCATAGGCATGTTGTTTCTGGTGGCTGAATTTCTTTACAACCCTTCTTGTCATGGTGCGAGCTTTTTTTTTGGTATTTGTGAGTGTGCCCCTCTCTCAGTTTATGAGCCTTACAGCTATTCTGCAATGCAAGATGCTACAGCTCACAATCTCATGCATATAAGCTATGCCCTGATATTAGTATTGTGTGCCAAGATAGATAGGCGCATCAACTTTGACAGTCCTGATACCAGGAACATTAGGAACAGAACTAAGTCAGTCAGCACCTCGACTGTGCTCCACTATTCAATTAGATCATGGGTGATCATGATCCTCAACTCCATTGACCTGCCTCCATATCCCTTGATACCATTATCTAACAAAACATCTATTGACACTCGCTCTTGAAAGCTCCAATCCATCCACCATCCACAACTATTTTGGTGAGATAGTTGCAGATTTCAATTCCTTAATTTATTTCTAATTCTGATGAGCAAAGGATGCTGCCACCTTTCCATGGGCTGTAACAGCCAAGCAACTCGTATTTTTTCTCTTTTTAAGAAGAGGGTGCACATTGGCTCCAAGAGGGCCATTGTCCCTTGCTGGGCTTTCTGCCCCGCTCCTGCAAGAAATCCTGGGAAAATTGAGATGTGTTGTTCGCGTCTATTGTAATTACTATTGTCTCAAGTTGAAGCCAAAGTGGTTTTATAACGTTCTACTTTAAGGGCTATCAGTAGCTCTTTAAGAGCCGCCATCTGGCCAGATTTCCCAGCCCTGAACAATTGCATTGCTGGCCAGGCACCCTATGTCCATTTTTCATGTGCAGGAAATTATTTAAAATGAAGCGTTGAGAGATTAGGTGGAGTTGAACTCTTGAAATCCACACAGTCTCGCCCAGCCTTCCTTGCTGTCAGTGTGGATGTGCGATGGTGAGCTTCATTTGGAATGTTGGCTGTCTGATTGAAACCAATTGAATGGAGTTGAGTGGGTTCTGGAAAAGCTATAATCAATTTAGTCGAAAGGTTAAAAAAACCTGTATAAGCTGCACTTAATTTGCTGAACAAAAGAAAGGTTGTAAAAACCTCTTTTGTTCACTGATATCCTTTAGGGAAGGGAATCTGCCATCCTCACCCAGTCTGGTCTACATGTGACTCCAGATCCACAACAATGTGGTTCGCTCTTAACTGCCCTCTGAAATGGTCTAGCAAGCCACTCAGTGCAAGGGCAATTAAGGATGGGCAACAAATGGTGGCCAATGATGCCCACATCCAATGAAAGAATAAAGAAAAAAAAACATAATTTTCTTGGCCTATCTTTGAAACTATTTTGATATTTCCTTTGATGAAGGGGTGAATAATTGAAGGTTGAGTTAGTAACAGAGGCTGAGGGAGATGTTCAATAGGCTGAAACAAGACCAGAACCAACAGGTGTCTGAAAGGTTGTATATACATCCATTGACAGGAGTTGTGAATGTTGCACAGTGTGTCGAAGTTGAGAATCAAAATAGCTTCAAAGATAGGCCAAGCAAAGAATTAGAGGTTTTTTTTTTATTCTTTCATTGGATGTGGGCATCATTGGCCAGCATTTGTTGCCCATCCTTAATTGCTTGTGCACAGAGTGGCTTGCTAGGCCATTTCAGAGGGTAGTTAAGAGTGAACCACATTGTTGTGAATCACATGTAGGCCAGACTGGGTAAGGGCGGGATTCCCTTCCCTAAAGGATATCAGTGAACAAAAGAGGTATTTACAACAATTGACAATAGTTTCATGGTCACCATTACAGTTTTATATTTCCAGATGTCCCCACTGCATTAGCCTGGACCCTTGAATTATCAGTGCGGTAACATTACCACTATGCCACCATCTCGCCCAAAACCCAAAAGGAATAACCCGTTGTTGTTTCCAACGGGGTGCAGCAACACTTCTGTTTCTTATTTAACTACATTGGAAATTAATTTGTATCATGTTGGCACAAAGGTGTTGCTAAATTGCCAAAGGCTTGTTCCAGTGACAGCATCATCTGGAGAGATGGGCTTACTAAATTTAGAATACAGCGATATTTTTATGATGGGGCCTCAGGGAAGCAACAGACCAGCCTGCCATTGGTGCCTGTTAACCTCAAATGGTGGTAGGAGACAACCATACAATTTAGCCTTGCCTTTGTTTGGGACTTTTCTCACTGTCCTGTCAAATCCTGACTGTCTAATCCCCTTTGAAGAAATATCAGGCCCGAGGCTTCTTGTGCTTTCTGATTGTCACATAGCTCAGGAGCCAGTATGTCAGGAATTTGTGTCAGAATATTTCATGGATGTCAAAACAATTAAATGTCAAAAAATGACTGCATAGGAGAATTTTACAGCTCAGCATTTAGTAAGAGTATCCGGGGGCCATCAGATCCGAGTTATATAGATGGATTCTGTATATCTTTCTGCTCACTAAATGTCTGTTCAATTTTAATGTTTGCAGAAAGCTGTAAGGGATGTTTGACATGGCGCACATGATTGTGGTGACCTGGGGCTTGGGGAAGGAGGTAGGAGTTACAGTCTTGATGACTATCCAGCCAGGTAACTTAACAAATGTTGACATCCAAAGAGAGAGAGAGTGTGATTGGGTTATGTTGAGTCCACAGTTAATGGACTAGGGTTCACATGTATGGGCTCATGGGTAAAGTGCCAGAGGGTTGTTGGTGCCTGAAGAACTCTGCCCACCTAAAAAACCAATGGCTTCAAGGAGATGAGGAGAGAAAATTGCAAATATTAATTAAACCTACTAACATGTGGCAAAGCTGATTAGCAAAGGTGCTAGGCTAGCATCCTTCCTAAGATATTGGTGCTTTGCAGATTGTTATGAATGATATGAAATGTTAAGTTCTTGTTTTATATCAATCATATATATCATTCTTCTACACCATCAATTTAACAATATAAATGAGAATTATGGGATAGGATAGGTTTTACACAGGAACTGTACACCATTGGTGATGACATTATAGAATTCCAGTTGGATTAAAAGGTTGCCAGACTTGGCTCAGTGGGTAGAATTCTTGTCTCTGAATCACAGGATTCTGGGTTCAAGTCCCACTGCAGGGATTGAGCACAAAAATCAAGGCTGAAATTCTAGTACAGTACAGAGGGAGTGTTGCATTGTTAGAGGTGCCTTCTTTCACATGAGATGTTAAACCAAAGCCCCATATCTGCTTGCTTGGTTGGATGTAAAAGATCCTGTGATGCTATTTTGGAGAAGAATGGGAGAGTTACCCCTGGTGTCCTGGTCAATATTTATCCCTCAATCAACGTTGCATAAACAGATTATCTGTGCATTATCATGTTGCTATTTGTGGGAGCTTTCTGTGTGTGAATTGGCTGTCATGTTTCCTACATTACAACAGTGACTACAATTCAAAAATATTGAATTGGCTGTTAAGTGCTTTGAGGCATCCAGGAGTCATATAAATGAAAGTCCTTCTTTCCTTTTTCATGGCCAATTCCATTTAATACTCTTTTCTACTCTTCTACAACATGGATTTTAAAACATATTGTACTGCATTTGTGTTGAAAATATATATTTTACCACCTAATTACCTATAACTGTATATATTGTGCTGACACTATGTAAAGTTTTCACTGTGACTTGAAAGGCAAAACAGAGTGCTTAAAATCAAGTGAAAATACAACTCATAAAACAGTTTTATATACTATTTATCTGAGTAGATTAAACCTTTTGCATGTACTGCCTGCAAGTGTTGACCTTACTTACTGTCACACTTCCCTTGTTGATGAGTTAGGTATCAGTTGTGGCTCAGTAGGTATTCCTCTTGTCTGAGTCAGAAAGTTGTAGGTTCAAGCCTCACTCCAGAGACTTGAGCACAGAATCTAAGATGGTACTCCAATCCAGTCTGAGGGTGTGTGGTATAGTCAGAGGCGTCATTTTATAGTTGAGACATTTAACTGAGACCCCATGAGCGCTCTCATGTGGATGTAAAAGATTCCATGGTGCCTTTCAAAGTAAAGCAAGAGGTATCCTGGTCAATATTTTTTTCCCCAACCAGCAGGTTATCTGATCATAACCCATGACTATGGCGTTGATTTTGCTATGTGCAAATTGGTTTCCTACAGTACAACGGTGACTGCACTTCAAAAGTACTTCATTGGTTTTAAAGTGCTTAGGAGCCTCCTAAAGCCGTGAAAGAATCTATATCAATCCAAGTCCATTTTTTTGAATTGCTTTCTTGGTAACACCCATATTGCTAGAAAACAGCGTACTCTCTAGCTGATTATGAGCAATGCCACAGGATATCTCGTAATATTTAATGAAAAATTACAAACGTGGAAGAACACATGTAATTAGTTGGCAAAAAATGATTTACAGGATTAATTCCCAGACCCTTGTGTGTTACACATGAAAATAATACAATTTGCGTTTTAATAAATGGAACTGATCAATGAGATCCAAGTTGAAAGAAGGCAAGAAGTAGCTAAGAAACACAAACCTGAAAATAGCTCAAGCGAATTCATCACAGAATTGTATAGCGCAGGAGGCTGCCATTTGGTCATTGTGCTTGTGTCAGCTCTTTGAAAGAGCTGTCCAGTTATCCCACTCTCCTGCTCTTTCCCCATAGCCCTGTAAATTTTTATTTTCCGAGTATCTATAAATTCCCTTTTGAAAGTTACTATTGAATCTACACTGTATTTTCCACTGCACTTCCAGACAGTGTATTCCAAATCATAGCAACTTTCTGTGTAAAAAAAATCTCACCTTCCCCCTGTGGTTTTTGACATTTATTTTAAATCTTTGTCTTTTGGTTACCGACCCTCATGTCACTGGAAAACAGTTTCTCCCTATCTAATCTAACAATACCTGTCAGAATTTTGACCAACTCTGTTAAATTTCTCCTTAACCTTCACTAAGGAGAGTAATCCCAGTTTCACCATAAGGACATTAGAACATTAAAATAGGAGCAGAAGTAGACCATACGACCTTTCAAGTCTGCTCTGTCATGCCATAAGATCGTGGCCAACTTTTGGCTTCAACTCCATTTTCCCATCTGCTCCTAATATTCCTTGATTCCCTGAGAGACAAAAATCTGTTTATCTAAGGGTTAAGTATATTCACGAATGGAACATCTACAACCCTCTGGGGTAGATAATTCCAAAGATTCACAACCCTTTGAGTGAAGAAATTTCTTCTCATCTCCGCCCTAAATGATCGGCTCCTTATCCTGAGACTTCATCCCCACCACACCCCTGCCTCCTGCCCCGTGTTCTAGATTCCCACCCAGCGAAACAGCCTCTTAGATTCTACCCTGTCCAGCCCTTTCAGAATATTACAAGTTTCAATGAGATCGCCTCTCATTCTTGAGGGGGTTACACGCAATGGGGATTCAGAGGACAGACTGAGATTCCTAAGTGGAAGATCCAGGGTGTCCACCTGCCACTCCTGCTCCCTTCAGGTGCCCGAGGGCCCCAGCCTCAGTCCTTAAGGGGAAGGGGGGAGGGGGATGTCGAGGTGCCCTGTTTCCCTCTCACATCACCACTGCAGGGACTGGCCCATGACTCTCACAATGGAGTGCAGGTCTGCACACACCTCCATGTTCTGCTGGACCAGGGTCTCCATGGCATCCGCCATCCTTCCCATTGTCTCTGGATACGATGCCCAGTAGAGGCAAAGGCAGTAAAGGTCTTGATAAAGGTGCTGCTAAACAGCACTGGGAAGTCCTCCAAAATAATATCCAGGGAATAACTAAATCCGTCATTTGCCACCTTGATCGACATGGAGGCGTTAAACGCATCTCCGGCCTCAATTACGAGGAACCTCGCAGGGCTCTCAGGGTGTTCTTGGAAAATATCATCCTCTTCATGAAGACCTCCATACACACACATGTGGGAACCACTTCATCAGAGAGCAGGTGGATGCACTCCTCTGACTCATGTGCCATTGTGTTGAGGGCTTTCAATATCTCTGCATGATGTTCTCCCGCCTTCTGCTGACTTTCCAGGATGAGTTGGAAGGCCAAATCCAGAGGTTCATCATCTGACTTGGACCTCACAGATGCCTCTTTCCCAGCAGTCCTCCAAGTGCCGGGGAGCTTGGCCGAACCTGCATCCTCCTGATGCGGACATGTGTCCGTGTGATGACCACCAGATTGTGAACTGAAGCCTGCTCAAAGTCTAGGTCACACCGAGGTGTGTGTCTCTGCGCTGGTGGAGGGTGTGGGGAAGCACTGTGACGTGTCTTCCAGGCTGCTTATTTGCAGCTCTTCATTGAAGGAGGAGTCCTCTTGGCTGAAGGTGAGGACGTGGATGGAGCTGAGGGACTGGCTGGCTGAGGGTGTCGGTCACCTGTGATCCAAAGTAGAGATAATTAATGCATGGCAGCAGAGTCAAAAGCAGGAGAGAGAGCACTCACAGTTATGTTAAGAGAGGGATGATGTGGTGCAGGATCCTCACGAGAGTGTTTGCCACCGACCTCACCATCACCGCAGGCATGATCCACGTCCTCACCAGTCAGCGCGATGGCACGCTCCTCAAAGTGGATGAGGAGCTTAATGTGGGCCACTACACTACTGGTCTGGGACCTCTCCCTGCTGATGTGAGCCAGCTTCTCCTGCATGGAAACAGATGGAGATAGTATGAACAGGACACATGGCACTGCATGGAATGTTTGTGTGGTGAGCGGAGCCATGGACAGGATGAGGATGTGAGCTCCAGAGGATATGAGCCTGATAGAGATGTGAGGGTGTGTGTGAGAGTTAGTGGTGTTGTCCCTTGAGGTGAGAGATCCCTGTGGGCGTATGATGGGTTTGTGAGTGTGTGAGGTGAGAGTGATGAGAAGCATGACTTACCCTGCAGAACGGATGAGACCATTCATCCTGTTGCGGCGTTGGGTGGCTGTCCTGTTTTGCAGGGCATTGGCACTGACCACTACTGCCACTGCTTCCCAAGCCGGATTATTAATGTTGCTGCCCCTCCTGCGGCCAGAGCAGGGTTGGTAGACTTCCACGGCGTCCAAAAGGTGCTCAAGGGACATGTCATTAAACCAGGGGGCTGCAGTCTTCTTGCCTTTTGGGGCCATGTCATCCATGCAGCAGCCCTGGGCTGGAAGCACTGAGAGTTGTGCACTTCAAACATGGCACCGGGGGTGAGGAAGCGGCGAGGTGATGGCGTGGCGGGCGAATGAGAGCCTGCCCGCCATCGAAACTACAAGTTTCTTGGGAATGTATAATTAATACGGCAGGATTGGGGTGATACGGTATGAGATGCCACCATTGCGGATGGCAGGTAAAACGTTTTTCCCGCCTGCTACCGCACTTAGTGCAAATCTGGAACAATTCCACCCTAAGTGTTGGTCAGGTGGGTTGGAGCAGATTATCAGTGCAACTCTGTTGGCTAGGCACTTGCATTGGACGATTCCCAGTTGTGAGATGGGGGAGGTGGAATGTTGGATGAGATACTTCACTTTTATTGCTGGCATACGCATCCTATGGAACAACTGACTTCACAGTTTTAAAAGAAAGATATTAATGTGACTGAGCAAATTGACTCTTCTTTAGAAAAGAAATGACTGGGAGATGACCTGGGGGTGTGGCAGGATTGAATCCAGCCATATGATTGCAGAAAACATTTCTATTGGATTCTCAAATCTGAACTGGGAGTAATTAACTCAACTGAATTTTAACATTGCAATCCTGCCACAATAAAGAGCATTCTCTAGTTAAAATTATAAAAGGGTTCAGTAGCGCAGACAAAGAGAAAATGTTACCGCTTGTGAGGGAGACTCAAATTCTAAGACAGTTACTAATAAATCCAATTGGGAATTTAGGAGAAACTTCTTTATCCAGAGGGTGGTTAGAATGTCGAACTCACTACCATAAGGAGTCATTGAGCAAATAGCATAGATGTGTCAAAGGGAAAGCTAGTCAAATACGGTACATGAGGGAGAAAGGAATAGAGGGATACGTCAATAGGGTTAGATGAAATAAGGTGGAAGGGGGTTTGTTTGAAGCATAGACCTGTTAGGCCGAATGGCCTGTTTCTGCACTGTAAAAATTCTACGTAATTGGATAAGTTAACAACTTCATTAACATAGCAGAGAAAGGAATTTCCTGCCGATACTTTGCTGTGGTCATTATTAATAGCATTGCAGTGCAGTTACAATCCATAAGTCAATGAGATGTAATGAGAATGAATTAAAATGATGTGATATAAACAACACTTAATCAGCTGTAAATCTGCTGACTTAATATCCTTTATATCTAATGACATAGCACCACACAACCCATCAAGTTACCGGTGAATGCGGGAGTGACAGACTTTTTGTTCTGATACTGTAACCTTTCCTGTGAAGTGCAATTGTGTTCTGTTGTGTTATCTGTAATTAATTCTATGAAGTGACTCTTTATCTGATTTTGTCAGCCCACTGCTAAAAAGCACAATGGCTAGAAGTGAATTCTGAAATATTCATTTTTGTATGCCTGCCAGAAAGGGGATCTATTTCCAAGATTTTTTCCAAGGTGCTGTTCCTCCAGTGAAGCTCAGCGCAAACTGGAGGAACAGCACCTCATCTTCCGACTAGGCACTTTACAGCCTTCCGGACTGAATATTGAGTTCAACAATTTTAGATCATGAACTCTCTCCTCCATCCCCACCCCCTTTCCAATCCCCCCCCTTTTTTTTCCCAATAATTTATATAGATTTTTCTTTTCCCACCTATTTCCATTATTTTTAAATGTATTTCCATCCATTGTTTTATCTCTACCTTTTATCCTATTTCGATCCCTTCCCTTCACCCCACCCCACCCCCACTAGGGCTATCTGTACCTTGCTTGTCCTGCTTTCTACCCTTAATTAGCACATTCCTTAGATAATATCACCACCTTCAACACCTCTTTGTCCTTTTGTCTATGCATCTTTTGGCTATCTCCACCTATCACTGGCCCTTTATCCAGCTCTACCCTCCCCCCGCCTTAAACCAGCTTATATTTCACCACTTTTCTATTTTTACTTAGTTCTGTTGAAGGGTCATTCGGACTCGAAACTGCTGAGTTTTTCCAGGTATTTTTATTTTTGTTTTGGATTTCCAGCATCCGCAGTTTTTTGCTTTTATCTTAAACTTTAAGGAAATGGCTTAGTGGCATCATCAAAAAAGCCGGCCCAGGAATTACATGTGGATGTGCGAAATCACACAACTAAAAATATTCCTTTCTTTAAAAGAACTCTGTTCCATTAATTTACTTTTTGTTTAGCTAATACTATGGAGTGAATATTGACACCGCTGTGTCAGCCACTGGGCAGGGATTATTTTACCAATGTCACGGCCAAATTAAAGAAATTGCCATCTCCTGAGTACAGCAGGATTATTTTGGGGTGAAATACAGTAAGTGAAGGATAGTTACAAAATACAAATTATGTAAGTAATATCAATCCCAGTTACCCACCCCAGGCATGATTGATGGGGATTTACCTAATTATCTCCATTCTGGATGGAAGTTGTGCTATCACTATTTGCAGCTCATTCCGACAGTGCATCCTTTACTACATGAATAAAAGTGATCATCTATGTGGGAGCATCCTTTAGACGAAACTCTGTCATACAATTTACTGTGTAAACTAAGTCCATTCAGGAGTAAAGTTACCTTCACTGAAGTAATACTGTTACAATACCCATGGGGGACCCATTAACCAAAATAACCAAATTTATTGAATGCCTCCCAGATGAAGAAATTACCAATAAGGTTCCACTTTTTGTAGGTTTTACTTTAACACAAATCAGAACTAGTGTAAATTAAACATGAATTGACAGGTGAATGATACTTCAGATAAAAAGATAAATTTCATTTCAAACAGTCAATACAACGAGGAAACATCTTACAGAACCACAAGCACCCACAACACTCCCCACACACGTGTGGCACCAGGTGCAATTCCAAAGTTTTCTAACTCGGCTCCCAGTATGTGGGATCTTTCACTTTCCCACTCAATAGATTTGGCCCATGAGTTGCGTTCACCTGCAGCCCTATTCGATCTGAGGTCCCTACATAAGGCTAAGACTGAAAAAGCACACACCTATGAGCATTTTCTCACTCAGGTCACATCAGTCCTGATGGCTTAACTTTCTAGAGTTTCTTTTCAACCAACCAACAATACCCAGTTCACCATCTGGTCCTTTAAAACAATCTCTCAGCTCCTTTGCATGCCTGAGCTATTAACTTTTATCACTCAGTCCCTTTTAGCTCGCTCATACATCGTACCACTAAGAGCTTCTGGTATGTTATTTTACTTCTCACTGCCAAGTAGAAAAACAACGGGTGGAAACGCCCCAGATTTGCACTAAGTGCAGTAGTGGGCGGGTAAAACATCGTTTTACCCGCCAGCCGCGATGGTGGGTTTTCACACTGTATCATCCAAACCCACCACATTATTTATGCATTCCCAGGAAACACACCATTTCTAAGGCAGGCAGGCTCTCATTTTCCCGCTCGCCATCACCTCACCGCTTCATCATGCTGGGCACCATATTTAAAGTCCAGCAATGCACACATCTCAGTGCTTCCAGTCCATGACTGCTACAGGGAAGATGTCCACAAAAGGCAAAATAACTGCAAGCCCCCACATTTAGCAACATGTCACTGGAACGCCTTTCGGATGCCATGGAGTCCTGCCAGGATGTCCTCTACCCCCACTCTGGCAGCAAGATGGTCAGTGGCGTGACCAACCATGCTTGGGAGGCGGCTGCAGCTGTGGTCAGCACCAACGCCTTTTAGAAGAGGACAGCCACCCAGTGCCGCAAGAGGATGAATGATCTTCTCTGTTCCGTCAGGGTAAGTCACTCTTCTCATTACTCTCATCACACACTCACAAACCCATCACACATCCAAAGGGATTTGACTCACTGCCAGTTCAAGGAATATCACCATTCACTCTCCCACACACACCTTCATTGTCCTCATCCTGCCCATGGATCACTCACCTCCCACACTTATCAGGCACACTTATCATCTGGCCTGGCAGGTGCCCTGCTTACACTCTCTCCATCTCTTCATGCAGGACAAGCTGGCACACAACAAGAGGGAGAGGTCGCAGACTGGTGGAGGGACGCCTGAAATCAATGTCCACCTGGACTTTGAAAATAGAGCCATCCAGCTGGCTGGTCACGATCTGGTTCGTTCCTGTGCTGAAGGTGAGGTCAGCGCTGCTCTACCAAGTGAGGATCCAGCAGTGCAACATCCATCAGATAACCATGCTGTGAGTGATGTGTCCTCTTTCACAGGCCACTGCCATGTATTAATTCTCTCTCCTTGCTTCCACAGGCACATCTGGGAAACAGCTGATAGAATCCATGACCCAGGACCTCCAATCAAGCCCCGATGAAACCTCTGAAGAGGAATCTGAAGGCACCCTCCCTGAAGTCCCATCACAGTGCTCACCCACACCCTCCACCAGCGCAGAGATACACACCTCAGTGGGACCTAGCCTTAGAATAGCCTCGGGATCACAATGTGGTGAGCACATTGCACTGTCTGATCCACAGCAGGTGGTGACAGGGACTTCCCAGGTGTCTGGCACTCGGAGGATGCTGGAGGCCAGAAATTTGCAGAGTCCGAGTCAGATGATGAGCCTCTGACTCAGTCATGTCACAGTTGCTGGAGCTGCAAAGGCAAGCTCGGGAACATCAGGAAGGGATTTCCGCTGCACTTCTCAGATTGCAAGGCACAGTGGAGGAGTCCGTCCACTTTCACTCTGAGGTGATAGCGCCAGCAAGTCAATGCACCGAGGTCAACATTGGTAGGATGGCAGCTGCCAGGAGACCTTGGTCCAGGACATCACTCCTGCATGGGCTCAACTCTATCGCTGACGCCATAGTTGGCCTTCAACAGTGTGTAAGTGAGAGGGGTGCCAGACAGCTCGATCTCACTCTATCTACCCCTTCTGCTCAAAGAGTCAGCCTGGGGCCCTCGGGCACCCATAGGGAGGAGAATCAGTAGGTGCACACCCCAGGGCCATCCATCCAGGTGACTCTGGGAGTGTCCGGCCCATCCAATCCCCTGTTCCTGTGACCTCAGCAGCTCCAGCTCCACAGGCCGAGGAGGGGGCCACTGCCTCACAGCAGGACCCTGAAAGCAGGATGGAGCCCTCCAAGTCTCAGCCCTCCAGAGGACATCCTTCAAGGTCATCACAGACAGGGCGTAGCAGTCAGCAGGCTGCCTCCACCTCCGCTGTGGGTGTCTGGGGAGCACCAAGACTTAGTGGCAGGGTTAGGAAAGTTAAGAAGAATTAGTTGCACAGTCTGTGCCCAGGTGTTAATCACTTGTACATACTGCTCACTATTGTCAATAACTCCCAAGAATGTCTCCCTGCCTGTGGCTCCTTATTCTGTTGAGCAGTGATCTTGTCACTCAGATGTGAAAACTTTCTGCACAAGAGAAAGGCAGGTGTAAGGCCTGTGTTTTGTGCAGCCTTCAGACCACAGTGATGGTCCAGCCTCACACTCCCTGGACTCATTACTAATGCCTGCACCTCGGCGGTGCTGGTCATTGCTGCCAGAATGTAGTGGGCAGGCGGCACAGAATTCCGTCATTCCCTCTGTATGCCCTCAGCACCTTTAAGGTGGGGCTGGCCCCCATCTCTTCAGCATCTGTGACCAGTGACGCTGTGCTCCTGAAGGGGTCAGGTGCTGAAGTCCGACAAATGATCAGGTGCTTCTAAAGTTTCATGGCTGCGACTCCATGATATGACCCTGATCACAGAGCGCAAGCGAGCTGCCCTCAGCCAGACAGGAGTCAGACATTCTCAGAGGCTATGTGAAGATCTATGGAGTGTCCTCACTGCGTGTCGTCATCATCCTTCTGCAATCGAGCAACTATTGCGGCCTCCACTGAGTCTCCATGACAGGAGCATTCTCACAGAGGGTATTCGCACTGCCATAAGCCAGACTGGAGTCAAACATTCACAGATGCAATGTGAAGATCTATGGTGTCTCCTCAATTCATCATCCTCCACAAATCTAGCAGTTATGAGGGCCTCCTGGGCACGCCTGCCTCGTCTGGCCAGTGTGATGTCCTCATTGCCACCATCGTTGCCTTTGAGAACCTCCTCACCCTCATCCCCATCAGCGTCCTCCTCATCGGAGGAGACCTCCAGCTCCTCCACCTCCTCCTCTGCCAGCTCATCTCTCTGTTGCAGCGCTAGGTTGTAAAGGGCGCAGCAGACGATGATGATGTGTGACACCCTCTGTGGGCTGTATTGCAGGGCTCCACCAGACCGGCCCAGGCACCGGAACCTCATCTTCAGCATCCCAATGGTCTGCCCCACCAAGTTGTGAGCTGCAGCATGAGCCTCATTATAGCGTCGCTCTGCTGCAGCCTGAGGCTGCTGTACTGGTGTCATCAGCCACAGCCTCTGCAGGTAGCCCTTGTCCCTGAGGAACCATCCCTGCAGCTTCTGTGGACTCTGGAAGACTTCAGGGATCTGTGACCAATTGAGAATGTTGGGGTCATGCACACTCCCTGGAAGTCGCGCGCAGACCTGAAGGATGCGTTTGTGGTGGTCACCCATAGCAGGAGGTGGTGGCATAGTGGTATTGTCACTATAGTGATATTGTCATTGACTAGTATTCTAGAGACTCAGGGTAATGCCCTGGGGACCCAGGTTCAAATCCCACCATGGCAGATGGTGAAATTTGAATTCAATAAAAATCTGGAATTAAAAATCTGATGATGACCATGAAACCATTGCCGACTGTTGTAAAGATCCATCTGGTTCACTAATGCCCTTTAGGGAAGGAAATCTGCTGTCCTTACCTGGTCTGGCCGACATATGACTCACTCTTAAATGCTCTCTGAACAAGGGAAGGGCAATAAATGAGCATCATTTGAGTGCAGTCGATCGCACCCTGCACCTGCGGGAAACCTGAGATCTGGACGAATCCAATCACTCTTGCATCCTGGCTGTCCTGGTCCCAGATGAAATGCACAAAGTTGTGTGGCTCCATGAAGATGGCATCCGTGACTTCATGTATGCATTTGTGAGTGGAGGCTTGTGAGATCCTACAGAGGCCACCTGTGGAGCCCTGAAAGGAGCCACTGGCATAGAAATTGAGCAGCGGGGTCACTTCACGGCCATGGGCAGTGGATGCTCTCCATGTCCCCGTGGCGCCGAATCCTGCAGCAGGCAGCAGTCTTTGGTGACATTGGTTCTCGGTCATCTGCAGGAATGAAAGGCAGCATTTATAGATCCTAGATCCTGGTTCTAGCTAGGCACCAACCAGTGACGGCTCATTGTGGCTCTTCGGCTGCATGTGCAGGAGCCCCAGCTGCCCCTTCTTCCTGAGGTTGCTGCTCCTGCCTCTGTGCAGCCAGGAGCCTCATTTGCTCTCTCCTCCATCTGCTCTCTGTAGGTCATCAGGCATACAGCTAGCTCACCAGGCTCCATGATCCTGATGTACTCCTCTTGCGGGGTGAAAGAGACAGACACGTAGTTAGCATGGGTGTACTAGGAACCTGTCCTGGTTAAGTGTGAAGGACCCTTAATGCTTCCCAGACAGTGCTGGCCACCACTTGGATGGCCAGAGTTTAGTGCGCTGCATGGCTGCCCGAGACTCCACCCACCTCCGCTCCACTCCACCCAACCGATTGGTGACAGCTTTGCCCATTGGACTGCATGCTGTGCTCTCAGCTCAGGCACAGGCATTCTTCTAACCCACACTGCAAGGCTGCACCATTAGCTTGAACCATGGGGGCGACTGGTTCAAACCGGGATGCTAACATTGCAAGGGGCTGTGAGTGCCTCTACCAATGACTGATCCAAGGCCAGCTTTAGCAAGGAGATTGTGTGACGTGTGCAGTCGTCCAACTGTTCTGCAGTCCACTAAAACACTCATGACTTTACAGTATGTGCCGGGGGAGGTGAAAAGCTCTGGATCACTTGGTGGCACTTTGATGCCTCTGCATTGCTTGAGTGGGCAGATAAGCTAGAAGCCCAACTCCAATCATATCAGTGGCTGTGCCTGAACTGTCTCAGCTGCAGAGGAATGGTCACTTTATACAAGGTTTCCCTAATGCGTGGCCACTTTCATTGCCCACCCTACCCCCCACCCCGAATGCTTGTGCACTATATTCAACGGCAGGGCTGCCCTTGCCCTCCCCCCACAAGTCACTTCAATGTCAGGGCTGCCCTTGACATCCCCCAACACTCCTCAAGCTTGAAGTCCAAGAGGTGACCCTGGCAAGCGCTACACATTGTTGCTGTGCACTCACCTCTGAGTTCCCCTCAAAGTGCAGCCAGCCAAGTGCATGCCTTTTATATGCTGTTGTGAAAAACATTGGCGATCGCGCCATATTGTCAGCTCACGCCACCGAACACACCCAACGCCAACGGACACAGAAAATCCCAGCCAACCTTTTCATACAGATCTTTGCGGGCTTCACCTCACATGAATGCTGTGTACCTTTCTGTCTCTGTCTGCTTTCTCTCTGTATCTGCATTTGTGTACTGAACACCTTCTGCCTGCAGCTCTTCTTTGTGTCTGGCACATGGCTTCCGCATTTTAATTTCTTTTCTGTCGGTACTGCTTCTAAGGTCACATGGGCCAGTACTACTTCTTATTCGAGAAAATTACAATTGGTCCTATTACAATTGATGCAAACACTTAAAAGTCCTTTTTAAACATTCTTAAAACCAATTACAGGTTCTATAAACATCTGAAAGAAATGACAAATTTTCCTTACAGTACTTCTTCCAGGTCATAGGTCATCACAATACTGATCTATTAAGTTGCTGTGTTTTGACTGGTGCACATCTTAATACCTTTCCCCACCCCAGTACTACTGAAGAGATGATTTATTCTGGTGCCCCCACCTCTCAAATCTGCATAGCCCATAGTTATTTTGTTCTGTGCTTTTCATTTCTTGGACTTGGCCCATTTGACTCAAAAGAACATGTAAGTTTGAACTGTTGCTCTAACAATTCTTCAAACTTCACTGATCCATCTCTTGATTTGTTGAATGTTAGACCTTCAATCAATTGAATGATAAGTGGTCTGACTCCTATTGTAAATGAGTGGGCCAGTTGGAGAGACAGAAAGAAGTAACTAATTAAATAAAGGGTAAGATAGGAGACATGGGAAGAAGATGAGAGCAGTGTTATTTATGTATTTTTAGCATATTCTCTCAGTGCTGATAACATCTCAGTACTATTAAATGAGTAATATTCAATTAATCTTCATTTCTATAGAACCTTTAACATTTAAAATGTCCCAAGGGTCTTCACCTGAGACAAAATTGATTCTGAACCAAAAAAGGAGACATTAGGACTGGTGACCAAAAGCATAGCCAAAGAGGTCAATTTTAAAGAGCGTCTTAAAGGAAGAGTGAGAGGTAGAGAGCCAAAGGAAAGAATTTCAGACCTTAGTGCCAAGGCAACTGATGAAACAACTGCCAATTATGGGATGAAGGAAGTGAGGGATGGACAGGAGGCCAGGGTAGGAGGAACCCGGAGTGTTCGGAGGACTTTTAAGACTGGATAAGTTACAGAGTCACATGAGATAATAGTGTTAAAAATAAAATGGCTGGCTTGGGGTGTACAAGATTCCAGAACTCTAAAGGCATGAATGCTTTACGAATTCAACTCAGAAAATTGCTTAAGGAAATTTTTTCACAAAATTGACCTTAGGCTACGTGGGATTCTGGACAATCACATCACAGTTCACTTGGAATGCAGGTTTGGAGGCTGCATAAATAGTTAACAGTCAGAGACTGTAAGTTACATTCTATTTACCAGCCGTATGCTTTAATAGAAACTGGTTTTGACCATGATGTTTAATATTGAGAGAGAAATATTATGGTGTATAATCCCTTACAGTATTTTTCTTTATATTTTCAATGTCTCTTGCATCATCTGCTGGTTAAACATCGGAAGAACGGGCACCTTCAGCAACATCTAGACACAGTCCAGAAGGAATTTATTGTTTTTAATAGAGAGAGGTAAGTGACCAGCTCAGTCAATTCTCTATATGTACAATGACCCAACATTATATATATTTACTAATAAAATCAACATTGTGAGGTTTACAGTTTCTCAAAAATATGTCTTAACACATATTGGTCTTGTCACATAATATGATTTCTATTTTGTGATGTGACTAAATTGTATGTCATGGTGCAGAAAAAATCATGATACCTTGTCCTTTTTTACTGTATGATATAGACTCATAAACACTGCTCCCTGACCGATAGTAGATTCTGTGGGTGAGAATTTCACTGCCGAGGCAGGTAGTTCGAGTCAGGATATTTTCCAACTTGCTGGACCTGCCTCGGTTAAAAAGTACCCCAAATCATGCGATTCTTGCTTGGGGGTGCAGCTCAGGACAGAGTCAAGCCCCATTGGGCTTGAAAGCTGAGTGGAGGTGGCCACATGGGCAGGAGAGTGCCAAAGCAGGCTGGTCAGAAGCTTCAGTTCTCTGGGATTTCATCCCAGTTGTTTCAGAAACAGTTAGGCCCTCTAGCCCTCACAGCTCCTCACCACTCCATCCATCCCCATGGCGCCTCATACACTCCATGCCAGCTCATGCCCCCCCACCCACCCATCTCCACCATGGCCCCTTATACCTTCCATTCCAAATCATGCCCCCCACATACCCTTCATTGCTCCTTATACCCTCCAAGCTAACTCATTCCCCCCACCCACCCAACCACCATGGTACTTCGTACTTTCCACGGCAACACAATGCAGACTCAGTATCCACCCAGTATTCACCATCTGTTCCATATTTCCACTGCTGTGGGTGGGAGCAGGGAATATTTCCCCTAATTTCTTGCCTCAGTTGAGGCATGTTGATTTTCAACCTGTGCCCCTCATCCTGTGCTCACAACCACAGACAACAAAATTGGTGAATCTTTAATCAGAACGTACCGGAAACTGGGAATTCTCTTTCCAACCCAATTTCTAAATTCCAGAGTAACATTATTCCATCAGAAGTGATGGATTTTCCAATTTCCTTAGGTTGAGCTTTGTTTGAAGTGGTGCCTGTCCTGGGTTTTGACATTGGCCATCATTCAAGATTGTGCTTGGGCATGACACAGCATGATGTGATCCCTCAGGTCAGATCCCATGAATTTGCACAATTAGTGCAAATTCCAGCTGTATATGATGCTGTATGAAATTCCAATTACTGAGCAAATCCAAGCAACAGAGTCCCTGGCTGCAGCAGATCACTCATCCTAAACCATCGTTTATATTTTGAACATTGTTTAAACAGAAAAAAAAGCAATGTCAAATATTGGTTCCTCAGAAATAGTTAAAAGCTCTTCAGCCCTCAAAGGGTTAAAAACTGTACTATTCTGCATTAAGGTTAAAAAGACCTTCTGCATGAAGGTCTCTTCTGTGCTAACTTTGAGTCCTCAAAGTAAGTGAGTTTGGAACATCTTGATCTAGTTTCTAGTGTGTGGAGACCACAGTAGTAACCTAGTCCTTAACTCTGGACCATGAAGTGCTAAACTCACTTTAAAAGTTAGCTGACTTAGGAAGTGCAAATACCATAATGCTTATACCTGGCCCGGGAGTGCTTGATGCCGACATCGTGCGAGAGTGCATGATAAAAGAAAACAAATCCATTCTTCAGCACTGACCACTCAATTTTATCAGCACAAAACAGGGTGAAGAGTTAGAGGTGAGATAGGGCAAATTCTGTGCTCACACTTGGGAGCCATGCTCGAAAGGACTTCTAATCAGGTATTGGTATTCGATCAGCTGCGCGCCGCCATTATACATGGGCGGGCCAATTAAGGCCCGCTCAGCGTAACGCACAGCCGGTAGTGTTCAGCACAACCTGTGCGGGCGGGAGAAGGAGGGAGAGTCGGGGCCTGCGCTCTTTCACACATGCGCACGAAAGAGCGCAGCAATCTCCCTGAGGCACGGAGCTGCCTCGGGGAGATTTGAGTAGATTGTAAAATATTTAAATAAATGAGGTAAAAATTTATTTAAACATGTCCCCTCATGTGACAGTGTCACATGAGTTGGGACATGTTTGTGAAGTTTGGAAAATTTATTTATTTTATAAAAGCTTCAGGAAACCTCATCCCGCCCATGGATGAGGTTTCCTGAAAAACGTGAAGGTTGCTTGGGCTCTTCGCCTGCCTGCCAACCTTAAGGTTGGACGGGCAGTGCCCGCTGAACAAAATATCGAGATGACGCGCGATGATGTCAGGACGCATGCCCAACGTCATTTTACGCGTCAGCATGTCGGGCCTGCCCCCGCAGGCCAACTGGAAGATTCAGCCCCATGTCTCTGAAAATTATTTGAAAAGACTGGACCCTTTCAGCCCCAGTAGCTCACAAGCATCATAAAACAGCTCAAGCTGGCTGTCTGATCCAGAAGCTGACTGCTAATATAACTCGGAGAATCTAAGGATTCCATGTGGGTTAGCAGTGAGTGTGGGCTGCTCTGATATTGGGGCTCAGGAGAGGTGGTTGTTTTACACTACATCTGTAGAGAACTGAAGGAGCTGCTGCCAGCTATTGCAGGTAAGGGTGAAGGAGAGCACCTCCATCTTGCAGCACCCTCTCAGCACTTTTAACATATTTGAAATAAATATGGCGACCGCTGCCAAACTAACATTGTGGAGGGGAATGCCTCGACAGGGTGCCTTGCGGCCACAGCTACAGCTGGAGAGGCGGGGGAAGGTGGCAGTGACAGGCCTCAAAGGAAGATTTGCCCCCAGGTTATTCTAGTTGGAAAATTCCAGTCTTTTAATTAACTTGCTGCACCGTGCTTTATCCGGCTTTCCAGGTAAGGAATGGTGCCTGAATCCTCGGCCCTGTGCTGTAGTCTCATTGCTAGCAGGGCTGAATTTTCCAATATCCAACACTACTTGTTTTTCCATTTCCTAACCTAACACAGGATGTTCTCAATTAACACACGGCATGATACTTGCTTTAGCATCATGCAATGAGAGCCACTGGAAGGAAGAACATAAATCTCTGCTAATCTCAGGAGAAATCCTCCACCCAACAAATTAAAATATGTGAGCAGATTGTGGAAACTATGTTATTTTTGGCACTATCTCTACTGCTAAAGTGAGGTAACTTTCCAATTTGGTAAAATATGTTAGCACGTGAGGCTGGAACTCAACATTCTGGCTCCATGGGCTGGTGGGACATAGCTTTAGTTCTGCACTCCAAGGAGTCTCTGATCTGAGTTGTCTGGAGTAGGTGACCATCCCACTCTCCGAGGTTTGACAATTACTAAGCTGAGTTGGCGGTAAAGGGAAGAAAAATGGTTGCATATAATGAACCACAATGTGGATGGTTGGGTAATTCCCCCACCAATCACATCTGGAGATTGCACTGCTGCCCGTAACTGGGATTGATTTGGCAGACTTGTTATTACATTGTTATTCTTACTTGTTGCATTTTGATAACATTGCTGCATTTGGGCAAATCAGCTCTCGTTCCCAATTTGATAAAATATGTCGTTAGCGCACTAGGAACTAAAAGCACAAGATCCATCAATTCTCCAAATCGTTGGTTGACACAATGATGTCCCTGGAGAAAGATGTACAGAAGAAAGGAAATGCATTTGAAGAGAATAGTTGATAAGAGAAAGGGTACTACTTGATTTCTAGACCTGGATGTTGTGCTGCCTTTTTCGGCGCAATTCACCCAAAACAGGCAAAACCAGCTTAAAAGATCATGAATTATAAATGCAAATTACAGTCATTGCAACTCGAGTTTCTGCTGAGTTTTAAAAATATCGCACTAGGAACCGGCCCCACTTACAAAATACGTGATGGGCCAGACACCGATTTAATTGCTTACTTTTTTTGATAAGCCTATTTTCAATTCTATGAAAACTCCACCAAGTTACTACTCCTAAGTATAACAAGGGGGAGAATTTCCTAGTCGGCGAGCGGGGGTGGGGCCCGCTCACCGAAGCGTAAAATTACACGCAGGGATGTTGGGCGGGCGTCCCGATGTCACCGCGCATCATTTAGATTTTCAGTTCGGCGGGTGCGCAGCTGAGTTGGCTGCGCACCCACTGAACTGTCAAAGGCCTATTGAAGACTGTTAAAAACTAATTGATATAATTAAATGAGCTGCCCGTCCAACCTTAAGGTTGGCGGGCAGGTGAAGAGCTCAGACGGCCTTCGCATTTTTCATGGAACCTCATCCAAGGGTGGGATAAGGTTTCATAAAGTGTTTAAAAATTCAGTAAAAATTATTTTAAAAGTTCATTGACACTGTCACATGAGGGGACATGTTTTAAAAGTTTTTAATTACTTTATTCAGATGTTTAAAACTTAAACAAATCTCCCTGAGGCACCTGTGTGCCTCAGGGAGATTTCTGCGCTCTTTTGTGTGCATGCGTGAGAGAGTGCAGGCCATGACTCAGGGAATCCCCCCCACCCCTCCCCTTCCCACCCCCCCCCCCCCCCCCCCCACACCCGCACAGGGAGCGCTCAGCGCTTCCAGGCGAGCATCATGCTGTGTGGGCCTTAATTGGCCCACCCACATAAAATGGCGGTTCATACTCACTCCCCCCCACCCCCGCACAACCCCCCCAACGGGGGGAAAATTCAGCCTAAGGAATATTTTTAAAACAATTTTCTTTATTAAATAACCTTATAAAATACTGCCCAGCTGCCCTGGTTCTTGGTAGATATGCCACACTGGAGATATAGACCATGGTTTTCAATGGCCACGGTCATCAATAATTACTGGCTCTGAAACAGTAAAAAAAGAAAACCTTCCTTTGCCAAATGTGTTCTTTAGTTAGTATTCCAATACGGGTTAGTGTGATAGGTTTTATTTTTGTGTTGTTGGAAATAATTAACTTTACAACTAGCTAACACCGGACTGTAGGGGTGACGTTAAGTGCTGTGGAGAACATTGGTCAGGGAGGAAAAATAAACCTTGGTTTTTACTAACTATCATATTTATTTAACTGAGAAATCATTCCATAACAAGTTTGAACAGAAACTTGAGGGAATAAAAAACACATTGCAAAAACAGTGAAATTTTAGACACAATCTGTGTCCTAACTTTATCAGATTATTGCCATGGAGTTAATGTAGAAATTTAATTATCACACAGGAAAAATAAATCCTTCTGTTCAAAACGAAAAAAGGTTTGAATTTACATAGCACCTCTCATGACCACATGACATCCCAAAGCTCTTTCCATCCAATGAAGAGCTAGTCACTGGCCCAGAATTTCGGCCCCAGGTTGGATCGCAGAATCGGGAGATTTCCCGGCTTGGTAAAGCTGACCTTTAAACATGTCCACCCACAGATCAGATTTTCGGCGGGCTGGGCAGAAGACCTGGCTCTGTGTTCCGGCACTGTGTTGAATTAAATAAAAAGAATAAAACAAAAGACATCTCTCCAGCCCTCACCCACTTCACCTCCCCCCCACACACTCCCTATGCCCCATCCATGCCAACCTATACCAACCCATGCCCCACCACCCTTTGCCCTTACCCCATCCATGCCAACTCACCCAGTATTCTGGACAGTTTCTTGAGAGCTTTGACACTTCTTTGACAGTTTTGACAGATGGATAGTCCTTTAACAGTTCTTTAACAGCTTGACAGTTTCAATGAGTTTGTGTGTAAAAAGTGCATAATCATGTTCCTTTTTAACAATCCCAAAGGATGCCTTACCTCTCCCAAAGGTGTCCTGGAACCCTCTCCAAAGGGGTACTTTACCTCTCCAAAGGGGTAGCCTGGCTATCCAAATTAAGTTCAGACCTCCATTTACCTGTTCTAATCTGCACATTCCAGATTCCACACTCCCAGCTTTCCAAAATCCCATTTCGGTGGAGGCAGCTGGTGATTTAAATGGTCAGCTGCCTCTGCGAATCACGCATGCACGATCCCTGTCCAGACTCCACTCCCGCCCCTGCAAAGATGGGAAATGCCAGGTTTGTAGGGGGGGCGGATTTAGAAATTTCACCCATGGTATTTTTGCCAGGACAGAGAGTCTCTCCATGTTAGGACTTAGGAACAGGAGTAGACCAATTAGGTAAACCCAACCTTTAATAATTCTGCCTGCAGAATATGTTTTCAGTGGGGGGGTGCAGGCTGGCTGAAATAGGAGTCAGGGCAGGCAAACCTGGAACAAGTGCGGTGGCTGCTGAGTGCAGAGGCAGGCGGAGCAGAAGGCCTGCCTCTTTGCTCTGGCACTGTGTTGAAATAAATTTTTAAAAAGACATCCCTCCAGCCCTCACCCCCTTCGCTTCCCTCACCCCCCACACACTCCCTATGCCCCATCCATGCCAACCTATGCCAAACCATGTCCCTCACCCACTCTCCATGGCCCCTCATACCCACTATGCAAACCCATGCCCCCACCCATTCCCCATGACCCCTCATATCTCTTTTGTCACCCCATACTCTCTCCCCACCACCCTCCTTTAGCTGATGAACATGGTGAACACTTGGGAAAAGCACAGAAACTAGCAAGAGCACTGAATACACTCTGGATGGGGGACTTCAATGTCCACCACCAAAAGTGGCTGGGTTGCACCACTACTGACCAAGCTAGTCGAGTCCTAAAGGACATAGCTGCTAGACTGGGCCTGCAACAGGGGGTGAGGGAACCAACAAAAGAGAAAAACCTCCTTCACCTCATCCTCACCAATCTATTTGTTGCAGATGCATCTGTCCATGACAGTATTGGTAGGAGTGACCACCGCACAGTCCTTGTGGAGACAAAGCCCCATCTTCACATTGAGGATACACTCCATCTTGTTGTGTGGCACTACCGCCGTGCTAAATGGGATAGACCCAGAATAGATCTTGCAGCTCAAACCTGGGCCATCAGCAACAGAATTGTATTCAACCACAATCTGTACTCTCATGTGTCGGTATAACCTGAACTCTTTCACTACCATCAAGCCAGAGGATCAACCCTCATTCAATGAAGAGTGCAGGAGGGCATGCCAGGAGCAGCACCAGGCATACCTAAAAATGAGGTGTCAACCTGATGAAGTTACAACACAGGACTACTTACATGCCAAACAGTAGAAGCAGCATGCTGTATATAGAGTTAAGTGATCCCACAACAAGCAGATTAGATCAAAGCTCTGCAGTCCTACCACATCCAGTCACGAATGGTGATGGACAATTAAACAACAATGGGAGGAGAAGGCTCCACAAATATCCCCATCCTCAATGATGAGAGAGCCCAGCAGTATATACCTTCCTCCTGTTCAGAAAACAATTGTTCTCCACTACACTCTGTAACTCAGCCATTTTCATTTCTATGCTGCTACTGTCATTTTTATTCCATGAGCTCTAGTTTGCTGACAAGCCCGTTATGTGGCACTGGTCAGATGCCTTTGTGGAAGTCCTTCACACCACAGTAACTGCATCAAGCCTTTCTGTTACCTCATCAAAAATACTTAAGCAAGTTAGTTAAACATTATCCACCCTTAACAAATTCATGCTGACTATTGTTGAATAGATTCCTGTTGTTGCAAGGATCTAATACACGCATCAAATCTGCAATAGGATCAGGGAGATCCACAATAACAAATAATTACAACTGCAACCAATGGCACATATCTCTCCATTAGATGGTTGTGGTTTATGTCCCACTCCAGAGACTCGAGTATGAAATCTAGGCCAACACTTCAGTACAGTACAGTATTGAGGGAGTGCTGCACTGTTTGAGGTGCTGTATTTCAGATCCGTTTTCAACCAAAGCCCTGTCTGCCCTCTCAGTTGGATATAGAAGATCCAAAGGTACTATTTCAAAGAAGAGCAGTAAAGTTCTTCCTAGTATCCTGAACAATGTTTCTTCCTCAACCAACATCACAAAAACAGATTATCTGATCATTATCATATTGGTGTTTGTGGGATCTTGATGTGCACAAACTGGCTGCTGCATTTCCTACATCATGAGACTGATTGCACTTCAAAAAATACTGCATTTGCTGTAAAATACTTTGGGGCATCCTAACGTGAGGGGCGCACTATAAATGCAAGTCTTTCTTTCTGATGTGTTTCTGCCCATCTTTTGAATGTACTGTTGTTTTTCTGATCAAATTAATGAAATGTTCAGCAACAGATAAGTTTCTCCTCATAGCTCCCATTAAGCAGTGCCTTAGGGAGCTAATGGAATTGTTGCTTTGAATGCAACATAAAAACATATCTTACTGAGCAGGTATTAAAGCATTGTGCAGAAGGGCAAGGGTAGAGTTTGATAATAACGCAATCTCCTTCATTGAGCCTCTAATTCAATGACAGTGGGCAGCTAAAATTTTGATCATTGCAACAACAGGTTTTCATCCCTGGTTGGCATTATATTTTACTGATATCCTTGTAATAGATGTAACCATCTTTCATATTGAAAAAAACATAGATATGATGCACTACTGATATTCATAAATAATGACAAAACACCGGTAATACTCATTGATAATGAATCCTTAAAAAGGATAAGGATAAGCCCAGCAACTAAAGGCCAGTCAGTTTAATCTTGGTGGTGGGAAGGCTTTTAGAGACAATAATCCTGGACTAAATTAACAGTCACTTGGACAAATATGGATTGATTAAGGAAAGCCAGTACGGATTTGTTAAGGACAAATCATGTTTAACTAAATCGATTGAGTATTTTGATGAGGTAACAGAGAGGGTTCATGAGGATCATGCGGTTGGTGCACTGTAAATAAACTTCCAAAGGCCTTTGGTAATCAAAGTGCCACACAAGAAACCTTGTCAGAGAAGTTGAAGCCCATGGAATAAAAAAGGGACATGAATAAGAAGTTGGCAGCGACAAGAAACAAAAAGTAGTGATGAGCAGTTATTTTTTGGACTGGAAGAAGGTATATGGTAGGGTGGGTGTTAGGGCCACATTTTCAAAATTTACAAATGGCATAAAACTCGGAAGCATTGTGAACTTTGAGGAGGATAGTGATAGACTTCAAGAAGACATAGGCTCATGGAATGGGCGGACAAGTGGCGCATGAACTTTAATGCAGAGAAGTGTGAAGTAATCCATTTTGGTAGAAAGAATGAGGATAAGCAACATAAAATAAAGGATACAATTCTAAAGAATACACAGGAGCAAGGAATGTGAGGAGTATATGTGCACAAATGGTTGAAGGTGGCAGGACAGGCTAAGAAAGCGGTTGGTACAATGTACGAATCCTATAAATAGAGGCATAGAGTACAAAAGCAAGGAAGTTATTGTGAACCTTTATAGAACACTGGTTTGGCAATAACTGGAGTATTGTGTCCAGTTCTGGGTACCACATTTTAGAAAGAATGTGAAGGCTTTAGAGAAGGTGCAAAAAAGATCTAGAGAATAGTTCCAAGGATGAGAGACTTCAGTTACAAAGATCAATTGGAGAAGCTGGGATTGTTCTCTTTACAGAAGAGAAGGTTGGGAGGAGATTTGATAGAGGTATTCAAAATCATGAGGGGTCTGAACAGAGCAGATTGGGAGAAGTTGTTCTCATTGGCAGAAGGAGCAAGAACTAGGGAACACAATTTAAGGTGATTTGCAAAAGAACCACAGGCGAAATAAAGTCAAACATTTTATGCAGCAAATACTTAGGATCTGGAATGGACTGCCTGAGAGTTTCGCGGCAGATTCAATGCTGGTTTACAAACGAGGATTAAATATTTATCTGAAGGGAAAAATTTGCAGGGTTATAGGGGAAGGCTGGGAGTGGGACTAGCTGAGTAGCTCTTCACCAGTACAGACTTGACAGACTAATTAGTGCTTCTCTGCTGTTACCATTCTATGATTCTAAGTAAACTTTATTACTTTGGTATATTGGAAATTTGAAGTAAACAGACATTGGGGAAGCTTCTTTTGCTGCACAAATGACCATTTTGATCTGTTGCAGTAAAACAGGAAGTCACATAGAGACCATATAGTAAATCAGGCAGAGTTAGTTAGACTAGGCAAGAAATTTGTTAGAAATTAAAAGATAGATATCTAGCAGGTCTGGCAGCATCTGTGGAGAGAGAAATAAGAGTTAACATTTCAGGTCAACCACCTTTCATCAGACTTCCAGCATTCACACTTTTCTGCTTTCCAGTTAGGAATTGGTTAGCCCTGTTTTTGGGCATGACCTGCCCATGGGCGCTCAGATCGGGGTGCGAAACACACAAACTCTGTGCACCCACCTCATCTGAATGACTGTAGCATTAGCCCAAGGGGTTCCCACTCTGATTTCTATTTCTTTACGCTCAGCAGGAAGGCCCAGCAACATTGTTTGCAGACCACATGGTATAGCCAACCTACTGTTAAAGGCAGGCTGTATATTAAATGAACAAAGATATTGCTTCAATGTAAATTATTGCAAAATGTACACCAGGCCAGACAGAAGGATCCATAGTGATGGATTCAGTGCTGGAGGCAGATAGGTAGGAAGAGAGACACCATGGACCCAGGGAGCCGGAAGTTCCTCAAGGCCCACCCACAAAAGAGAGTGGGAGCAGCTGGCCAGGTAGGTCAGCGTGTGGGCCCTAGGACCCGACAACAATCCCACAAGAGCCCTAATGACCTCACGGGTGGTCAAGGCCATCTTCACATGAGATTTCCTACTCACCACACCACCAACCTTTCATACTGTTCAATGCACCAAACCCCTATCACTAACTCCAGCAGCACTCCCTGGCAGTCACTCCAGTCATATCCACCAATGCTCCCAGCCTCACACCCACCTCTCGCTGCCCCCATGGACCTCCAGCTATGCAGCTATGGTGAGAACATCACCCACACAAACGTTGACATTCTTCTCTCTGTCTCTCAAGACAAGGTGGCACACAATAGAAGGGAGAAGAACAGAACTGGTAGGGACAAGGACACCTTAGTCTTGTCTCCTGAGCCTTAGGAAGGAGGATGATGGCATCCCCTTATGCCCTTCTGAATTCCCACCTCAGCCTCATGCTGTTATCTGGCATGATGACCAAGCTGCGGATGATGTCGCCATGGACCTTTTGCTTTCCACCCCCAACCTTTCCCTTCTGAGTTCCTACTTGTAGGAAGACCTTCCCAAGAACTACCGCCTGCCCAGCCACAGGAAGGTCAGGGGAGGAAAGAAAGCAACAGCACAGCACTGATGAAGAGGCCCTGCCACTTGATCCAACACTCACAGGCACCAGCTCAGATACTGTGCTTGGAGTATCTCTCACTACACTAGCTTGGAGGCTAGTGTAGAGTTGGAATCAGCATGTGGTGAGTCATTTAGACAGGAGTAGGCTGCAACCAGGCCAGGAGTAAAAAATGGTTTGTTTGCCAACTCACCAGGGGGTGAGCTTGCAGATGAGTTCTCCTGCCAAGGACATAGATGGGGACCTCAGTGAGATAGAAATCAAGAGACCGCTGATGGGTATGCACACCAAAATGCTGGGTACATTGACTGGCCTGCCAGACAGCCTCCTTTCACTGCCAGGGAGCAATTTGATAGCGGGCATCATAGAGCTTTCCTTCTCCAAAGCCTCTGCTCCATCATCTTGTCATGCTGAAGATCCAGAGGCACTGCACACTGCTGTCACCATACCTGTTGCAACCTTTCTGTGTGTAGATCAGCCTCTGTTTTCCCTGTGAGTATGTGACAACACTCACTGGCGACTCCAGGAATTCACTAAAACGCCTCCTAGAACACTCCAGGTTACTTCCAGATACTCAGTAATAGAAAAAGTTCCAAAACTTAAATTTACCTGCAATCAGGATGCCTGGTCCTTTAAAGAACATCGCTGCAGGGCCCATCTTGCTGCTTTCACACTTAACTTTATTTTGAATAAATAGTGCAGACACTGCCTGGATATTCATTGCCCAAATTTGGAATCCTGGCATCACATCAACCAGTGAGTTTGACACAGGATAGCGTTGAATCAAAACTCTCTACAGCATGCAGGACATGGACTCCATGCACCCTTATCCTGGCTACATGCCAAGTGGTCCACTCAGGGAGCAGCCAGTGGTGCATGGCACAAGATTAGAGCAATGCAAGGCTTCCGTAGCAGCACAAGGCAATTTCTCACCCACCCTCTTTTCACTTCTGGAGAACTGGCTTGAATCCAACCCAGGCTGATAGAACAAAAACAGAATTACCTGGAAAAACTCAGCAGGTCTGGCAGCATCGGCGGAGAAGAAAAGAGTTGACGTTTAGAGTCCTCATGACCCTTCGAACATCAACTCTTTTCTTCTCTGCCGATGCTGCCAGACCTGCTGAGTTTTTCCAGGTAATTCTGTTTTAACTGTAAAATAAGAGTTAGGCTGTTCAGGGCTGATATCCAGCAGAACTTCTTCACACACAGTATAGTGTAAATCTGGAGCTCCCAAAAAGCTGTTGCGGCTCAGGGCCAATAGAAAACTTCAAAACTGAGATTGATAGATTTTTGTTGGATAAGGATATTAAGGGATATGTAATCAAGGCAGCAAAAAAGAATTAAGATACAGTCAGCCATGGTTTAGTTGAATCATGCAAAAGGCTCGAGGGGCTGAATGGCCTCCTCCTGTTCCTATATTCTACATATAGGCCTATATTCTGGCCTGTATTGTACCCGAGCTGGGATTGTTTGACTCTGCCACAAGTGGGATAAGTGTTTCACTCCCTAACACTGACAACATGATGCATACATAAAATCTTTCAAAAGCTAAAAGGAAATCACACACAGGGACCAAGTAATTATACCAACACCTCATTTCGAAAAAGTTACAATGTTTTTTGATTGTTGTGTTTTTCAAGGAATTCTGAGAAAATAGCCATTGCATGTATGACCTGAAAACCCGATGCCTCTCTATGGGCAGCACAGTTGGACTTTGAGAATGACAGCAACAATCACTCACACTAAGTGTGCCTTCTGGGATGTTACTTAATTTGACTAACTCAGTGGTTAGGCTGTTCAAACTGTAGTGGATTTTAAACCGCTTTTTTCCCCACAGTGTAATCAACAGAAAATTAAGTGACAATTCAAGAACTTGTCATTCAGCAGGCCAGTATAGGCATGTTGTTCGGCTTAATTTAATCACTCCAGTTTCTTCAGCAAAAGGCTGAAATTTTCTTTCGTAAAGACATTAGTATATATTTTGACTCTACTTCAAAATCTGCATTGCTTTCAAAATGTAACATTAATAGGCACAGACTCATTCACTATGACCCAAAACCCTGCTTTTTCTTGTTATAGGAACTGATACATCAAAACTTTTGGATACAGATATCTCTGAGAGAAGGGGGTAAAATTCCATGGAGGTGCTCCTGATCTCTGTGAGAGCCCTGGAGAATTGGCATAAACAGTGAATGATTGGAAGAACCCTTTTGAAATTCTGCTCCTGGATATCATGTCCAGATGCCTCATTGTTTGACATGATGAATGGGAGCAGTGAACTGAGAGCAGCAATTCTTATCGATGTTTTAGCTGGAGTACTAAAGGAAAAAAGATAGAAAGAACATGTTACTATATAATATCCTTCACCACCTAAAGACATTCCCAAGTGCTTTACAGCCATTGAAGTACTTTTGAAGTGTAGTCATTGTTGTAATTTAGGAAATGCGGCAGCCAATTTGCGCGCAGCAAGCTCCCACAAACAACAATGTAATAATGACCAGATAATCTGTTTCAGTGATGCTGTTTGAGGGATAAATATTGACCAGAATCCCAGCGAGAAATCTCCTATTCTTCTATGAAATAGTGCCTTTGAACCTTTCAGATCCACTTGAGAGGGCAGATGGAGCATCTGTTTAACATCTCATTCACAAGGCAGCGCATCTGACAGTGCAGCACTCCCTCATTATCGCACTAGAGTGTCAGCCTGGATTAGGTACTGAAGGCTCTGAAAGATGAGTCCCATGTGAAAGATATGCTGACAGACTCCTTCTGACTAGCAGATAAACACAATAATGAGGGACAATGATAAGGCACAAACACATTATAAATTCAGTGAATGTGAGTGAATCACTTTTAGCGCTCAGTTTTGAGAGGACAGGGGCACTGGTGCCTGGCTGATTGTTTTCTGTCCTTTAAGCAATTATCTGTACATCCTATAATAAAAGCAGAAAACGAGAAACAGAGTTAACGTTTCAAGTTGGTCACCTTTCATCGTATTTAGTTTAATAACATGCACTTTCATTTTATTAACAAGCTTCCTATGCACTAACTTATCAAATGCCTTCTGAAAATCCATAAACACAACAGCGCACATCTTTTATCAATATACTCACTTTTTTCAGAGCTCTATTAAATCTTTCAGATATGACTTGCATATCCATGGTTTTTAAGCAAATATGCTAACCCACATGAAGGGTTACGCATGACTTAGGTTAGACTGACAAGTCTGTCATTACCTGGTTTAACCCTTCATAAACAGTGGGGATATGGCGCTGTTTTACTGAGCTGACTGCACACGGAGCTGACTGCCTGTCTATCATTTGACACATTACTGAGAGCCTGCCTTATGTCCCTTCCTATCTGTGTGAGGATGGGTACTTGTTTCCTTAGGCTCCAGTTCATTTATCCTCCTTTGCCACTGATTGTGCTGCCTTTCCACTTCCACCCAAGGCAAAGCACTGTCTCAGTGGGTGGAAAAGTTGTGTAAGAGGCGACACACCACAATTACCTTTGGGACCTATGTCAGTTTATATTGCAGCCATCTTCACCTGTCAAGATATCAGAAACCTTAACATTAATGCCTCAGTGATCTGCTCCAGTCTGGCATTGCTTGTGTGCTCATAATTCCATTCTCAAGATCATCCTCTTGGCTATTCTCCAGTGGGCCATCAGACAGGTGTGAAGAATCTTGGACCCCAAGGAACATTGATTGTTGTAAAGCACAGATATCATGACTGTTGTCAGAATAGTGAGCAGTCACGTGAATAATTCACATGCCAACTGCACATTAATGGATTGGCGGCCATTCTGTCCATGAAGAGGGCAGCATTGGGGGACGGAATCCAGATGCATGCCATCAATAAATGCCAACACTTGGTGGAAAGCCAGGTCATGTTAACTGTACAGTTGTGTCTCATGATGCTGGCTGGCCTGCATGGAAATTCGTGAAGGGCTAAGGTACCCATTACCAGCTTGTGGCCTTGTGCACTTCCCTGAAGCTGGCCCCAGTAGACTGCCTATTCCTGTCACATCCTCCCTGGTGAATTATAGCATCTTAAGACAGATTGCCTTTAATTTTTGATGGTAAATCTGGATGCACAGGTGGTGTGTACAGCTGTGTGTGGCATGACCATCTTACAATGAAAACACATCATTCAATCATGCCTGAATAGATTTTTGTTCGATAAGGGAATTGAGTGAGGATGTGTACTGAAGGCTATTCAACAGGAAAAATTAGGAAGCACTTCTTTCAGACAAAGGACAGTAGAAATCTGGAACTCTCTTCCTCCAAAAAGCATTGGAATCTGTTGAAGTTTTCCAGACTGAGATTGGTAGATCTTTGTTAGGTAAGGCTATCAAGAGATCTGGAACAGAAGTGGGTTAAATAGGGTTGAGGTATAGATCACCCATAATCTGATAGAATAGCAGAACAGGCTTGAGGGCTGAATGGCCTCCTCCTATTCCAATGGATATGGTGCAAAGGTAGGTAAGTGGAGTTGAGCTACAGATCAGCTGGTTTCTAAGTGTACCTAAAATAATAATAGAAAATGCTGGGGATATTCAGCAAGTCGGGTAGTATCTGTGGAGAGAGAGACACAGTTAACGTTTCAGGTTGATGACCTTTCATTTCAATCTGAAACACTAACTCTGTTTCTCTCTCCACAGATGCTGCCTGAGCTGCTGAGTATTTCTAGCATTTCCAGTTTTTATTTCAGATTTCCAGCGCCTGAAGTATTTCTCTTTTGCCTAATTGTACCTCCACATATCACCCTCCTTCTTTGTCATCCTCCTCACCAGTAGTAGTGGCCATTGTCAGAATTTGCCTTATTACATTTCACTTGGCAGACATCATTGATAGAAGATACTTTCTATTTGGAAACTAAAATATTGTATTGCAATAGTGGAAAAGATGGGAAAACTGTCAAAATTAGGCTGCAAAAAAATTTTCAGAACCTTAAAACCGAATTCCTTTTTAAGACAACAAACCCCCAAACACTGCTTGCAGCTATTTTCATAGAATCATAGAAGGAGGCCATTCGGCCCATCATGCCTTAGCTAGCTCTTTGAAAGTGCTACCCAGTTAGTCCATTCTCATTTTGCAGGAGCAATAAGAGAAAGCAGCATGTTTCTAGTGCTGATACTGTGGTATGTCATGGATAAACACCATAGGAATTTGCTCAACCCTTAAAAAGGACACTTGCCATGTGCATTTGTTCTCTGCTCACCTTGTCACTGCCTCAGCAGCTTATGCCATGCTCAGTATTTCGGTAGTCACCAGATTGAAGTCCTATGCACTCAGTAGCATAGAGCCCACACACTCATGATCAGCATTGGTGCCATGCATCAAGGAATGGGTCCCATTCTGCCATGTAGTGCACAATGTATTATTCTGCTGTTAAAGGGCCATACCCTGGAATGGTTATGCAATCTTGGTGTCAGTTAGAGGACTTATGCAGACCTTCAGTTTGATTAGAAAACTGATTAGCTTTCTTTCTTTGCTTTTTCTTCCAGTGTGACTCCTTAGGTCAGTTTGAAGGTTATTTTCTGTTCATTAGCAGGTTATCTATACATCGAGTCGCTTTGTTTTTGAAGCTATCAGCTTGGATTTGAGACTGTTGTTTTGTCCTTTAGCTACCGTGACCCACTCGATGTCTGAAAAGGGAACAGTGCCACCACTTCCTGAGCAGCCAGCAGTGCTTCACATTTCTGTTCATTTTTTTCAGGCTCAAACAAAATCAAGCACAGCAAAAATGCACAGCGGACATAGAGTATCGGAAAGAAGAGGATGATGGAAAAAACAACAATGTGATAAAGACGACTCACACGCAGCCATGTTAGGTTACTCACTGGGAGCATGGCACCTCTGGGACCTTCGAAACTAGATAGTCGATCTATTCATAATACATGTCAGTCCTACTCATTAAAGAGACATTGTCATAGCTGCTGTCATGGCTCAGTGGATGAATGCACTGTGGTACTGAGTGGTACTGAGAAATTATAGGCCTGAAGATCCCAGTTTAAATTCCTGACTTTTGCCAAGGGAACTCATCTTGGCTATGGTAGCATGTGAGGGGGTGTTCTAATTGACCTCATCACCTTGGGGCAAGAAGAGTGAGGGATGGGAGGGTTAGGAAGCAACCACAACCTGCCAACTGGGCATATACACAAGGAATGGCTCAGACAAGTTAATGGGTGGGCTGCCAGTACTCCCAGAGATGTAACCTGAGGGAGTAAGAGAATAAGAGGGAAGATTGGGAAGTTTTTATGAAAGTGTTTAGTCACCTTTTGCTTTGAAGAGAGAGAGAGAACAAACCAGAAGGCAAGAAAAATACACAGAAAATGTTGGAAGTACTGAGCAAGAGAGAGAAACATCTGTGGAGAGAGAAATAGAGTTAACATTTCAGGTTGACAGCCTTTCATCAGAAGAACGATGACTGACCGACCTACACCGTTAACTCTGTTTCTCGCTCCACAGATGCTGCCAGACCTGCGCAGTATTTCCAACATTTCCTGACTTTGTAACAAACCAGAAGAAATGTACATTGTTCCCATCACAATGATGCCACTCACAAGAGATCAGAAGGTTGTTCAAACCCTTTAACCATGTGCATTAACTAGGTGATAGAACTAATCATATCATGCAAAGAAATGAAGCCATGTTGGCTCGGCACCAGATCAAAACGTCAGGTACATTTATTACAGTCTTAGAGCGCGAATCCATTCATTCCAGACATAAAGCGCCTCAGCTGACAATAAGATCCTGACTCTACCCAGCTGCCCTGCATCTTAACCTACGAATAAGTTTTTTTGCCACTGATGGCCACAACTGGGATTCAGTTGCACCCACGTTAAATCCCATCATTAGCAGCTTTGAATCTTTGTCTCTGGGAAATGCAGTAGAACAGTTGGCTTTCTAGGCTTCAGGTTTACACTTGTATCTTTCTGTTTTGGGATGTTATTGTTACCAAGTACGAAAAATGCAGTTTTAAAACGTACACAAACTAAAGACTAACGTGCTATGAAGTTTTTCACAACCAATGCAGCAGTTTTTCACCGAAATAAATAATCTAATGAGAGCTCGGTGTCTGTCATTATAGGAAGATGATGCTCATTTCTGTTGCACCTCACCTGTTGATGATGAAAGTAAGTGCATACTATCTCCAGTTATACATTTAAGATTTCTCACCTACACTTCTCTGGTGTGCATCTACTGTCAATAGTCAACAGGACTAACTGCTTTGTCTGATGCTGCTACTGCTCAAATGGGAAATTGCACTGTTCAATGCAATATATTTGGGAAGTCCTGGCATTGCAATACTTTTGGAAGATCAGAGCCTGCTGCTTACATTGGGCAGCAGAGTTCAGTCCCACACAACAGCAGGAGCATCAGGTGGGAGCCAGGAGTGATGCTGAGGGTGGATTAGGGTGAGGAATCCCAGTGTGAATGGAGTGGGGTGGAGAACAAGAGCCGTTAGGAGCAGCAAGGGAACAACGAACAAATAGGGGAGAAAAAGTGACAGCATCAACAGAAGTGATCAAATGCAAATATCAACAGAAGGAATGAGAAAAGAGTGTGAAAAGGAATTCAGTAAAAGTGGAGGGATTTCTCCTGGCTTCACGGCCAAAATCTATTCCTTAACCAATGTCACTAGAAAGAAGAATGACCTGACCATCATCATACTGCAGTGTGTGGGAGCTTGCTGTGTCCAAACTGGCTGCCATGTTTCCTACTTTGCAACTGTACTACTCTTTAATTTTATTTCTACACGGCTCCAATGAAGCTCAACGAAAGCTCAAAGAGCAGCACCTTATGTTTCGATTGGGCTCTTTACAACCTTCCAAACTCAACATTAAGTTCAATAGTTTTAGATCATAATCTCTGACCCTGTTACTATTGTTGTATCATCTGTAAATATTTGTAAATAGCTAGGAACTAATTAGCTAGGAACTAATTGTTATATGTAAGTGTTCCAGGGGGGCCACATTCCACAGTTGCACTGGAGGCATATGTGATGTGTAACAGAACAAGTTCAAACCGGTCCTTCTATTGTACAAGGCAGTACGGCAAGTTAAAGAAAAAGAGTTCTGATCTTTCCAAGTTCAAAGTGTGATTATTACCAACATCAGGAATCCAAAAGATAACAACAAGTAGCAGATCTCATTTTTTCAGACAGTGGCTACTGCTAATAATTCTGCTCCTCACATTTACACTTCCTCCAGACCCAAATTTTAATATATTTGTTCCATTATCAACCCTTTTTACCTTGCACCATCGCCTTTGTAATTTAACCCTCTTCTGCCCTCCAGCCTTTTACAGGCCTTCCCTTTTGTTATTCCCTCCTCTTCTTTTCCTGTCATTCTGCTTACTAAACATCTTTTACTTCTCTTTTTTCAGTTCTGATAAAAGGCCATCGATCTGAAACATTAATTTTGTTTCTCTCTTCACAGATGCTGACTGGTCTGATGAGTATTTCCAGCATTTTCTGTTTTTTAAACAAAATTCCACATCAAAGGGTTTGTAATGTGCTATGAATGAAGCTCATCTTGACTTGTTAATTAGATTTCATATGGAAGAGTTTTTCAATGGGTTCTGTTTTCAAATATAAATGTAGTTGTTGCTGACCTTGAATATTTTTGTGATTTTGTAGAGCAGATTCTATGAGTTTTGCAATGTTTGTTTTTAATATTAGAACTCTTAAGCATGAGTAAGTCCTCTGCTGCCTGGCTCTCTGTCACTGCTCCCAGTTTACTTTCTCTCTCTTTGTCCATGTCTCTAGTCTCATCTTTGTCACTCTTTCCTTTGTTTTTATTTTCCTTCTTTCCTCTCCATTTTCTTTCTTTTGTCCCTCTCTATCTTTCCTTTCTCTTTCTCTATATTTTCTCTATTTCTCTCCTTTTTGTCTCCTGTTCCCATTTTATTTATTTACCCCTCTCCTTCCTTTGATTTTTCTCTCCCCCTCTCTCTATTTCTTTCCTTTGTCTTTTTATTTTTCTCTCTCTCTCCTTAATCTGTCTTTCCCATATTTCCTTTGTCTCTCCACTCTTTCCTTTCTTTCCTCCCTTGGCTCTTCTCTTTTCTTCATTCTTCTTCCCATTGTTGTCTATGGGATCTTGCTATGCACAAATGACAGCTGTCCTTTACATACATAAGAACTCATCATTTGTGAAGCATTTGAAACATCCCTCAGAGATGTTTTAATTTCACCTTGGTAAAAATTGAAAAGAAATTATATACAATGATTACTGCTTCGAAGGCATGGTCACATGACCAGTCATGTGATGTGGCCTGATATGCCGTTGCCATGGCACGTTGCTAAGGATTGCCGTTGTTCTGCAAGATGTGATCTCACACTGGCCAAGAAACCACTATCATTGTTAAAAAAAAAATCAGAAAATAACTTGAAGGCATTTTTAAGACTTCCATCCTTATTACTTTCCAGTTCAGTTGATTGATTTCATATTTGTTTCAAATAGATGACACACCATAGGTGAGATTGAACTGAGTGCAAAACCTTCGACTCCATATTCAAAAGTGTGGACTGAGTGCTCCAGCAAAGTGTCACAAGACTGTTCTCAATCAATGAAACGGAAGGATGGAACTGTGACCATAACTCCGTAAATCACAAATAAAAGCTGCACTTTGCTCAAAATTAAACCAATCCAATGCATTTGTTAACTTGACTCCTCCCTGTTTTAACGATTAAATAAATCTCTGCTATTCACTCTGTTCAATCAGGCTCAAGTTCAATAAATCATCCCAGCTAACACTCATTGTTTAGGATTGTACAGCTTTTGATAGCTTCCTTACACTGTCGGTTTTAGAACTTCCCCCGATCCATGCTGTGCCAATTACTGTGTCTGAATTCCTTTGGTTGTTCCCCAGACTCCGACCGGTACTCCAGGATGAGCTCTGGTGAAATAACTCAGGAAATGGTTGGGACCTGAATACACCACAATTCCAATTCTATAGGGTAATCCCTGTGGGCCTGGTAACAGGCAGAGCCAGTCATGTAAGAAGGTCCAGGGCACTCTCTCATTCGGGTTGCCAACTGGGATTGGACACATTCTTGGACGTTTCATCACATTTGTGCCACACAAGTACCAGGCAATGACCATCTCTGAAAAGAGACACTCTAACTATCTCCCCTTGGCTTACAACAGCATTAATATTGCTGAATCCCCCTCTGTCAACATCCTGGGGGTCACCATTGACCAGAAACTGAACTGGACTAGCCATATAAGTACTGTGGCTACAAGAGCAGGTCTGAGGCTGGGAATTCTGTGGCAAGTAACTCACCTCCTGACTCCCCAGAGCCTGTCCACCATCTACAAGGCACAAGTCAGGGGTGTGATGGACTATTCTCCACTGCCTGGATGGGTACAGCTCCAACAACATTCAAGAAGCTTGACTATATCCAGGAAAAAGCAGCCCACTTGAGCAGCACCCCATCCACCATCTTAAACATTCACTTCCTCCACCACCGACGCACAATAGCAGCAGTGTGTATCATCTACAAGATGCACTGCAGCAACTCACCAAAACTCCTTAGATAGCACCTTCCAAACCCGTGACCTCTACCATGTAGAAGGGCAAGGACAGCAGATAGATGGGAACACCACCACCTGGAAGTTCCCCTCCAAGCCACTCACCATCCTGACTTGGAGATATATTGCCGTTCCTTCACTGTCGCTGGGTCAAAATCCTGGAACTCCCTCCCTAACAGCACTGTGGAATAACTTACACCACATGGACTGCAGTGGTTCAAGAAGGCAGCTCACCACCACCTTCTTAAGGGCAATTAGGGATGGGCAATAAAAGCTGGCCTTACCAACAATGCTCACATACCAAGAATGAATTAAAAAATGACCTTTCCCCTCCAATGGCCCTCTATAGTCAAGACAGCACTTTTCCCATTTCCATTATTTATATAATAATAATAAACAAGTGTTCAAAAAATATCATTTTTTAATGCTCTTATGATTTTTCTCTCAGGTTACTCACAGCAGTGTTTTAGAGATTATTCTTCAATTCCTGGAAACTCCAGGATGGTCCTGGAGGGTTGACAACTCTATCCCTGGGATTTTCCATTTCCTCTTTCCATAATGCCCCAACAGATGAGGCTTTCAGACTTCCAGAAGGATAGAAGTGAGCATTGACCTGAGGGAGAAAATAACCTGGGGATATAACCTTGCCCCATAAAGTTGTTTAAATATGACTTTCAATATTTTTACATTTGACCCTATGCAAATAAGGTTCTCATCCAATTTGCACAGAGTAAAAGTGGACCCGATTCATAGAATGGTTACAGCACAGAAGGCGGCCTTTCAGCCCATCATGTCTGTGCTGGCTCTCTGCAAGAACAACTCACCTCATCCCACTCCCCTGCCCTTTCTCCGCAGCCCTGCAATTGTTTTCTCTTCAGATGCTTATCCAATTCCCTTTTGAAAGGCACGATTGACCCTGCCTCTGCCACACTCTCAGGCAGTGCATTCCAGATCCTAACCACTCACTGCGTGAAAAAGCTCTTCCTCGTGTCAAGTGATGGTTCTTTTACCATTTACCTTGCCATTCCAGTGTTATGGTAGGAAGTGAAGGAAGCTCATTTATTTTTCTGCTACAGCATAGAAGCAATCCATTCAGCCCTTCAATTTTGTGTGTAACTTTCCTCCACAGGAGCCAGCTAGTCTCACTGCACTCTCCTGTCTGCTCGCTATACCCTTAGTATTCCTCCTTTTCCCTTTCCTGACCTATCTGCAACTCATTTGTCTTAGATTTGCCCTCTTCTGCATTAGTGTCGAGCCTGTTGCCCACACATATACTATACTGCAAATACAGGTTATATGATGAAGTAGTGAGTGTATTTTTGTTTTCACGTATCAGTTTAGGTCTGAAGCTGTGCAGTGTTCTAGTCAGTTTGGACCTTGAGGGTGTCCAGATGATCCCTAGTGTCAGGAGTGAGAGCTGAGAGGAAAGGTCAGAAATACTCTGTATTGCAGAAGTACCTTTCTACCTTGAAAGGAGGCAAATGAGATGGGAATGGATAGAGGTGTGTCGGATAACGCACGAAATAGAAAACCTTCATTTGTTGACCCGCGAAAGGTGATAGGTTTAAACTGAAAAGAGGCGGGTTTCAGGGCTGATGTCAGGAAGCACTTCATCACATAGAAAGTGATCAGCATTTGGAGTTGTCCCGTAAGCAATGGAATCACTTTAATAAAAACAGTAAGTGCTGCAGATGGTGGCGCATTGGTAATGTCACTGGGCTAGTAATCTGGAAGCCCAGGCTAATGATCTGGGTTCAAATCCCACCACAGCAGTTGGTGGAATTTAAATTCAATTAATAAATCTGGAATTGAAAGTTAGACTGGGGTTTTCTGACCCCAACGTGGTGGGTCCTGCTGTGGTGGATGTGGGGAGCCAGCCAAAAGTCCTTTGACTTTGGCAGGACCGGAGGATTCCATCAGCAGCGAGGCTGGAAAATCCTGCCCTTAGTCTGGGTAATGGTGACCATGAATCGATTGTTGTAAAAACCCATCTGGTTCAGTAATGTCCTTTAGGGAAGGAAATCTGCCCTCTTTACCTGGTCTGGCCTACATGTGACTCCAGACCCACAGCAATGTGGTTGACTTTTAATTCCCCTTTGAAATGGCCTAGCAAGTTGGTTCAAGGGCAATTAGGGATGGGCAACCAATTGCAGGCCTTGCCCGCAACCCATTAAAGAATAAAGAAAAGAAAGGTCTGGCAGCATCTGTGCAGAGAGAAACAGAGCCAATGTTTCAAGTCGAATATGACTTTCCTTCGGAACTGGAACTAGTGGAATCACTTTGGAATCACTCAAGAGCTTGTTGTTGGGGGAAATGTGAGGGGAAACCATAGGTTCCTATGGAAGAATGAACTCAATTTGTTGAAGGATGTTGCTTGTCTGTGCTTATCTTTGTGATATTAGTGTTACAGTTAGGATGGTTAAGCCACTAGGGTTGGCCTGAAGTTTCCAAGAGTCTAGTTTCCAGGATACTGCTCCAAGAGAAAAAACAAAACAGCATTCAAACAATTTATTTTTTTTAATACTTTCACTTATTAGCTATAAACTTATTGGAAATGGCTTATAGAGAAGCTGTTTAAAAAGAGGCTGCTTAAAGAGAGGTGGTCAAGATCAATCCGATTGGGTGACAAAGTCTCTGTTCCTTTTCCAGTTGGCTTGGGGAAGGCAGCCCACCTGGAGGGCGGACCAAAGACAGGAGCGTGGTGGTTCGCAGCAGGAAACCATGTGACAAAACCCTCCAGGAATATACCCAGCCACAGTTAACAACCCTGATGCCTGGCACAGGCCTTGCCAGGGGAACCTGCTATCAGAGAGAAGCCAATCCAAAAGCGAGTCATTGGGCTGCATTTTAGGTGCCCGGCCGGGTGGGTTTTCGGTGGAGGGAGGCACAAAAAAATAGGGCGGGTGCCAATTGACCCCAATAATATACTGCCTATGCCATAAAACATTGGCGTGAGCAATCAGGTAGGAGTGGGCAGCCCGATTTTTTTTTAAAGAATTTTTTAAAAAGGCAGGAAGAGGGTTACTATCTTCCAGGGAACTGCCCGTTGTACATCGGGGCAGCCCCCCCACCCTCAAGATAGTAAACTCCTTTCTTCTTACCCGCCTGCTCTGTAAAACCTACCACCCACAGCCCTCCACCACCTTCCTAAACTGCCCAAACCACCCCCCCCTACGCCCCCCCACCCCAACCCAACACTGCCCAATACCTCAGGATTACCTTGCTTTGGGATCCATTGGGCCTTCATCTTGGGCCTGCTTGCATTTCTGGCATTCTTGCATTCTTGGCACTGCCGGGACTGCTGGAGCTGCCAGTCAATTGGATTGGCTGGCAGCTCCTGAGGGTGGGACTTCCTCCCCGGTGAGGGGCAGGAGTCCCATGCCGCCCTTATTTATCCTGCCTGCAGCACATGATGGCTGCGGGGTGAGCTGGCGTGGAGTGGCTCGGCTCCATGCTTTGCTTCCGGGGGTGGGCAGTGTGGTGGGTAAGCCCCCTCCCACCCCCTCCCCAAATACGCTGCCCTTTGTTTTAATCAAAGAAATGTTTTGCTTGTGAGCCATGACAGGAAGGGATGGTGGTATTTGACGCTGGCAAGTTATTCAACCTATGGATTCTCAGAGTCAAGCCTGATCCTATTCCACCCAACCTTTCCAGCAAGCTCTTTCCAGAAGGATCAGCAATTGGAATTCGGGATGTATGTCACCCCCACCATAGTACAAGAGAGAGATGTGAAGATTAGAAAGAGGGAGATAGAAAGAATTGAAGACAGAGAGAAAGACAGCAAGGAAGAAGAGATTTGCAGGCACACTAAGGGGCAGTAACATTTTGGGGAAGGGGGGAATCCTCATTTTAAATCATTTTGTCTACAAACTGTGCCATGAGAGAATAACTAAAGTATAAAACCACAAGTTTTAGCTGATGACAGGAGTCAGGGTCACCAAAGTTGTATGTCCTCGGTTATAATTTTCTGTACAACTAGGCTCCTATTATTCTTGTTCCATCATAAATTCTAATGGAGTTTGAGACTTTAAAAAATATGACTGGGGATATACTGCAGTACAGATATTTGTTCCGAATGATATAGTTTTATATGGACTGGGTTTGGTTTAAGTTAATTATTTCATGCCTATGCACAAACTAGTAAAGGAAACAGTGATCTTAACAGCATGTTTCGCTGATGATTTGCACTGAATGTAAATCAAATTAAAGGTAAATTCCTCCGTGTGATGCAGACGAGTTACTGCCAGAAGATTCACAATGAGTGACTCTCACTCCCTCTGCTGGAATATTCAGTAGTTACAACAGTGAAAGATTCAACTTTCAATTGGGAGATCAAACTTTGAATTGTATAGCGATAAATTTTTATCTTCACTGACTGGGAGATAATCTAGTGAATTAAGCTGCCTATTGGAGAACCCACCTGATTTCATGGGAACTAATCGAATGAAAAGCAGATGGATTCTTTAATAGGGAATCTGATTGAGAATGGTGTTTGTGTCTCTGGATCTATCTGGCAATGCCTTGCTTTTAGAAATCTCAAACTTGTTTTCAAATCCCTTCAGGGGCCTCATTCCCCCCCTATCTCCATAACCTCCTCCAGCCATACAATCCTCTGAGATCTCAGTGTTTCTCTGAAATGACCTCTGTAAACCTCCCCACCTTTGTCTCTCTGCTCCTTGAAGATGCTTCTTAAACCCTGCTTCATTGACCAAGTTTTTGGTCTCCTGTGAATGAGATGTTAAAAATGCTATATAAATGTAAATTGTTGTTGTTAGATGTGAGGTCATCTATATTGCGTTTAAGAAAGCTCAATTGGAATATTTTCTAAATGTGAGAGAATGGGGAAGGAGCACAGAGACCTGGATGGGCAGGTGTCCATGTACAGAAGTCAGTGAAAGTTGATAGACAGGGGAAAGGTATAATTAACAGTAACATTGGCCTTTTTCTCAAGGGCCTGGAAGACAAAGGAGAGGAGCTTAAGTTACAGTTATATAAAGGTCTGGTACAACCCCATTTGGATCTCTGCATTCAATTCGGGCATTGCACCATAGCAGGATATATCGGCATTGGAGAGGGTTCACCAGAATGATACTGAGGCTAAAAGGTTTAAAATATGAGAACATGTTGCATAGACTAGGCTTGTATTCCCTTAAATACAGATGAGAGGATGACCCAATTGAAGCGTTTAAAAGAATTAAAGAATTTGATAGAGTAGGTTGATAGAGAGAAACCATTTCTACTGATGGGGGAATCCAGAACAAGAGGGCATAATCTTAAAAATAAAGCCAAGTTTTTGTTAAGTTAGAGTTACAGAACCAAGGCAGTTAAGTAGCATATCAGCCATAATTTAATTGGATAGTGGGACAGGCTTGAGAGGCTGAATGGCCTACTCCTGTTTCCATGTAAACGTGGGAGCTTTTACATCCACCTGAGAGGGCAGACAGGAGTTAGATTTAATGTTTCATTGGAAAGACAGCACCTCTGACAGTACAGCACGACACTGAAGTGTCAACCTGGATGATGTGCTCATGCCTCTGGAGTGGGACTTGAACCCACAACCCAGTGACTCAGGCAAGAGGGCTATCTCTGGCCCACAGTAGATGGAATGCTGGCTACCGAATACAGCCGCTCAACCAAAGCTCACTGATCCAGCTGGACTGTTGACTGCTGGCTGAGTGGCTGCAGGGCTGTTAACCACTTAAATCTACAGCCACACATCCCCAGTGTGGTTTCACAGTTTCAGTGTAGATGATTCACTCTCCGGCACCATGTTGGTTTTAAACAAAGCACACTTGCTGACACCTAATGGTAGGGAATCTGTACTGCAACGACATTCAAACCAACCCAGGGCAGTGTTCCCATCTCTTGCTGTGCCTTCATGGAGAGTGGAGGGAGGGGGGGAGTTGGGAGGGTTCGGGGTGGGGGGGCTGACATGATGGTTTGGCAGAAATTAGGTAAAATGACCACGTACACCATGAACCTTTGCAGAGATTACAGCAGAGGACCTCTAGTGGAAATGCCAAGGAAATCTGTTTAAGTTCCGAACAGATCCTGGGACATCTCCCTGGGTTGGTTTTGTAACTTTTATTTGAAGCATCCTCAGGACATTCCAAAGCACCTGACAGCCAGTGAAGTACTTTTGAAGTGTAGTCACTGCTGTAATGTCTGAAACCTGGCAGCCAATTTATGCACAGCAAGATTCCATTATCAGCAAAATGATAAAAGCGTGATATTATGTTTTTTTAAGTGATATTGGTTGAGGAGTAAATATTGGATGGGACACTAAGGAGAGGTTTCCTCCTGCTCTTCTTTGAAATAGTGCCACCCAATCTTTTACATCACCCGAGAGCACAGATGGGGCCTTGGTTTAAGGTCTCATTGAAAAGACGCCATCTCTGAAAGTGCAGCACTCCCTCAGTATTGCACTGGAAGGTCAGTTTAGATTTTATGTTCAAGTCTCTGGAGTGGGACTTGAATCCACAACCTTCTGCCTCAGAGATAGAACTGCCTCCACTGAGCCACCTAACCCACCAACACTAGAGTCCATTGTGGGCATGGGCACCTCTGCAGTTAGAGGCTGAGTACAAAGGTTGCACACCAGACGTATTATTGGTATGGAGAGCTGAGGTCTAACATACAGCAGGATCTCCTGTCCAACTTCAATATGCTAAAGAATTAGAAAGAGTGAGGCATTAAGTAAGGTTCACCAAGCTGGTCACTTTTCAACAATCTGTTCTTAAGCAGATATGGGGACATGATGATGGAATGTCCAGATGCAAGGGGCACAGTCAAAGTTGACATGGATGGCGGTGGCTGCCTCTTGGCATTGTGCCATGTCCAGCCCACTCGTCAAATGACAGAAAAAACAGCAGGCTGTCAGCCAGCGTAACAGCAGCAGGTCAGTCAGAACCATTTACAGGGCGATCCCATGTCCCAGCCAAAAGCCCAAGCAGCCCATACTGACTTTTCCTGCATCAGGGCCAGATTGCATGTGACACTGCCCTGGGAAATTGTCTTGTCTTTTTGGTAATTCATTTAGCAAATATTGCAGTGCCACCAATAATAAACAAGGCATTAGTGAGACCAGATCTGGAGTATTGTGTACAGTACTGGTCTCCTTATTTAAAGAAGGATGTAAATGCAATAGAAGCAGTTCAGAGAAGGTTTGCTAGACTAAAACCACGAATGGGAAGGTTGTCTTATAAGGAAAGGTTGGACAGGTTAGGCTTGTATCCACTGGAATTTAGAAGAGTAACTGGTGACTTGATCGAAACCCTTTAAGATCCTGAGGGGTTTTGACAGGGTGGATGTGGAGAGGATGTTTCCTCTTGTGGGAGAATCTAGAACTAGAGGTCACTGTTTAAAAATAAGGATCGCCCATTTAAGACAGAGATGAGGAGAATTTGTTTTCTCTCAGAGGGCCGTGAGTCTTTGGAACTCTCTTCCTCAAAAGGTAGTGGAAGCAGGGTCTTTGACTATTTTTAAGGCAGAGCTAGATAGATTCTTCATAAGCAAAGAGGTGAAAGGTTATCGGGGATAGGTGGGAATGTGGAGTTGAGGCCACAATCAGATCTGCCATGATCTTATTGAATGGCGGAGCAGGCTGGAGGGGCCGAGTGGCCTACTCCAGCTTCTAATTGTATGGTTCTTTCTATTGATATTAAATTGGTAAATTAAATCCTTTTTCAAAATATTGAGCTTAATCTGTGCCTCAGTGACAGCACTCTCACCTCTTCATCAGGAGGTGGTAGGTTTGAGTCCCCACTCCAGAGGCTTGAGCAGATAATCCAGGCTGATGCTTAAGCATGGTATTGAGGGAGTGCTGCCCTGTCGGAAGTGCTGTGTTTCAGGGTTCTGTCTACTCGCTTAGGTGGACATACAATACCCATGGCACTACTTTGAAGAAGAGTGGGAGAATTTTCTCTCATGTCCTGACCAACATTTATCCCTCCTCCAACATTTATAAACAGACTATCCAGTCTTTGTCACATTGCTGGTTTTGGGATCTTGCTGTGTGTAAATTGATGCCACATTTCCTGTGTCACAAGAGTGACTCTACTTTAGAAACATTTCTCATTAGCTGTAAAGGGCTTTGGGCTGGATGTCCTGAGGTCCTGAAAAGCCTTCATTGAATTAAGTCATTCTTTTCGTTACAATGTAGCTCAAACATTTGAGTATAAAAGACCAACTTGCTCTTTAATTAGACAGTTATTTATCGATGAAGTTCTTTCATAAGGTAGGGGTCTTGTTGCCACAGCGCCTCTTGGAGAACATCCATAGCTTTCCTTCCTTTATGGATAACAGCATCCAGTAAGCGCCTGGCCTGCTCAGCCCGTGTTTCTCCAGCTCGGATTGTCTCATATTCACCTTGGTTGAGAACATCTTCCTGCCTCAAGATGTCCACAAGAGGTTCAACAAGGGAAATCCTTTCCACCAGGTCACATCGATGTTCCGCAATGAAATGTCTTGGTGATCTAACAGCTGGAAAAAGAACAAGCATGAGTTTACCAGCTTGTGTACCTCTTTGTGCCCTTCATGGGCAGGAGAAAGAGGAAGGACATCTTCTCTCCTTTCCCCTCAGAAGGTTCTAACTCCCTGTCCATTCTACTGGTGGTTTAAAATCCATGGCCAAATATCCATTCATCAGCTATGTCTATTCCAACAAGGCCAACAGCGTGGGCCAGCCCTTATCTTCAAATGCACACAGTGCTCACTTTTAATTTCATTAATTTAATTTAATGTCAATTAATTCAACATCAGTCTTGGGGAAGGTTTTAGAAGCATTAATCAGGGAAAAACATCAACAGACATTTGGAGAGGTTTCAGTTAAGGACAGTCAGCACAGATTTGTAAAAGGCAGATTGTGCTTGACTAATCAAATTGAATTTTTGGATGAAAGAACAGAGAAAGTTGATGAAGGGAATGCAGTGGATATTGTCTATTTGGATTTTAAGAAAGCGTTCGATGAAGTGCCACATAAAAGGTTGGTTAACAAAATTGGGGCTCATGGGATGGGGGGGGTCAATGTCTACTTGGATTTAAAAAAATAGCTTAAGAACAGAAAAAAGGGAGTTGTGGTAAATGGTTATTTTTCAGGTTGGAGGATGGTAGATAGCAGTATTCCCCAAGGGTCAGTGCTAGGATCACTGCTTTTTTGTGCATATATAAATGACTTGGATATTGGAAAACAGAGTAAAATTTCAATATTTGCCGATGATACCAAAATTGGAGGAATGACAAACAGTGAAGATGATATTAATCAACAGCAACATGACAGATAGGCCAACAGAATGGACAGACGTGTGGCAAATACAATTTAATATGGAGATGTGTGAGGTGATGCATTTTGGCAGAAGGGATAATGAGAGGCAATATAGACATAATGATACTGTTCCAAAGAGTGTGCAGGAACACAAGGACTTGGGGGGGTTCATGTGTGTTGATACTTGAAGGTGGCAGGACATTTTGAGAGTGGTTAGCAAAGCATGTGGGATCCTGGGCTTCATCAATAGAGGTTTTGAGAACAAAAGTAAGGAAGTTATGCCGAACCTTTATGAAGGTCTGATTAGGCTCCAAATAGAGTATTGCATCCAGTTCTGGTCATCACACTTTAGGAGGGGTATGAGGGTCCTTGAGAGGGTGCAGAGAAGATTCACTAGAATGGTTCCAGGGATGAGGGGTTTTAGTTACAAGGTTAAATTGAAGAAGCTGGGGTTGTTCTCCTTGGAGCAAAGGAGATTGAGGGTCAAGGTAAACAAGGTGATGACAAGTAGACAAGGAAAAGATATTCCCATTAATTGATGGTGGGAGGCCTAGGGGACACAGATTTAAGGTTTTGGGCAAGGGATGCAGGGGGATGTGAGTTGGAACCTTTTTACACATCAAGTGGTGATGACCTGGAACTCGCTGCCCACCAGTGTGGTAGAAGCAAAGATGATAAATGATTTCAAAAGGAAATTGGATGGGCACTTGAAGGAATTAAACTTGCAGGGCTATGTGGATCTTATAGGAGAGTGGGACTGACTGGATTGCTCGATGGGCCGAATGGCCTCCTTCTGTGCTGTAAAAGACTCTCTCACACTGTGACACGGTGATATGACGGCTAGCACAGTACAACTCATTGATAACAACCTGTTGGGCTGCAGATCTATTCATTAAACATTGGTGCAAGTAATAAATTGAGAAATCCCAAGTAGTCATACTGGCTGTGTGTACCGTGGGTGGGAAACTGAGGAGATATTATATCACGACAGGGGAGATGGAATGAGGAGATATTATATTACACCATGAGAGAGGGAATGAGGGGATATGATATCACCCCGTGAGAGGGGGCATGAGGAGATGTTATATCACACCGTGAGAGGGGGCATGAGGAGATGTTATATCACACCGTGAGAGGGAATGAGGAGATAATATATCACACAGTGAGAGAGGGAATGAAGAGATATTATATCACGACAGGAAAGATGGAATCAGGAGATATTATATCACACCATGAGAGAGGGAATGAGGGGATATGATATCACCCCGTGAGAGGGGGCATGAGGAGATGTTATATCACACCGTGAGAGGAAATGAGGAGATATTATATCACACAGTGAGAGAGGGAATGAAGACAGTATATCATGACAGGAGAGAGGGAATGAGGAGATATAATATCGCACCATGAGAGAGGGAATGAAGAGATATTATATCACACCGTGAGAGAGGGAATGAGGAGATATTATACCACACCGTGAGAGAGGGAATGTGGAGATATTATATCACACCGTGAGAGAGGGAATGTGGAGATATTATATCACACCGTGAGAGAGGGAATGAGGAGATATTATACCACACCGTGAGAGAGGGAATGTGGAGATATTATATCACACCATGAGAGAGGGAATGAGGAGATATTATACCACACTGTGAGAGAGGGAATGTGGAGATATTATATCACACCATGAGAGAGGGAATGAGGGGATATGATATCACCCCGTGAGAGGGGGCATGAGGAGATGTTATATCACACCGTGAGAGGAAATGAGGAGATATTATATCACACAGTGAGAGAGGGAATGAAGACAGTATATCATGACAGGAGAGAGGGAATGAGGAGATATAATATCGCACCATGAGAGAGGGAATGAAGAGATATTATATCACACCGTGAGAGAGGGAATGAGGAGATATTATACCACACCGTGAGAGAGGGAATGTGGAGATATTATATCACACCGTGAGAGAGGGAATGTGGAGATATTATATCACACCGTGAGAGAGGGAATGAGGAGATATTATACCACACCGTGAGAAAGGGAATGTGGAGATATTATATCACACCATGAGAGAGGGAATGAGGAGATATTATACCACACTGTGAGAGAGGGAATGTGGAGATATTATATCACACCATGAGAGAGGGAATGAGGAGATATTATATCACACCGTGAGAGACGGAATGTGGAGATATTATATCGCACCGTGAGAGAGGGAATGAGGAGATATTATATCACACCGTGAGAGACGGAATGTGGAGATATTATATCACGACAGGGGAGAGGGAATGAGGAGATATTATACCACACCGTGAGAGAGGGAATGAGGAGATATTATATCACATCGTGAGAGAGGGAATGTGGAGATGTTATATCGCACCGTGAGAGAGGGAATGAGGAGATATTATATTACACCGTGAGAGAGGGAATGAGGGAATATGATATCACCCCGTGAGAGGGGGCATGAGGAGATGTTATGTCACACCGTGAGAGGGAATGAGGAGATATTATATCACGACAGGGGAGAGGGAATGAGGAGATATTATACCACACCGTGAGAGAGGGAATGTGGAGATGTTATATCACACCATGAGAGAGGGAATGTGGAGATATTATATCACAACATGGGAGACGGAATGTGGAGATATTACATCAGATCGTAAGAGAGGAAATGAGGAGCTATTATGTCACACGGTGAGAGAGGGAATGAGGAGATATTATATCACACCGTGGGAGGGGGAATGAAGAGATATTATATCACACCGTGAGAGAGGGAATGAAGAGATATTATATCACACCGTGAGAGAGGGAATGAGGAGATATTATATCACACCGTGAGAGAGGAAATGAGGAGGTATTATATCACACCGTGAGAGAGGGAATGAAGAGATATTATATCACACCATGAGAGAGGGAATGAGGAGATATTATATCACACCGTGAGAGAGGAAATGAGGAGATATTATATCACGCCGTGAGGAAGGGAATGAAGAGATATTATATCACACCGTGAGAGAGGGAATGAACAGATATTATATCACGACAGGGGAGATGGAATGAGGAGATATTATATCACACCGTGAGAGAGGAAATGAGGAGCTATTATGTCACACCATGAGAGAGGGAATGAGGAGATATTATATCACACTCTGGGCGAGGGAATGAGGAGATATTATATCACACCGTGAGGAAGGGAATGAAGAGATATTATATCACACCGTGAGAGAGGGAATGAGGAGATATTATATCACACCGTGAGGAAGGGAATGAACAGATATTATATCACACCGTGAGAGTGGGAATGAGGAGATATTATATAACACTGTGGGCGAGGGAATGAGGAGGTATTATACCACAATATGAGAGATGGAATGAGGAGTTATTATATCACACCGTAAGAGAGGGAATGAGGAGGTATTACATCACGACAGGGAAGAGGGAATGAGGACATATTATATCACAACAGGGGAGAGGGAATGAGGAGATATATCATGTCAGTGGAGAGGGAATGATGAGATATATCACGACAGGGGAGAAGGAATGAGGAGATATTATATCACACCATGAGAGACAGAATATGGAGATATTATATCACACCATGAGAGACAGAATGTGGAGATATTATATCACACCATGAGAGACAGAATGTGGAGATATTATATCACACCATGAGAGACAGAATGTGGAGATATTATATCACACCATGAGAGACAGAATGTGGAGATATTATATCACACTGTGAGAGAGGGTCTGAGGAAATATTATATCACACCATGAGAAAGGGAACGAAAAGATATTATATTACAACAGGGGAGAGGGAATGAGGAGATATTATTTCACACCGTGAGAGAGGAAATGAGGACATACTATATCACAACAGGGGAGAAGGAATGAGGAGGTATTATATCACACTGTGAGAGTGGGAATGAGGAAGTATTATATCACATGGTGAGAGAGGGAATGAGGAGGTATTATATCACATGGTGAGAGAGGGAATGAGGAGGTATTATATCACATGGTGAGAGAGGGAATGAGGAGATATTATACCACACCATGAGAGAGGGAATGAGGAGATATTAAATGACATCGTGAGAGAGGGAATATGGAGAGATTATATCACACCGTGAGAGAAGGAATGAGGATATATTATATCACGGCAGGCGAGAAGGAATGAGGAGATATTATATCACGGCAGGGGAGAAGGAATGAGGAGATATTATATCACACCGTGTGAGAGGAAATGAACAGATATTATATCACACGGTGAGAGACAGAATGTGGAGATATTATATCACACCGTGAGAGAGGGACTGAGGAAATATTATATCACACCATGAGATAGGGAATGAAAAGATATTATATTTCAACAGGGGAGAGGGAATGAGGAGATATTACATCACAATGTGAGAGAGGGAATGCAGAGATATTATATCACACTGTGGGCGAGGGAATGGGAAGGTATTGTCACACCATGTGCCAGGGAATGAGGAGATATTATACCACCCTATGAGAGAGGGAATGAGGAGATATTATAACACAACAGGGGAGATGGAATGAGGAGATATTATAACATACCGTGAGAGAGGGATTGAAGAGATATTATATCACACCGTGAGAGACGGAATGAGGAGCTATATGTCACACCATAAGAGAGGGAATGAGGAGATATTATATCACACCGTGAGGGAGGGAAAGCGGAGCCCACTGAATTGGCACCCCTTCCACAAACATTCCATCCCTCCACCACCGACACACAGTAGAGGGAATGAAGAGATATTATATCACACCATGAGAGAGGGAATGAGGAGATATTATATCACACCGTGAGAGAGGGAATGAAGAGATATTATATCACACCATGAGAGAGGGAATGAGGAGATATTATATCACACCGTGAGAGAGGGAATGAAGACATTATATCACAACAGGGGAGACGGAATGTGGAGATATTATATCAGATCGTAAGAGAGGAAATGAGGAGCTATTATGTCACACGGTGAGAGAGGGAATGAGGAGATATTATATCACACCGTGGGAGAGGGAATGAAGAGATATTATATCACACCGTGAGAGAGGGAATGAAGAGATATTATATCACACCGTGAGAGAGGGAATGAGGAGATATTATACCACACCATGAGAGAGGGACTGAGGAAATATTATATCACGACAGGGTAGAAGGAATGAGGCGATATTATAACACAGCGTGAGAGAGGGAATGAGGAGATATATCACACCGTGAGAGAGGGAATGAACAGGTATTATATCACAACAGGGGAGAGGGAATGAGCAGATCTCATATCACACCGTGAGAGAGGGCATAAGGAGATATCATGTCACACTGTGAGAGAGGGAATGAGGAGATATTATATCACGACAGGGTAGAAGGAATGAGGCGATATTATAACACACCGTGAGAGAGGCATTGAAGAGATATTATATCATACTGTGGGCGAGCGAATGAGGACGTATTATGTCACACCATGAGCCAGGGAATGAGGAGATATTATACTACACCGAGAGAGAGGGAATGAGGAGATATACCACATCGAGATAACGAATGAGGAGTTATTATATCACACCGTGAGAGAGGGAATGAGGATATATTATATCACACCATGAGAGAGGGAATGAGGAGATATTATATCAACCGTGGGAGAGGGAATGAGGACATATTATATCACGACAGGGGAGAGGGAATGAGGAGATATTATATCATACGGTGAGAGAGGGAATGAGGAGATATTATAACATGACAAGGGAAGGCGAATGAGGAGATATTATACCACACCGTGAGAGAGGCAAATGAGGAGATATTATATCACACCGTGAGAGAGGGAATGAGGAGATATTATATCACACCGTGAGAGAGGGAATGAGGAGATATTATATCACACCATGAGAGAGAGAATGAGGAGATATTATATCACACCGTGAGAGAGGGAATGAGGAGATATTATATCACACCGTGAGAGAGGGAATGAGGAGATATATCACACCGTGAGAGAGGGAATGCAGAGATATTATATCACACTGTGGGCGAGGGAATGGGAAGGTATTGTCACACCATGTGCCAGGGAATGAGGAGATATTATACCACCCTATGAGAGAGGGAATGAGGAGATATTATAACACAACAGGGGAGATGGAATGAGGAGATATTATAACATACCGTGAGAGAGGGATTGAAGAGATATTATATCACACCGTGAGAGACGGAATGAGGAGCTATATGTCACACCATAAGAGAGGGAATGAGGAGATATTATATCACACCGTGAGGGAGGGAAAGCGGAGCCCACTGAATTGGCACCCCTTCCACAAACATTCCATCCCTCCACCACCGACACACAGTAGAGGGAATGAAGAGATATTATATCACACCATGAGAGAGGGAATGAGGAGATATTATATCACACCGTGAGAGAGGGAATGAAGAGATATTATATCACACCATGAGAGAGGGAATGAGGAGATATTATATCACACCGTGAGAGAGGGAACGAAGACATTATATCACAACAGGGGAGACGGAATGTGGAGATATTATATCAGATCGTAAGAGAGGAAATGAGGAGCTATTATGTCACACGGTGAGAGAGGGAATGAGGAGATATTATATCACACCGTGGGAGAGGGAATGAAGAGATATTATATCACACCGTGAGAGAGGGAATGAAGAGATATTATATCACACCGTGAGAGAGGGAATGAGGAGATATTATACCACACCATGAGAGAGGGACTGAGGAAATATTATATCACGACAGGGTAGAAGGAATGAGGCGATATTATAACACAGCGTGAGAGAGGGAATGAGGAGATATATCACACCGTGAGAGAGGGAATGAACAGGTATTATATCACAACAGGGGAGAGGGAATGAGCAGATCTCATATCACACCGTGAGAGAGGGCATAAGGAGATATCATGTCACACTGTGAGAGAGGGAATGAGGAGATATTATATCACGACAGGGTAGAAGGAATGAGGCGATATTATAACACACCGTGAGAGAGGCATTGAAGAGATATTATATCATACTGTGGGCGAGCGAATGAGGACGTATTATGTCACACCATGAGCCAGGGAATGAGGAGATATTATACTACACCGAGAGAGAGGGAATGAGGAGATATACCACATCGAGATAACGAATGAGGAGTTATTATATCACACCGTGAGAGAGGGAATGAGGATATATTATATCACACCATGAGAGAGGGAATGAGGAGATATTATATCAACCGTGGGAGAGGGAATGAGGACATATTATATCACGACAGGGGAGAGGGAATGAGGAGATATTATATCATACGGTGAGAGAGGGAATGAGGAGATATTATAACATGACAAGGGAAGGCGAATGAGGAGATATTATACCACACCGTGAGAGAGGCAAATGAGGAGATATTATATCACACCGTGAGAGAGGGAATGAGGAGATATTATATCACACCGTGAGAGAGGGAATGAGGAGATATTATATCACACCATGAGAGAGAGAATGAGGAGATATTATATCACACCGTGAGAGAGGGAATGAGGAGATATTATATCACACCGTGAGAGAGGGAATGAGGAGATATATCACACCGTGAGAGAGGGAATGCAGAGATATTATATCACACTGTGGGCGAGGGAATGGGAAGGTATTGTCACACCATGTGCCAGGGAATGAGGAGATATTATACCACCCTATGAGAGAGGGAATGAGGAGATATTATAACACAACAGGGGAGATGGAATGAGGAGATATTATAACATACCGTGAGAGAGGGATTGAAGAGATATTATATCACACCGTGAGAGACGGAATGAGGAGCTATATGTCACACCATAAGAGAGGGAATGAGGAGATATTATATCACACCGTGAGGGAGGGAAAGCGGAGCCCACTGAATTGGCACCCCTTCCACAAACATTCCATCCCTCCACCACCGACACACAGTAGAGGGAATGAAGAGATATTATATCACACCATGAGAGAGGGAATGAGGAGATATTATATCACACCGTGAGAGAGGGAATGAAGAGATATTATATCACACCATGAGAGAGGGAATGAGGAGATATTATATCACACCGTGAGAGAGGGAACGAAGACATTATATCACAACAGGGGAGACGGAATGTGGAGATATTATATCAGATCGTAAGAGAGGAAATGAGGAGCTATTATGTCACACGGTGAGAGAGGGAATGAGGAGATATTATATCACACCGTGGGAGAGGGAATGAAGAGATATTATATCACACCGTGAGAGAGGGAATGAAGAGATATTATATCACACCGTGAGAGAGGGAATGAGGAGATATTATACCACACCATGAGAGAGGGACTGAGGAAATATTATATCACGACAGGGTAGAAGGAATGAGGCGATATTATAACACAGCGTGAGAGAGGGAATGAGGAGATATATCACACCGTGAGAGAGGGAATGAACAGGTATTATATCACAACAGGGGAGAGGGAATGAGCAGATCTCATATCACACCGTGAGAGAGGGCATAAGGAGATATCATGTCACACTGTGAGAGAGGGAATGAGGAGATATTATATCACGACAGGGTAGAAGGAATGAGGCGATATTATAACACACCGTGAGAGAGGCATTGAAGAGATATTATATCATACTGTGGGCGAGCGAATGAGGACGTATTATGTCACACCATGAGCCAGGGAATGAGGAGATATTATACTACACCGAGAGAGAGGGAATGAGGAGATATACCACATCGAGATAACGAATGAGGAGTTATTATATCACACCGTGAGAGAGGGAATGAGGATATATTATATCACACCATGAGAGAGGGAATGAGGAGATATTATATCAACCGTGGGAGAGGGAATGAGGACATATTATATCACGACAGGGGAGAGGGAATGAGGAGATATTATATCATACGGTGAGAGAGGGAATGAGGAGATATTATAACATGACAAGGGAAGGCGAATGAGGAGATATTATACCACACCGTGAGAGAGGCAAATGAGGAGATATTATATCACACCGTGAGAGAGGGAATGAGGAGATATTATATCACACCGTGAGAGAGGGAATGAGGAGATATTATATCACACCATGAGAGAGAGAATGAGGAGATATTATATCACACCGTGAGAGAGGGAATGAGGAGATATTATATCACACCGTGAGAGAGGGAATGAGGAGATATATCACACCGTGAGAGAGGGAATGAGGAGATATTATATCACACCGTGAGAGAGGGAATGAGGAGATATACCACAGTGAGAGAGGGAATGAGGAGATATTATATCACACCGTGAGAGAGGGAATGAGGAGATATACCACAGTGAGAGAGGGAATGAGGAGATATTATATCACACCGTGAGAGAGGGAATGAGATATTATATCACACCATGAGAGAGGGAATGAGGAGATATGATATCACACCGTGAGAGAGGGAATGAGGAGATATATCACACCGTGAGAGAGGGAATGAGGAGATATGATACCACACCGTGAGAAAGGGAATGAGGAGATATTATATCATATCATGAGAGTAGGAATGAGGATGTATTACATCACACCATGAGAGGGACAATGAGGAGATATTACATCACACCATGAGAGAGGGAATGAGGAGTTTATGGACTGAATCTTCCGAGGAGTGACAATCACCTTCGGATTTCTGCTGCACTCCTATTTTCCTGTGCCAAGCTGGAGCTCCTCATTTCTGGCTGCGTCTTCTGATCCCTGCTTCTTCAGAAATGCGGAGCCTCGCTTCAAGCTAACTGCTTCCTCATAGCCTTGGGTCATCGGGGGAGGTTCGACAAGCTACACCCCTTTTTTACAACACTTGCCGCCCTATTTTGAAGATTTGAGCCTGGGAGATAAAAGAGCGTGACAAAGAGCAGGATTGAGAGGGGTGCCAGGGAGGTAAAAGAGCACAAGAAAGAGTGAGACTGAGAGAGGAGCTAGGAGACAAAAGAGTGTGAGAAGGAGAGAGAGAGGAGCTGGGAGATAAAAGGGAGAGAGAAAGAGCATGACTGAGAGAGGAGCCAGGAGATTAAAGAGTGTGAGAAAGAGCGAGAGAGGAGCCGGGAGATAAAAGAGTGTGAGAAGGAGCAAGGGAGGAGCCGGCAGATAAAAGAGTGCAAGAAGGAGTGAGAGAGGAGCCAGGATATAAAGGAGCACAAGAAGGGGAGAGAGAGGATCTGGGAGATAAAGGAGCATGAGAAGGATCGATGAAGAGCCGGGAGATAAAAGAGTGCAGGAAAGAGCCTGTAGACGTACTTTACTTGGATTTCCAGAAGCCATTTGATAAGGTCCCACATCAAAGGTTATTGCGGAAAATAAAAACTCTTGGTGTAGGGGGATATTAACATAGATAGAAGATTGGCTGGCTGACAGATAACAGGGAGTATGGTCTCTTTCTGATTGGCAGGATATGACGAATGAAGTCCCACAGGGGTGCTGGGGCTTCAATTTGTTCCAATTTATATCAATGACTTAGATGAGGGGACCGAAGACATGGTAGCTAAATTTGCAGATGACACAAAGATAAATAGGAAAGTCGGTTGTGAAGAGGACATAAGGAGGTTGCAGACAGATATAGATAGGTTGAGTGAGTGGGCAAAAACCTGGCAGATATAGTATGATGTGGGAAAATGTGAAGTTATTCACTTTGGCAGGAAGAATAAAAAAGCAGAGTATTACTTAAGAGGAGAACAACTGCAGAATTCCTAGGCACATAGGGATCTAGGTGATCTCGTGCATGCATTACATTAGTACGCAGGTACAGCAAGTAATTAAGAAGGCTAATGGAATGCTATCCTTTATTATGGGAAGAACTGAACATAAAAGTAAGGATGTTATGCTTCAGTTATACATGGCATTGGTCAGACCACATCTTGAATACTGTGTGCAGTTTTGGTCTCCTTATATAAGAAAGGATGTAAATGTGTTGGAGGCAATTTAGAGTTGGTTTACTGGACTGTTACCTGGAGCAGCTGTCTTATGAGGATAGGTTAGACAGGCCGAGCTTGTTTCCACTGGAGTTTAGAAGAGTGAGGGGTAACTTCATTGAAGTATATAAGATCCTGAACAGTCTTGACAAGATGAACGTGGAAAGGATGTTTCCTCTTGTGGGTCCAGAACTAGGGGTCACTGTTTTTAAAATTAGGGATCGCCCTTTTAGGACAGAGATGAGGAGAAATTTTTTCTCTCAGAGGGTTGTGTGACTTTGGTACTCTCTGCTTTAGAAGGTGATGGAGGCAGGGTCATTGGATATTTTTAAGGCAGAGGTAGATAGATTCTTGTAGGCAAGGGAATCAAAGGTTATCAAGATAGATGGGAATGTGGAATTTGGAACACAGACAGATCCGCCATGATCTTTTTGAATGGCGGAGCAGGATCAAGGGGCCGAATGGCCTACTTCTGCTCCTATTTCATATGTTCGTAAGTGTTTGCTAAAAACACTGAAAAGCTAGGACATTTATACATCTTTTCAGAATGTCAGTGCATAAGTTTCAGACTGACTGGGTGAATGTGTAGGTGTGTAAAAGAGTAGGGTTGGTGAGGTAAGTGGGTAAGGCAGGTGGGCGGGGTCACAGGTGGGCAGGATGGCAGGTGGGTAGCGTAGCAGTGGGGTGAGGTGGGTACGTGGATCGAGTCCTATTCCAATTTGCATGCGGATCAGGTAATAATCCAGAGATTATGACCTTTGAGCTTCTGCTTCTTAATTTGGTGCCTAGGTCCTCATACTGACAATGCAGAACCTCCTTCTTTGTGCTGCCTATGTCATTGGTAACTACATGGATGGGAGTAGACAGGTGGTGGGGGCTAGTCAAGTCGGGTTGGGTCGGGGGTGGAGTCAGGTCAAGTCGGCGGGAGTTGCGTGGGTCGGTGGACAGCGGGGACAGGGATGTGGTGAGGGTAGTTGGAGGTGTCAGTTGCATAGTTACCCAGGAGTTAGACTAGGATTTTTCTGACTAACATTTCCTGGGTAACTATCCAGGTAAGTAAATCAGGACTGTCTGAAGTCTCCGACTCTAACTCAAAGCTGGAGACATTAAGGGAGGGTTCCCAGGAGCAGGGGAATCGCCCATCAGAAGTTCAAACTTCCCAGGCAACTCCTGCAGAGTTGGTGCATTGGGACTTCTAAGAGATCCTGATACATGCTTTGGGTTGTACGTCCGGTCTCCGACATTCTGGAGACTGGAAAATCTGGGCCACAATGTGAGAGATGGATTGAGGAGATATTATATCACTCCATGGAGGCAGTTCACTTTCATTAGTGTTAAGATCATTGCTGAAGAGCTGCTTAGCCGCTGGTTTATCAGCATTCACACGGAACCAGGATTGAGAAGAGGGGACTGTGGAAATAGATAGCAATAAATGGTGGCATGTAAGATCCTGAAAGAGGGATGATGATGAAGCAGGGTGTGACGGTAATGAAGGAAGGAGGAGTGGATTTGAAGGATGGATGGATTTGAAGGAGAGGTGGGTGGTTAGGAAGATGTGATGTGTGTCAACAGTGAGACAAATTGCTGGCAATAATGAAGAAATTGATGGTCTGAAGGAATAATGGATGGCAACGTATATTTGGTGAACAATAATGAAAGGAAAAAGTATTGAAATCAGGCTACAAGAGCCTAAAGGTCTTTTCCTACTTGTAAATGTCAATTTGTTAAGTTTTTGTTAATTAGTATCGGAATTACCTGTCCCACTCATTGTTCAGTCACACTGGCAGCAAGTCCTCCCTGTGGAAACAACATGGATGTGAGGATTCAGATGGAGATTAAGGTAATTACAATCAGCTCTGAACAATGCTAATTCTGCTACTTGCAAGTCTTTCCAAAATGCTTCAAGGATCCCAGCTCTACAAACATAGGAGCTACTGGATGAAAAAAAACTCTGAGCTCTAAGTTTGCTTCCTATCATATTGGTTGCCGCTTGACTAGATCTTGTTAATCAATGTCTAATAGTTTCAGAAAGCATCCCATTCGTAATGCTCAATAGAAATATAAATGAAAGATTCTTTAATGACTCAGTTCATCTTTTTACACAGGTAGGCCGTATGGAGCAGGGAAGCTCTTGCTTCCATTCCCAGTTACTTGAACCAGGGCAGAAATTGGGCTCCCAAAATTGGCCTTAGCATCCTGAAACTAGAAATTTGGAAATTCAACCAGAGCCTCCACTTCTCATCACTATCTGGTACCCTTAGGTGCAGATGTCTAGCATAAAAGAAGATGGTTGTTGGAGGTCAATCATCTCAGTTCCAGGACATCACTGTAAGAGTTCCTCAGGGTAGTGTCCTAGGCCCAACCATCTTCAGCTGCTTCATCAATGACCTTCCTTCTATCATAAGGTCAGAAGTGGGGATGTTCGCTGATGATTGCACAATGTTCAGCACCATTCACGACTCCTCAGATACTGAATCAGTCCATGTCCAAATGCAGCAAGACCTGGACAATACCCAGGTTTGGGCTGACAAGTAACATTCGTGCCACACAAGTGCCAGGCAATGACTATCTCCAACAAGAGAGAATCTAACCATTGTCCCTTGACGTTCAATTGCATTACCATTGAGGAATGCCTGACTATCAGCATCCTGGGGGGTTACATACGAACATACGAATTAGCAGCAGGAGTAGGCCACTTGGTTCCTCAAGCCTGCTCTGCCATTCAATAAGGTCATGGCTGATCTGAATGTGACCTCAACCCTAGAATCCTGCCTATGCCTGACAACCTTTCACCCCCTTATTAATCAAGAATCTATCTACCTCTGGCTTAAAAATATTCAAAGACTCTGCTTCCACCGCCTTTTGAGGAAGAGAGTTCCAAAGACTCTCAACCTTCTGAGAGGAAAGATTTCTCCTCATCTCCGTCTTAAATGAGCAACCCCTTATTTTTAAACAGTGACCCCTAGTTCTAGATTCCCCCACATCCTCTCCACATCTGCCCTGTCAAGACCGCTCAGGATCTTAAAGGTTTCAACTAAAAATCACCTCTTACTCTTCTAAATTCCAGTGGATACAAGCCTAACCTGTCCAACCTTTCCTCATAAGACAACTCACCCATTCCTGGTATTAGTTTAGTAAACCTTCACTGAACTGCTTCTAACGCATTTACATCTTTCTTTAAATAAGGAGACCAGTATGTACACAATACTCCAGATGTGGTCTCACCAATGCCCTGTACAACTGAAGCATAACCTCCCTACTTATGTAATCAATTCGCCTCACAATAAATGATAACATTCAATTAGCTTTCCTAATTACCTGCTCTACCTGCATACCATACTGTGATTCATGCACTAGGACACACAGATCCCTCTGAATCTCAAAGCTCTGCAATCTCTCATTATTTAGATAATAAGCTTCTTTTTTATTCTTCCTGTCAAAATGAACAATTTCACATTTGCCCACATTATACTACCTATATTTGTGTCGTCAGCAAATTTAGCAACCATTCCTTCAGTCCTTTCATCCAAGTCATTTATACAAATTGTCAAAAGTTGAGGCCCCAGCATTGATCCCTGTGGCACATCACTTGTCAACCAGAAAAAGACCCATTTATGCCAACTCTCTGCTTCCTATTAGCTAACCAATCTTCTATCCATGCCAATATGTTACCCCTACGCCATGAGCTCTTATTTTCTGCAAAAACTTTTGACCATAAACTGAACTGGACTAGCCACATAAATACTGTGGCCTTCAAGAGCAGGTCAGAAGCTAGGAATCTTGTGGCGAATAACTCACCTCCTGACTCCCAAAAGCCTACCCGCCATCTACAAGGCACAAGTTAGCAGTGTGATGGAATACTCTCTGCTTGCCTGGATGAGTCCAACAACACTCCAAAAGCTTGACACCATCCAGGGCAAAGCAGCCCACTGAATTGGCACCCCTTCCACAAACATTCCATCCCTCCACCACTGACACACAGTAGCAACAGTGTGCACCATCTACAAAATGCACTGCAGGAATTCACCAAGGCTCCTTAGACAGCACCTTCTAAAACCCACGACCACTACCATCTAGAAGGACAAGGGCAGCAGATAGATGGGAACACCACCACCTGGAAGTTCCCCTCCAAGCTACTCACCATCCTGATTTGGAAATATAAATATATAAATCCTGGAACTCCCTCTCTAACAGCACTGTGGATGTACCTACACCACAGGGACTGCAGTGGTTCAAGAAAGCAGCTCACCACCACCTTCTCAAGGGCAATTAGGGATGGCAATAAATGCTGGCCCAGCCAGCAACGCCCACATCCCATAAATGAAGTTTTTAAAATGTGAGATTAGGGCATGATTAGGCTCAAATTAAAATACCTCCTATAGCTGCACAATCCACTGACACTCAGTGCCCAGCTTCACACGTCTGTGGGGTACTTGAAAGCTTTGAGTGACCACCCAACAGAGCAGGGGAGAAAACTGGAGGCAAACTTAAGGAGATAGAACTTTCGAAGGTCGCCTATTTCATAACACGCCCGACTCTGCCTGGGCTCAGTTCATCTGTTGCTAAAACCCTCATCCATTCCTTTATTATCTCTAGGCTTGACCATTCCTCATCGGCCTCTGATCTTTCACCCACCTGAGATCATCCAAAATTTTGCTGCCTGTGTTTTAACTCGCACCAAGTTCCATTCTCCCATCACCCCTGTGCTTGACCTACGTTGGCTCCCAGTTAAGCAATACCACAGTTTTAAAATTCTCACCCTTGTTTACAAATCCCTCCATGGCCTCACCCCTCCCTATCTCTGTAATCTCCTCCAGCCCCACAACCCTTCAAGATATCTGTGCTCCTCTAATTCTGGCCTCTTGCGCATCCCCGATTTTAATCACTCCACCATTGGTCCCTCCAACTGCCTAGGCCCCTAACTCTAAAATTCCAGCCTGTCACCTCTCCATCTCTCTACCTTGCTTCTCTCCTTTAAGACACTCCTTAAAACCTGCCTCTTTGGCCAACCTTCTGTTCATCTGTCCTTACATCTCCTGATGCACCTCATTGTCAAACTTTGCTTGATAATGCTCATGTGAAGCACCTTGGGGCACTTCATTACATTCAATGTGCTAGATAAATGCACATTAATGTTGTTGTTGGCCTCTTGAGTTCTTGAGCTGCAGTTGCCTGAACAGGCCTACTGGGAAATCGCTGCTAAAACAGGAACACTGGTTGCTCTTCCTGTCCTTTTCACAAATTAATTTCTTTTTTTTTTTGCTTTTTTTTCCTCCTGTTTCATACACCAACTCTGAGCGAAAGGGCAGTCAGGCAGCTACTCACACATCTTCACTCACCTAAGTCAATGAGGAAGTGATAGTTAAGGATCTGCCTCTGATTTCCCCTCCCCCGTGTAGAAACACGGAGCCTGAGCATAGCAACTGTGTTCATCTTGTTTTTTGGGACCAATGATGGGGACTCCACGGTCCACCTGGTTCACCTTCCACCAAGCCAGCCAATTTATTCATGTCATCTATCTCAAAATGTTACTTTCTGAGATAAATTTATTGAACTGGCATTGGAGTGAATCAATTCTAATTCCTTCAGGCCTGTCCAAAGACTGACCACTCACTCACTGAAATAATGTTTCACCCCTACCCCCAGGACTCCCTACTCGATTCCGTCCCTCTCCCGGCTTTCAACCAACTTGCTCCCTTCTCTTTAGTCATTTCAGCACTAGCCCATCCAAACTTTCATCTCTTTGCCCTTCCTCATCAGCCATCACTGTTTCGTCATGTGTTATTACAAAGCATTTTGAGGGGTCTCCTGCACATGAGGGGCCCTATCTAAATGCATACTGCTGTAGTCAGACAGTACAGCAAGCAACAGGCAATGGTGACTGTACAGAGGTAGAACTGAGATAGAAATATCACCGATTGAACAATCCCAAGTTTGGAGATGATGTAACTCAATGAAGAATAGAAGAGGACAAAAGGTGGAAAGCCTTGGCCACACTGCAGACGGAGAGAAGAGCGTAAGGAATTGAAACATTTAAACATTTGCCATTGTTGATGGTCGAGTTAAATTTATGAACAATTTGCCAAATGAAAGTAGGTTGTTTGAATCCTCCTGTATTTACCTGGAAGCACAGTCGCATTCTGGACTCTCCTCCACTTTGCGAGTGTACAGACCACAGACCTGCTCCCCACCAACGAGCATTATGGCAACAATCATTTGCATTTACCTAGTGCCTTTAACATAGGGAAAATGGCCTATGCCGCTTCACAAGAGACTGGAGTCCAAGCTGGAGCAGGAGACAATAGGAGGGGGGGTGACCAAAGCCTTGGATGGCAAGATGGGTTTTAAGGAGGGTCTTAAAAGGAAGGAGAGAGCTGGAGAATTTGAGAGGTTTATGGGGTGAATTCCAGCAAGTGAAACTTTTGACAGTTGAAGCCACAGCAGCCAATGGTGTGGGAGGAATAGAGGGATAGGCACAGGAGGCCAGAGTCAGAGGAACAGAGAGTTCTTGGGGTGTTGTAAAGCTGGAGGAGATTAAAGAGATAGGAAACAATAAGGCAAGGCAGAGGTTTAAACCTGAGGATAAGAATTTTAAATTTGAGATGTTGGGGTATCAGGTTTATAGGTTTGCGAAATGTGCTGGAACTTTGTGCAGGTGAAGATATAGGCAGCAGAGTTTTGAATGAGAAGAGGTGTATGGAAAGAGAGAAGACAAAAACAGGAGAGCAAGAAATAATCCAGCCTGGGTGTGACCAGCAACAACAACTTATATTTATACAGCACCATTAATACAATAAAACATGCCAAGGCACTTCAGGGGGATTACAAAACAGGACATCAAGCCGCATTAGGAGATATTAGGGGCAGATGTCAAAAATTTGGTCAAAAAGGTAGGTTTTAAGGAGCGTCTTAAAGGAGGAAAGTTGGGTAGAGAGGCAGAGAGATTTAGGGAGAAAATTCCAGAGCTTAGGGCCCAGACAACTGAAGACACATCCACCAATGGTGGAGCGATTAAAATCAGAGGTGCTGAAGAGGACAGAATTAGAGGAGCGCAGATATCTCAGAGGGTTGTGGAGCTGGAGGACATTACAGAGATTGGGAGGGGTGAGGCCATACAGCGATTTGTCAACAAGGGTGAGAATTTTAAAATCGAGGCATTGTCTGACCAGAAGCTAATGTAGATCGGTTAGCACAGGGATAATGAGTAAATGGCATTTGGTGCAAATGAGGACACATGCAGCAGAGTTTAGGATGACTTCAAATTTAGGGAAGATAGAATGTAGAAGACTGGCCAGGAGGGCATTGGAATGGTCAAGTCTAGAGATGCCAAAGACATGGATGAGAGAGAGCTGAGGTGGGGCAGAGATGGACAATGGAACAGAGGTAGGAATAGGTGCTCTTCATGACAAAGTCGAGTATGAGGTATTAGGAGATGGGCTGAAATAAAGGTGGCAGGAGTAAGGTCACTGAGGGAGAAGTGAGCAGCATTTGTGAAGGGGAACAAAAGGGGTTAGCAGTTTGGCCTGAGGTTGAAAATAGTGTAGTCGAGCTTAAAACAGTAGCCGGGCAGGAGGATGGTATTGATGACAATGGTATTGTCTATCCCCCAGCATCATCAACCCTTCCCCCAACCTCTGAATAAAACCAATCCATGTTTATCTTTCCTGTTGCTCCATTTTTAATATATCCATTTAGATTTCCATCCCTACTAAAACCATTAAAACTGCCCAAGTCAAAATCACAAATTCCATTCTATGTGACCATGGTGCATTTTCCCTCCATCTTTCTTGACCTCCCTGGAGCCTTTGACAAGACCACACCATTCTTTGTCATCACCCCTCCTCTGTTATCCAGCTCAATAGGACTAAACTCCTTGATTTCACTCTGACCTATCCAATTGTAACCAGAGCACCTCCAACACTGGCTTCTCTTCCCACTCCAGAAAGGTTAACTCTGGAGTTCCCCGAGGATTTATTCTTGGACCCTTCCTATTTCTATTAACCTTTGATATCATCTGCAGACATTGAATCACTTTCCGCAAGTACATTGACTACACCCAGCTTATCAGAATTGTTAAACATCCAGCCATGAGCCCCAATTTCCTCCCATTAGATATTGACAAGGCCGAAACCATTGCTTTTGATCTCCACTGCAATCTCTATTCCCTAGCCATCGGTTCCAAACCTCTCCCCGGCCACTGTCTCAGGTTGATGCAGAATGCCCACATCCTCAGAAATTCAACCATGTGTTGAGCTACTTGTAGTAGTAGGGTTTGGTACATACAGAGTTAATGTGGGACTGAGAACAGTACCACCCAGTGATATAAGAAGGCACATGAGCCAGAGCAGGGTCAGTCTAGGGATAGACAGAGATGGGTAAAGACCTAGGATGGAGTCAGCTCCATACCTGTACCCTCTACTGTAAATATGTATATAGTTATGAGTTGTTAATAAAGACTTGCTCTTAATATACTCAAGACCACGAAGCCTGCTCCATGGTGTCAGGAAGCAGGATTCTTCACTACTGTTCCCATTTCCTTTGCATCACAAGACCACTGACTTCCATAGATATAACATCACCTATTTCTGCCCCTGTCTTAGCCTATACTGCAAAACCATCACCTGTACCTTTATCACCTGCAGATTGGGCAATTCCAATTTTCTCCCGTCTTCCACTCTCCAGAGGAGGTTTACAAGGATGTTGCCAGGGATGTGCGCTTTAACTATGAGGAATGATTGAATAGGCAGGGAATGTTTTCATTGGAACAGAGGAGGTTGAGGGGAGATTTAAATGAGCTGTATAGAATGATGAGGGGCCTGGATAGTGTGGATAGGAAGGACCTATTTTCCTCAGGTCAATAACCAGGGACCATAGATTTAAAGTACTTGGCAGAATGAGTGGAATTAATGAGAAATGTTTTCACCCAGAGGATGGTGGAAGTCTGGACCTAACTGTCTGAATGGTTGATAGAGGAAGAAATCCTCACTGCATTAAAAAAATACTTAAATCTACACCTGAAGTGTAAGGCTACCGATCAAGAGTGTGCAAGCAGGATTAGGCTGGATTTTTTCTTTTTCCCGGCCCGCACAGACACGATAGATCGAATGGCTTCCTTCCGTGCAGTAAATTTTCTGCTTCTACAACGCTCCTGTGATGTTAAAGGCACGACATGTGAGTGTTGATGGGGCTTTTTTCTTTACTTTAAAAGGTGCTGGTCATTCTTGTTGCCAATCCCGGTGTCCAATGTGAATGAAAGCAGTTTAACCGATCCAGATCTCCTGAACCAGCTTAATGAGTTCACGGGTAAGCACAAAGCTGCAAACTCCACCCCATTCCTGCTCCTGGCTCTGCACTAGTACATTGAAGAGAAGTCGAATAGTGATATTTGTGCTAAGTGCACAAAGGCTGATCATTGAACTGAATCGCGGAGCACACCCACACATATCCCAATCAATTGGAAATGTGTTCAGAAACTAAAGGATGAACTTCACCTCGGGATTTAACTGGCTTTATCCGCAGTGAGTTCGGGATTAGCAGCTCTGTTCACACTAACCTGCTCCGGTTCTGCTCCAAGGACGCTCAGTTGGGATCCACTCCAAATGCAGAGGAGGTCCGGCTCCGGGATGGAGAGGGAGACGAAATGAACTGAAACTATCAACAGCAACGTGAAAGCGAAACTGAAGGCGGAATCGTAGGCGGAAGAGAGAGAGAGTGTAACCAAGAGTGGCCGGGAGCGAGTAACAAAGGATTTAGAAGAAAATAACAAAGGAAAAGTGACAGGGTGGGAGTAGCCAAGAGTAACAAAAGAAGAGAGACAGAACGAGAAAAACAAAGAGCCAAGATGACAGTAACAAAGGAAGTGAGACATGGTAACATAGAGACAGGGTGAGTAACAGAGTGACAAGGTAAGAGTACCAAATGAAGAGGGACAGAGTGAGAGAAATAGAGGGACAGAGTGAGAGAGATACAGATGGACAGTGAGAGAAATAAAGTAAGAGGGACAGAGTGAGAGAAATAAAGTAAGAGGGACAGAGTGAGAGAAATAAAGTAAGAGGGACAGAGTGAGAGAAATAAAGTAAGAGGGACAGAGAGAAATAAAGTAAGAGGGACAGAGAGAGAAATAAAGTAAGAGGGACAGAGTGAGAGAAATAAAGTAAGAGGGACAGAGTGAGAGAAATAAAGTAAGAGGGACAGAGTGAGAGAAATAAAGTAAGAGGGACAGAGTGAGAGAAATAAAGTAAGAGGGACAGAGTGAGAGAAATAAAGTAAGAGGGACAGAGAGAGAAATAAAGTAAGAGGGACAGAGTGAGAGAAATAAAGTAAGAGGGATAGAGTGAGAGAAATAAAGTAAGAGGGAGAGTGAGAAATAAAGTAAGAGGGACAGAGTGAGAGAAATAAAGTAAGAGGGACAGAGTGAGAGAAATAAAGTAAGAGGGACAGAGTGAGAGAAATAAAGTAAGAGGGACAGAGTGAGAGAAATAAAGTAAGAGGGACAGAGTGTGAGAAATAAAGTAAGAGGGACAGTGAGAGAAATAAAGAGGGACAGAGTGAGAGAAAAAGGACAGAGTGAGAGAAGCAAAGAGGCACTGAGTGAGAGAATGGAGGTAGAGAGACGAAGCGAGAGTAACAAAGAATTAGGGTAAGAGTAATAGAGGGACAGAGTGAGAGTATCAAATGGAGAGAGGGTGAGAGCAATAAAGTAAGAGAGACAGGGTCAGAATAACAAATAGTGACAGAGTAATAAAGATAAGAAAGAAAGGGTAAGAGTAACAAAGTGAGAGGCAAAAGTGATGAAGGTAGCAAAGAAATTGAGTAACCAGCTTGGTAATGAAGAGTGACAAAGCAGAAATAATAAGTAATAAAGGCAGAGAAACAGTGATAGAGTGACAACAGCAAAGTGCAAGTACTAGAGCAACAAAGTGAGAGTAACAACAGCAACAAAGCGCAAGTAGCAAGGTGACAGTAACAGTACACAGCAAGTGATTTATGGTTGCTTTGTTTCTTTGACAGTTCATTGGGTAATGATACACTTCAAAACATCAAGAGCGTGAGAGAAGATACTCCGAAACTAAGCTGACTTGTCATTCACAAACTAGTCCACATTAAGATATTTCCTTTGATACTTCATCATATCAATAATCAAAGGGCAAGAGAATGTTCATCAGCAGAGAGGTTGAACTGTTTGTGTCTCTCATTTGATCAATCACTTACTGAAAGAGATTGTGTGTTATTATTTAGACTCTGAGTTAATATTGATAGACCCAAGTTTTCAGATTATATAGCGCAAAAACAAGAGTGAATTGTGCTGGGTTACATTGATCCCATCTACAGCAGTGGTGTAAAGGGTCAGCTATTTCTCTACCCCAAAGAGCTGTTGTTGCACCATCATTGAATATATTTAAGACTGAGATAGACAGAGCTTTGGTTATGAGGGACAGGCAGCAAAGTCAAGTTAAGGTCACAATCAGATCAGCCATGATCATATGGAATGACAGAGCACATTCGAGCTGCTGAATGGCCTATTCCTGCTCTATTTCTTATGTTCTTAAGTCAGAATTTTACTCTTTGGTTTACAGTGGGTTATATTGGCAATTATATTGTGCAGAGGTAAGAAAGTACATCAAATCGTCACAGTCTCATTTGCCGGTTAATTGCTAAAATTCACTGCTCGCTGTGGCCAGATCTTTGGAATCAGTTACTTTAAGGCCAAAACAGATCTTTTACAATACAATACTTTGGCCTGGGTGGTCTTATGGTGCAGTGGATAGTGTCCCTGCACAGGAGCTCCGGGTTTGAGTCCCACTCCAGGATTTGATGGCCAAGGAAGGTGTTTTCATAACGCTGCCAAACAGGTTGAGTATCAACTTGTAAATCCTTCCAACACATGCCAATGGCAGGTGGTAAGAGTGGGAGAGATTCCTGGTCAGCCATGTGATGGAAAGAAAGTTGGAGCCTCTACCGTCACCATCCCTGGCTCCAGGCTACAACATGCATGGAAAAGTGCATGTTCACACACCAGTGCACACACCAATTCAGATTCCGAGTGAACTATAACATACTACCACCTTGACCTCATTCATGTGCAACCTCTGGTCAAAACTGAATGTGAATGCAGCACAGTGGAGATTCTTGAGCAAGGCTGGTTAACAACAAACACAAGAATATAAGAAATAGGAGCAAGAGACATCCATACAACCGCTCGAGACTACAGCAACATTTAACATAATCATGGCTGAACTTCCACATCAGTTCCACTTGCCTGCACTCTCTCCATATCTTTCAATTCCCTCAGAATCCAAAAATCCACTGATCTCAGCCTTGAATATACTCAATAGCTGAGCATCTACAGCGCTCTGGGGAGAGAATTCCAAAGATTCACAATGGTCTAAGTGACGAAACTTCTCATCTCAGTCCTACATGGCTGCCATGTTGAAAAAAATTTTTTTTTCTCTCTTAAAAACCACCTTTCCAAGCTTCATTCCAAACACCGAAGCAGAAAATCCAGGCTGACACTTTAGTGCAGTAGTGAGGGAGTGTTGGACTATGCAAGGTGGCGTTTTTTCAGACAAGAGTTTAAAAATTGATGTCCCATCTTCTCTTTCAGGCAAGTGTAAAAGATCCCGTTGCACAAATTTTGAAGAGCAGGGGAGTTTTCCCAGCTGTCCTGGTCAATATTTAGTCCTCAACCGGCATTGTTAAAAGGGATTATCTAGCCATTGTCACTTGGCTGTTTATGGAACCTTGCTGAGCAAAATCGGCTCCACATTTCCTACAATAGTGACTACACTTCAAAAGTACATCATTGGTTGTAAAACATTCAGACGTCATCCAGAGGTCATAAAATGCCCCGTCAGCCTCTGTGTTAACCCATCTCTGACCCTGGGAACAGGCCTTGTTGGTCTTTGCATTTACCCACCTCCGACCCTGGGCACAGGCTCTGTCAGCCCATGTGCCTGGTTGAAGGCCCTATCTGCTTGTGTGTTAATCCACTTCTGACCCTGGGCACAGGCCCTGTCAGCCTTTGTGTTAATCTACCTCAGGCCCTAGGGCTGTTTGGATTAGAAAAATGCAGTCTCTAGTAATGAAATGTAAAACTTTATTGTCAAGAGGCCATAAAGAACAGAAAATGTCCCAAATTGCAATTACACAGTTGATTTTTCTATCCTGCACCCGGAGTTTAAAAAAATCCTCAAAAGGACTGGAAACATTTCAAAGCTTCACATTCCACTGGCCTCGAGTCTAAATCAACATCTCGAGTACTGACCCGAGCTTAGATCAAAATGGCGCAGGACACAGCTGAGTTCAAAAGCACATTTTTAGCAAGTTTTCCATTATTAAAACCACGACAGGAAGGTGTCCCAATTAACTGGAGCCTTCCGCCTGATTCATTCTTTATTCTGCGGAGTCCAAACGCGACCCTTGCTGCACCTCGGATAAGGTGAATGCTCCACTCCGCTCAGGTGCATCTTTTCCAACTTTTGGGGTTCTCTTATTGCACAGCCTGCATAAGGCAGTTATTCCTGTCCTCATTCACGAAGGCCATGGCTTCTCTGGGTCAAAAAGAAAGAAAACAAATTTACAAAAAAAAAGATTCAACATCGAACAAAGCAAATAAACAACCTCACAGAAAATAATAAGCTGTGACAAGAACAACTTGCATTTATATAATGCCTATAACATAGTGGAAACACCCATGGTGCTACACGGAGTGTGAAATTAAACACATTTGACACTGGGACTTATACAGCTTCTCCTTAAATCTGTATTTATCTCAATTATTCCTTGTGATAACAAGTTCCACATTCTAATCTAAAGAAGTTTCTCCTGAATTCCTTACTGGATTTATTAGTGATCATTTGAGATTAATGATCCCTAGTTTTGGGTCTTCCTCACAAGTGAGTACAACTTCTCTACATTTATCCTAAAATTGTCATAATTTTAAAAACCTCTTTTAGGTCACCCCTCAGTCTTCTATTTTCTGATAATTAGAACCTTAGTAATCTTTGTCAGTCTTTTTTTTGGTACTTTCTCCAAGTGCCCCTTTAGGTGAAGTGCCTGAAGGATCTCTAAAGAATCTCACTCCATCATGAGGCAGCACCTCTACGAGCACTGGCTAAAAAAAAGAAAGAAATCTCCAGTAGTTTCCGTTGCCATGTAACCTTGAAAGAAACACAGTCAAAAACCTTGCCATGAAATCTCTGGCTGCTGAAGCCCTCATTCATGATTTTGTCAATAGTCAGACCCGACTATTCAAATACTCTCCTGTCCAGCCTCTCATTGTCCAGCTTTTGTAAACTTCAGTTCATCCAAATCTCTGCTGCCCGTACCCTTACCCTAACTCACACCAAGTCCCGTTCACCAATCATTTTTGAGCTTCCTGACCATCTTTGGCTCCCAGAACCCCATCTTAAAATTCTCACCCTTGTGTTCAAATCCCTCCATGGTCCCACCCCTCACTATCGCTGTCACCTCTTCTAGCCCACACCCTCCGCCATCTCTGCATTTCTCCAATTCTGATCTCTTCTGCCTCTCCGACTTCTTTCCCCCCCTATTGCTGGTAATAACTTCAGGTGCCAATGCCTTAAGTTCTGGAACTCCCTCCCTAAACCTCTCGACACTCCCTAAACCTACCCCTTTGAGCATGCTTATAGTCACCTGACCCCTCATCTCCTTATATGGCTGTGTCAATTCTTTATCCGATTAGGCTTTAGATGTTTTACTACCTTAAAGGAAAATATTGTTAGTGTACAAGTTAAAATAGAGGACAATGGCATATCAAACGAGAACTTTAAACTTTGAGACTCATGGGATGCGGCCTGCAAAGGTTTGATTTGGGGCTCTCTACGTTATACTCAACAATATATCCTTCCTGAGGTGCAGTGGCCAGAACTGAATGCCATTACTCTAGGTAAGCTCTAGTCAAGGCTCTGTACAACTAAAGCATAGCTCTATATTTCAGCCCTCTCGAAATAAAGGACAACATACCATTAGCTTCTTTTTTGTCTTTTTTTGTGCCTGCCCGCTAGCTTTTATGCTTATGTACATGGATACCTAAGTCTCTTGATTATTCTAAAGTTCCTGGGCAATACCGAATGCTAAAATGTGTTACAATCAGTAAAAGTAAAAACAAGTGAACTAATGAAACTGGCTCAGTTTTGTTCTTTGTATTATAAAAAAGGGGAGAGAAAAACACAAAAGGGGCTGAAAAGGTTTACTAGAACAAAACCAGATGGAAATCTCAGTTGATTTTTCTCCAGCCCAGACATACTTAAAACAACTGCATTGCTGGCACCTCACCAAAGCTCCATCGACAGCACCTCCCACCCAGACTATCAACTTAGATGACTGGAGTTGTGGAATGTGAGCATCGTTGGCAAAGCCAGCATTTGTTGCCTATCCCTAGTTGCCCTCGAGAAGGTGGTGGTGAGCCACCTCCTTGAACCGCTGCAGTCCATGTGGTGTAGGTACACCCACAGTGCTGTTAGGGAGGGAGCTCCAGGATTTTGACCCAGCGACGGTGAAGGAACAGCAACATGTTTCCAAGTCAGGATGGTGTGCGACTTGGAGGGGAACTTGCAAGTGGTGGCATTTCCATGCATCTGCTGCCCTTGTCCTTTGAGGTGGTAGAGGTTGCAGGTTTGGAAGGTGCTGTCGAAGGAGCTTTGGTGAGTTGCTGCAGTGCATCTTGTAGATGGTACACACTGCTGCTGCTGTGCGTTGGTGGTGGAGGGAGTGAATGTGTGGATGGTGTGCCAGTCAACTGGACTGCTTTGTCCTGGATTTTGTTGAGCTTCTTGTGAGTTGTTGGAGCTGCACTCAACCAGGCAAATGGAGAGTATTTCATCACACTCCTGACTTGTGTCCTGTAGATGGTGGGCAAGTTTTGGGGAGTCAGGGAGTTAATTACTCACTGCAGAATTCCCAGCCTCTGATGTTTGGATCTTCCGAGGCTCAGACATGCATTGAAAGATCCATTTTATGGCATTGAACTCCTTAAGTGCCAACCCCCTTCTTAACAATTATACGTTTTCATATCCTACCGTGTTGGGCACTGATCTTGAAGTGCTTTGGTGATGACCCCTTGCTGATGACAATGGTCCACAAACTGTTTCAGAGTGCTGTAAGAGTTTGGTACATCTAGACTGATATCTTGAATGGCATTAAACACCCGCATGAATCCCTATGGAAAAAGAAAGGGAGGAGGGGGTAAAGAAAGATGACATCTTCAGTAAGTCAAGCATAGAAAGAATTTATTTATATAGGTTCTTTTAGAATCTCAGAACATCCCAAAGCACTTTACAGCCAATGAAATACTTTTGAAGTCACTGTTACAATATACAAAACACAACAGCCAATTTGCGCAAAGCAAGATCCCACAAACAGCAATGTGACTCATAACCAGATCATCTGTTCTAATAATGTTGTTTGAGGGTTAAGTATTGCACAGAACCGTGGGAAGAACTCCTCTGCTCTTCTTCAAATCTTCATCAAATCTTTTACATCCACCCTAGAGGGCAGACAGTTTAACATTTGATCCAAAAGACAGCATCTCTGAGAATGCAGCACCCCCTCAGTACAGCACTGGTAATGTCAGTCTAGGTTGTGTGTCTCAAACGGAGCTCTGTCCCTTCCAACACTGGATGCCTTAGCTACTTTTTCTCCAACAAAGCTAGTCAGATTATGAAACTAATCTTAGCTTCAGTGGAAAGTCACTCCGTTTGTCTAATGACTTGTTGCAGCTGAGGGTATTGTCAAGGGCTTACTGGGAAGAGCAAAAAACAGAGATTGCAAGGCTATATAGAGAAAACAGAGAAGCTGTAATTGTTCTCCTTACAGCAAAGAAGGAGAAGGGGAGATTTAGTAGAGGTGTTCTTTGAACTGCTCAATAGAGAAACTAAGGACATTGCCTGATGGAAGCAGATTAAAGAGTAACTTTCAAAAGACTAGACAAATACTTGAAAAGGAGAGATGTAGCAGGCTATGGAGAGAGACCAGGGTAGTGTGAGACTAATTGTATAGTTCTTTCAAAGAGCTACGACTGGCTTAATGGCCTCTTCCTGTGTTGCATGATTCTATAAGAAGATGATTGAACCAATGAGAATTCAGAAGATATTTGACTGGCCCTTTGATTTTCAATTGACTTTGTTGCCAAAGTTCTTCCCCAGCGAGCAGCAGGATTGTGAGGTGCTGAGGTGTTTGCTCACCAAACTCACCCGGTTCATCTGGTCGAAAGTTACAAAGCCAGACTCCCAGAAACTCTTCAGAAGTTTTACAATCAGGTCAGAGGCGTTGCTGCTGGTGGATTCAAGGACCATCAGCACAGCCTGCAAAGCAGAGAATTAGAGGTTAATGAAGTCATAGCATCATGGGGAGTGACACAGAGGCACCAGGAGCAAAGTGAAGACACTGAACAACATGGGAGTTAAGGCCGAGATACTGGAACGGCACCCAGAAACTGGCAGCCAATGTGTGACAGAAGATAAAATACTGCAGCAATGGAAACAGAAAAATGCAGGAAATACTCAGCGCTTCAGGCAGTGTCTGCAGAGAGAGAAACAGAGTTAATGTTTCAGGTCAGTGGCCTTTCATCTTTCTGTTAGTGCTGCCAGACCTGCTGAGTATTTCCTGCTTTTTCTTTATTTATTTCAGATTTCCAGCAGATGCAGTGTTTTGCTTTTGTATTTAAATGTGTGTTGGGGGTGGGGGACCGCGGGTACAGCTGCTCTACGTACATCCGCTGATCAAGGAATGGAAAGGGTGGGGGGGGGGGGGGGGGGGGGGGCGGATAGGGGAGGATAGACCATCCAGCGAGACAATGGAGGACATACCTCATAGACCAGCTCGTGGTGAAAGTGGGGAACCTCCAGGTTCTGCAGGCAGAGCCCAGCTTCAGCTGTGTCTGTAGACAGCAGGTACTCCTTCAGCAACAGGTTCATCTGGTGAAGAGTTTAAAGGGTTACTGCTACTCCACCTCCTTCTGTGTACATAGCAGAACTTCCATTAAACAGTGCGTGCTCTAACAAAAGAAAAACTTGCATTTATATAGCACCTTTCATGACCTCTGCACATTAAACAGTTTCATAGTCAATGAAGTGCTTTCTCTCAATAGTATTGTAACTACTATAATGTGGGAACACCAGAGTCAATTTGTGCACAGCAAAATCCCACAAACAATGTGATTGTCTGTTTTATTGATGTTGGTTGAGTGATAAATATTGGCCAGGAAACTGGGGAAAGCTCCCCTGCTCTTCTTTGAAATTATGCAATGGGATCCTTTACATTCACCTGAAAGGAAGATGGGACCTCAGTTTAAGGTCGCTTCCAAGAAACGGCACCTCCGACAGTGCAGCACTCCCTCACACTGTCAGCCTAGATTTTAAGCTCAAGTCCCAGGCATGAGACTTGAACTCACAACCTTCTGACTCAGAAGAGAGAGCGAGCCAAGTCCAACTCTTTACTATGCACAAGTTGGCTGCCATATTTGACCATGTTCCAACAGTAATGCCCTCAAGCAGGAATTCATTGACTATAAAGTGCTTTGGGACATCTTTAGCACATTAAAGACGTTATATAAACACAAGTCCTCTCTTTCTAATGGATTTAAGCAGTTACTGATGCAACAGGTTACTGTGTAAACACTACAAATAACTGGTTTAGCCAATCTGACCCTAGAAGAGCTCCTATATTGGAGTTACAGATCAGTGAGGTGACAATCGCTGCAGTGAGAAAGTATTGAAGGACAGTAATCTCATCCCCACAGTAAAGATCTGAAAATAGAGTCGGTAGCCATGCCGCCCTGTTACCACCAGAAATGGACCCAGCTCCATTTTGAAAAGATCTACTGATGGGTGTCTAAAGCACCCGCCTGCTTCAACCATTAGGCTCCTTTTAATATGGAAATCAAGCTTGTGCGATGTAAATAGCACAAGTTTAGATCAAGACCTGCACACTCTGACCAGTTCCACTGGTGATGGAGTAGCCCAGGGTAAGTGTTAATATTATATCTGGGCCCCTGGCTGACCCCAGAAGCCCCCATGGTCACGGACCCTCCCCCTTAAGTTATTTGTCTGATGGCCATTCTGACTCCCTTGTGAGGCTTCAATCAGGTTTTGGTATCATCTGTTTAGCACCCCACAGTTTACAGTCAAATTCATATTAGGTTCATGTCCTCAAAATAGTGAAAAGGGAAGGGGAGGTTGAGGAGGCAGGGTGCTTCTTTGCAGCTGGAACAGGAAGAAGCCCCATGAAGTCACCCCATGCTGCCCCACCCCGACCTTCACCACCACCCCCACCCCCATGCCCAGCAGCTAATTGCCCCAATCTTCCCACTTCTGCTGGCTCGCCCCCGCCCCACCCACAAAGCTTTCCGTCTTACCTCTTTGACGAGCTGCTTCACGGGTCTCAGGCCACCTCCGACACCCCAGACATTGTCCAGACGTACGCCTCGCTTCATGCTCAGCAGCACCGTGGCCTTGTCCAGCGCCACACTGGTGAGAAACAGCATAGAAGTTAGCAGCGGGTGGGGGCGGGGAGGCAGATTCAATACTCCTAACTTAGCAGCTCACCTCGAACCCCCCACTCCTGGTTTTAATGGAGACTTACTTGTACTTCTCCAATGGCTTTTAATGAATTGTGCAAATGACTCCCTCGATCTCTTTACTCTTCTACAGTCTCTGGTGACGTCAACAATGACAAATATCTACCAAACTCAACAAATTAAGCTGGCTGAGTTCTGGACTCTATATTATTAAAAGTAGAAGTACTGGAAAAGGTAGAAAAAACATTGGCAAAGATGAAACCAGAATGGAGGTGGTACAATTAGCAGAAAGAGTGACTGAGGGGGTGGCCTGATGGGGATCTTTAAAATTGTCAAGGGGTTTAACAGGATAGACATAGAGAAGATGTTTCCACCTACAGGAGTTCCAAAACGTGGGGCCATAAATATAAAACAGTTCCTAATAAACGCAACAAGGATGTGATGAGAAAAACCTTTGTTACCCAAAGAGTGGCAAGAATGTGGCACTCAATTTGGGGAGACTGTGGCGTAGTAGTAATGTCACTGGATATTAATCCAAAGGCCCAGGCTAATGCTCTGGCGACAGGCGTTCAAATCCCACCACGGCAGTTGATGGAATTTAAATTCAGTTTTTTTTTTAAATCTGGAACTGAAAGCTAGTCTAACTAACGGTGACAATGAAACTATCAATTGTCATAAAAACCCATCTGGTTCCCTAATGTCCTTCAGGGAAGGAAATCTGCCATCCTTACCTGGTCTGGCCATCATGTGACTCCAGACCCACAGCAATGTGGTTAACTCTGAAGTGCCCTCTGCAATGGCCTAACAAGCCTCTCTGTTCAAGAGCAATTAGGGATCGACAACAAACGTTGGCCTTGCCAGTGATGCACACATCCCATGAAAGAAAAAAATTTTGAAAACACACGGCACGGTTGACAGAAACAGCATAGATGCATTTATGGGGAAGCTAACTAAGTACATGAAGTAGAAAGGAAAAGTTAATAGGGTGCAATGAAATAAGGTGGGTGGATTCTCATGTGCAGTATAAACACCAGCATAAGGCCATTTGGCCCAGCTAGTCTGTTTCTGTGCCGCATGTTCTCTGCAATTGCAAGAAAATCTCTAGTAAATATTGTAATTCTAAGTAAGTCAATTCTCTGTAACTCTCAGTTAATGTATAAAATTCTGAGACCCCAACACTCTCCAAATATTCAGGGAAATCGTAAATAATGGCACTCCACAATGAGCTAGGTTGAACCCCAAATTCCAATGGGGGTGCCACCCAGTTATCTGTGTTCCTTTAGAGTGGGGCTGCGAATGGATTTTCCATCAATCACCTCTCCAGCCACAACCAGAGGACAGTCTGGGCTGTGCAGGAAGTTCGCCCTCACAGTAGATGCTGCCAATCCCACCAAGGCCTACAGTAAGGCTCCATGCCATTTCTGTGATCAACAACTTAAATAAGAGTAATTACAAAGGAATGAGGACAGAGTTAGCTGGAGTGAACTGGGAAAGGAGTTTAGCAGAAAAGACAGTTGATGAGCAATGGCAGACATTTAAGAAAATAGTTCATGAGTCACAACAAAGATATATCCCAGTGAGGAAGGAGGATTCTAGGAAGGGCATAAACCAACCATGGTTAACCTAGGAAGTTAAGGATAGAAAGTTGAAAGAAAAAACATACAATGTGGCAAAGATTAGTGGTAAGCCAGAGGATTTGGAAAGTTTTAAAAACCAACAAAAGATGACCAAAAAAATAATAGAGGGAGAAAATAAACTTTGAGTGTAAACTAGCAAGTAATATAAAAATGGACAGTAAGGGCTTCTTTAAATATATAAAAAGGAAGAGAGGCCAAAGTGAATATAGGCCCCTTAGAGAATGAGGCTGGGGAAATAATAATGGGGAACCAGGAAATGGCAGGGGACTGAATAAATGCTTTGCATCAGTCTTCACGGTAGAAGACTCCAATAGCAGTCCAAAAATACTAAATAATCAAGGGGCAAAAGGTTGGGGAGGAAATAAATACAATAACTATCACTAGAGAAAAAGTACTAGGGAAACTAATGGGGCTAAAGGCCGATAAGTCCCCTGGACCTGATGGGTTGCATCCTAGGATATTAACGGAAGTAGCTACACAAATAGTGGATTCACTGGTAGTAATTTTCCAAGAATCCTTAGATTCTGGAAAAGCCCCAGAGGATTGGAAAACTGCCAATGTAACACCCATATTCAAAAAGGGTGGGAAACAAAAAACATGTGAAGATAGGCCAGTTAGCTTAACATCCATCATTGGGAAAATGTTAGATTCTATTATAAAATATGTAATAGCATAGCAGTTAAAAAATCATAATCTAATCAAGCAGAGTCAGCATGGCTTCATGAAGGGGAAATTATGCCTGACAAATTTATTAGAATTCTTTGAGGAGGTAACAAGCAGGATAGATAAAGGGAAACGAATAGATGTAATATATTTGAATTTCCAAAAGGTGTTCAATAAGGTACCGCACATATGGTTACTTAATAAGATAAGAGCCCATGGTGTTGGCGGTAATATATTAGCATGGATAGGGGATTGCTAACTTATAGAAGACAGGGAGTTGGATAAGGGGGGCATTTTCAGGATGGCAACCTGTAACTAGTAGAGTGCCACAGGGTTCAGTGCTGGGGCCACAATTATTTACAATATATATTAATGACTTGGATGAGGGAAATGAATGTACTATCGCCAAGTTTGCGGATAACACAAAAATAGATGGGAAGGCAAGTGGTGAGGATGACACAAAGAGTCTACAGAGGGAAAAATGCAAGTTAAATGAATGGGAAGAAACTTAGCAGATGAAATATAATGTGGGAAAGTGTGAGGTTATGCACTTTGGCAGGAAGAATAGAGCAGCTGAATATTATTTAAATGGAGAAAGACTGTAGAAAGCTGCAGCACCAAGGGATTTGGGGGTCCTCGTGCATGAATCCCAAAAAGCTAACATATAAGTTCAGTAGGTAATAGGGAAGGCAAATGCAATGTTGGCCTTTATTTTAAAAGGAATGGAGTATAAAAACAGGGAAGTCTTGCTAAAACTATACAAGGCACTAATTAGACCACACCTGGAATACTGTGAACAGTTTTGGTCCCCTTATCTGAAGAAAGATATACTGGCATTGGAGGCAGTCCAGAGAAGGTTCACTAGGTTGATCCCGGGTCTGGGGGGGGTTTTCTTATGAGGAGAGGTTGAGTAGGTTGGGCCTGTACTCATTGGAGTTTAGAAGAATGAGAGGCGACCTTATTAAAACATCTAAGATTCTTAGGGGGCTTGACAGGGTAGATGCTGAGCGGTTGTTTCCCCTTTGGGAGAGTCTAGAACCAGAGGGCATAACCTCAGCGTGAGGGGTCACCTATTTAAGACAGAGATGAGGAGGAATTTCTTCTCTCAGAGGATAGTCAATCTGTGGAATTCTTTACCGCTGACAGCTGTAGAGGCTGGGTTAAGTATATTCAAAGCTGAGAAAGACAGATTTTTAATCAGTAAGAGAACCAACGGTTATGGGGAAAAAGCAGGAAAGTGGAGCTGAGGCTTATCAGATCAGCCATGATCTCATTGAATGGCAGAGCAGACTCAATGAGCCAAAAGGCCTACTTCTGCTCCTACGCCTTATCATTGAGCGAGATCAATCTTTCAGTGTAGGGGAAAGGATGGTCTTCACTGGTCTTCCTCTTGGCATTGGAAGTGGGTCCATGATGCTATTCCAACACCCAGCTGACACAAAGCAAATAATTCAGGCTTTGGGATGGAGGGTGGGGCCTCGGAGTGGAGGCCAGAGTCTCCAGTGTGGGGGCCAGAGTCTCCAGTGTGGGCAGAACCATGAGGCACTCATTCATAAGATCTAAGAATTAGGAGCAGGATTAGGCCATTCAAACCATCAAGCCTGCTCCACCATTCAATAAGATTATTGTTGATCTGATTGTGGGCTTGACTCCACTTTCTTGTCTGTCCCCCCATAACCCTTGACTCCCTTGTCAAACAAAAATCCGTCTAACTCAGCCTTGAACATACTCAAAGACCCAACCTCCACTCTCTGCGGAAGAGAATTCCAAAAACTAAGGAGCCTTTGAGAGAAGAAATTCTTCCTCATCTAAATGGGAGACCCCTTAGCTTTAAACTGTGCTCCCTTGTCCTCTATCCTGTCACACCCCTCAGAATCTTCCATTTTTCAATAAAATCACCGCTCATTCTTCTCAACTCCAATGGATACAGGCCCAACCTGCTCAACTTTGCCTCACAAGACAACGTCTTCATCCCAGGAATCAGCCAGGTGAACCTTCTCTGAAGTGTTTCTAATGTAAGTATATCCCTGCATAAGTAAGGAGATCTAAACTGTACACAGTATTCCAAGTGTGGTCTCAGTACAGTTGTAGCAAAACTTCCCTACTCCCCCTTGAAATAAAGGCTAATATTCCACTTACCTTCCCATTCGCTTGCTGTATTTGCATGCTAGCTATTTCTGAATCATGTACAAGTGCGCCCAGATCCCTCTGTATCACAGCATTCGCCATTCTTCCTGCAAAAGTGGACAACCTCACATTTTCCCACATTATATTCCATCTGCCAAATAAGTCTCCACTGAGACTGTCACTCTGTCCTCAAGAGTGGGTGATACAGAAAGGGAGGGAGAGGAAAGATATCTCTATCCTACTCGAACACGTTTCCTCCAACATAACACCAATCAAGCTGCTGGGAATGATAAAAACAGATAGGGATTCTAATGTCAACATAAAATTCTGCAATGAGGCCTTCCGGATGGATCTGCCGGCCTGTCTGTGCTTACCGAGCCTGCTCACAATCAACCTTTCCTCTGTAGCTGTCCAGGAAACCAGCAGGTAAGACATGGTCAGCCATAGCACGGGCTATGAACTGGCCCAGCATCTGCACATAAACACAGCACACTACACGTCAACAAGGAAGGAAAAACAAGTAAATAGGAAAGTTTCCAAACCAACACAGATACTCAGTACTGAGCAAAGCCCCACTGCATCAACACAACTCTCTTACACAGTATTCTGGGTAATTCTGCATCCCATGCATTGTCACCATGTTAAGGGGCCCCTCCTCCCCAACATAGCCCACTTCACTCCCGAGCTGCCTTTGGGGCTGCATCCAGTGCCAGTAACGAGCAAACAAAGCAGGTTTGACAATGTTGTCACTGTCATTGGGTCAGTGAAGCATGCACTGCATCAAGATTCACGTGTCATCCAAGTTTAGGCCTGTGGATCTTCTTACAGGTTGGGAATGCAGAGATAAAATGAACCAGGGTAAATTTATCCCTCCAGAACAACCTCATCCACCTGCATTCAGAGGTCTTTGCCCTCTCATGGCATGGCTGAGATCTAAGTGCCAGCTGGTACGAAAGGAGCACAGGTCAGGTCTGGTTAAGGCTGGCTGATACTTAGGCCCACTAAATGGCCCAACTCCATTTGGAGTGCAAGGGCTCCAGCGATTTTTAACCAGGAGTTTCAGGATCACAAATACAAAAGAAAAAAATAGAACAGAAGAGCAGCAAAAGCTATAGGAGAAAAATCATTTTCACCCAGCGATTGGTCAAGGTTTGGAATGCACTGTCTGACGGTGTGGTGGAGGCAAGACCGATCAAAGCATTCAAAAGAGTATTAGACAGTTTTCTTAAAAGGAAGAATGTGCAGGATTACGGGGAGAAGGCAAGAGAATGGCACTAATGAATTGCTCATTTGGAGAGCCGGTGCAGACACAATGGACCGAATGGCCTCCTTCTGTGCAGACATCAGCATGAACCCACTGCTACATTGGAACTGCACCACATTTCCTCTAATGGCAGAGATGCAGAGAGGATCAATCATTTGTACATACCTGAGGAGCCTCGGGCGTGTCGAGGACGAGGTCTGGCAAATCGCGCAGGAGCAGGTCGAAAGCCAAAGCCACGTCTTCGACTGACATCCGCTTCCCCATCAGGTCGGCCAGGAGACGGGACATCAACTCCCGGTGGCTTGCCTTGCCCTCCAGGGACAGGGTCACAGACAGGAATGGAAGCTTGCTCTTCTTGCTGCCGAGGTTCAGCTGAGCCAGGAGGGTCTGCAAAGGGATGAAACAGCGTCATGCAATTTCTCGTGTAGACCGAGCACACGGGCAAAATGCTGCACCTGTACCCACGGGGTATCAACATGCACCCGTCGACTCCTAACCCCGCCCTCCCACCCACCTCCATTTTCCCCCAGGGGCACTGACTCCTGTCAACAGCATGACCCCAACAGAATCAGTACCTCCTCCCAAATCTCCTGTCATCTTACCTAACTTACTGCAATTTGCCTTAACTTGTGTCTGACTGAAACTGTTAAAGGGTCAGGGGAAAATGAACCAAAGTATGTCCGTATTTATGTAGTGCCTTTAAATACAGTGAAGCATCCCAAGGCTCTTGACAGGAGAGTTACCAACAAAATTTGACACAAACCACATGAGGAGACCTAAGCAGCTGATGACACAGACACCAAGTGTTCCCTAATTTTACCCCTGGAAGATCTGGCTCCAATTTTTAGACCATGTCCCTAGTCCTAGGCTTCCCAACAAGAGGAAATACGTTCTCTCTATCCTATCTGATTCCTTCAATATCTTGAAGACTTTGATCAAATCACTCCTTAGCCTTGCAAATTCCCAGGAATAACAAACTCTAATTTCTTCTCATTTAATCCTTCACGTCCAGGCATCATTGTTAAAATCAACGTTGCATTCACATCCTTCTGGAAATGTGGTGCCCGGAACTGCTCACAGTAACCCTATTTTTAGGTCAGTGGTTCTATCAGTTATCATGGTATCATTGCAGGCCTGGGTCACAACTTGGCTCTGAAAAGCGAGTTTCTGTAATCTCGCTCAGATCCATACCTAACCCAACAATCATTCCGGATTGAATCCTATCAGCTTTGACTGGAGACTCCTGATGGGGAAGGGGAAGCTGGGAGAGGAGAGGGAGGGAGCTAGGAGCAGAGAGGGTGGAGCAAGGGGGGGTGAGGGGAGGGGAGAGGGAGACGGGGAGGGGGGAGAGAGAGAAGAGAGAATCTCACTTACAGCAACCTCCTTCGTATCTCCATGCTGAAAGTATTCCTGGATGATAGGTGTCACCGCTTTTTCAAACTCGCAATCATCCAGTTCAGGGACAACCGTTTGGTAAACTGTCTCGCCCTACAACAAACCAAACATCAGTCATTACCAGGGCTGCAGACTCATCACTTTCACAGCACACCAAGCAGGCCAAATGAGGAATTTACCTAAATGTAGCAGCACAGAAACAGGAGGCAGCCATTCAGCCCCTCAAATCTGTCCCTGCTTTCATTTAAATCATGGATACCTTTACCTCAATTCAATCCTCCCACCTTTACTCCACATCCGTTTATATGCTCACTTGACAAACCTATTGCGCTCAATCTTGAACATTTTAAGTGACTCTGAGTTCAGACTTGCAAGAGAGTTCCAGGTTTCCACTACACTTTGTGAAAAAGTGCTTCCCAGTTTCAGCCCTGAATGGCCTAACTCTAATTTGAAGATTGGGGCTCCCTTGTTCTGTGCAAAGCTAGGCTCATGTAGATTGTTAAATAGAATAAGCTAATAAAAAGAAAAAATAACATTTATAAAGCACTTTTCACAAACACTGGACATCTCAAAGCATTTTACAGCCAATTAAATACTTCTTACTGCTGTAATGTAGAAAACACGGCAGCCAACTTGTGCACAGCAAGCTCCCACAACAGCAATGCAACAACCTAGAAAATCTGTTTTTTCTGATGTTGATTTAGGAATAAATACCAGCCAGAACATCAGGGATAACTCCCCTGCTCTTCTTCGAAATAGTGCCATGGCATCTTTTACACCCGACCCAGCAGGCAGATGTGGCCTCAGTTTAACATCTTACCTGAAAGACGGCACCTCCAACAGTGCAGTGCTCCCTCAGTGCTGCACTGGAGTATCAGCCCTGGAGTGCGACTTGAACCCAGAAGTTTGTGACTCAGAGGCAAGAGTGCTACCTACTGAGCCACAGCTGACATCCGACATGAGCATTATATAATACTGGGTTAGAATTGCTAGGTGAAAATATACAATAAAGACAGGCATGCAGCTGAAAGCAACAGGCTTTTTGTGACAACAGCATGAGAAGTAGGAACTTCAATTGCCAATGTAGGTAGAGGAACTGCTTCCTTGGCAATAAAGACTGGAAGAGATAAAGAACTCAAGTGCATACACAAGAAAGAATAACAGCAAATAAACTAAATGATAGCAACTGTGTGAGTAGGATACACACAGGGAGGTAGTGATGACATTATGGTACACATATTTGTCCTATAGAATGAAGGTAATGAAGACAACAACAATCAGAAGCTCAAAATGGGACTCTTCAATCTAACCTTTCTGAGACGACTGTAAGCAGCAGAGACATTTTCTCCTGGAGTAAGAGAGTATTACTGGTACCTATAGACACTGCATGTAAGGAGTTCATTATCTCATTGACTGAATTTAATAAAACATCAACCAGACATTTTCAGTGTTCGCTTGTCGACAAACTTTTATCAAAGGTAATATCCCATAATATTCACTCAGATGTGCAATAGGCAGATATGAAAATATCCTACAATACCTCCATATAATGGCACCTGGAATGAATGGCAATAGCTTCCACAAGCCCCTAAGGGAAAGAGGGGTATCTGACAGCACTCTACATAAATCCAAAGTTCTGGAGTCTTCCACCAGGGAAAGTTTCTCTGACTATATCAAGTCATTGTAATATTTTAAACACAGAGACACAGACAGCACAGGTCACCCCTTGACTGTTTTAAATTTGAGAGCAAGCCAAGAATACCTGTTTATCGTCGTCATAGTTGGGATCACGGATGTCGGGCTGCTCCACATCATACACCTGAGCTGCAGCACCCCAGACGCCTTTGCCGCCAGCACCTCCTTCAACACACACACAACATCTGCATCAGATCAAGCCTCACATTCACTGAAGTGAACTGTGCAACCTTTCAGCAGACACCATGTGAATTACATAGCATCAAAAGAATATACAACACAGAAGTAGGCCAAATGACTCAACCAGTCCATCTCACTGTTCATGTTCCACTCAAGCTTCCTCCCAGCCTTCCTTATCTTAATTACCCTTTACTCCTTCCTCCCTCAGATGTTTGTATTCTTGCTTTTTAGCAGAATATTTTTCCTGTTGACCCTGTTTTAAGCGCTTGCCATTGATGTTCTACAGCACTGTTTGCTAATATTGTTGTCCATTTCATTTTCCCAACTTCTATTCTCTGCCCCTTAAAATTGACTTTTCTCCAAATTATTAACCCAGCCTTTGTCATGCTTGTGTTCTTCTCAATTATCTTAATTTCATCTCATATTGTTTCCCAATTTTTCCTTCTCTTATTTGCTCCGCTTCATTCCCTATTAAGAGACCCAGCAACAAAATCTCCCTTGCTGGGTTTCTTAAACACTGGGTCAAAAAGGAGTCCTGTCCACATTGTAGGAACTCCATTCCCTTTTCTCATTTATCCGCCTCGTCTGGCCAATTATATTAAGAGTAGTTGAAAAGCCAGCATGATTATTATTCTATGCTTTTACCCATTTCCCTAATTTGTCTGCATATTCCTTCTTCCATCTCCCTTCCACTATTAGGCAATTCGTAGAGAGGAACATAGGAACAGGAGAAGGCCATTCAGCCCGACGAGCCTGCCCTGCCATTCAATACAATCATGGTTGATCAAACACTTCAATGCCTTTTACCCACAGTATCCCCATAACCCTTTACGTTATTGTTAATCAAAAATCTGTCAACCTCTACCTTAAACATACTCAATGACTGAGCTTCCATGGCCCTCTGGGGTTGAGAATTCCAAAGGTTCACAACCATCTGGGTAAAGAAATTTCTCCTCATCTCGGTCCTAAGCAGCTTCCCCTTTATTTTGAAATTGTGTCCCCTGGTTCCAGACTCCCCAACCAGGGGAAACACCGTGTCTATTCCTTTAAGTATTTTGTAGGTTTCAATGAGATCACCTCTCATTCTTCGAAACTCTAGAGAATGCAGGCCCAGTTTTCCCAATTTCTCTTCATAACACAGTCCCGCCATCCCTGGAACAAGTCTGATGAACCTTCATTGCACTCCCTCTATGGCAATAACATCCTGAGGTAAGGGGACCAAAACTGCACACAGTACTCCAGGTGCAGTCTAACCAAGCTTCTATACAATTGAAGCAAGACTTCACTACTCCTGTACTAAAATCCTCTTACGATAAATGCTAACATTCTGTTAGCCTTCCTAATTGCTTGCTGCACCTGCATGTTAGCTTTCAGTGACTTATGGACAAGGACATCCAAGTCCCTTTGTACATCTACACTTTCTAATCTCTTACAATTTAGGAAACACTCTGCACTTCTGTTCCTTCTATCAAATTGGATTACTTCACATTTTTCCACATTATACACCATCTGCCATGTTCCTGCCCATTCGCTAAGTCTGTCCAAATCCTCCTGTAGCCGCTTTACATCTTCCTCACAACACACATTCCCGCCTAGCTTCGTATCATTTGCGAACTTGGAAATATTACATTTGGTCCCCACATCCAAATCATTGATATATATTGTGAACAGCTGGGGCCCAAGTACTGATCCTTGCTGTACCCCACTAACCACAGCCTGTCAATGCAAGAATGACCCATTTATTCCTACTCTCTGTTTCCTGCCTGTTAGCCAATCCTTAATCCATGCCAGTATATTGCCTCTTATCCTATGTGCTTTAGTTTGCTAATCAGCCTTCTGAAAATCCAAGTATACTATGTCCATCAATTCTCCTTTATTAATTTTGTTGGAGTGTTTTGAGGATGTTACCAACAAGTTCGTCAAACATGATTTCCCATTCGTAAATCCATGCTGACTATGCCCAATCAGATAATGTTTATCCAAGTGTCCGTTTATCACATTCTTTATAATGGATTCTAGCATTTTCTCTACTACTGATGTAAGGCTAACAGGTCTGTAGTTCCCTGTTTTCTCTCTCCCTCCCTTCTTAAATAGTAAGGTGACATTTGTTACCTTCCAATCTTTAGAAACCATTCCAGAATCTACAGAATTTTGGAAAATGATCACCAATTCATCCACTATCTCTACAGCTACCTCTTTCAATACTCTGGGATGCAGAACATCAGGTCCTGGGGGCTTATCAACTTTCAGTCCCATTGATTTCTCCAATACACCTTCTTACCTACGCTAATTTCCATCAACTCTTCATTCTCCCTAGTCCCTTCTCTAAATCTGGGAGATTTCCTGCATCTTCCTCAGTGAAAACAGACACAAAGTAATCATTTAGCTTCTGTGCCATTTCTCTATTCCCCATTATGAATTCTCCTGACTCTGCCTGTATGGACCCACATTTGTCTTAGCCAAACGCTTCCCTTTTACATACCTATAGGAGCTTTTACAGTCCGTTTTTATGTTTTTTGCCAGGTTGCATTCATATTCTATTCTCCCTTTCTTTACCAGTTTCTTGGTCTTCCTTTGCTGTATTCTAAAAACCACCCAATCCTCAGGTTTACTACTACCTTCTGGCAAGATTATAAGCCTTTTCTTTTAATCTTATACAATCCTTAACTTCCTTTGTCAGCCACGGTTGATTGACTTTTTTGGGGGTATTTGCACCTTGAAGGCATGTATAGGTGCTATAAGCTATGTAATAGTTCTTTGAAGACTATCCATTGCCAATGTAGTCATACCTTTTAATGTATTTTCCCAATCCACCTCAGCCAATTTGTCCCTCATGCCTTCATAATTTCCTTTATTCATCCACGAGTGTGATTGCTCCTTTATTGTCTTTTATCTTTATTAACTTGGATTCTAATTTTGTCTTAATGATGGTTGCATCACTTTTTATACTGCCTGCAGAGATAGCAGGTGCATTAATTATAGTCCTCCAAAACTCATTATCCAGAAGGGATCCAGTTTATTAAAAAATAGCTAATGTAACACCTTTATTCAAGAAAGGAGGCAGACAGAAAGCTGGAAACTACTGGCCAGTTAGCCTAACATCTGTCATTGGGAAATTTCTCAAATCCATTATTAAGGAGGTTATAGCAGAATACTTAGAAAATCATAATGTGATCAGGCAGAGTCAACATGGTTTTATGAAAGGGAAACCATGTTTAACTAATTTATTAGAATTTTTGAGGAAGTAACAAACAACATGGATAAAGGGGAACCAGTGGATGTGGTGTACTTGGATTTCCAAAAAGGCATTTGATAAGGTGCCACATTAAAGACTACTACACAAAATAAGAGCTCATAGTGTAGGGGGCAACATATTAGCATGAATAAAGGATTGGTTAGCTAACAGGAAGCTAACAGTAGGGCTAAATGGGTCTTTTTCGGGTTGGCAGGATGTAACAAGTGGAGTGCCACAGGGATCAGTACTGGGGTCTCAACTATTTACAATTTATACCAATCACTTGGATGAAGGGTGTGAATGTATGGTTTGATGGTGACACCAAGATAGGTAGGAAAGTAAATTGTCAAGAGGAGGTAGAGAGTCTGCAAACGGGATATAGACAGGTTAAGTGAGTGGGCAAAAATTTGGCAGATGGAACGTAATGTGGGAAAACGTGAAGTTGTCCACTTTGGCAGGAAGAATAGGAAAGCAGTATACTGTTTAAATGGAGAAAGATTGCAGAATTTGGTGGTACAGAGGGAAATGGGTGTCCTGGTACAGGAATCAAAAAAAGTTAGTATGCAGATACAGCAAGTGATTAGGAAAGCAAATAGAATGTTGCCATTTATTTCAAGAGGAATGGAACATAACAGGAGGGAATTTTTACTGCAACTGTACAGGGAATTGGTGAGACCATATCCGGAGTAGTGTGTACAGTTTTGGTCTCCTTATTTGAAAAAAAATAATTGCATTTGAAGCAGTGCAAAGAAGGCTGACTCAACATATTCCTGGGATGAAGGGTTTATCTTATGAAGAAATGTTGGACAAGTTGGTCCTACCCACTGGAGTTTGGAAGAATGAGAGGTGATCTTATTAAAACATGAGATCCTAAGGGGACTTGATAGGATAGCTACCAGGAGGATGTTCCCACTTGTGGGGGAGACTAGAACTAGGGGGCAAAGTTTTAAGAACAAGAGGTCTCCCTTTTAGGAGTAAGATGAGGAGATTTTTTTTCCTCTCAGAGGGTCATTAGTCTGTGGAATTCTCTTTCCCAGAGAGCAGTGGAGGCTGCGTCATTGAATTTATTCAAGGCAGAGTTAGACAGATTTTTGATAGACAAGGGACTCAAGGGTTACGGGAAGCAGACAGGAAAGTGTAGCTGAGACCACAAACAGATCAGCCATGATCTTATTGAATGACAGAGCAGGCCCAAAGCGCTGAATGGCCTACTCATGGCCTAAGTGCTATGTTCCTATGATATCATCTCTAATAAGTACAGGTACTCCAGCTCTCCCTTTTTTTCCCCCAAAATACATTATACCCTGCAATGTTTAATCCCAGTCCTGATTTTTCTATAGCCATGTCTCAGTAACCATTAGCATAGCTGGTTCCTCAATGTACTATTGCCTTCAGCTCTCCTGTATTATTACAGACACTGTGTGCATAACTTTGCAGACAGTTTAACTGCATTTTTAATAGCAGTTCCTCTTGATGTATTTTTAATCATCTTGTAAAACTATTGTTCTATAACTCTATTTATTCCCTGGCTATTTATGTCCTCTATTAGCATCTTTCCTGTTTCATTTATATTTCGACTGGTTTCATTTCACGCACACAGTGAAGCATCGGGGGTGGAGGGGTGGGAGATGCTCCCCCTGGTGGTTTGCTGAGCACCTGAATTGAAACAGTTTGTGCCAAAATGCTCCTGGCGCAGGAGTAACTCCTTGGTTTAACCATTGCTCCATTTGCACTGCTCCTTCCTGTGCCTTCACAACACAAGCTGTTGGCACATGGCATTTATCAACCCATTTAAGGCACCCCTTAAAGTAAGGTCACTTCTAACTCTGAATTCACCTCCCATCATCGCTTAAGGAGCCAGGCAGATTACTTGCTGAGGCAGGTCCAAGTGTAATGATGATCCAGTACAAAACCTTTAAAAAAGCCTCAGTTGGAGTATTGTGTATTGTCTTGAGCTCCATACTATAATGAGGACACTGAAGCATTAGAGAGAGTACAACTCAGACACTGTGTGGTAATAAGGAAATAGAAATATGAAGACAGGCTTACAATTTACCCTCGAGCTTCAACATCCACCCCCCTCACCCATCCTGACCTGAACTCCTGCAATTACCTTTCTTCGGAAGTCCCCGGCCTTTCCCAGATCGCGATTTCTTGTCTCCCATTTTGCCTTTAGTGCCAGGAGCCTCCGCATTGTCAGAGAAGGACTCGCGGCCAGACTCGGAGTCACGCGACGAATTCTTCCTCAACTTCCTCTTGGCCTTAGCACTAAGACGTGCTTCTTGCAATTCCCCCTCCCGGCTCCCAGCTTGCTTTGCTTCATTTCCATCTTCGGTCAGAGGGCAGGCGTCAGCCGCTGCAAAAAATGACAACAATGACATGCATTTACATACAAACATATGAAATAGGAGAAGTAGGCAATTCGGCCCCTCAAGCCTTCTCTGCTATTCAATAAGACCGTGGCTGATCTGTTTGAGTTTTAAGTTCGATATTCCCATCTACCCCTGATAACCTTAGATTTTTGTTAGGCAAGGGAATCAATCTACCTCCACCTTAAAAATATTCAATGAAAAATATTCAATTAATATAGCATCTTTGACATAGCAAAAGATCCCAACATGTTTCACAGGAATGTTATTAAATAAAAGTTGACACTGAGACAAAGGAGAAGGTATTACGAGAGGTGACCACACATTGGTCTAAGAGATAGGTTTGAAGAAGCACCTTAAAAAGGAACTGTTATTTTTATTTCAGCACCTTTCACAATTCCAATGTATCCCAACTCACTGTACAGTCAATGAAGCACTTCCAAAGTGTAGTCACTGTTATAATCTTGGGAAATGTGGCAGCCAATTTGCACATGGCAAGCTCCCACAAATAGTAATGCAATAACGACCAGATAACCTCTTTCTGTGATGTTGGTTGAGGCATAAATATTGACCAGGTCATTGGGGATAACTTCCCTGCCTTCTTCACAATGTTGCCAATGGAATCTTTTGCATCACGGGAAGGGAAGCTCAGACTAACTTCTCATCTGAAAGACAGCACCTTCCAAGAATGCAGTGCTCCCTCAGTGCTGCACTGGAGTGTCAGCATAGGTTTTGATGCTGAAGCCCCTGGAGTGAGATTTGAACCCACTGAGTCATGGCTCATGATTCTGAGCCAAAGGATTAATGCTCCTGACCAACAGGCAATACTAGCAGCTCATCCCACTCCCACATCCCGTGACCTCTCTCCCCTGCAGTTGGTGCCAAGTTAGGGAATTTCCCAATGGCAGGATCTAAAGTTGACCTCACTGTTATTACAAACCAGCTGGAGCTTCCTCTGCCTGTTGCAGGTACAGCACAGAGGGATGCCATTCGACTCTTTGAAAGAGGTATTCATTTAGTCTTACTCCCTTCAGCCAGCACAAAAAAAATAAGAACTTAATATAAAAAATATAGGAGCTGGAGAACAGCCATTCAGCCCATTGAGCCTACTCAGCCATTCAACACAATCATAGTCAATCTTCTACCTCAACTCTGCCTTCCTCTATCATCTCCATATTTGTTTTTTTTATTGTTCATTCATGAGATGTGGGCTTCACTGGCTGGGCCAGCATTTCTTGCCCATCCCTAGTTGCCCTTGAGAAGGTGGTGGTGAGCTGCCTTCTTGAACTGCTACAGTCCATGTGGTGTAGGTACACCCACAGTGCTGTTAGGGAGAGAGTTCCAGGATTTTGACCCAGTGACAGTGAAGGAACTGTGATGTATTTCCAAGTCAGGATGGTGAGTGACTTGGAAGGGAACATTCAGGTGGTGGTGTTCCCATCTATCTGCTGCCCTTATCCTTCCGGATGGTAGTGGTCGTGGGTTTGGAAGGTGCTGTCTAAGGAGCCTTGGTGAATTCCTGCAGTGCATCTTGTAGATGGTACACACTGCTGCTACTGTGCGTTGGTGGTGGAAGGAGTGAATGTTTGTGGATGTGGCGCCAATCAAGTGGGCTGCTTTGTCCTGTATGGTGTCAATCTTCTTCAATGTTGTAGGAGCTGCACTCATCCAGACAAGTGGGGAGTATTCCATCACATTCCTGGCTTGTGCCTTTTAGATGGTGGACTGGCTCTGGGGAGTCAGGAGGTGAGTTACTCGTCACACGATTCCTAGCCTCTGACCTGCTCTTGTAGTCACAGTATTTATATGGCTAGTCCAGTTCAGTTTCTGGTCAATGGTAACCCCCCCCAAGGATGTTGATAGTGGGGTAGTCAGTGATGGTAATGCCACTGAACATCAAGGGGCGACGGTTGGATTCTCTCTTGTTGGAGATGGTCATTGCCTGGTACTTGCGTGGCGCGAATGTTACTTGCCACTTATCAGCCCAAGCCTGGATATTGTCCAGGTCTTGCTGCATTTGGACATGGACTGATTCAGTATCTGAGGAGTCACGAATGGTGCTGAACATTGTGCAATCATCAGCGAGCATCCCCACGTCTGACCTTATGATGGAAGGAAAGTCATTAATAAAGCAGCTTAAGATTGTGGGGCCTAGGACACCACCCTGAGGAACTCCTGCAGTGATGTCCTGGAGCTGAGATGACTGACCTCCAACAACCACAACCATCTTCCTTTGTGCTAGGTATAACTCCAACCAATGGAGAGTTTTCCCCGATTCCCACTGACCCCAGTTTTGCTAGGGCACCTTGATGCCACACTTGGACAAATGCTGCTTTGATGTCACCTCACCTCGGGAGTTCAGCTCTTTTTCCATGTTTGAACCAAGGCTGTAATGAGGTCAGGAGCTGAATGGCCCTGGCAGAACCCAAACTGGGCATCAGTGAGCAAGTTATTGCAAGTGCCGCTTGCTAGCACTGTTGATGACTCCTTCCATTACTTTACTGATGATTGAGAGTAGACTGATGAGGTGGTAATTGGCCAGGTTGGATTTGTCCTGCTTTGTGTACAGGACATACCTGGGCAATTTTCCACATAGCCGGGTAGGTGCCAGTGTTGTAGCTGCACTGCAGCAGCTTGGCTTGGGGTGCGGCAAGTTCTAGAGCACAAGTCTTCATTACTATTGTCAGAATATTGTCAGGGCCCATAGCCTTTGCAATATCCAGTGCCTTCAGCCGTTTCTTGATATCACGTGGAGCGAATCGAATTGGCTGAAGACTGGCATCTGTGATGCTAGGGACCTCCGGAGGAGGCCGAGATGGATCATCCACTTGGCACTTCTGGCTGAAGATTGTTGCGAATGCTTCAGCCTTATCTTTTGCACTGCTGTGCTGGGCTCCTCCAATATTGAGGATGGGGATATTTGTGGAGCCTCCTCCTCCAGTCAGTTGCTTAATTGTCCACCACCATTCACGACTAGATGTGGCAGGACTGCAGAGCTTAGACCTGATCCGTTGATTGTGGGATCGCTTAGCTCTGTCTATCACTTGCTGCTTATGCTGTTTGGCATGCAAATAGTCCTGTTTTATAGCTTCACCAGGTTGACACCTCATTATCAGGTTTGCCTGGTGCTGCTCCTGGCATGCCCTCCTGCACTCTTCATTGAACCAGGGTTGATCGCCTGGCTTGATGGTAATGGTAGAGTGGGGGATACGCCGGGCCATGAGGTTACAGATTGTGTTCGAATACAATTCTGCTGCTGCTGATGGCCCACAGTGCCTCATGGATGCCCAGTCTTGAGTTACTAGATCTGTTCAAAATCTATCCCATTTAGCATGGTGGTAGTGCCACACAACACAATGGAGGGCATCCTCAATGTGAAGGCGGGACTTCGTCTCCACAATGACTGTGCAGTGGTCATTCCTACCGATACTGTCATGGACAGATGCATCTGCGGTAGGCAGGTTGGTGAGGATGAGGTCAAGTATGGCTTTCCCTCTTGTTGGTTCCCTCACCACCTACTATGTCATTTAGGACTCAGCCAGCTCTGTCAGTAGTGGTGCTACCGATTCACTCTTGGTGATGGACATTGAAGTCCCCCACCCAGAGTACATTCTGTGCCCTTGCCACCCTCAGTGCTTCCTCCAAGTGATGTTCAACATGGAGGAGCACTGATTCATCAGATGAGGGAGTGCTGTATGAGGTAATCAGCAGCAGGTTTCCTTGCCCATGTTTGACCTGATGCCATGAGACTTCATGGGGTCCGGAGTCAATGTTGAGGACTCCCAGGGCAACTCCCTCCCAACTGTATACCACTGTGCTACCACCTCTGCTGGGTCTGTCCTGCCGGTGGGACAGGACATACTCAGGGATGGTGATGGTGGTGTCTGGGACATTATCTGTAAGGTATGATTCCGTGAGGATGACTATGTCAGGCTGTTGCTTGACTAGTCTGTGAGACAGCTCTCCCAATTTTGGCACAAGCCCCCAGATGGTAGTAAGGAGGACTTTGCAGGGTCGACAGGGCTGCTATTACCGTGGTCGTTTCCGGTGTCCAGGTCGATGCCGGGTGGTCCGTCCAGTTTCATTCCTTTTTTGTGACTTTGTCGCGGTTTGTTACAACTGAATGCCTTGCTAGGCCATTTCAGAGGACAGTTAAGAGTCAACCACATTGCTGTGGGTCTGGAGTCACATGTAGGCCAGACCAGGTAAGAACGAAATATTTCCTTCCCTGAAGGACATTAGTGAACCAGATACAACGATCGACAATGGTTTCATGGTCATCAATGGACTTTTAATTCCAGATTTTTATTAAATTCAAATTCCACCATCTGCTGTGCTGGGATTCAAACCCAGGTCCCCAGAGCATTACCCTGGGTCTCTGGATTACTAAGGTAAAAGCAAAAAACTGCAGATGCTGGAAATCTAAAACAAAAATAAAAATACCTGGAAAAACTCAGCAGGTCTGACAGCATCTGCGGAGAGGAACACAGTTAACGTTACGAGTCCGTATAACTCTTCAATAGAACTAAGGAAAAATAGAAAATATTTCACCTCTTTTCTATTTTTCCTTAGTTCTGTTGAAGAGTCATACGGACTCGAAATGTTAACTGTGTTCCTCTCCGCAGATGCTGTCAGACCTGCTGAGTTTTTCCAGGTATTTTTATTTTTGTCTCTGGATTACTAGTCCAGCGACAATACCACTATGCCTTCGCACCCGCCCCTGTCTCTTAATCCCCTTAGATTTTGAAATACTATTGACCTTTGTTAAGAATATAATTAATGACTGAGCATGCACAGCTCTCTGGGGTATTCCACAGGTCCACAACCCTCTGAACAAAGGAATTCTTCATCTCAGACCTAAATGGTTGACCCCTTGTTCTGTTTTAATGAGCCCCAGTCATGGACCCTACAGCCAGGGGAAACAAACTCTCAGCATCTACTCTATGAAACTCTAAGAATTTTATATGTGTAAGTGGTTCCCGTTCCCCTCCTACACTGGTTCTTTCACTTTAGGATTTTATAGAGAACAAAATTGCACAAACACAGGGTTCGGCTCAACTACAAACTTGCTGCTTTTTAGAAATAAATGTCCTAACACCCTAATACGAAACTCTAAACTGGTTTAAATGACAACACCTCAATTGGTTTTTCCGATTTAAATCCCTCCATAATTCAACCTCAGCTCCCAACCAAAACCAAAGTCACCACAACTTATTAGGAAAAACCTTTACTGGAAAAACCACAGGCAAAACGCCAAATTTCTGCCCCATCTGTACTTAGTTCAACTCAAACAACTCAAACCCCCTAGATTTGGTCGTTACTCTAATCTATCAGCCCCAATACCCCTCGGATTTGGCTGATAACTTAATCCTCCACATGGTTGGTCCTTCCAGTGAGAACATACAGCGAGCCTGGTTGACCCTTCCTGACCCTCCTTCTTGACTGCAAAGCCAAACCCTTCACTCTTGTCCTTTTTATGATCATCCTTATCAAAATATCATGAACACATTTCCTGAGGCCATCCTGCTAGATGGTTAGTGCTTAGCACCTTCTTTGATCCTTCAAGTCTGTCCCAGACACACCTGCTCAGTGCTGATGTCGTTTCCACAACTGAAAACAATGAATCCCACCAAGGTGAGGTATCCCTGGCTCCAAAGCTGATCTTTATGCGAAGGGTTTCTCTCCTTCTGTGACAGGAGTGAATGGATGAAAACAAAAAGCTAAAAGCTACTGCGGATGCTGGAAATCCAAAACAAAAACAGAATTACCTGGAAAAACTCAGCAGGTCTGGCAGCATCGGCGGAGAAGAAATCAGTTAACGCTTCGAGCCTTCATGGCCCTTTGGCAGAACTGAAGCATAGTTAGGAGAAGGGAGAAATATAAACTGGTTTAAGGTGGGGGGGGGGGGGGGGGGGGAAGAGACGTTGAGGGTGTGGTGATTGTGGAGATAAGCAGTGATAGGAGCAGATAATCAAAAGATGTCACAGACAAAAGGGTCAAAGAGGTGTTGAAGGTGGTGATATTTATCTAAGAAAAGTGCTAATTAAGAATGGAAGACAGGATATTCAAAGTACAGCTCTAGTGGGGGTGGGGTGGACAGACTAACAAGGTTTTAGTTTTAGATTTAAAAATAATGGAAATAGGTGGGGAAAGAAGAATCTATATAAATTATTGAAAAAAAAAAAGGGGGGGCGGGGGAGGGGGGAGAAACGGGGTGGGGATGGAGGGAGGGGGAGTTTAAGATCTAAAGTTGTTGAATTCAATATTCAGCCCGGAAGGCTGTAAAGTGCCTAGTCGGAAGATGAGGTGCTGTTCCTCCAGTTTGCGTTGGGCTTCACTGGAACAATGCAGCAAGCCAAGGACAGACATGTGGGCAAGAGAACAGGGTGGAGTGTTTAAATGGCAAGCGACAGGGAGGTTTGGGTCTTTCTTGCGGACAGACCGCAGGTGTTCCGCAAAACGGTCGCCCAGTTTGCGTTTGGTCTCTCCAATGTAGAGGAGACCGCATTGGGAGCAATGAATGCAGTAGACTAAGTTAGGGGAAATGCAATTGAAATGCTGCTTCACTTGAAAGGAGTGTTTGGGCCCTTGGACGGTGAGGAGAGAGGAAGTGAAGGGGCAGGTGTTGCATCTTCTGCGTGGGCATGGGGAGGTGCCATAAGTGGGGGTTGAGGAGTAGGGGGTGATGGAGGAGTGGACCAGGGTGTCCTGGAGGGAACGATCCCTACGGAATGCCGTCAGGGGGGGGTGAAGGGAAGATGTGTTTGGTGGTGGCATCATGCTGGAGTTGGCGGAAATGGCGGAGGATGATCCTTTGAATGCGGAGGCTGGTGGGGTGATAAGTGAGGACAAGGGGGACCCTATCATGTTTCTGGGGAGGAGAAGGCGTGAGGGAGGATGCGCGGGATATGGGCCGGACACGGTTGAGGGCCCTGTCAACGACCGTGGATGGAAAACCTCGGTTAAGGAAGAAGGAGGACATGTCAGAGGAGCTGTTTTTGAAGGTAGCATCATCAGAACAGATGCGACGGAGGCGAAGGAACTGAGAGAATGGGATGGAGTCTTTACACGAAGCGGGGTGTGAGGAGCTGTAGTCGAGGTAGCTGTGGGAGTCGGTAGGCTTGTAATGGATATTGGTGGACAGTCTATCATCAGAAATTGAGACAGAGAGGTCAAGGAAGGGAAGAGAAGTGTCAGAGATGGACCATGTGAAAATGATGGAGGGGTGGAGATTGGAAGCAAAATTAATAAATTTTTCCAGGTCCCGTCGAGAGCATGAAGCAGCACCGAAGTAATCATCGATGTACCGGAGAAAGAGTTGTGGGAGGGGGCCGGAGTAGGACTGGAACAAGGAATGTTCCACATACCCCATAAAGAGACAGGAATAGCTGGGGCCCATGCGGGTACCCATAGCCACACCTTTTATTTGGAGGAAGTGAGAGGAGTTAAAGGAGAAATTGTTCAGTGTGAGAACAAGTTCAGCCAGACGGAGGAGAGTAGTGGTGGATGGGGATTGTTGGGGCCTCTGTTCAAGGAAGAAGCTAAGGGCCCTCAGACCATCCTGGTGGGGGATGGGGGTGTAGAGGGATTGGACATCCATGGTGAAGAGGAAGCGGTTGGGGCCAGGGAACTGGAAATTGTTGATGTGACGTAAGGTGTCAGAGGAATCACGGATGTAGGTGGGAAGGGACTGGACAAGGGGAGAGAGAAGGGAGTCAAGATAACGAGAAATTAGTTCCGTGGGGCAGGAACAGGCTGACACGATCGGTCTGCCAGGACAGTTCAGTTTGTGGATTTTGGGTAGGAGGTAGAAGCGGGCCGTCCGAGGTTGGGCGACTATCAAGTTGGAAGCTGTGGGAGGAAGATCTCCAGAGGAGATGAGGTCAGTGACAGTCCTGGAAACAATGGCTTGATGTTCTGTGGTGGGGTCATGGATGTTGTCTGGGGTCATTTGGTTGTGACAATGGTCTCCTTCATTTCTTAATTAGATTACATGATGGCGGTTATCTTGTGGTCACTGCTATGATGTCGTCTTAAATTCCAATCCTTTTAATAGTATCAGTTCTGTTGTGATGTTGGAATGTCTGAGATTAACCCCCGCCCCACAATGTAGCCTGCCTTGGTGCATTTGTTTTGAAGCTGGGCTTTCATTCACAGTGCTTGTGTCTGTGGGGGTTTTGGGGTTCTTCCATCACATTTTATATAGGCCAGCTGCAGGGGGTTCTGATCCCACATGTGTTTCAATAAGATTACCTTTTATTCTTCCAAACTCCAGGGAATATAGGCCTAGTCTGCTCAATGTTTACAGTTTTGGCCTCCTTAAGGAAGGATATATTTGCCTTAAAAGGGAATGTAATCAAAGTTAAGTAAACTTTTCCTAGAAGGCTTTGTCCTATGAGGAGATATTTTTTCCATCATCAATCAGTTCCAGGACATCACTGCAGGAGTTCCTCAGGGTCGTGTCCAACCATCTTCATCAATGACCATCCTTCCATCATAAGGCCAGAAGTGGGTATGTTCGCTGATGATTGCACAATGTTCAGCACCATTTGCGACTCCTCACATACTGAAGCAGTCCATGTCCAAATGCAGCAAGACCTGGACAATATCCAGGCTTGGCCTGACAAGTGGCAAATAACATACACACCACACAAGTGCCAGGCAATGACCATCTCCAACAAGAGAACACCTAACCATCGCCCCTTGACATTCAATGGCATTGCCATCGCCAAAGCTCCCACTCTCAACATCCTGAGGGTTACCATTGACCAGAAACTGCACTGACCTAGCCAAATAAATACTGTGGCTATAAGAGTAGAACAGAGGCTAGGAATCCTGTGGTGAGTAATTCACCTCCTGACTCCCCAAAGCCTGTCTACCATTTACCAGGCACCAGTCATGACTGTGATGGAATACTCTCCACTTGCCTGGATGGGTGCAGCTCCAAAAACACGAGTAGCTTGACACCGTCCAGGACAAAGCAGCTCGCTTGATTGGCATCCCTTCCATAAACATTCACTCCCTCGACCACTGATGCACAGTGGCAGCAATGTCTACCATCTACAAGATGCACTGAATCTATCTGGATTGTTGGCTCATGTTCCTGGGATTCACATAAGTTCAAAAAAATGTTCAACATACATTTTATCCTTATGTGTGTCAACAAAAATTTCTGTGTGTTTTACAGACAGCGTACAGAAGGATTAAAACATGGTTCAGGAAGGAATTTGAGGAATCCTTTGAAAGCCACCAGCAAGAAAGGATTCAGAGGGAGAATCCTAAAGGGCAGGATAAGGTGACTAAAAGGACAGCCACCAACTTGAAGATGCAAAAACCACATTGCAGTCTGTGTAAGAGAGCTGCCGTTCTAGATTAAATTCCAGGACAGCTGCACATTCCCAGCCACTCCCCTTTCCTCCCCTCCCCTCCCAGCAGCCAACCCTCTCCTTCCACATCTCCACAAGAGCGACTGGCACACTTGTCACGGTGCGTGACCCTGACAGATTTGTCAAATCATTAGAACAAAACAGTCACTGAACTTCAAAGCAAATGTAATTTATGCAAAGTGTTTGAGAATGTTTCGATATGATAAGCTGCTTTCCAAATAATGTTACATACTGGGGAAGGGCCATATAGGGGGAGTGAACAATCGAACAGAGGCCCAACTGCTCCAGCTACTCAAACAAGCATCAGGGTTCCACACATCTGAGGAGGGTCCGTTTTGCTGCTTATTATCTGCTATATTGTCCACTTATTGTAAGAATAAAGCCAGCCTGTGCCTCAGTAGTAGCATTCTCAGCTCTGGGTCAGAAGGCGCAGGGTTCAAACCCCACTTCAGATAGTCCTGGCAGTGGGAATCGGAGCTCCAGCTGGGAATTCTGGATTCTGCTGCACAGCCCCTACTCCGCCCACCTCATCTTGTGGGACAGTGAAAACCCATAAAACCCTCTCCCGTCTGGGTTAAACTGTCCTTTTGACCAATAAGTAGATGGTTGTGGTTAGGGATGGAGGTTACATGTCACGGTCTATCACACTGTTAACCAGCCTGCAAATTTTTCCACAGTTCACCAAGGGCAGAGCATGGAGGTACAAAAACAATAATATTAGGAGACAAGGCCTGTGTATTTGGAAAGGGAGTGGATTATAATGTCCAGTTTATCTCCACTTACTGTGATCTAATCCAACTCTATTCCCACAGAAACATTCAGACTGTTCTGTGGGCACAGGGTAGCTTTCAACATGAAGAAAGGGGCTTGACAGCACAGACACAATGGGCCAAGTGGCTTCTTTCTTTGGATCTATGATGTACTAAGCTTCCAAGCCCAGAGACTTGTGAATTGCACTTTGCAAGTTTAGGCCGACTCTCTCTTCACCACCACCACCCAGCCCTCTACCTCACTTCATGAGCCTTGTATTGATGTAGCACCTTTCACAAACTCAATGTCCCAAACAGCTCAGCATCCAATGAAGTAAGTACTTCTGCATTGACTGATGATGACAGAAAGAAATGGCCCTGTTCAAAGAGGAGGGGAATTCTCCCCAATGTTCGGATCAGCATTCATCCCACAACTAACATCACTAAAGCAGATTACTTGGCCATTATCTCAGTGCTGTTTGTGGGATCTTGCTGTGCACAAACTGGCTATCACATTTTCGACATCACAACAATCACTACACTTCAAAAGTACTTCAATGGCTATGAATTGCTTTGTTCATGGCAGGTGCTTTATAAATGCAACAGCCTGAGTTTAAGACAGTCTGTTCGCAACCTTGATGACATGTGATCTGATGAGCTTCTGACCTCACATTCATGTCATCCCTAAGACCGCCTCGTTCCACCTCTGTAACATCGCCCAACTTTGCCCATCGGCTGCCGAAACCCTCATTCATGCCTTTATTAAGCTTTGTCTAGACTCAACTATTCCAATGCATTCTTGCTGGTCTCCCACATTCTACCATCTGTAAATTTGAGGTCATCCAAAGCTCCACTGCCTATGTCTGCCTCAGGGGAATGGGACTTGCTCTATAGCCCCCGTGCTCGCTGACCTCCCAGTCAAGCAATGGCTTGTTTTGAAAATTCTCATCCTTGTTTTCAAATCCCTCCAATGGTATCGCCCCTCCCTATCTCTGTAACCTCCTCCAAACCCAAACATCAGAGGAATCTGTACTGTTCCTGTGAAGCTCCTTGGGTTATTTAATTACTTTAGTGGTGCTACATAAACATAAGGAGGTGGTGGTGGGGCTGAAGGAGATTGCAGAGGTAAAAAGAGGGGAGCCATTCATGGATTTGAACACAGGAATGAGAATTTTAAAATCAAAGTACTGGTAGACTGGAAGCTAATGTTAGTCAGTGAGCACAGGGTGCTGGGTGAGTGGGATTTGGTGCGAGTTAGGGTATGGGAGGGGCGGGTGGCAGAGTTTTGGGTGAGCTCAAGTTTATGGAGAGCACATTGATGCCAACAAGATGTGCTCACTATACACATTGGACAATTACTATGAATCCTACAATGTTCGCGCAGGGAACTGAAAGAGGAACTTTCATCCAAACTGCTAAATAAACTCTCAACATTGAGTAAATAAAATGTGATGCTCTGAAAGCGGGTGTGGCATTTGAACACAACCTCAGCATGTGAAATCTTCTCTTAGCGACTAGTTGAAAAAAAGGTTGCAGAGGTTTGAAAGCTGCCTATTCACAGATTAGCCACTGGTTTTCACAATTTCTTCAAATATCTTCATACCTAGTGCTTATAACACAGAAATATATTCTGCCCAAGAGATCTATACTGTCATTTATGCTCCTTGTGAGGCTCCTCACACCTTACTTCACCTCTCCCTATCTCTATTGTGTGACAGCTGACACCACTCAGGTGATTCAGTGTAATAGGTAAATTAACAAGGTACATTAACAAGGTCACTCATTATGCACCTTCTTCTGCCTGAAATAACCAGCACTCACACATATGTTTCAAATTATTGAAATGGGGTGTCCCAAAACATTGACTTCTTGAAGGATTCTCTCATCTTGAGCTGAATGAATCAGTTTCACTATTCCTTTCAAGTTTATTGGACTAAATATCACTTCTTAAAGTAACCACAGCCCACACATTGGCAGAACTGTTGAACATTGCTGACTTTACACAAGCTTAACATCTCAGACAAGAGAAACAGGGTCATTACAGGAACTTGATGAAACACACCAGCTACTGAAAGCCTGGCCCTCATGCCAACTTTCAAAATTACTTCAACACAACGTACTGGAGGCGCAAGGTAGGTGCGCTGTTACTTCTAAGAAAAACAGAAGCCTTTCTATTAGTTGCAAATACTGAGGCAGGGAGAAGGGAATACTACAAACCGAAGACCCCTTCAACTACCCAAACTGCTAACTCAACTAAAAAAACCCTTCCGCTCTGTAAATATATACCCCCTTCTCTTAAATCATTAAATGCACCGCCCACCCCCAAGTTTTCAATTCTGCAGTATTTCTCCTTACCCAAACCTTGCTTCCCCTTAGTCGCCATTGGCTCCTCCACTCTTTTTATTTCTCTCTCTTCAGACTTCGGGTTGCAAAACACACAACTACCAGCCACGATCAATCTGATGTTTGCTTTATTTCAATGAATAATTTGGCTTAGATACTTTCAGTTCGCCTTTTTGTCTTGACCCAGCCTTTTCCTCCCTTTCTCCTCAGCTTTCAAAATAAAAAAAACTTTCTCCAAAATATTTTCCTCCCCAATCGCAAACTTTCCTTCTCCACGTTTCGAATCACATGACCGCCCAAGTACCAATCCCAATTAGCTCACTGGGAGGCGTGGGGGCGGAGGGTGCTGAATATTTTTAAATCATGTTTGCTTGCTGATAAAAAGGCATGGATTGCCTTTAGAAACCAGGCTAAGGACGTGAGCAAAACCGTCTGTCTTTGCAGGAGTTAACAGTGAAATTAACATGAAATTTGCAGATAACCCAGGAGTGCCCCAGGGTTGGGCAGTCAATTTACTGCATTTATCATTAATGCACCTGGCTGTCATCAAACTATTTGGATAGAGGAAAGTGACATAGAATTGTTGCTGGTCTGGCCTATTCCTCACTCCTGCGCTGTGGCGATCACCCGAGCCATCTTCCAGCTTTATCTGGAGTTCGAAAATGGATCATGTTTGCAGGGACGCGATGTACAAGCCTCTAGATAAAGGGGGAAAAAACGTGCCCAACATCACCCTCATCCTGATGGCCACCTTTGTGTGCAACTGCATCAAGTTGTGCGTAAACCCTCGGTATGAAACACCAAGTGTCACTACGTGCTGAGGTTCTACCTGTCCCCGGTGTTGTGAAGGATGGGTCTTGCCACGCTGCCGCGGAACGCTCCAAGTAGTTGGACCGTGCCGCACCACCTGTCCCTCGTGGAAAAATTTATGCAGAGAAACACCTTTGACCACAAGTCCATCAGGCAGTGGTCGGTACGTAACATCCTAGAGGCCCTGCGGGAAAAGGAGCTGGTAGATCCTGTTGGATGGTTCCCCTAGCAGACTGTCAAAGTCGTTTGGCAGAATACCTCATCGCCAGAACTTTCCAACAAGCACCAAGATGTAGCTTGGCTGGTGGTGAGAAAGGCCCTCCCCATCAGATCCTTCCTACACGCCAGGAGTCTCACCCCCTCTGCACATTGCCCTCGAGGTGGCTGTGGTGGGGACGAGACCATTGTTCACCTCCTTGTGGATTGTGCCTTTGCAAAGAAGGTCTGGAGAGAGATGCAGTAGTTTTTGTCCAGGTTCATCCCGAGAAGTTCTGTGACACAGGACTCTGTGCTCTACGGGCTGTTCCCAGGGACACACACCGAGATAAACATCAACTGCAGCTGGAGGATCATCAACTCGGTGAAAGACACTCTTTGGCCTGCCCGAAACTTGTTGGTCTTCCAGTGAAAAGAGTTGTCCCCGACTGAGTGTTGCAGACTGGCACATTCCAAGGTCCAGGACTACGTGCTGAGGGACGCACTAAAGCTTGGGGCAGCAGCCGCAAAGGCACAATGGGGAAAGGTTGCTGTCTAAGACCTTTCTGCCATAGTGCACTGAGGGGCTGGGAATTGTATAGACCCCTCGGGTTGTATGACTCACAATGAATGTATGTAGTGAATACTAAATATATTATAATTGTATTGAAGCACCTCACAATGCAACATGCTATATGTCGATAACACCAATACCATTGCACTGTCTGACTGTCTGTAAGGACCATATTGAAATGACTGTAATATTCATTGATTGTATTGAAGCACCTCGTGATCCATGTGTAAAAGTTGAATCTGATTGCACTTTTTGTGAGGACCATTTGGAAATGTTTTGTAATGTTCTTTCAAATATTTTGTGAATAAAGTATATTTTTCCAAAAAAAAGTAACATAGAATTGTACAAGCCATTAGTTCCACATGAGTCCCCTCCCCCTTAATTCATCTCAGCCTATCAGCATATTCTTCTATTACCTTCTCCCTCATGTATGTGCCTAGCCTCACCTTAAATGAACCTATACTATTCACCTCAACTATTCCTTGTGCGATTGAGTTCTCCATTCTGAAGTCAGGGTGACCCACTGACCCGGATATTACCAGATTTGAGGCATTTGTCCCGGGATCTTTGCTACCAGGATGCCTTTGTTTTCCTGTGTTTTTCATCCACGATTTGCGTGCGCTTGCAAATGTGCCATGCTGTCTTCTCCCAGTGCCCTGCTCTCGCAGGTTCACCAACACCCCCATCCCCCGCTCTCACAGGTTCACCAACACCCTCATCCCCCGCTCTCACAGGCTCACCAACACCCCCAACTCCCGCTCTCACAGGTTCACCAACAATATCTCCAGCTCTCACAGGTTCACCAACATCCCCATCCCCCGTTCTCGCAGGTTCACCAACACCCCCGTCTCCCACCCTCACAGGTTCACCAACACCCCCATCCCCCGCTCTCACAGGCTCACCAACACCCCCAACCCACGCTCTCACAGGTTCACCAACACCATCTCCCGCTCTCGCAGGTTCACCAACACCCCCGTCTCCCACCCTCACAGGTTCACCAACACCCCCATCCCCCGCTCTCACAGGTTCACTAACACCCCCATCCCCCGCTCTCACAGGTTCACCAACACCCCCAACCCCCGCTCTCACAGGTTCACTAACACCCCCATCCCCCGCTCTCACAGGTTCACCAACACCCCCAACCCCCGCTCTCACAGGTTCACCAACACCCCCAACCCCCGCTCTCACAGGTTCACCAACACCCCCAACCCCCGCCATCACAGGTTCACCAACACCATCTCCCACCCTCACAGGTTCACCAACACCCCCATACCCCGCTCTCACAGGTTCACTAACACCCCCATCCCCCGCTCTCACAGGTTCACCAACACCCCCATACCCCACTCTCAAAGGTTCACTAACACCCCAATCCCCCGCTCTCACAGGTTCACCAACACCCCCATCTCCAGCTCTCACAGGTTCACCAACACCCCCATCTCCCGCTCTCACAGGTTCACCAACAGCCCCATCTCCAGCTCTCGCAGGTTCACCAACACCATCTCCCGCTCTCACAGGTTCATCAACAGCCCCATCCCCCGCTCTCACAGGTTCACCAATGGCCCCATCTCCAGCTCTCGCACACCATCTCCCGCTCTCACAGGTTCATCAACAGCCCCATCCCCCGTTCTCACAGGTTCACCAACAGCCCCATCTCCCGCTCTCACAGGTTCACCAACACCATCCCCCGCTCTCACAGGTTCACCAACACCATCTCCCGCTCTCACAGGTTCACTAACACCCTCATCCCCCGCTCTCACAGGTACACCAACACCCGCATCTCCCGCTCTCACAGGTTCACCAACACCCCCGTCCCCCGCTCTCACAGGCTCACCAGCACCCCCAACCCCCGCTCTCACAGGTTCACCAACACCATCTCCCACTCTCACAGGTTCACCAACATCATCTCCCGCTCTCACACGTTCACCAACACCATCTCCCGCTCTCACAGGTTCACCAACACCCCCAACCCCCGCTCTCACAGGTTCACCAACACCCCCATCGCCCGCTCCCGCAGGTTCACCAACAGCCCCATCCCCCGCTCTCGCAGGTTCACCAACAGCCCCATCCCCCACTCTCGGAGGTTCACCAACACCATCTCCCACTCCCACAGGTTCAGCAACAGCCCCATCCCCCGCTCTCACAGGTTCACCAACACCCCCAACCCCCGCTCTCACAGGTTCACCAACACCATCCCCCGCTCTCGTAGGTTCACCAACACCCCCAACCCCCGCTCTCACAGGTTCACCAACAGCCCCATCCCCCGCTCTCAGGTTCACCAACACCCCCAACCGTTGCTCTCACAGGTTCACCAACACCATCTCCCGCTCTCATAGGTTCACCAACAGCCCCATCCCCCGTTCTCACAGGTTCACCAACAGCCCCATCTCCAGCTCTCGCAGGTTCACCAACACCCCCATCTCCCGCTCTCACAGGTTCACCAACAGCCCCATCTCCAGCTCTCGCAGGTTCACCAACACCATCTCCCGCTCTCACAGGTTCATCAACAGCCCCATCCCCCGCTCTCACAGGTTCACCAATGGCCCCATCTCCAGCTCTCGCACACCATCTCCCGCTCTCACAGGTTCATCAACAGCCCCATCCCCCGTTCTCACAGGTTCACCAACAGCCCCATCTCCCGCTCTCACAGGTTCACCAACACCATCCCCCGCTCTCACAGGTTCACCAACACCATCTCCCGCTCTCACAGGTTCACTAACACCCTCATCCCCCGCTCTCACAGGTTCACCAACACCCGCATCTCCCGCTCTCACAGGTTCACCAACACCCCCATCCCCCGCTCTCACAGGCTCACCAGCACCCCCAACCCCCGCTCTCACAGGTTCACCAACAGCCGCATCCCCCGCTCTTGCAGGCTCACCAACACCCCCGTCTCCCACCCTCACAGGTTCACCAACACCCCCATCCCCCGCTCTCGCAGGTTCACCAACAGCCCCATCCCCCGCTCTCGCAGGTTCACCAACATCATCTCCCGCTCTCGCAGGTTCACCAACACCCCCGTCTCCCGCTCTCACAGGCTCAACAACACCCCCAACCCCCGCACTCACAAGTTCACCAACAGCCACATCCCCCGCTCTCGCAGGTTCACCAACAGCCCCATCCCCCGCTCTCACAGGTTCACCAACACCATCTCCCGCTCTCACAGGTTCACCAACAGCCCCATCTCCCGCTCTCACAGGTTCACCAACACCATCCCCCGCTCTCACAGGTTCACCAACACCCTCATCCCCCGCTCTCACAGGTTCACCAACACCTGCATCTCCAGCTCTCACAAGTTCACCAACACCTCCATCCCCTGCTCTCACAGGCTCACCAACACCCCCAACCCCCGCTCTCACAGGTTCACCAACACCATCTCCCGCTCCCACAGGTTCACCAACATCATCTCCCGCTCTCACAGGTTCACCAACACCATCTCCCGCTCTCACAGGTTCACCAACACCCCCATCCCCCGCTCCCGCAGGTTCACCAACAGCCCCATCCCCCGCTCTCGCAGGTTCACCAACACCATCTCCCGCTCCCACAGGTTCACCAACAGCCCCATCCCCCACTCTCACAGGTTCACCAACACCATCCCCCGCTCTCACAGGTTCACCAACACCATCTCCCGCTCTCACAGGTTCACTAACACCCTCATCCCCCGCTCTCACAGGTTCACCAACACCCGCATCTCCCGCTCTCACAGGTTCACCAACACCACTGTCCCCCGCTCTCACAGGCTCACCAACACCCCCAACCCCCGCTCTCACAGGTTCACCAACACCATCTCCCACTCTCACAGGTTCACCAACATCATCTCCCGCTCTCACACGTTCACCAACACCATCTCCCGCTCTCACAGGTTCACCAACACCCCCAACCCCCGCTCTCACAGGTTCACCAACACCCCCATCGCCCGCTCCCGCAGGTTCACCAACAGCCCCATCCCCCGCTCTCGCAGGTTCACCAACAGCCCCATCCCCCGCTCTCGGAGGTTCACCAACACCATCTCCCACTCCCACAGGTTCACCAACAGCCCCATCCCCCGCTCTCACAGGTTCACCAACACCATCCCCCGCTCTCGTAGGTTCACCAACACCCCCAACCCCCGCTCTCACAGGTTCACCAACAGCCCCATCCCCCGCTCTCAGGCTCACCAACACCCCCAACCCCCGCTCTCACAGGTTCACCAACACCATCTCCCGCTCTCATAGGTTCACCAACAGCCCCATCCCCCGTTCTCACAGGTTCACCAACACCCGCATCTCCCGCTCTCACAAGTTCACCAACACCCCCATCCCCCGCTCTCGCAGGTTCACCAACACCCCCGTCCCCCGCTCTCACAGGTTCACCAACACCCCCATCCCCCGCTCTCACAGGCTCACCAGCACCCCCAACCCCCGCTCTCACAGGTTCACCAACAGCCGCATCTCCCGCTCTTCCAGGCTCACCAACACCCCCGTCTCCCGCTCTCACAGGCTCAACACCCCCAACCCCCGCACTCACAAGTTCACCAACAGCCACATCCCCCGCTCTCGCAGGTTCACCAACAGCCCCATCTCCCGCTCTCACAGGTTCACCAACACCATCCCCCGCTCTCACAGGTTCACCAACACCCTCATCCCCCGCTCTCACAGGTTCACCAACACCCGCATCTCCCGCTCTCACAAGTTCACCAACACCCCCATCCCCTGCTCTCACAGGTTCACCAACACCCCCAACCCCCGCTCTCACAGGTTCACCAACACCACAACACCATCTCCCACTCTCATAGGTTCACCAACACCCCCAACCCCCGCTCTCACAGGTTCACCAACAGCCCCATCCCCCGCTCTCACAGGCTCACCAACACCCCCAACCCCCGCTCCCACAGGTTCACCAACACCATCTCCCGCTCTCATAGGTTCACCAACACCCCCATCTCCAGCTCTCACAGGTTCACCAACACAATTTCCCCCTCTCACAGGTCCACCACCCCCTACATCTTTACTGGCAACCACGCCCTCTCCCTGCTCTGACAGGTTTGCCAGCAATTCTCAACCCTCCCCCTCCAATATTCTACTGTCCACCATTCTGAGATTTGGTCACCCTGCCTGAATTCATTATTGGATTTATTAGTATCTATCTTGTTTTATTGTGGCTAGTTTTGCTCTTTCCCATGAATGGAAACGTTTTTAATGCCACACTTATTATATCATTATAATCAGATCAGATCAACACTCAGTCTCCTCCAGAGAAACGGCCCCCAATTTGTTCTGCCTTTCATGATCGTTATATCCTCTTATTTCTGGTATTGTTCTTGGAAAACCTTTATATCCTTTCTCAAAGTATGCAGACCAGGGCTGGGCTGCTCTGCAGCACAGATTTGACTGTTGCAGTCTTTGGTCAATTCGGGCTGCTTGATTATGATGATGTGGAGGTTAGTATAATCAGCAGAGATAGGTTCTCCATGTGGAAGATAAGATTAGCGTGTCAAAAGTACTGTCTGCAGCATTAACAGTTAAATTTAAATGTTGAATGCATAACCTTTATATGTCTTTCGGATAGATGTGACTTTAAAGAAATATTAAAAAGGACAGTGGAGATTCAACTTTAGGGAGCAGACAGTGAATTAGTCACAACTTCTTGTTGAAATGAAGATTGTTACACTTGGTGAGGATGCACTGATGCACTGAAACCTCTCAAGGTTTAAGTTCTGAAGCATACATAGTCTCGGAAGTACTGAGGATCAGAGGGACCTTGGTGTGCACGCCCACTGGTCCCTTAAGGTAGCGGGACAGGTAGATAAGGTGGTTAAGAAGGCATATGGGATACTTGCCTTTATTAGAATATAAGAGCAGGGAGGTTATGCTGGAACTGTATAAAACGCTGCTTAGGCCACAGCTAGAGTATTGCGTGCAGTTCTGGAATCCGCATTATAGGAAGGATGTGATTGCACTAGAGAGAGTGCAGAGGAGATTTACCAGGATGTTGCCTGGGTTGGAGAGTTTTAGGTATGAGGAGAGATTGGATATACTGGGGTTATTTTCCCTGGAGCAGAGGAGATTGAGGGGGACATGACTGAGGTGTATAAAATTATGAGGGGCATAGATAGGGTAGACAGAAAGGAACTTTTTCCCTTGGTGGAGGGATCAATAACCAGGGGGCATAGATTTAAGGTAAGGGGCAGGAGGTTTAGAGGGGATGTGAGGAAGAACTTTTTCACCCAGAGGGTGATGGGAATCGGGAACTCACTGCCTGAAAGAGTGGTCGAGGCAGAAATCCTCATAACATTTAAGAAGTATTTAGATCTGCACTTGTGATGCCATGACATATAAGGCTATAGGCCTAGTGCTGGAAAATGGGATTAGAATAGTTAGGTACTTGTTTGACCAGTGCAGACTACAATGGGCCGAAAGGCCTTTTTATGTGCTGTAGACCTCTATGAATCTGTGACTCGTTTCATCATTTTTGCACAGTTATTTTTAAAATACATTAATTTGCAAAACTGAGCTAGGTTATGCTTCTGACATGTTCTGGATATGTTTTAACAATTTCCCATGTGTAAATAGAGATTCACTAAATACAAGGGGGAAGAAACCTGGATTGCATCATTAAAAATGTACCCTTCCTAAATAAAAAAATTGAAAGGCACAATGTCTTCTAAATGCGTTTCATGTTATTTTGTTGCATGGGACAAGAAGCTGAGATTTGCATTGACTTAGGACAATGTGTATTTATGTAGCACCTTTCATGTAGCAAAGCATCCAGCACTTCACAGAAGCAGATTCAAACTCAATCTGACATTCAGACACATAAGGAGATATTAGGGCACATGAAGAAAAGAGGTAAGTTTTAAGGAGTGCCTTAAAGGTGAAAGAATTCCAGAGCATAGGGCCTTGACAGCTGGAGCTGATGATGGAGCCATTAGAATCAGGGCTACTCTAGGGGCCTGAATTTGAGGAGTGCAGGTATCCTGGAGGAATTAAGGAGATAGAGAGGAGGCGAGGCTTTCGAGGTATCTCAGCACATCTCAAACTGCTTCACAAATGCAGAATCACCTGGAGGTTCAAGGACCAATCTGACAGCCATTTTCACATGAGGATATCCAACAGACAGTGATGAGATGAATGACAAGTTGTTCTGCTTGGGTGGTATCAGTAGAGGGAGAAATGATGGCAAGGGTACTATAAGAACTCCCTGGAACCTCTTTAAAACAATACCGTGGGAGCTTTTATATCACATGAGATAGCAGGCAGGGGCCTCAGTTTAAAGTGCTGACTGAAGGACAGTGCATGTCCAACATTGCAGCACTCCCTCTGTACTGCACTGGGGTATTATCCTAAATAATGTACTCAAAGTCTAGAATATGAAGAGTTAAGCTAGATGAGGGCAGATTACATTGGTCATGGCAATGTCACATTCTAGTGGAGGTTTCTGGAAAGTCCCAGGAGTTGAAATTTAACATGGACAGGGCAGCAAAGCAGGTGGATGCACATCAGCGGCTCATTTTACATTCCATCCAGTATTCAATTTCATTGCCTTCAGGAAGTCTCGTATAACAGATAGCAAATGAGATTCTGCCCATATTGTCCCCCTTCCCAAGGAAAAAGGCAGCAGATACATGGGAACACCACCACCTGAAAGATCCCCTCCAAACCACTCAGCATCCTGACTTGGAAATATATCGCTGGGTCAAAATCCTGGAACTCCCTCTCTGACAGCACTGTGAACGTACCTACACCAGAGACTGCAGCGGTTCAAGAAGGCAGCTCACCACCATCTTCTCAAGGGCAATTAGAGATGGGCAATAAATGCTGGCCTAGCCAGCTATGCCCACATCCCAAGAACGAATAAAAAAAATCTCATTTCACCACTCCTCAATGCCATGGTGACTTTGCAATTGGGCAAAATGTTTCCTGAACACATTTTCATTAAGAAATTGAAGAGAGTGGAAACAGTCAGAGATCGGTATAAAGTTTTTCGCACCCTCAAGGGCTCTCTTTTTTATATAGTTCCTTACTGTTTCTCCACCATTGGAATATAGGCACGGGAGTAAGCCACTCGAGCCTAATCCGCCATTGAATTAGATCATGCCAGATCTTTACCTCAACTCTGCCTGTGCTCCATATTCCTCCATACGCTTGACTAACAAAAATCTATCAACCTCAGTTTTGAAATCTCAATTGACCCTGAGCCTCAACAGCTTTTTGGGGGAAGAGAGTTCCAGACTTTGAATACCCTTTGTGTGAAGATGTGCTTTCTGGCATCAATCCTGAACGGCCTAGCTCTAATTTTAAGTTTACCCTCTCCCTCCACCTCCCTGTGCTGGACTTCCCCACAAAAAGGAAGTAATTTCTCTTTAGCTTCTCTATGAATCTTTTAGTCATCTTACACATATCAATTAGATATGTTCCTTAATCTTCTACACTCAAGGAGTTAAAAGCCTAGTCTTTGTCTTCACTTCATAATGTAAATGACCTAAAGTGTGGAAGCTGATCCGCAGGCTGGTGAAAATGTGAGTCTGTGAACCCCTACACTTAAACCAGCCTTCAAATTGAAAGTCATCTGTTTCTCCACAGTGGGTAACTGGTCCTTCTGTTTCCTTGCCTTCAATAGAAAATGGTTACTTAGGAGGGCTGGGCATAGTGGAGATAGATTTCAATTTTAAAACTAAGTACAGACATGCCTTGAGGATGGTTGAGCCTCATGACTACCGTGCAGTAGGTTTGGAACAAAAGCAACTCAGCAAATTGATATGTATCTTATTGTTCTCCAACTTAACTTCCCATCTTCCACTCTCCATAAATTTTAACTCCTTCAAAATTCTGCTGCCCATAACCAAACTCAACACCCCCCCATCACCCAATACTTCTATTCTTGCTGACCTACCTTGGCTCCTGGTCCAACCATGCCTCGATATTTAAATTATCATCTCAAGTGTTCAGATCCTTCCATGGCCTCGCCTCACTCAATTTTTGGAACCGCCTCCAGTCCTAAACTCCTCCGAGATATCTATGCCTATCCTATTCTGGCCTCTTGAGCAGACCTGATTTTAATTGATCCATTGGATTTTGTATCTTCAGCTGCCTGGGCCCTAAGCCATACCCTCCCTAAAGTTCTCCACCTCTCTCCTCCTGTAAAACACTCCTTGAAACATTCTTCTTTGAAGCTATTCTGATATTTCCTTATGTGGCTCAGAGTCAAGCTTTACGTTATAACACTCCTGTGAAGCCCTTGAGACACTTTACTATGTTAAAGGTGCTATAAAAATGCAAGTTGCTGTTGTTGTTCTGCAGGCTTGCTTAGCCACTGCATTTGGTACACTGAATGACCCGATATTTACCACCAGATCAAAACAGCACAAGTAAAAGAGGCCTTTCACCTGGTAGGCCATTATGTAAAAATCAGCTTTCCAGAAACTGCAGTGGATGCACATCGAGAAATCAGTTAGCAAGGTGCAGTACACATTACACTCAACACCATCTAGGCAAGACATGTTGGCATAGGATTGTGCCAAACAATCATCTCATTTCTGGAAAACATTCTTTGAATGACTGTTCTACTTTTCTGTTCTGAAATACATCCATTGACTGTGCTTTTCTGGCCTTGTTCTCAATTTGTCTGGGACCAAACCGACCTCAATAGAGTTAATTGAGCTTCCCCCCACCCCAAGGCTCTAGACTAATTAACTTATCATCCATTTCACAAGGTCCTTATTGGCCAATGTAAGTCAGTACATGTCAAAATAATTCATTGTCTGTGAAATGTTTGGAACATTTTTGAGATGGGTTAAGGCAAATGTTGAAGCTTTGCTATAACATCTATCCCGGCCTTATATATATATAATATATATATCTGCATCAACCTGGCTACTTTATAAAATTATTATTTTTCTTTTAGAAATGGACAAGGCTTTACCCTGACTAGCCATAACTCAAACCAGGGGAATTTCTAACCTTCAGAAAAAAGCAAGGACCTCATTTTTAAAGAGGTGCTAATGTCCTCTGTGATGGCTGACAATCAAATTCCAAAGAAATGCAACAACCCCTTTTACATTTCTAAGGCACAGCTCTGGCCAACAGAGATGGTATGTCTGCAAATAACAAAAAAGACCCTGACTCCTCTATTAAACACCTCAAGATTCCAAACCTGGGAAAATACTCTTTTGTCCAACACTCAACAGAAGAATTGGGAGATATGTCACATCACCATCCCCAAGCTACTAGAACCTGTAATATTGCTGTGTGGAACTGAACTTAGGCAGTCTACCATTTTATCACCTAACAGGTAGCAGCAGAAAGAGCTCTGCCCAGGTAAGGCGCCTGGCCCTCATCTACGCTATGAACGGCTAGAATATTGGAACTTCTGTATCTGTGCCTTCACGATTAATTCATCTCTACGTGTCTTCTCCCATTGTGGAAGTCCTCGCTTCTGGAAAGACGGATCACCCTGCAACAGTTTCAGCCACTAATCCTCTGAAGGATTATGCCACTGGACCTTTTGATTCTGGACTCTGGACTCATGTGAAACCATAACTCTTATTTTTATCGTGGTCTTGCCCTGTACCCCTTTCTTTCCCCTATCCCTCTTTTATTTTATGAGTGCAGGAAGGGGTGGATGTTGCAAAGCCCAATACCCGCGTTTTGTGTGTGTGTAAAATAAATCAACCCTCTTACTTTACCTTATCTCAAGTTTGCAATGGGGCTATTGATAGAGGATTGGATCACTCCAAACTGAAGGATTGGGAGAACATGCCACCACTTATAAAAGGGGGAATCAGAAATCAAAAACACATTTCTGTTTATGGATGGGTAGTGAGGGGAAAAATCAGGGCTGTTCAAATTAATCCCCCTCTGATTGGTAACACATCAAATCCACAAGAACACTTTTAAATGTGTAATTTCTAATCCAATGTTACAAGTTTTTTCCATTTATTCGTGAGATGTGGGCATCGCTGGCTAGGCCAGCATCTATTGCACAACCCTAATTGCCCTTGAGAAATTCCTCTGGTTTGGAGAGAGTGGAGAAACTCGGATTGTTCTCACTAGAGCGACAGAGATTGAGGGGCGACTTGATAGAAATTTACAGAATTATGAGTGGCATGGACAGAGTGGATAGTCAGAAACATTTTCCCAGGGTGGAGGAGTCAATTACTAGGGGACATAGATTTAAGGTGAGAGGAGAAAACAATAGAGGAGATGTGCGAGGCAAGTTTTTTACGCAGAGGGTAGTGAGTGTCTGGAATTTGCTGCCAGAGGAGGTGGTGGAAGCAGGTACGATAGTGGTGTTTAAGAGGCAGCTTGACAAATACATGAATAGGATGGGAATAGAGGGATACGGACCCCGGAAGTGCAAAATGTTTTAATTTGACGGGCAATATGATCGGCGCAGGCTTGGAGGGCCGAAGGGCCTGTTCCTGTGCTGTACTTATCTTTATTCTTTGAGTCATGACTAGTCAGGGTAAAGCCTTGAGAAGGTGGAGGTGAGCTGCCTTCTTGAATTGCTGCAGTCTATGTGATGTAAGTACACCCACAGGGCTGTTAGGGAGGGAGTGCCAGGATTTTGACCCAGTGACAGTGAAGGAACTGCGATATATTTCCAAGTCAGGATGGTGAGTGGATTGGAGGGGAAATTCCAGGTGGTGGTGTTCTCATCTATCTGCTGCCCTTGTCCTTCTAGATGGTAGTGGTCATGGGTTTGGAAGATGCTGACCAAGGAGCTTTGGTGGGTTCCTGCAATGCATCTTGTAGATGGTACACACTGCTGCCACTATGTGTCAGTGGTGGAGGGAGTGAATGATTGTGGATTGGGTGCTAATCAAGCGGACTGCTTTGTCCTGGATGGTGTCAAGCTTCTTGAATGTTGTTGGAGCTGCACTCATCCAAGCAAGGGGAGAGTATTCCATCATACTCCTGAATTGTGCCTTTTAGATGGTGGACAGGCTTTGGGGAGTCAGGAGGTGAGTTTCTCGTCGCAGAATTCCTAGTCTCTGACCTGCTGTTGTAGTCACAATGTTTATATGGCTAGTCTAGTTCAGTTTCTGTTCAATGGTAACACCCAGGGTGTTGATAGTGGGGGATTCAGCGATGGTAATGCCATTGAATGTCAGTGTGATGGCTAGATTCTGTCTTGTTGGAAATGGACATTACCTGGCACTTGTGTGGCGCAAATGTTACTTGCCACTTGTCAGCCCAAGCCTGGAGATTGTCCAGGTCTTGCTGCATTTGGACATGGGCTGATTCAGTATCTGAGGAGTCGCGAATGACATTGAACACTGTGCATTCATCAGTGAACATCTCCACTTCTGACCTTATGATGGAAGGAAGATCATTGATGAAGCATCTGAAGATGGTTGGGCCAAGGACACTACCCTGAGGAACTCCTGCAAAGACCTCCTGAAACTTAGATGGTTGACCTCCAACAGCCACAACCATCTTCCTTTGTGCTAGGTATGACTCCAACCAGCAAAGAGTTTTCCCCCTGATTCCCATTGACTCCAACTTTTCTAGGCTCCTCAAAGCCACACTCGGTCAAATGCTACCTTGATGCCAAGGGCATCACTCTCACCTCACCTCAGGAGTTCAGCTCTTTTGTCCATGTTTGGACCAAGGCTGTAATGAGGTCAGGAATTGAGTGACCTGGTGGAACTCAATCAGGACATTAGTGAGCAGATTATTGCTAAGCAAGTGCCGCTTGATAGCACTGCTGATGACCCCTTCCATCACTCTACTGATGATCGAGAGTAGACTGGTAGGATGGTAATTGGCCAGGTTGGATTTGTCCTGCATTTGTGTACAGGACATACCTGGGCAATTTTCCACATTTCTGGGCAGATGCCTGTGTTGTAGCTGTACTGGAACAGCTTGGCTAGGGGCACAGCAAATTCTGGAGCACAAGTCTTCAGTACTATTGCCGGAATGTTGTCAGGGCCCATAGCCTTTGCAGTATCCAGTGCCTTCAGCCATTTCATGATATCACATGATGTTGAAGTTCTATTCAGTATATTAATAAAAAAAACTTACTTCACAAAGATTCAAACAAATCCCCTGAAAGCAGTTTGCCTCCGTGTTTCTGTATCCTTTGAATGACTCATCTGCTAAATTTCCAAAGTATTCAATGAATGTACATAGTCTTTCAAAAAATAACAAGATGAAAAAGGAGCAGAGGTTAATCCACTAATGTTCCCTGACTGCATTGCAGCATCAAACTGTTCCTTAAAATTATTCCATACTCATTGCCTCCATTGCCCCACCCAAGAGACAGATGTTGATCATTAGCGAAGAACATCCTGATATCAATCCTAACCTTACATCAGTTTGAATATTTGAAGTAGCTGAAGATTCTTGCTTTTCCTGATAATTTAGCTCTCTGTTGGCACTCTCAAACCTTGTGCTCCACCCCTCCTCCCAGGAATTGAATGTCTTCCTTGTAATTCTGTGACTAAACTTCCTCCTGTGTAAATTTTCTATGTTTCTATGATATGTTGATTAGATGAGGTCTGGTGGAAGGAGGCTCAGGTGCTGGATAAACACCAACATCGATTGGTTGGACACATTGGCACTGTGCGCTCCCTGATCTCGGGAATGTTGGAATCCTGCACCGCTTGAACTCAGCAGTGTTGGCATTGAACATTACCAGAACCAGAAAGTGTTAGTGCATTGTGCTCCCTGAACTCAAGTATTAGCACCATGCACTCCCTACTTAGCAGGTTTGGCACTGTGTGTTCCTTGAACTTGGACGCATTGGCACTGTCCATCCCCTGATCTTGGGAGTATTGACATTGCTCGCCTCCTGAACTGATGCACTGTCACTGTACAATCTTTGATCTTAGGACAATGGTGCCATGTGCTCCCTGAACTCAAGGCTGTTTGCAGTGTGCCTTGTCTAAACTTGGTGGTGTGGGCTCAATGGCTAACTCCTATGTGTCTTTTTGCTGTTTCTGAAGTACCAATAGATTAAATTCTGCACCGAGTCTCTAAATTCTGCACTGAGTCTCTGCTCCCAGCAACCAATCCTCCATCCTCAGCGCAGTGCTTTTTTTGAAGGGCAGGGGATATTCTTCTAAGATGGTCAGCCCACTGCAAGGCAAGGCTTAATTTGATACACAAAAAAAATTCACGAGGATATAAAGGATCAAATTGTCTGAGGGTATTTGTTCAACTAAATGACTGCGGGGTTGAAGTGAATCGACAGGCAGGTTGTGAGGAGGTTAACTGTTGGTAATTAGGTGCCTTATGCTTGCAGACTGCCAGCAGACTGAAAAGCAGCAGGAGTCAAAACAAAAACAGAATTACCTGGAAAAACTCAGCAGGTCTGGCAGCATTGGCGGAGAAGAAAAGAGTTGACATTTCGAGTTCTCATGACCCTTCAGCAGAACTGAGTAAAGTTAGGAGAGGGGTGAAATATAAGCTGGTTTAAGGTGGGGGGTGGGGTGGGGGGAGAGGGGTGGTAGTAGGGACAAGCAAGCAGTGATAGGAGCAGATAATCAAAAGATGTCACAGACAAAGGAACAAAGACGTGTAAAAGGTGGTGATATTATCTAAGAGAATGTGCTAATTAAGAATGGATGGCAGGACACTCAAGGTACAGCTCTAGTTGGGGTGGGGTGGAAAGACTGACAGGGCATTACAGTTATAGATTTAAAAATAATGGAAATAGGTGGGAAAAGAAAAATCTATATAAATTATTGGAAAAAACAAAAGGGAGGGGGAAGAAACAGAAAGGGGGTGGGGATGGGGGAGGGAGTTCAAGATCTAAAGTTGTTGAATTCAATATTCAGTCCGGAAGGCTGTAAAGTGCCTAGTCGGAAGATGAGATGCTGTTCCTCCAGTTTGCATTGGGCTTCACTGGAACAATGCAGCAAGCCAAGGACAGACATGTGGGCAAGAGAGTAGGGTGGAGTGTTAAAATGGCAAGCGACAGGGAGGTTTGGGTCTTTCTTGTGGACAGACCGCAGGAGTCAAAACACATTACTGCCATATGATAGCTCCTATTTCAGTACACTAATACAGCAGCCATGGTCTCAGCCACAGACAGGGCATTTTAAATGTTATGGGGATATTTAATAAAGTTGTTCAAAATTATGGGGGGTGGGCTTTGTTGGGCTGGATAGGGAGAAATTGTTTGGTAATAAGAGGACACAGATTTGAGCTAATTGGTAACAGCGAGTGGGGAGGCGAGGAGAGTTTTTATTAAATGCAGCAGGTTATGATGATCTGTAATTCACTGTCTGAAAGGATAGTGGAAGCTTTTTAGTAACTTTCAAAAGGGAATTGATATTTTTTAAATTTCCAGGCCATAGGGAAAGAGTGGGATTACTTTGGCAGCTCATTTAAAAAGCCTGCACTGGTCTGATAGACATACTATCTTCATTGTGATATATAGGATATTAGTGTACGTCATCAATACCTTTCCCTTTTGGGACCCTTCTGCAGAAGTCCCATTTTTCTTTTGGGATTAACTGATATTCTCCCTCAGTTATTGCCTTCAAATCTGCATTCATCACCCATCTCTTCAAAAAGAAAACCCTCGACTCCATTGTCTCTGCAAACTACCACCCCAATCTCCAACCTCCTTTTTTCTCGCAAGGCCTTAAATGTGTTGTTACCGCTCAAATCCGTGTTCCTTTTTCCTGGAACTCCATGTTTGAATCACTCCAATCAAGTTTCCACCTCTGCCACAGTACCCAAACAGCTCTTATCAAAGTCACAAATGACACCCTACATGACTGTGATAAAGGTAAACTATCCCTGCTGGTCTTTCTCAACTTGTCTGCAGCCTTTGGCATAGTTGACTGCACCATCCTCCTCCAACGCTTCACTATCACCTGGCTGGATGGGACTGCACTCGCCTGGTTCCATTTGTTTCCATTTAATCATAACCAAGGAATCACTGCAATGGCTTTTCTTGTTCCTGCACAATTACCTCTGGTGGCTCCTTATTTCTCATCTACATGCTGCCCCTTAGTGACATCATCCATTTTCACATGCATACTGACACCCAACTCTACCTCACCATCAACTCTTACACTGTTTCTAAATTCTTAGCCTGCTTGTCCAACATCCAGTATTGGTTGTGGATAAATTTCCTCCAATTAAATATCAGAAGACAGAAGCCATTGACATATTGGCCCCCTACACAAATTCCATTCCCCAGCCACAGATTCCATCCCTCTCCTTAGCAACTATATCTCTGTGCCTCTCTCCTTCTCTTTCCTCCTTTAAGACATAGCTTAAAACCCATCTCTTTGACCACACTTTTGGTCATGTCCCATAATATCTTACGTGGCTAGGTGTCAAATTTTGGAATCTGAAGCTGAATAGAATTTCCAATCCCTAAACAAAACATCAGGCATCACATCTGTCCCCAGTTATAAGTCATTAGTTTCAACTCAGCAGAGTCCCAGAATTCCGTATCAATACAGTGTAAATCATGCATTTCTCCTTCTTCCACTGTGCCCTTTCCCTTACAGATTGCAGAGATATCTGTTCCTCAGCTACCCATCTCCCAGCAGAGTGGGCTAGACAGCAAGCGCCAGCAGTCTGACTTTGAAGGAATCATAGCCTCCACGAACACAGACTTTCCCACAGGTGTCGATGAATAGCAATAAGGAGCAGGAATCCTGGATGTGGAACCAACAGGCACATAAATATCACTTGTTGGGTGAGAAGAGCTCGAGGGACCCGGAGGAAAACAAACAAGTGAACCTTTTCTGTGCTTGACGTTCTCAAGGAAATAAGTTTATACATTTCAGATATAGCTTTCTCGGGAGTAGGGAAGAAAGGCTCCAGACAAAAGGCAGCTATAAATTATCGTTATTTATTTCCATCAGCACCCACCACACAAAGTTGCTTCTTACATTCCAGTTTACATTATTGTAACTACGTCATATGAATACAACTTGTGCTCTCTTCCAATTACAGTAAACAACTTCAGACTCCATTATTTAGAACCTTCTATCCACAGTCTAATTTGAAGAAGCAATTGTGAACCACCCACCACTGAAGGAGCCATCAGATTAAATGCAAAGCCCTCCACCCCCATCAAAGAATAGTGCAAATTAAGAACAAATATCAGTTCTTCAAAAGCTGACCAGTCATTGACGGCTGTTGACAGACAAATAAAGCAGCTTGTGTTGATCCATGAAAACAGTGTCATTTTATATTCTTCCAACATAGTCTTGTGATGAGTTAGGCTCTGCAATTTTATTTTTAAACTGAGGTGATGGACCAAGGCCCATAGTGCATGACCCCACACTGAGGCTAAAAAGCGATGAGGTAAATCAGGAAGCAGTGGTTAGGTGCCAGCTTGGGTTTTAAAGGCCTGGCAACTGTCAGAAGGAAGACTGCAGGAGGTGAAGAGTTCCACAGTTTTGAGGTCCTGAGCAAGGTGAGAGTAGGAGCCGATATGATGAGCCTCAATTAGAAGACAATGATGATACAGCGAATAGGAAAAGTGGGCAGAAAAGCATATGGAACTTTAAAATGTTGGATGTTAAGAGGACCACTGATGTGACAGAAAGAGACAGACAGAGAGAGCGCGAGGGAGAGAGAGAGAAACAGGAAAAAAAAGACATGTTCAGGAATACACTACAACCTCATGCACATCTCTCTCAACTGTACCATTTCAAATGGCACCAGCAAATATGCACACAAGACCGTTCAAATCAGGAAGAAACTGCCGTGGCACCCAAAACCACAACCCCATTTAGCATCATATAGATTGGCAGGTGTGGTTCACAAATGCAGTGATCCTCTCACATGAGAGGCAGCCTGCTTTCAACAAGCAAATCAAAGCTCAGCTGAAGTGAGACTGAGAATGAATCTAAGCGAGTCGAACAAACTGCATCACCCGCCCTCCAAAAATTAGGGTGCAGCTTGTAGGCAGAGAAAGAGACTGGCAGAGTGAAGGAAAGAGGCAGAGAGAGGAGAAAGGATGAGAGAAATATGGTGTCATTGAAATGTACAAGTATACAATATGAAAGAATATAGCAAGAACTTACAGTATGACTCAAAGGTACTCAATCCCACTGAAGCCTGCATATTTGAAAACAGGAAGAGTTCCATAGATAGAAGATCCAATTCAAACAGGCTCAACATCTTTAGTAAAAGAACGGTTTCAAAATAACAAATTCATATGCATTTTCAACAAATGTGTCTGTTTAAAAAAAAGGAAGCATTGCCCCTGTCTGGTACAAATTGACATGGGCAGGTGGCTGTGTGATATCCACTCACTCCCCTCCCTACTCATTGTCATCACCAGCCCCACATCATATCATAGAAATATATGAAAATATTTTTGATCTCTATTCTCCTTTCTGGATATAAACACCTCGTGTTGTACAAACCATCATATAGAAAAAAAACGCTTCACATTTTAAAGGCCCGCAGTAGCAGTTTCCGTTCAGTAAAACCGCTTGTTGCGCTCTTGCCGCTTCTGGAAGACCACAGCACCCACTATGCCACACACAACAATCCCGAGCAATGCGCAGAGGAGGAGCAGGAAGACCTTCCAGCCTGTCAGTGGCCCATTCCGAAAATTTCCCGTTGGATCATCGATGTTATCTATGAGACAAAGGAAAAAAGGTCAGGACTATTAGGTTTTAGCATCACCTTTCAATGCAGGAAGATGCTCCGAGAGGTGCAATCTGATGGAAATGGTCCCATAGCTGAAGGAGGAGAGACCAGGAGGGTAGATGGGTGCCTCATGTGCTTTGATTCGAAGGGGTGGGCTTTAAGGACGGTGGAGGAGTAAGTGATGATGATGGAGGAAACCATAAATGCACCAGCCAGCGTTAAAAAGATAAATAACAGTTAACCCTCTGGGTGAGGCCCTTCATCCTCTGAAGGACCTCAAGCCAAAACAAACCTACCACTGAATCATAGAATGCTACAGCACCTAGGGAGGCCCTTCAGCCCATCAAGTCTGCACTGACTCTTTCGAAGAGCAGCCAGTTAGTCCCCCTCTTCAGCTATTACTATTTCAAGTATTTATCCAATGCCCTTTTGAGAGCTACTATTGAATCTGTGACCAACATCCTCTAAGGCAATGCATTCCGAATTCTAATCACGCATTGCATAAAAAGATTTTCCTCATGTTGCCTCTGTTTTTTTTCCCTCAATCAGCTTAAATCTCTGCCCTTCAGCCACTGCAGTTTCCCTTTATTTACCCTACCTAAACTCTTCAGTTTTAAACATATTTCATCAAATCTCTTCTCTGCTTCAAGGAAAATAACTGTAGCTTCTCCCGTCTGTCACATGACCATAATCCCTCATCCCTGGAAACATTGTAGCAAATCTCTTCTGAACACTCCTCAAAGTCTTCATGTCCTTCCAAAGCTGCGGTGTGCAAACTAGTGTTTTATTCTTGGTTTTTGTACTCTATGCCTCTACTTATAAAGCCCAGGATCTCCATATACTTATTACCTATCCTGACAGGAAGGCAGATGGCATGTTGGCCTTCATTGCAAGGGGATTGGAGTACAGGAATAAAAGAGTCTTGCCACTTTGTAGAGGGCTTTGGTGAGACCACACCTGCAATGCTGTGTGCAGCTTTGATCTCCACATTTAAGGAAGGATATACTTGCTTTGAAGGTTCACTAGATTTGTCCCTGGAATGAGGGAGTTGTCTTTTGATGAGAAGTTGAGTAAATTGGGTCTATGTTCTCAGGAGTTTAGAAGAATGAGAGGTGATCTCAGTGAAACAGACAAGATTCTGAAGGGGCTTGACAGGGTAAATACCGAGAGGTTGTTTCCACTGGCTGAGGGATCTAGAACACAGGGACACACACTCAGGATAAGGAGTTGATTATTTAGGGCCGAAATGAGGAGAAATTTCTTCATTTAAAGGATTGTGATTCTTTGGAATTCTTTACTCCAGAGTGTGGTGGATGCTCCATCATTGATTATATTTAAGGTTGGGATGGGCAGATTTTTTATCTCTGAGGGAATCAAGGGATATGGAGAGTGGGTGGGACAGTGGAGTTGAAACCTAAAATCAGCCATGATAGTACTGAATGGTGGAGCAGGCTTGATGGGCCATATGGTCTACTCCTGCTCCTATCTAATGTTCTTTTGACACTTTAAAAGATTTTCACACAAACACCCCAGGTCTCTTGGTTCTTGTACTCCCTTTAAAATTGTACACTTTGGCTTGTATTGTGTTGTCTCATTCCTCCTATCAAAACTTACCACTTTACACACATTTTCCATGAATTTCATTTGCCATGCATCCACTCATTCCACATGTCCTCTTGAAATCTATTACTTTCTTCCTCAGATATTAAGCCAACCCAATGGACACATTTTCGGCATTCCTTACATTCTTGTTGCATTTAGTTATTTTTGCCCAACAACAACTTGCATTTGGATAGTGCTTTAACCATCATAAAATATCACAAGGTGCTTCACAGGAGCAACAAATAAAAATGTCATACCAACCACAGGAATCAGAACAAGTGATCAAAACCTTGGTCAAAGTAGTAAGCTTTCAGGAGAGTTTTAAGAGATGAGAGGTGGAGAGATTTAGGGAGAGAATTCCAGAACTTAGGATCTAGACAGCTGAAGCATGACCACTAATGGTGTGGTGCTGGAAATCGGGATGAGCAAAAGACCAAATTGGAGGAGTACAGATATGAGGGAGGGCTGTAGGGCTAGAGGAGGCTACAGAGATAGGAATGGGCAAGGCTTTGGATAGATTTGAACATGAGTATAAGAATTTTAAATTATAGGTGTTGCCAGATGGGAAGCCAAAGTAGGTCGGTGAGCACAGAGTTGATGGGTGAATGGGGCTTGGTGCAAATTAGGATACGAGGAGCAGTTTTGTAAGAGATGAGCTTTATGCAGAGTGGAAGGTAGAAAGTCGGCCAGGAGAGCAATGGAACAGTTGAATCTGGAGGTAGCAAAGGCAGAGATGAGAATTCCAGCAGCAGCAGATGAACCGAGGTCAGGGGAGAGATGGTGCAATGTTGCAGTGATGGAAATCAGTTGTATTGGTGATGGAGAGGATATTGAATTGGAAGTTCATTGAGGTAAATTCGAATGTCAAGGTTGCAGATGGCCTGATCCAGCATCAGAGTGTGACCCAGCGAGGGGATGGAGTTGGTGCTGGTGGAACAAAGATAATGGCTTTGATCTTCCCAATAACTAACAGGAGGAAATTTCTGCACATCCAATACATTGGACGAGCAGCATAACAAAGCAGGCAATAGAAGCACATTGAAAGGGGGCGGTGAGGTAGAGCTGGGTGTTATCACTGTACATGTGAAATCTGACATGGCGCTTTCAAATGATGTAACCAAAGAGCAGCACTGGACAAGAAGTCATTGCAGCAGATTCTCTGAGTATTACTAGACAGATAGGAATCAATGTGGGACTGAGTACAGTACCGCCCAGAGAGTGATGTAAGAGAGCATGACCTACATCCAGGTCACTCTACCATTGGACAGAGACGTGTGTACCTGCAAGCATGGAGACAGTTCCTAGCTTGTACCTTTACTGTATATTTGTAAATAGTTCTAAGAGTCAATAAAGACTTACAGTTAACCTACATATGACTACTTTAACCAACATTCTACACCATATTCAATTCAGATATGACTGAAACACCTGCTGTGAGGGAGATTGGGTCCTCAGATGCTGCGTGGGTGGATGGAGTCCTGTAAATAACATTGGTTTTCGAGAAGTGCCATTAGGCACTTATGCAGCATTGTAAATTTTCTCAACTTGAAAACGATTAACTGCATGGCAAAGACAGAACAGCAATTCAAGAAGGGGATGGGATTGAAATAGCTTTGGTGAAAAAAAGGAATACGTAATCAACCCAGAAAGTGACATGGGAGAGTACAATGTGACTGCAATCCTTCACCTGTTTAAAACCTTCCAACAATGGGCAGGCAGTCAACCACCCAGCTGGAGAGGAATTGCAGGAGTATGGTGTGGTCAACCGTGTTCAAGGTTGCAGACTAGTCGAGGGGGATGAGGAGGATAGCACATAATTTTTGACTTCGATAATTCCCATTTCACTGATGTGACACCACGGTTTGCAAATCTGAGGTGACTTTTAATATCTTAAAAAATGGATAGTATGGTAAAACAAATCTGTCGGGTCAAAATCTGTCGGGTCAAAATCTGTCGGGTCAAAATCTGTCGGGTCAAAATCTGTCGGGTCAAAATCTGTCGGGTCAAAATCTGTCGGGTCAAAATCTGTCGGGTCAAAATCTGTCGGGTCAAGTGTTAAACCTGTAATGATAGCAGATGATGCTACCTGTGGTTGGGTAGTGCTGAGTAGTGGGCAACAACCTTCTGAAAGAGCCTTGGGCAACTTGGTGGGTTGAGGGGGTGGGGGGGCTGGTGGTGGTGGGTTGGTAGGAAGGAAGGGGTGGAGACAGTGAGGCCCTCAATGGATGAAACATCATCAAAAGATGGACAAGCAAATCCTTGTTTGTGGTGTACAAGTTCCAAACTGTGACCCAATCAGTGAAAGGACAACCAAGGCCAGTCCCAAACACCAGGGTTCAAGGCCCTTCCTCCAAACTATGAGTGACAGGAGCTCCAGCGATAGATGACTGATGGTGATCCCCCAAGCATCTTTTCCTTCAAAACTAGAAATGTTAAGCTTCAATCCTACTCTAGCCTCTACCACATCTTCATGAAAGCTTGAATAACACCACTCTCCACCCCAGTCTCGAATTAATTTGTACCTCTAGTTTGCCACTTTTATTCACAATTCCACATTCATGTACGTACAACTCAAATCTCAAGTTAAAACAGAATTACCTGGAAAAACTCAGCAGGTCTGGCAGCATCGGCAGAGAAGAAAAGAGTTGACGTTTCGAGTCCTCATGACCCTTCAGCAGAACTGAGTAAAGTTAGGAGAGGGGTGAAATATAAGCTGGTTTAAGGTGGGGAGGGGGGTTGTAGGGACAAGCAAGCAGTGATAGGAGCAGATAATCAAAAGATGTCACAGACAAAAGGTTCAAAGAGGTGTTGAAGGTGGTGATATTATCTAAGAAAATGTGCTAATGAAGAATGGATGGCAGGACACTCAAGGTACAGCTCTAGTGGGGGTGGGGTGGAAAGACTGACAGGGTATTACAGTTATAGATTTAAAAATAATGGAAATAGGCGGGAAAAGAAAAATATATATAAATTATTGGAAAAAACAAAAGGGAGGGGGAAGAAACGGAAAGGGGGTGGGGATGGGGGAGGGGGGAGTTTAAGATCTAAAGTTGTTGAATTCAATATTCAGCCCGGAAGGCTGTAAAGTGCCTAGTCGGAAGATGAGGTGCTGTTCCTCCAGTTTGCGTTGGGCTTCACTGGAACAATGCAGCAAGCCAAGGACAGACATGTGGGCAAGAGAACAGGGTGGAGTGTTAAAATGGCAAGCGACAGGGAGGTTTGGGTCTTTCTTGCGGACAGACCGCAGGTGTTCTGCAAAGCGGTCGCCCAGTTTGCGTTTGGTCTCTCCAATGTAGAGGAGACCACATTGGGAGCAACGAATGCAGTAGACCAAGTTAGGGGAAATGCAAGTGTAATGCTGCTTCACTTGAAAGGAGTGTGTGGGCCCTTGGATGGTGAGGAGAGAGGAAGTGAAGGGGCAGGTGTTGCATCTTCTGCGTGGGCATGGGGAGGTGCCATAGGTGGGGGTTGAGGAGTAGGGGGTGATGGAGAAGTGGACCAGGGTGTCCCGGAGGGAACGATCCCTACGGAATGCCGCCGGGGGGAGGAAGGGAAGATGTGTTTGGTGGTGGCATCATGCTGGAGTTGGCAGAAATGGCGGAGGATGATCCTTTGAATGCGGAGGCTGGTGGGGTGATAAGTGAGGATAAGGGGGACCCTATCATGTTTCTGGGAGGGAGGAGAAGGCGTGAATGCGGATGCGCGGGAGATGGGCCGGACAAGGTTGAGGGCCCTGTCAACGACCGTGGGTGTAAAACCTCGGTTAAGGAAGAAGGAGGACATGTCAGAGGAGCTGTTTTTGAAGGTAGCATCATCAGAACAGATGCGACGGAGGCGAAGGAACTGAGAGAATGGGATGGAGTCCTTACAGGAAGCGGGGTGTGAGGAGCTGTAGTCGAGGTAGCTGTGGGAGTCGGTAGGCTTGTAATGGATATTGGTGGACAGTCTATCATCAGAAATTGAGACAGAGAGGTCAAGGAAGGGAAGGGAAGTGTCAGAGATGGACCATGTGAAAATGATGGAGGGGTGGAGATTGGAAGCAAAATTAATAAATTTTTCCAGATCCCGACGAGAGCATGAAGCAGCACTGAAGTAATCATCGATGTACCGGAGAAAGAGTTGTGGGAGGGGGCCGGAGTAGGACTGGAACAAGGAATGTTTCACATACCCCGTAAGGAGACAGGCATAGCTGGGACCCATGCGGGTACCCATAGCCACACCTTTTATTTGGAGGAAGTGAGAGTGTGAGAACAAGTTCAGCCAGACGGAGGAGAGTAGTGGTGGATGGGGATTGTTCGGGCCTCTGTTCAAGGAAGAAGCTAAGGGCCCTCAGACCATCCTGGTGGGGGATGGAGGTATAGAGGGATTGGACGTCCATGTGAAGAGGAAGCAGTTGGGGCCAGGGAACTGGAAATTGTTGGTGTGACGTAAGGTGTCAGAGGAATCATGGATGTAGGTGGGAAGGGACTGGACAAGGGGAGAGGGAAGGGAGTCAAGATAACGAGAAATGAGTTCCGTGGGGCAGGAACAGTCTGATACGATTGGTCTGCCGGGACAGTTCTGTTTGTGGATTTTGGGTAGGAGGTAGAAGCGGGCCGTCCGAGGTTGGGCGACTATAAGGTTGGAAGCTGTGGGACGAAGATCTCCAGAGGAGATGAGGTCAGTGACAGTCCTGGAAACAATGGCTTGATGTTCTGTGGTGGGGTCATGGTCCAGGGAGAGGTAGGAAGAAGTGTCTGCGAGTTGACGCTCAGCCTCCGCGAGGGAGAAGTCAGTGCGCCAGACAACAACAGCACCACCCTTGTCAGCGGGTTTGATGACAATGTTGGGCTTGGACCTGAGAGAACGGAGTGCAGTAAGTTCAGAGAGAGACAGATTAGAATGGGTGAGAGGAGCAGAGAAATTGAGACGACGATGTCACGCCGACAGTTCTCAATGAAAAGATCAAGAGAAGGTAAGAATCCAGAGGGAGGGGTCCAGGTGGAGGGAGAATATTGGAGGTGGGTAAAAGAATCCACTGAACGGGGAGAGGACTCCTGCCCAAAGAAGTGAGCACGGAGACGAAGATGGCGGAAGAAGAGTTCAGCATCGTGCCGAGCCCGAAATTCATTGAGATGAGGGCGTAAGGGTATGAAACTAAGTCCTTTGCTAAGCACTGAACGTTCAGCATCGGAGAGGGGAAGGTCAGGGGGTATAGTGAATATGTGGCTGGGGCTGGGATTGGAAGATGGGGTGGGGACGGAGGGACAAGCAGGGGTGGAGGGTCCTAGATGGGTGTTGGTGTCGATGAGTTGTTGGAGCTTGCGTTCCTTAGCACTTGAGAGAAAGAGAAAAAGTTTCTTGTTGAGGCGTCGGATGAGACGAAGAATAAAATGAAACTGGGGGCATGCGCAGCTTTGAAAAAGGGTGCGGCGGTACTGCTGGAGGGAGGTCGAGTGTGTTCATATGGTGGCGCATGGCACTGAGTGTGGATCTCTGAATGCGACGGGAACAGCAGTCCGAGAAACGTTTTATGTCCCGGAGATATCTGTAATCCTGGGTGGGTTTGAAACATGAGGGATGGAATTTCAGTTGGAGTAAGTCAGAGATGGAGACAGTCACTGAGAAAGGAAATATGGCTGTGAAAGCGGGTTTTAGTAAACACCTTGTCAAACACCAGGAGAGAAATGGAAAGCAATGAAGGTGAACAAGGCAGAAGAGACAGGTGGAAATCCTGTCGGAGAGCAGAGCAATACTTCTTCAAGGTAGGCATTTCTTGAAGAGGTCAATTAAACACAGAGATAAAAACAAAAAACTACTGCGGATGCTGGAAATCCAAAACAAAAACAGAATTACCTGGAAATTTCCTATCACTGCTTGCTTGTCCCTACAACCACCGCCCCCCCCAACTTCTCTCCCCCCGCCCCCCACCCCCCCACCTTAAACCAGCTTATATTTCACCCCTCTCCTAACTTTACTCAGTTCTGCTGAAGGGTCATGAGGACTCAAAACGTCAACTCTTTTCTTCTCCGCCGATGCTGCCAGACCTGCTGAGTTTTTTCAGGTAATTCTGTTTTTGTTTTGGATTTCCAGCATCCGCAGTATTTTTTTGTTTTTATCAAATCTCAAGTTGTTTGCTTGGTGACCCAGCTCATTTTATTCTGTCCTGCATTTGGGCTATTCTTGTCTTTCATCTTTTCTACAGGTTTTGTCCATTTTGCTATCCTTTCTGTTTGCTTTTCATGCCTGTGTTCGCTTAAAACCTAGGGACTGCACATCTGAGATTATGTTCAAGACATAGTTAGAAACTTTGGATCTCACTCAGGTATTCTCTTAGATTTGGCTATTGTAATCAGTTTTGTAACTCCTCCTCCTACCCCACTTCCAAACCCACTCAGGCCTTTCTGATTTCTCCCTTTCTCCAGTTTTAGCGTGGTGTCCAAGACCCATCCACCTGACAATCAACCAGTTTTTCAACTTGGCAATCAGGTTCTGCCATTAAATTCAACAGGACCCAAGGGGCTCATTATCAGAACAATCTGCTCTTTTTAAAAATTCTTTCACAGGGTGTGAACGTCACTGGCTGGGCCAGCATTTATTGCCCAACCCTAATTGCCCTTGAGAAGGCGAAGGTGAACTGCCTTCTTGACCCCCTGCAGTCAATGTGGTATGAGTACGCTCACAGCACTGTCTGGGGAAGGAGCTCCAGGATTTTGACCCAGCGACAGTGAAGGAACGGCAATATATTTCCTAGCCAGGATGGTGTGTGGCTTGGAGGAGAACTTGCAGGTGGTGGTTTTCCCAAGCATCTACTGCCCTTGTCCTTCAAGGTGGCAGAGCTCACAGGTTTGGAAGGCTCTGTGCCAACAACTTCACGTTTGGAAAGGTTAGGAGGTTCTCCAGCTAACTTGGAGTGGTAAAGGTGATGAGGATCCATTTAAGGGGAAGCTAGGTAAGGACTGTTGCGCTGAAAGACCTGTTTCAGTGCTGTAAAAATTTCTATGTAATCACATACAAAATTTATAACTTAAAAACTACACTTTCAGTGTACTCCAATCCCTACCAAGGGAAAATGGTCAAAGAAAGCGGAAGCTCAGCACAAAATATCAGGAGAGAAGGGTACTTAGTGTTAAATCTAACCTTTAGGAGATCTCAGGAAACTAACGCTGGGCTCAACTTTTGTCCAATCAACATTCTCGTCTTCTGGTGAGTGGTCCACTGTCAGCTGGTAAAGTTTCATGGAAATAACATCGTGGTTGTCTGAAAAAGAACAAACAGTTCAATGCCAAACCTGCATTGGTCTAAAATAACTGGGAGAGAAATGAGACGCACGTGTGAGAGGAGTGCCAAGAACAGAGGAAGAGGCAGGAGACAGCAACGGGGAGTTGAAGTGAGGCTGGAGGAGGAAAAAGGGCGGGGGGCGGGGGGGTAGGAGGAGGAAAAGTGGGGTCAGGGAGGAAGAAAAAGTGGTGGGGGGGGAACTGGGGAGGAAGAAAGGGGGGGCAGGGAGGAAAAAAGGGGAGCCCTCTAAAAAAAAAATTCCTCATCTCCATCTTAAATGGGAGAGACACGTTTTAAAATTGTGTCCCCTACACTCAGACGTCTACAGCACAGAAGGAGGCCATTCGGCTCATCGTGTCCGCACCGGTCAACAAAGATCTGACCACACTAATCCCATTTTCCAGCGCTTGGCCAATTGGCCTGGTGGCTATGGCAACGCAACTGAATATCTAAATACTTCTTAAATATTACAAGAGTTTCTGACTCAACCACCCTCTCAGGCAGAGAGTTCCAGACTCCCACCACCCTCTGGGTTAACACATTTCTCAACTCCCCTCTTAGCCTTCTACCTCTTACCTTAGATCTATGCCCCCTGGTTATTGACCCCTCTACTAATGGAAAAAGTGCCTTTGTCTCCATCCTATCTATGCCCCTCCTAATCTTATCAGGTCTCCTCTCAACCTTAGTTGCTCCAAGGAAAAAAGCCCCAGCCTATCCAATCTTTCCTCATAGCTCAGACCCTCCAGCCCAGGCAGCATCCTGGTAAATCTCCTCGGCACCCTCTCCAGTGCAATCACATCCTTCCTATAATGCAGTGGCCAGAACTGCACGCAGTACTCCACTTGTGGCCTAACCAGAGTTTTATACAGTTCCAGCATTACCTCCCTGCTCTTGTTTCTATGTCTCAGCTAATAAAGGCAAGTATCCCATATGCTTTCTTAACCACCTTATCTACCTGACCTGCTACCTTCAGGGATCTATGGACAAGCACACAAAGGTCCCTCTGATCTTCAGTACTTTCCAGGATCCTACCATTCATGGTGTAATACCTTGCCTTGTTAGCCCTCCCCAAGTGCATTACCTCACACTTTTCTGGGTTGAATTCCATTTGCCACTGCTCTGTTCACCTGACTGGTCCATTGATATCCTCCAGCAGTTTATGGCTATCCTCCTCACTATTTGCCACCCTACCAATTTTCATGTAATCCGCGAACTTCTTGAGCATACCCCCTACACTTAAGTCCAAATAATCTATGTACACCACAAACAGCAAGGGTCCCAGCACTGAGCCCTGCAGAACCCCACTGGAAACAGACTTCCAGTCACAGAAACATCCCTCTACCATCACCCTCTGCTTCCTGCCTCTCAGCCAATTTTGGATCCAACGTGCCACTTTGCCTTGGGTCTCATGGGCTCTTACTTTTTTGACCACTCTGCCATGAGGGACCATATCAAAAGCCTTGCTGAAGTCAATATAGACCACATCAAATGCATTTCCCCCATCAACACTCCTGGTTACCTCCTCAAAAAATTTGATCAATTTTGTCAAACACGACCTTCCCTTAACAAATCCATGCTGACTATCCCTGATTAATCCGTATCTCTCCAAGTGCAAATATATTCTGTCCCGCAGAATTCTTTCCCCACCACCGAGGTTAGACTGACTGGCCGGTAATTTCCTGGTCTATCCCTTCCTCCCTTTTTTAATAATGGGACAATGTTAGCAGTCCTCCAGTCCTGTGGTCAGAGAGGATTTGAAAATTACTGCTAGGGCCCATGATATCTCTTCTCTTGCCTCCCTCAACAGCCTGAGATACATCTCATCCAGACCTGTGGATTTAGCCACTTTTAAGGCCGCTAAACTCACTAGTACCTCCTCTCTCTCTACATTAATTTCCTCTAACATTTCACAGTCCTCCACCCTGACGTCTATATCCGCATTGTCCTTTTCCACTGTGAAGACCGATGCAAATTACTCATTGAGGACTGCACCCACGTCTTCAGGGTCCGCACACAGATTACCTCTATGGTCCCTAATTGGCCCTACTCTTTCCCGAGTTATTCTCTTGCTCTTTATATATTTAAAAAACACCTTTGGCTTTCCTTTATTCTACCCACCAATGCTTTCTAATGCACTCTCTTAGCTTTCCTAATTTCCTTTTTAAGTTCCCCTTTGCACTTTTTATACTCCTCTAAGGACTCTGTCATATTGAGCCCTTGGTATCTGCCATAAGCTTCTCTTTTTTCTTAATCCTAACCTTTATATCCCTTGACATCCAGAGTTCTCCAGACTTGGTCACTCCTTTTGTCTTTACGGGAACATATTTCTCATTACTCTTTCTATTTCCTCCTTGAATGCCTCCCACTACTCTGACAGTTTTATCTGCAAGTAGCTGATCCCAGTCCACTTGGGCCAAATCACATCTAATCTTAGTAAAATTAGCCTTTCCCCAGTTCAGAACTTCAATTCTCAGCCCAACCTTGTCCTTTTCCATAAGTATCCTAAATCTAACTGAGTTATGGTCACTGTCCCCAAAATGCTTCACTACTGATACACCTTCTACCTGCCCGGGCTCATTTCTGAATATTAGGTCCAGAACTGTCCCCTCCCTTGTTGGGCTTTCTACATACTGGCTAAAAAAGTTCTCCTGGATGCAACTTAAGAATTTTGCTCCCTCCCTACCTTGCACACTAAAACTACCCCAGTTAATATCTGAGTAGTTAAAATCCCCTACTATTACTGCCCTATTATTCTTACACTGCTCTGAAATTTGATTACATATTTGATCCTCTATCTCTCCCTGACTGTTTGGGGGCTTATAGTACACACCTAATAGCGTGTTTGCCCCTTTTGTGTTTTTTTACTTCTACCCAAATGGCTTCATTTGACGATCCTTCCAAGATATCATCCCTCCTCACTGCTATAATTGATTCCTTGATCAATATTGCAACCCCCCCTCCTCTTCTATCCCCCTCTCTACCTCGTCTGAATAGCCTATAACCAGGAATGTTGAGTTGCCAATCCTGCCTTTCTTTTAGCCACGTCTTGGTCATAGCTATGATATCATACTCCCACGTACCTAGCTGTGCCCTCAGCTCGTCCGTCTTGTTCCTCAGGCTCCTTGCATTAAAATATATTCCACTTAGCCTTGCTAAACTCACTTCTTTCTTATCTAGCCTATGTTTCATCTGCCTTCCAGACTCACTTACTAACGTTTTAACTTCTAATCCCATCTCAGCTTCTCTCCCCTCTGAACTACTTTTCAGGATCCCATCCCCCTGCCAATTTAGTTTAAATCCACCCCAACAGCATTAGCAAACATCCCCGCGAGGATGTTGGTCCCGTTCCTGTTCAGACGTAACCCGTCCAGCTTGTACAGGTCCCACCTACCCTAGAAACGGTCCCAATGCCCCAGGAATCTAAAGCCCTCCCTCCTGCACCATCTCTCCAGCCACACATTCATCTGCTCTATCCTTCTGTTCCTATACTCACTACTGCATGGCACTGGGAGTAATCTGGAGATTACTACCTTTGAAGTCCTGCTTTTCAATTTCCTACCTAACTCCCTAAATCTGCTTGCTGGACCTCATTTCTCTTTCATCCTATGTCACTGGTCCCAACATGGACCATGACCTCTGGCTGTTCACCCTCCCACTTCAGAATGTCCTGCAGCTGTTCCGTAACATCCTTGACCCAGGCACCCGGGAGACAACATACCATCCTGGAGTCACGTCTACAGCCGCAGAAGCGCCTGTCCACTCCCCTCGCTAACGAATCCCCTACCACTATTGCCCTTTCACACTTCTACCTTCCGCCCTGAGTAACTGGACCACCCATGGTGCCATGGCCTTTGCTCTGGTTGACCTCCACTGAGGAACCGTCACTCTCACTGTTTTCTAAGGCCGAGAAATGGTTTGGGAATGAGATGCACTCGGGGGATTCGCTCACTACCTGCCTGGTCCTCTTCTTCTGTCTGGCGGTCACCATTCCCTCTCTGCTCGCACTTCCTTAAACTGCAGGGTGACCACAACCTGAAATGTGCTATCCATGAACCCCGCAGCCTCGTGAATGCACTGTAGTGCCCCCAGTTGCCACTCAAGCTCCAAAACCCGGAGCTCGAGTTGCTCCAGTCATAGGCACCTCCTGCACACATGGTCATCCAGACCGCCAGGAGCGTCTAGGATTTCCCACATAGCACAGGATGTGCAAATCAGGGGACTGACTCCCCAGACATATCTTAACTAAATAGAATATGGGCCCTTGCTTTTATTTTACCCTTACACCTACTTGAGTATAGACTAGATGCTAGATCCTCTAGATAGACTAGATCCTCTAGGTGCTGCTGACTGTCTGTCCCAGGGTCCTCCTCTCACACTCTCCTCTAGGGGCTACTGACTGCCTGTCCCAGTGACCTCCTCTCACACTCTCCTCTAGGTGCTACTGACTGCCTGTCCCAGTGACCTCCTCTCACACTCTCCTCTAGGTGCTGCTGACTGCCTGTCCCGGGATTCTCCTCTCGTACTCTCCCCTAGGCCTCTAGTTCTGGTCTCTCTCACAAGGGGGAACATCATTTCAGCATCCACCTTGTCAAATCCCCTCAGGATCTTATGTTTCAATAAGGTCACCTCTTATTCTTCAAAATCCAATGAGTACAGGTCCACCCTACTCGGCTTTTCCTCATAGGATAACACCCTCATCCCTGGAATCAGTCAAGTGAACATTCTCTGAATTGCTTCTAAAGCAATTCTGTCCGTTCATAAATAAGGAAGCCAATACTGTATACAGTATTCTAGATGTGATCTCACCAACACCCTGTACAACTGTAGCAAAACATTCCTACTTTTATATTTCATTCCGCTGCAATAAACGACAACATTCCATTTGCCTTCCTGATCACTTGCTGTACCTGCATGTGATTCATGTAGGACACCCAGATCACACTGTACCTAAGAGTTCTGCAATCCCTGCCTATTTAAATAATAGGCTGTTATTGTATTCTTCCTGTCAAAATCAACAAGTTCACATTTTCCCACATTATATTCCATCTGCCAAATTTTTGAACACTCACTTAATCTATGCATAGCAGACTCCTTACGTCCTCTTCACAACTTAGTTTCCTACTTATCTTTGTATCATCAGCAAATTTAGCAACGATACATTCAGTCCCATCATCCAAGTCATTAGTACAGATCCCTGTAGCACTCCACTTGTTACATCTGCCAACCCAAAATTAACCCATTTATCCGTACTCTCTGTTGTTTCCAGTTAGCTAACCAATCCTCTGTTCATGATAATTTGTTACCCCTCCACTCCATGAGCTCTTATTTTGTGTAGTAATCTTTGATGTGGCACCTTGTCAAATGCCTTCTGGAAATGTAAGTACAGCATATCCACAGATTCCCCTTTATCCAAGTTGCTTGTTACTTCCTCAAAGAACTATAATAAATCAGTCAATCACGATTTCCCATTCACAAAATCACGTTGACTCTACCTGATTGCATTAAAATTTTCAAGTATCCCACTACAACCTCCTTAATAAGGTTCCAGCATTTCCCCTGAAGCTAACTTGCCTGTAGTTTCCTGCTTTCTATCTCCCTCCCATCTTGAATATTGCTATTTTCTAATTTAATGGGACATTCCCAGAATCTAGAGAATTTTGGAAAATTAAAATCAATGCATCTACTATCTCAACAGCTGCTTCTTTTAAGACCTTCGGATGAAGTCCATCAGCACCTGGGAATTTGTTAGGTTTTAGTTCTAAATTTTCTCACAACTCTTTCCACTGTGATTGTAATTGTTTTAAGTTCTGCTCTTCATTTCACCTCTTGATGTACACCTACTTCTGGGGTGTTACTTGTGCCCTCTACAGTGAAGACAGATGCAAAATACTAGTTCAATTCATCTGCCATTTCCTTATTTTCTATTATTAATATCCCAGTCTCTCTCTGTATAGGACCAACATTAATTTTGCTAACTCTTTTCCTTTTTAAATACCCATGGAAACTCTTACTATCTGTTTTTATATTTCTAGCTAACTTTCCCATATACTCTAATTTCTCCCTCATTTTTATTTTGGCCATTCATTTTTTATATTGTGTCGAATCTTCCAACCTGCTAATGATCTTTGTGGAATTGTACGGGAATTGTATGGTTTTTCTTTCAATTTGATACTATCTTTAACTTTCTTACTTAGCTATGAATGGTGCATCCTTCGCCTCGAGTCTCTCTCTCTCACTGGAAAGTATCTTTGCCGAGTGTCACGAAATATCTCCTTAAATTAGTCTGCCACTGCATCTCTATTGACTTATCCCTTAACCTAATTTCCCAGCTCACTTTAGCCAGCTCTGTCTTCATACCCTCATATTTTCCCTTATTTAAGCTCAAAACACCAGTCTTAAAACCACTCTTCTCTCCCTCATACTGAATACGAAATTCAATCATGTTTTGATCACTGCTACCCAAGGGCACCTTTACAATGAGGTCATTATCCTGTCTCATTGCACTTTACCAGATCTAGAATAGTCTGCTCCCTGGTTGGTTCTTGCACGTGCTGCTCTAAGAAATTGTCCTGAAAACACTCTATGAACTCATCTTCCAGGCTATCTTTGCCAATCTGATGATTCACCCAATCTATATGTAGATTAAAAATCACCCATGATTATTGTTGTATCTTTCTCACAAGTCCCATTATTTCTTCCTGCATAATATTTTTGAAGTGTAATCACTGGTGTAATGTAGAAAATGTGGCAATCAATTAGTGCACAGCAAACCCCCACGAACATCAGTCAGATAAATGACCAGGTAACCTATTCTTCTTTGAAATAGTGCCAGGAAATCTTTTATATCACCTGAGAGGACATACAGGTCCCAAGTTTAACATCTCAACTGAAAGGCAGAACCCCCTCAGTATTCCATTGAATTACCAGGCTACATTTGATGTTCAAGTCTCTAGAGCAGGACTTAACCACAGCCTTTGAAGGTGCAACCACTGAGCAAGCAAAGCACAGGGCAATAAAACAAAGGTGTTCACTCCTACCTGACAGGTCTCCGGTTGCTGCAGATGCACCGAAGAAATAACCAGTGGGCAGTTGGACCCCACTGATATCAATACACTCTTTCCATTCATTCTTGTCTTCAACATCTGTCATCACCTGAGAGAACAGGCAACAAATAGAAACAACTGAGGAAATGGGCCATTTCAACTGGAGTCCTCTATCATACAGGCCAGGGATCCAAATATACTAAATAACATTTAAACGTTGGTTTGCAAAGACAGCACAGAGGAGATTTACCAGAATGACACCAAGGATGAGGGACTTCAGTTACATGGAGATTAAAGCAGTTGGGATTGGTCTGCGTGGAGCATAGAAGGTCATGGGGAAATGAGTCGTTCAAAACTCAGCAAGTAGGGAGGAGAGGCTTGTACCATTGACAGTGGAGCCACCAACCAGAGTTCGCAGATTTTAAATAATTGGCAACAGAACAAAAGGGAAATTTAGGAGCATGTTTGTTTTAGTGCAGCAAGTTGTTGTGATTGGGTTGCGCTGCCTGAAAGGGTGGTCAAGCAGAAGGGAACTGGATATATATTTAGAAAGAAAGAAGTTGCAGGGCTATGGGGGAAGAGCAAGGACATGGGACTAATTGGATAGCTCCTTCAAAAACTGGCAAAGGCATGAAGGGCCAAAAGGCCTCCTTCTGTGCTGTATTATTCTACAGCACAGGTGGCAGCCGACTCGTTTGACAGTAATATTCCCACTACCACAATCTGTCACTTACCGTTAACCGGCCCCTAGAGTAACGAACTGCCAAATACGTGTCGTGATCTACATTTCGGAGTTCTGCAGGGCATCCAGAAAGCTCAGAGCTGCGTCCATCTTTGCTGTGGTCATACGGCAGAGTCCCATTGTTGACCATCGCTGAGACATACGGAAACACCCGCTACAGAGAGGGAGAGAGAGAGAGCCAGGAAATTTAAGACAAACAACGACTTGCATTTATATGGCATCTTTAAAGTAGTAAATACTCCTACAGGGAGTAAATTAGCCAAAATTTGACACCAAGCCAAACTAGAAGATATTAGGACAGATGACCAAGAGGTTGGTCAAAGAGGTAGGTTTTAAAAAGCCACTTAAAAGGTGAGAGAGAGAAATGGTGAGGTTTAAGTATGGAATTTCAAAGCCTACGGTCTAATCATTTGAAGGCACCACCACCAATGGGCGTGTTTTAGTGCTGGAGGAGGTCACAGAGATTGGGGTGGTAGTGCAGGGCGGTGGTGGGGGGGTGGGGGAAGAGTCTGGAAGAATTTGGAAATAAGGGTGAGAACTTTAAAATCAAGATGCTGCTGGACCGAAAGCCAACATAGGTCACTGAACACAGGGGTAATGGATGAACAGGATCTGGTCCGATTTAGGATGTGTACAGCAGAGATTTGGATGAGCTCAAGTTTATGGAGGGTGGAAGATGGGAGGCCATCTAGGAGAGCAATTGAGTAGTCAGCTTTGGGTTGCACTCCAAAACAAAGATCAGCATCTCAATTACCAAAATTTTAAGGGAGGTCTTTAAGACAGGGCTTCCCAAACGGTGGGTTGCAATAGTTTACATGGAGCTCGGACTGAATGCTAACAGCTGCGATGCTTGCTTTGCAACAGCTTTAAATTTGCATTTTCTTTCTCTAACGGTGGGCATGGCCTAATGGACAGATCTTTGAGGCCTGATTCCTGCTGCAGCAAAAAACGGCTGTGAAAAGGTAAAAACCCTGCAGTTTAAAGATTTCACACCATGCTCAACCTCACTTCCAACCAGCTGAAGGCCACCTCCACTGCTCATCAAATGTCGTGCCTCACAAATTTTCACTCTAGAGTCACACAAAGTCCGGGGCATTAAAATGTGGCCACATGGGGGAAAAGTTTGGGAAGCTTTAAAGATTTGGTAAATAGACCAGGGATCAAGAGAATACTACGAGGTCACCTGAGAGAGGTCTTTAAAATTATGGGAGTTTGATAGGGTAGACTTGGAGAAGATATTTCCACATGTGGGAGAGTCCCTAGACTAGAGCCATCAATACAAGATAGTCACAAATTAATCCAATATGGAATTCAGGAGAAACTTGTTTACCCAAAGAGTGGTTAGAATATGGAACTCGCTCTCATTTGGAGCGATTAAGGAAAATTGTATAGATGCATTTAAGTGGAAGCTAGATAAACACATGGAGGGAGAAAGGAATAGAAGGATGTGTTGATAGGCTTAAATGAAGAGTTGGTGGGGGGGAAAAAAGGGTCATGTAGAATAGGGTTCTCAACTGGGGATCTGCAACAAGATTTTACGGTGTTGTCCAAAAAAACCCAAAGAACGTGTAGAAAGAAAAAGACTGATGCATAATAGGTCAGTCAGAATTGTAGTCGGGAAAAATGGCAACCAAGATCCTTATCAATCAAGGAATGACATCCAATAAGAGTAAATCAGAGCTGTGATCTGAGACAGCAAGGCTCAAAACGTCATCTCATCTCCCCAATGACAAGGTTAGGTGTGCCAAATCAGTTGGCAAAATTCTCTGATTCCATGTTTTCATCGAACTTCTGATTCCTTCTTGATCCCACTCCTTTGATTGCATGCAATTTCATCGCCCCACCTTCTCTGCTCTTTTACAGGTCAAGTATCCTTTATTCAAAACCTTTGGGGCCAATTGCACTTCGGGTTTCAGATCATTTTGGTTTTCAGACACCACATATAAACTTACATTACAATAGCCTTAGCCTAGGCTAGCTATGGTCTAAAGTAAATAAAATGGCAAGAAAAGTAGGATGCATCACTGAATAATAAATACAGGGTACCTGTAATAAGTTTCTTCTTTACAGATTCACCACAAAAATCGCAAGGTAAACAGTGCAAGCAAACAACTAGGCTTCCTGTGCTAAAGGTCGATGAGGTTCAAAAAATGTGCGGTTTTTGGATGTGTTCAGTTTTTAGATTTACGGATAAAGGATACTCAACCAGTATTTTTTTTTCCCCTAATCATGTCTCAATAATTCATGGGACTTCTATGATGCCACCCAAATTGAAGATTCCAGTGGTTGTGGTGTGTGGTCACTATATTGTTCTTGCAGAAGCAGTTCCAGAAACTGGAGGAATCGCAAGGTAAACTGGCTAAGTCAGGACACTGTTAGTATTTGTGGGAGAAAACCCCCATTCTGCACCCATACCTTTGTAGCGATGTAGATCAGAACCCGATGTCTATTATATATTCCCTAATTGTAAACCATCCCCTTCCTTGATGGTACATCAATAATAAAGAAGTTGCTTTTAAATCTTCCAGTTAAGCTTTTCCTGGTTACTGTCACATGCCTCCAAGCGTGGAGAGGGAAAAACGGCACTTCTAGTTAAACTGATATTGTATGGAAAGTTCTCCACATGTTAAAATTTCCTGAAGTTAGGGGTACTCATTAAAGTAGTGACCCCAAAACCCAGTTGGTTCACTAAAGTCCTAAAGTGCACGACTCCTGTCCTGCACCTCGTAATTGACTCTTAATTTGCTGAAAGTGGGCTAGGAAACAATCCAGCTGGGAAATAGTCAGTATGAGGTTCAGCGATAAGGTGCACCATTACCATAACAGGTGCAGCAGTGCAAGAAGGCATACCACCATCTTCTCCAACTAGGGTTGGGCAATAAATGCCGGCATTGCCAGCAACACCCACATACTGACAATTCAGCAAAATGACTCTCAAGCTTTCAGGATGCGTCCACCTGAATAGCACAACACTTGATTCCAGATGTCCATCTCTGGATTTGATGAAATCCAAATTGTCCGCAGAGATGCGTAAACAGCAGTGTGAGGTACTGATGAATGAGCTCACTGCTATTTGTACTAAGATAAAAGCAAAATACTACAGACGCTGGAAACCAGAAATAAAAACAGAAAATGCTGGAAAACTCAGCAGGTTCGACAGCATTTGTGGAGAGAGAAACAGAGTTAATGTTTCAAGTCTTTATGACCCTTCTTCAGAGCTCTGAAAAAGGGTCATACAGACTCAAAACGTTAACTCTGTTTCCCTCTCCACAGATGCTGTCAGACCTGCTGAGTTTTTCCATTTTCTGTTTTCATACTGATGTTGTACTGTTGTTCACAATTTGAGGCGAGAATCAAGATTGTTGCAAAGACGCAGTGGCTTTCAGGTGATCATTTTTACGTGGGGTGTGAATGCACAAGACCATTACTGATACATAAAATCAGGAAGCCATTCGGTCTATTGTGCTTGTGCTGGGCTCTTTGATAGGGCTACCAAATTAGTCTGATTCCCCTGCTCTTCTCCCCAAGTTTCTCATTTCTAAGTATATACCAATTCCCTTCTGAAAGCCACTATTAAAATATTCTTCCACCATCCTTTCAAAAAGTGCATTCCAGGTAGCAACAACTTGCTGTGTAAAAAAAAACAATCTCTTCTTCCCTCTGGTCCTTTTGCCAATTACCAGAAATCTGCATCCTCTGGTTCCTGATACTTCTGTTACTGGTGAAAGTTTCTCCTCATTTACTCCATCAAAACCCTTTATTATTTTGAACACATCTATTAAGTCTTCCCTTAACCTTCTCTACTCTAAGGAAACTTCTGTAGTCTATCCATAAAACTGAGATCATTTATCACTGGTATCATTCTAACGAAATCTCTCTCAAAAGCTTGAACTTCCTTCCTAAAGTGTGGCGTCCATAATTCGACACAGTAGTCCAACTAAGGCCTAACCAATGGCTTGTAAAGGTTTTGCATAACTTCTATGAGTCCAAGAGAATATGAGTGAAGAACAGGGGACAGAATAAGACAATCAAGTCAGGGTATTTCCTGGCACTCACATCAGCACTCTCATCATTTGGATATGTGTCTATGAACAGTCCTAAGCCGTGGAACTTATCTTTGCTTCCAAACACGGTGCCTGCAAGTGAAAGATAGTAAAAGGGCATTAGGTACATATTTATATTCTCACCACAAATGCCACGATAGGTATTAATAGGGCAGACGGTGGCTTAGTGGTAATATCATTGTACTAGTAATCCAGAGGCCGCAGGCTAATGCCCTGAGGGCATGGATTCAAATCCCACTACGGCAGCTGGTGGAATTTTAATTCAGTTAATAAATCTGGAATTTAAAACCAGGCTCGGTAATGGTGACCATGAAACTATCATCAATTGTTGTAAAAAGCCATCTGGTTCACTAATGTCCTTTAGGGAAGAAAACCTGCCATCCTTACCTGGTCTGGCCGACATGTGACTCCAGGCCGACTTTGACTCTTAACTGCAGAGCAAGCCACTCATTTCAAGGGCAATTAGGGATGGGCAACAAATGCTGGCCTTGCCAGCCCTGCCCACATCCCGTCAAAGAATAAAGAAAAGATACCAGTCCTTGCTCCAAAATACTCTGCTCTGCAAAGGAAATTAAAAATGAGGGGAAGGTGGGGTGGGGTGCAGGAAATCTTTGACAGACATAAGTGCACGTACATGGCAGCAAGCATTAGAATGAATGAATAGATTTTTATATACGGTGGCTCACCTGGACTATTAGCTTTATTCTTTCATGTAGAGGGAAGGCTTTACACAACGAGTTTACATAAAGATGTCATAGCAACCCAGGCAATCAAGTGACTACAGAGCGCACTGACCAGACCAAGAAAGCAAACAAAAACAACAGCTGAGGAACATTTAAAAGCAGACTAACTTGCTTCCTGGAGCTCACTGAGCAACAGTTGGGGCTGAGAACCTGCCTTGGGGGGGTGGGAAGGAAAAAAAATCAGCCAGCATTCCTGCTTTCGATTACTATCCAGTGACCGTGCCCCTCCCCACTCAAAATTGCTGTGTGTGGAAGTCCAGATTAGGCTGGCAAAGTTAAAAAAAATTTAGGTTGGCAGAAAAAATAGGCGAAACGAATTAATGTCAAATCCCATACTACCCAATATGTGCTGTCTATATTGTTTGCTTATGCAAAGAAAATATTTTGAGAAAGTGGAAGAGAGGGAGAGCAAAGTGACTGAATTAATCAAGATAAACAGCATGAAATAACTTTATTGAATCTAAAACTGATGTGGTGATTCAATTGAGAGTATTAGAGGATAAATGCATGGAATGTTGATTTAATTTCATGATTTAATAAACCCCCCTGCCAGGTCAGTCACTTCATTCCCTCACCATCTTAAACATCAGTGGTAACTGCCAGACTCTCTTTCTGTCCACCAGCTGATAGATTATTGAAGTTATTTTTGGCCAATTTTCTCACCTCTATTCTTGGAGCTCGACCTAAGGGCCATCACCCACTAGCCCAATCAAAGGGCCAGCTCTCAATAGTCTAAACATAAGGGTTAAATGATTCCCTTCAAGTGATTTCAGTATTCAACTTGCATTTATATCGCGTCTTTAACATAGTGAAACGTTCCAAAGTGCTTCACAGGAACATTATCAAAGAACATTTGACAACAATCCACATAAACAGATATTAAGGCACATGACCAGGTCAGACAGGTGAGTCCTTAAGGAGGGGAGGGAGGTAGAGGCAGAACAGATTACAGCGGGAATTCCGGTGCAGATTAGAGGGGGAATTTCAACAGTTAGTGTGTTGGAAGCCAGAGCTGCAAATGGTGGAGCAATTAAAATTGGGAATGCTTAGGAGGCCAGAATTGGAGGAGTGCAGATATCTTGGAAAGTTGTAGGACTGCTGGAGATTGTAGAAATAGGGAGGGACGAGGCCAGAGGGGTTTGAAAACAAGGATGAGAATTTTTAAATCAAGGCATTGCTTAATTGGGAGCCAATGTAGATCAGTGAGCACAGTGTTAATGTATGAATGGGACTTGATGTGAGTTTTGAATGACCTCAAGTTTGTGGAGGGTAAAAAAATGCAAGGCCAGTCAGGAGTGCAGTGGAATAGACAAATTTAGAGATAACAAATTCAGACAAAGGGGGCAGTTTACCACATATAAAAGCAGATGACCAAGGGTTAAATGGCCCATAGTAAAGCTGTGCACCAGATACTTTTATGACTGAAGGGATTGGAATGGAATTTTTGTGACTTATCAGCAGAGCATACCAGCTTGTTTGAGTTCCCATTGGCTGTTACAATCTATCTGTATACTTGAGTGACATTTCAGAAAGGGATCAGAGCAACCAAATATGTCTATGATCGGTTAAGTTCTTAAAGTGGAATCATTCAGTTTAAGGTTAAATTCTATTCTGCACTAATACAAACATACTCAACACCACAAAGTATTTCCAGCACTAAGAAAAACAATGAATAAAAATCAATAGAGAACATTATGGTGCATGTCAATTTAGTTACATTAAGATGATAACTATGAAACTATACAGACCAGCTACAAAACTGAATGCAGCACATCACTGAGGTGAACAGCACTCAACAATACCTCTATTAACCTGCTATTCAAAAAAGGCTGCATAGTTTATCACCAAAGGTCAGTCTTAATTCCAAAGTTCTAGCAACGAAAATAAACTTGCGATCTCAATCCATCAAGAATGTACTATAATCCTGGTCAGTGAATGCAACTCAACTGTTCTATTAAACAATATACAGCTCCAGCCAATATCATAGCATCATACAGCACAGGTGGAAGCCATGCAGCCCACTGGCCATTGTGCCTGTATCAGCTTTTTGAAACAGCTATCCAATTGTCTCCTCTTCATTCCCCCGGCCCTGAAAATTTCTCCTTTTTAAGTATCCAATTTCCTTTTGAAAGTTGAATCTGCTCCCATTACCCTTTCGGTTAGTGCATTCCAGATCATAATAAATTTCTCCACTTCTTCCCTCTGGTTCTTTTGCCAATAATCTTAAATTTGTGCCTTCTGGTTACCCAACCTCCAGCCAATTGACAGAGTTTCTTATTTACACAATCAAAACATTTAAGATTTTAAATGCTTCTTTGCTCTAAGGAAAACAACCCAAGTCTCTCCAAATAACTGAACTATTTCATCCCTGACGTTATTTGGCTAAGTCTCCCTTGCACTCTCTCTAAGGTCTTAATAACAGGACGTTGATAGGTAAGCAAAATGGGCAGGCAATTGGCAGATGGAAATTTAGTATAGACAAGTGTGAAGTAATTTTGGAGAATTTTGGCAGAAAGGATAGGAAGAAGCCATATAGACAATGGCATAGCTCTAAAGAGTGTGTAGGGATAGAGGAACCTGCGGGGTGTTAATGTGTATAAGATCTTTAAAGGTGACAGGACATATTGAGAGAATAGTTAGCAAAGCATATGGAATCTTGGGCTTCATAAATAGAAGTATGAGTACAAAACCAGGGAAGTTATGCTGAACCCGTATAAAGCTCTGGTTAGTCCACAACCAGGGTATCATACCCAGTTCTGGTAAGCACATTTTAGGAAGAATGGTTTCAGGGTTGAGGGATTTTAGCTACAAGGCTGGAGAGGCTGGGGTTGCTCTCCTTGAAGTAAATAAAATTGAGGGAAGATTTGCTAGAGGTGTACAAGATTATGACAGGTTTGGATAAACTAGACAAAGAAAAGCTGTGCCCATCAGTTGACTGTACAAGGAATAGGCAGCACAGATTTAAGGTTTTGGGCAAGAGATGCAGGGGGATGCAAGGAAGAACTTCTTAAAGAACTTCTTTATGCAGCAAATGGTAATGACCTGGAAGTTACTGCCTATGGGTGGTGGAAGCAGAGATGATGAATAATTTCAAAAGGAAATGGATGAGCACTTGGGAAAAATAAACTTGCAGACCCAAGGGGATAGAGTGGGGGAATGAGACTGATTGGACTGCTCCAAAGACATGGACTTGATGGGGCAAATGACCTACATGACTATCCTTCCTAAAGTGTGGTGCCTAGAAATGGCCACAACATTTCAGCTGCTTCCTAACCAATCTTTACGAACATTTAGCATAACTTCCTTGCTTTAGTACTACAACAGTTCCAGTACATTGGTATGGTGTATTTAGTGTCTGGTTACCCTGTAAAGCCTAGATTTTGGATTGCCAGCTGCCTATTCACAGGTATCACATTAAGGTGAACCCTGTCCACAACACACAAGCAGCACTTTTCAGCAAGAATCACTGGCTTATAAAGATCCTGGCTAATATTTTTCCTCTCCCTATCACAGAAACACGTGTTAAAATAAATAAACTTATGCAGCATCATTCATGATCTCAGGACATCCCAAAGTGTCTTGCAACAAATTAAGTACTTTTGATGGATAGTCACTATTACAAATGTAGGAAATACAGCAGACAGGTTCCACAGGCAACAATGTGACAATGGCAAGATAATCGGTGTTTTTAGTAATGTTGAGAAATAAATATTAGCATAAATGTTAAGAGAACTCATAAGAACATAAGAAGTAGAAGCAGGAGTAGACCATATGGCCCCTCACGCCTGCTCCACCATTCAATACAATCATGGCTGATCTTGGGCTTCAACTCCATTTTCCCGCCCACTCCCCATATCCCTTGATTCCATAAGAGATCAAAAGTCTATCGCTCTCAGTCTTGGATATACTCAAAAATGCAGCATTCACAACCTTTTGGGGTGACAATTCCAAAGATTCACAACCCTTCGAGTGAAGAAATTTCTCTTCATGTCAGTTCAAAATGATTATTTGCTTATCCTGAGGCTGTGCCTCTATGTTCTAGATTCCTCAGCCAGTGGAAATAACCTCTCAGTATCTATCCTGTCAAGACCTTCAGAATCTTGAATGTTTCAATTAGATCGCCTCCGATTCTTCTAAACTCCAGAGAACATGGGCTCAATTTATGCAGTCTCTCATCATAAGAAAACCCTCTCATCCCAAGAACCAAGTGAACCTTTGCTGTACCACCTTCAATGCAAAAAATCCTTTCTTCAACATGGAGCCCAAAACTGCACACAGTACTCCGGGTGTGGTCTCACCAAAGCCCAATACAATTCTAACAGGACTACCTTATTCCTATATCCCAGTCGCCTTGCCAACATGCCTTTTGCCTTCCACGCTTGCTGTACCTGCATACTAACTTTGTGCTCCTTGTACGAATACACCCCCAAGTGTCCCTGAACATCAACACTTAAAAGTTTCACACCTTTTAAAAAATATTGTTTTTCTATCCTTACTACCGAAGTAAATAACCTCACAACCTCCCTGTATCATGTGGTCACCTTGTGCCCATTCACTTAACCTGTCTACATCTCTTTTGCAGTGTGTCCTCGTTACAGCTTACATTCCCATCTAACCTTGCATCATCAGTAAGCTTGAATACTTTACTCTTGGTCCCTTTGTCAAGTCACTAATGTAGATTGTAAATAGCTGACGCCCCAGCACTGATCCTTGCAGCACTCCACTAGTTACAGTCTGCCAACTTGAAACTGCCCTGTTTTTTCTATTCTCTGCTTCCTGTTTGTTAGCCAATCCACCATCCATGCTAACATATTACCACCAACTCCATCAGCTCTTGTACTGCGTATTAACTATTAACTTCCCTATTCTTCTTCAAATAGTACATGGGAACTTTTCTATCCACTTGAAGACACACAGCTTTAACATCTGATGGGAAAGCAGAACATAAGCAGGGAAGAATGAGCTGGAGTCAGTGGGCTCAAAACTGGGTAAGCTGAGTAGATGGGCGAAATGAAGCTTTGAGGTTTCAGCAGTGGAGGAGGCTGAGAAATAAACAGATGATGTGCAAGGTGGAATTTGAAACTCAGCTCAAGCAGGGGCAAAAGAAAAGGAGGCAGGAAGAGTAATAGAGACATCGTAGTAGACAGTCAAACTCACTTACAGAACACTGCCCAATTGGCCTTGTGCTGCCAATGGAGCTGACAAAGTGCAGAAGACAGTCCTTTACAATCAGTCAAGTGAAAATGCTCAGCTCCCTGACGGTTTATCAGTTATAGCACACACCCCTCACAGGCAAGATTCTAGACTCGCCCTTTGCTCCATACTAGGTTAGCTGAGCTCAGTCAGAGCCACGTTTCGGACCCACTCCAATTCACTCTGTCAAAAGTGGGCATGAACTGACATCCAAATAGGGTGGAGCTTGGGCATAGTGCCTGCCCATCCCCACCATCCCCCCAGCTTCCTCTTTCCCCCTCACCCCTCCTTCCCCCGACCCCCCTTCCACCCCACAGCCTCCTCTCTCTCCCTTCCCCTCCCGCAAGCCCCCCCCAAAAACTGGATAGCCTGCCAAAAACTCACGTGGTAAATGGCCCAGTGATGACATTTTTGAAAGGTCACCATTGAACCGTACTCCTTCTGAAAAAGAGCTGAGGGCAGAAAATTGACGTGACTTTAAAATATGAATAGGATAGACCACAGCAACTTTGCATGGCTTCTTCAACAGCACCACACAAACTTGCAACCTTTACTACCTAGAATGACAGTACCTTCCCAACCCACAACTTCCACCATCTAGAAATGCAACGTCAGTAGGCACACCAGAACAACACTACCTCCAGGTTCCCCTCCAAGTAACACACCATCCTGACATGGAAATATATCACCCATCATTCCTTCATTGCCATTGGCACAAAATGCTTGATCTTCCTACAGAACAACACTGTGGGATCATTTTCACCACAACAGACATCAGTGGTTCAAGAAGAAATCTCACAACCCACCTTCTCAAGGGCAACTAGGGATGGGTAACAAATACTGGCCTTGCCAACAACGGCAACATCCCAAGAATGTAAAAGGAAATCCACTGTTGCAGGGCTGGGTACATAAACATGGGAGTTTGCTTTTATTTTGGCAGTGCTTAGCATCAGCTGGTTTTGGACTGTAACCTGTCCATCTGTGTGAAACCACCTGTTCCAGATGGCAATTTTACAATACACTTGTACTATTGCATCTGCACCTCAGGTGGCTTAGCACCAGCACTCAAGGGTGTAGCACAAAATCAGCATGACAAGATTGCTATCTCTGGAAAAAGACATAGTAATTAACAGGCTGGTTGCTATTTTGCACAAAAGTGTAACAATCAAGAAGTTTGTGGGGTCAAGGTCTGAAATCTAGACTCATTCTCCAGTGCAGTTCTGAGGGAGTGAGATGATAAATCAAAGCCTCTCTGTTAGATGTAAAAGATTCTACCGCACCCTTTGACAAGAGCAGGGGAGATCATGCCAGTGCCTTGGCCAACATTTATCCTTCACTCAAAACAAATTTCCAGGCAATTATCACACCGGTGTTTGTAGGAGCTTGCTGTGCATAAATTGGCTACTGTGTTTCCTACATTAGAACAGCAAAGGCACTTGAAAAAATACTTCATTGGCTATGAAGCACTTTGGGACATCCGGAGGTATAGAAATACAAATTCTTTCTTTAAAGGTAGGCTCAGGATTGTACCTGCAGTAAAGGAGGGTTTCTGATGCCAGTTCATTTCTCCCTTGATTTTCATGGGGCATGTTCCCAATGAACAAGTTCTGAAGCTGAAGGGGTATCAGCCCCACTGCTCGTACAGCACCCACTTTCTATCCATCGATCTTACACAGGAGTTTTATGTGATCTCTCTTATTCCCAATATATAAATAAAGACACAAATTGTGGATTTTGGATTAGTGGAAACTTCAGTTTCTTCTATTTTTCAATCACGGGATAACAGAGGGTGCAATACTGTACCAGGGCTTAAACGGTCCTTTGTGTACCAGATAGCTAATCCGTCACCGTGAAGATTCTTTTTTCCAGTCCCATGAACTTTGAACTGGACATGGAGCTCCCAGTCTTTCAGGTGGCATGGCTGCAAATACAGAGACAATACTGGTTGAAGCCTTAATCATTTACAGAGCAAAGGATGGTCAGAGTTAAAGAGATACACAAGCTTTCTAACACTCAGCAATTGTGAACAGAACAAATACAAACATATGAACAAGGAGCAGTAGGCCATTCAGCCCCTTGAGCCTGCCCCGCCATTTAATAAGGTCATGGCTGATCTGTTAGTAACCTGAAATTTGCATCCCGCCTACCCCCGATAACCTATCATCCCCTTGCTTACCAAGAAACTATCCACCTCTACCTTAAAAATATTCAAATATTCTGCAAAGTTCTAAAGACACTCAACCCTCCGAGTGAAAATATTTCACCTCATCTCTGTTTAAAAATAAGGGGTCGCCCATTTAAAACAGTGACCCTTAGTTCTAGATTCTCCCACAAAAAGAAACATCCTCTCCATATCCACCCTGTCAAGACCCCTCAGGGTCTTATATGTTTCAATTAAGTTGCCTCTTACTCTTCTAAACTCTAGCGGATACAAGCCTAGTATGTCCAACCTTTCCTCATAAAACAAACCACACATTCCAGGTATTAGTCTGGCAAACCTTCTCTGAACTGCTTCCAACGCATTTACATCCTTCCTTAAATAAGGTGACCAACACTGTACACAGTACTCCAAATGTGGTCTCACGAGTGCCCTGTACAACTGAAGCTTAACCTCCTTACTTTTATAAGCAATTCCCCTCGCAATAAATGATAACATTCTATTATCTTTGCTAATTACTTGCTGTACGTGCACACTAGCCTTTTGTGATTCATGCACTAGGACACTTAGGTCCCTCTAAATCTCAGAGTTCCACAATCTCTCACCATTTAGATAATATGCTTCTTTTATTCTTCCTGCCAAAATGGGCAATTTCACATTTTCTCACATGATACTCCATTTGCCAGATCTTTGCCCACTCACAACCTATGTCTTTTTGTAGCTTCCTTATGTCCTCTTCACAGCTTACTTTCCTATCTATCTTTGTCTCATCAGCAAATTTGGCAACCATCTCATCCATTCCTTCATCCAAGTCATTTATATAAATTGTAAAAATTTGAGGCCCCAGCACTGATCTTTGTGGCACACCACTCATTACATCTTGCCAACCTGAAAAAGACCCATTTATGCCTACTCACTGCTTCCTGTTAGCCAGCCACTCTTCTATCCATGCCAATATGTTACCCCCTATACCATGAGCTTTTATTTTCTGCAATAACCTTTGATGTGGCCTTTATCAAATGCCTTCTGGAAATCTAAGTACAGTACATCCACCGGTTCCCCTTTATCCACAGCACATGTCACTTCCTCAAAGAACTCCATAAGTTGGTTAAACACAATTTCCCTTTCACAAAACCATGATGACTCTGCCTGGTGACCTTCAGCTTATCCAAATGCCCTGCTATAACTTCTTTAATAATAGCTTCTAACATTTTCCTTACAACAGATGTTAAGCTAACTGGCCTGTAGTTTCGCACTGTCTCCCTCCTTTTTTGAATGAATTCTGGAGGAGTCTGCACCTGAAACGTTCACTGTTCTCGCAGTTGCTGCCCGAGCAGCATTTTCTGTTTTTCTTTCAGATTTTCAACACCTGCAATTTTTTATTTTGCTTTTCATAAGTTCCTTAACATTAATCTGAGCCCAGGCTGTCAAGCAGTAAAAAGGAATGACATGACTGTATCTATTCCCGGTTTCCTCCTGTCTTCCTTCTTAATCTGAAGGTTTTGATTCCTGCTGGGGGCGGGGATCAATAGGAATAAAAGTAACGGCATGATCAGCACTCCCAGTACCTCTCCAAAGTGCGAGTCTAGAGAGTGAATGAGCCAGGCTATTTGCCTGTTGGAGAGGATCACAGGAGTCGAGCCTCATTTTGTCTATGCACACACACTTTTGAGCAGTTATCAGAACCATTTCCCAGGCTCAGAACAGCAACAGCACAAACAGTAGAAAGGTAGTTATTTAATATCCTTTTGTACTGGATTCAGTTTGTGTTTGGTATAGTGGAAGTTACTTGTTCTCCTGACCAATTTCCACATTAAATTTTGCATGGCGCCAGTTTAGACTCAATTTAGACTCTGGATTCCTGTGCCATGCTGAGGGAGTACTGCACTGTTGGAGGGTGCATCTATAGGTAACCAGTAGCCAACTGCCTGCCTTTATGGCTTTGTAAAGAGTCCACAGGAAGAAGCAGCGCTCTGCTGGGACTGTGGTCAACATTCTTCCCTCAACCAGGACCACCAGCAATAAATTCCTTCCCTTGCTCTCTTTGGGGCCAAACAATCATTGTGCTCCAAAGAACAAGGAAAGATCTTACGCAAAAATCTTTTGTGAAATTCCATCAACTCTTACAGAATATTCCTGACCAGTTTGGGAATAAGGAATTAAATGTACTTAAATGCAATGAATGATCCCTTTGCCAAACCAATTGCCTACTTTCCGCTTTCCCCAGTCACTGGCTTGTGCTTGGGTAGGTTTCCACAGAACCATCTTTAGCCACTTCATCAATGACCTTTCCTCCATTGTAAGGTCAGAGCCAGGGATGTTCATTGATGATTGCAAAGTGTTCAGTAACATCCACAACTCCTCAGATATTGAAACAGTCCATTTCCATATGCAGCAGGGCCAGAACAACATTCAGGCTTAGGCTGATAAGTGACAAATAACATTCAGAGTACACAGGTGCCAGGCAAAGACCATGGGCCATAACCTCCTTGGAATGGCAATCAACACCAGATTGCCACTCCGTGCCCAATTATTTGCAGGAAATTTCTTCAGTGCCTGTCAGGCCCAACCTTCCAACTCAAGCTGGGTGAGATTCAGGCAGCGCAGCCGACCCCAAAGCCCAATGTCATAGTCCAGCAGAGTTGAATTGAAGAAGGACACACCCTTTTTTTTAACAGCATTAACTGCCGTATACCAGGTAAGTTTAAAGGTCCCATTGAAATTGACAGGCCAGGGGGAAGGTAAGTTTCTAAGGTAAGTGAACAAGATTTAAGGGGTGTGGGGGGTCGGAGGTTGGGTGGGGGTCAGGTCAGGAGGGGGGCAGGGCTTGTGGGGCAGGGTGTGTTGTCTGGTTGGGGATGGCGGGGCGAGTGGTTGATAAGGTGGGAGGGGGAATCCCATGAGGAGTCGGGGGCGGGGGTGGTGATCTGGGGTGTGGGGTTTGTGTCTTTTCAATAGTTATCCAGAAGTTAGAAGAGGTTTTTATTCTTCTAACTTTTTCTGAGTAACTATGTAACAGAGCCAGACCATCCTTATCGTCGAACCTCCCAACATCAACGTTGACCAGAAACTTAACTGGACCAGCCACATAAACTCTTTGGCTACAAGAGCAGACCTGAGGCTGGGTTTTCTCCAGTGAATGATTCACCTCCTGACTCGCTAAATCCTTTCCAACATCCAGGAGGCACAAATCAAGAGTATGATGGAATACTCTCCACTTGCTTGGATGAGTGCAGCTCCAAAAACACTCAAGAAGCTTGACACCAAATAGGGCAAAGCAGCCCACTTGATCAGCACCCCATTCACCACCTTAAATTCACTCCGTCCAGCACTGACGCACAGTGTGCACCAACTACAAGAAGCACTGCAGCAACTCACAAAGGCTCCTTCGATAGTACCTACCAAACCTGCGACCTCTATCACCCAGAAAGAGGGCGGCAGCAGAGAAATGGGAACACCACCGCCTCAAAGTTCCCCACCATAACATACACCATCTTGACTTGAAACTATATCGCCATTCCTTCATGGTCACTGGGTCGAACTCCTGGAACTCCTTCCCTAACCGCACTTTTGGTAGACTGATAACAGATTGGTTGCAACAGTTCAAGAAGGTGGCTCACTAGTTCCCTCTGAAGAGCAATTATGGATGGGCAATAAATGCTGGCCTTGCCAGCCAAGCCCACATCCAATGAAGGAATATAAAAAAGGATTCACTGACCTGCCCAAATAGCCAAGTATTAGTGAGAAATCTACACTGTCCTCACCTGATGCTGACATGTGCATCTTCAAGCAGGGGTCAATGGCAAGAGGTCAGACACAGGAAACCTTCAGGAATATTCTTCCTCTAGCTCCAATGCTGAGCCACTGAGGTCATGAGTGAAGCCCAACAACCGCCTCACTTCAGACCACCTAGCTGGATAACACCTTCTCACAACAGACCAGTACATATAGACCGAATGTAACTTGTGCATCTCTCTTGACACAACCCAAGATCAGAAAGAGCCGCTACTACCCACTACAATGAAGGCAACCCTGCTTTCCTCACTCCTGGTGGATAAACTATATCCACATCAAGGGAAATAAATTTTGTCAGATGATACCCGAGTCCTATACTAGAGATCATAAGTATAAGGTAGTCACTAATAAATACAATATGAGATTCGAGAGAATTTTCTTTACCCAGATAGTCATTGGGCTGTGCCACATGTTACCACAAGGAGTAATTGTGACAAATAGCACTGATGTATTTAATAGAAGCTAGACACATCCTATTCCTATCTCTTTCATGAACATGTTGAAAGTGTGAGGTGAAGGGTGACTGATATGGAGCATAAACACCAGCACACAGCTGATGCACCTATTAGCCTATTTCCATGTTGTAAAATTCTCTAACTCTAGAGTTGGGAGTAAGCAAAACCAATGAGGGAACAAGATAAAAGCAAAAAACTGCGGATGTTGGAAATCCAAAACAAAAATAAAGATACCTGGAAAAACTCAGCAGGTCTGGCAACATCTGTGGAGAGGAACACAGTTAACGTTTCGAGTCCGTAGGACTCTTCAACAGAACTAAGTAAAAATAGAAAAGAGGTGAAATATAAGCTGGCTTAAGGGGGGTGGGGGATGGTGGGACCTGCTCCCCTCCTCCCCCACCCCACTTAAACCAGCTTATATTTCACCTCTTTTCTATTTTTACTTAGTTCTGTTGAAGAGTCCTATGGACTCGAAATGTTAACTGTGTTCCTCTCCGCAGATGCTGCCAGACCTGCTGAGTTTTTCCATGTATTTTTATTTTTGTTTCCAATGAGGTAACATCTTGCTTAAGATTTGCGCAGTGAAAATTTTGCTTGATCTTTGGGAAGGCAGATAACTGGCAGGATATGGAACTAAGTGTTTAGTTCAGCTAAAGTGAGCATAGTACAATAATTTCACATCCATTGCCCTTTATCAGCAACCTCATGACAGCAATGTACTGTTTACTAGTACCACCGCACACACTCACCACTCGGTTCCAGATTGATCCGCTTTTACTGCGCTCATCGGGCGTTAGGCGGATGTAATGACCCGTCAACATGGTGCTCCCACCAAAATCCCATAGAGGCATAGAACTGGACCCCACTCCTACAAGAAGAAGCAAAGAGTGTTAGACAAAGGAAACAACAGAAAGATTTTCACAAAGAATACATCATTGATCTTGGCTGGGGCAGCTGTAAGGATACTGTCACTGACCTTCAGCACTCCTCAACTGGATAAAAGAGGAAAGTGACTGAAATCAGGGTCAAGGAGGCAGTTTTGAGGCAGCTTTTGAAAGTGAAGATGAACACCTTTGGGATGTATCTGTTCTGCCTTGTTGGTAGATCTCTTTGCACCCTGTTGTGGGTTCTCCAGTAGGCTGGCAGGTAACATTCATCAACTTTAGTGGTTGTACAGTCAAAGGTGCTTGAGTCATTGGCGTGTTAAAGTAATATACCTGCACAGTAGCCCCACTGTTCTGATGTGAATAACCTGTTACTCCAGGCTGTTTCTGCCTTCAGGACTTTGCTGCTATGTGGGCATGTTTATCAAAATCCATCTAGTTTAAGGTGTTCGAAATCTGTGTGATTGATGCTGGAGCTGCGGTGTGCTAGTGGAGGGAGTGGTTGTGGTGAAAAGAGAGAGAAAGAAAAAGTAACAGCAAAAGGGAGAGATAAAGAAATAAGAAAGGAGAGGAAAAAGAAATGATAGAAAGAGTGAGACAAAACCCCACGTCATGTTAGTCCACTCTTTGAAGATAGCTCTGTCAAGACTATAATGCCTGGCTTCATTTCAGCAAACAACTTTCAAAATTCTGCTAGATTTTACTCTTCCAACGTTGGGACATTGAATATGCAACAGGTGGTAGATGTTTGGAACTCTCTTCCGCAAACCGCAATCGATGTTGGATCATTTAGTTAGTTTATTCATTTTAATAATTATTTAACAAAAATTAATGGATTTGGGATAAAGGTATGGAGTTAGGCTTCAGATAAGCCATTATCTCATTGACTGGCGGAACAAGCAAGAGAAATTAAATGGCTTACTCTTGCTTCTAATGCCTTAAAGCTCTAAACTTAGGTAGAAGAGGTCTGATCTATATTTATTCCGATGCAGGGTGGTTCGCCAAATAAAACAATGTGATATGTGCTACACTTCACTGAAATCCCACTTAATACTGAAATATTTAATGCACAGACTGCAACATGCATGCATTTAAAAGCTCAGTAACTTTAACAAACTTTTATGAAGTCTCTCATTCAAGCTTCATCAAAAATGCATATAAAATTGGTAGTCCTGGTTAAATGCAGAAGAGACTACAAGGTCCATGGTTCAATCCCTGCCCTGAATTGAACTTACTACCCATGAGAATGCTAAAAGTGGGCTCAATGCTCACGGTTAGGAGTGGGAGAGGTCAGCTAGGGCCTAGCCTGTACAGTTGACTCCCACCCACTGACTCCTATTGTGGACAACCTGCTGCCATGCTTATAACAAGTCTATCAGCACTAAATGGGAGTACACAAGTAATGCTCACTGGGGAGTTGGAGGGCAGTGGGCTCTTGTGGAACTGCAGCCCAAGATCGGCCCATGCAGAAGCAGTAGCAGAAAGAACTTGCATTTATGTAGTATCTTTCACGTCCTCAGGGCGTCCAAAAGCATTTCACGATTTTGAATTACTTCCTCAATAGGTAAAGAGAACAGCCAGTCTGTACCGAGCAAGATCCCAGTCCATCCATTATTGATGAGGTTGCTTCGGAATATAAGAAAAATGTGGAGAAGGCAATTTAGCCCTTTAAGCCTCCCTGCCATTCAAAAAGATCATGGCTGATCTTCTACAACTCCACCCTTCTGCACTATCTCCATAAGCCTTTAGGTTCCTGACTATCCAAAGGTCTATGGACTTTGGTCTTGAATGTACTCACTGACTAAGCATCCACAACACTCTGGGATAAAGAATTCCAAAGATTCACAACCCTCCGAGTGAAGATATTTTTCCCCAGTTCTAAATGGCCGACCCATTATTCTGAGGCTGTCACCCTGTGTTTTAGATTCCCCTACCAGGGGAAACTTTTTCAGCATCTACCCTGTCAAGCCCCATCAGGATTTTATGTTTCAACTAGATCACCTCTCATTCTTCTAAACACTAGGGAATATAGGCCTTGTCTACTCAATCTCTCCTCAGAGGACAATCTCCTCATCCCTGAAGACACAGGAAATAGGAGTAGGCCATTCAGCCCCTTGAGCCTGCTCCGCCATTCAACTAGGTCATGGCTGATCTTCTATCTCAAAGCCATTTTCCTGCACCATCCACATACCCCTTGATACCTTTCAAATCTAAAAATCTGTTGCTCTCTTTCTTGAACTTACTGAATGACTGAGCCTCCACACCCCTTTGGGGTAGAGAATTCCAAAGATTCAACACCCTCTGAATGAAGAAATTCCTCCGCATATCAGTCCTAAATGGCCTGTTCCTTATTCTGAGACTGCGTCGCCACACCTGGAATCAGTCTGGTGAACCTTCCCTCTATGGCAAGTATATCTTACCTTAGGTAAGGGGACCAAAACTGCACACAACATGCCAGGTGTGGTCTCAGCAAGGCTCCATAAAATTGCAGCAAGTCATCTTCACCCCTGCATTCAAATCCTCTTGCACTAAAGGCCCACATACATGGCTGGAACATAATGATATCCCTGCATCTCAGAGGTCCTCACCCATCTCAAGTTGTGGCTCCCTGCTCATAACTAGCAACAAAAAAAAAATCCAGCAGATGCATGATGCAAGGAGGAGTCAGAGTTAATCTAATTGCTGGGCCATGGCCAGTGAAGTTAACAGGCCAGTCAAAACACTACACTCCACCTTTAATGTGCTCGGCCTGGCAAAGGGGAAGGCCAACCATATTCCCATACATCTTGATGAGGAAATAAACATGTGTGGAATTAATAAGCACGTGTATGTGGAATTATTATAAAACAACTGCCAGGGAACGGAACCTAAAAATGAATTAAAATAGAGATAACAGGCCAGTGTCCAATATTTGCTTTCTTGTGGGGCATCAAAGTAATGAGAGCTGGACCTGTTTCTGACTGAGGTAGAGATCACCTCATAGATTTGTAGGTGTAATATAGCAGTCATCAGGGCCAGAGACACCTACTGGAGTAGTTTTGAATGCCTAAGGGGTCAGAGAGAAATTTCGCATATTACTGACCTGGCCTAACTAACCTGGATTTTTAATTCAGTTTTACATTTAACCCTGGGAGATCATATGGCTTTCAGATGGCGTTAATCTGGATATAGATGATGACACACAAAGCATCATATTTGTGTGGGACAGGCAAGATGGGCCAGTGGGTCTTTTCCTGTCTGCAATGGTTTGCATCTTCATTTACTGTGTCTTTATGCTTTTTCATCAAAACACAGCAGCAACCTTGATGCATTCGTTAAAATGCTCTCAATGTTATTTTAATTCATAACACTTTCAATTCAATTAAAATGAATGGCTGAAGATCTTTTGAATTTAGCAAGTAATTAACTGATTTACCACCTAATACTTATGAACATTGGTGAAAAGTACAGTATATTGCAAATCATCCAGCAACATTACAAATTAATACATGGCTAAAGTTTGGTTCATTTATGTCATGTGGCAATCACAAGGTAAAATAATTCAGCTAAATTTTATTATTTAGCTGGTAAACAGGAAAGGAGCGATATAGAAAAAAGAAAAACTTTGCATTTATATACTACCTTTCACAACCAGAGATCTAAAAAGGGCTTTACTGCAAAGCAACTACTTATTTGAAGCGTAGTCACTGTTGGAATGTAAGCTCATGCCATTTCGTTCTGTTTCCATATTGCTTCCCTTTCAATTTTGTTTTCATCAGGTCCTTTCTTTCTCCATAACTCTTTGTAAATACGAATTGTTTCATTTTGGTTAACTTCTTCCATTGCAGCTGTCTTTCAAATTGAACAAATATTTTGTACAATAATACATTTTTCATTGTATTGTCCCTGTGGACTGCACTGACTCTGTTCTTAGCTTAAATCATGAACCAACAGACCACAAAGTGAGAAAAAAAGTGGCAATGCTAGATAGGCTGCTGAAACATTTACACACATAGGGCTTGCAGACCAAAAATTTTCAATTAATACCTATCTTAAAATGACCTGACACTAGAAGAAATCAAAAAGGGTATAAAGACATTTAAGATAGAAAGGATGGAGACAATTGACAAACTAGCCAAATTTAGAGAGAATAAATCATGGGTCCAGATGGATTGCATCCATGCATACTTAAAAGAAACTGAGGAACAGATAGCAGAAGCTATTTGAATGAATGATTTATTTATATATTCAAAAAGCAAGATAGAATAAAGTCAGGGAAGTTATCTTAACATCAGTGGCAGAAAAAACCTTGGAATTTTTACACAAAGATGTTAATAAGAAAAGATCTTGAAAATGAAAATATCACAAAAGTAGGCAGCTCTGATTTCAAACAGGAAAGTCAAGCTTAACCAACCTCATTAAATTCTTTGGAGAAGTTAAATGAGTAGACAAGAGTAATGCAGTAAATGTAATATTTTGGATTTTCAAGAAGTCTTTGATAAAGTGCTGCATAATGGACTCTTGACCATGGTCAGAATGTGTGTGTTAGGGGTCAGGTAGCAGAATGGATAGCAAACTGACTATGAAACAGAAAACTTAAAAGGGTTAAAGTAGCTACTCAGGTTCATGGAAGATGTGGAGTGGTTTTCTACAGGATTCAGTGCTGGAACCACTGTTATTCATTATTTACATAACTGACTTGGACTCAGAATTAAAGATCTATAAAAATTTGCAAATGACAGTGCAATTAATACTGAGGAGTACTGGAGCAAAATACCAAAAGGCATTAATGACAAATGATCTTCAATATAGGTGCATGTAAGGTGCTGCACTTTGGTGGGGGTAATAAGGATCAACCTTGGAAAATAAGAATCCAAGTGGGGTAGAGATGCTAAGCAATCTAGAGACACAGATGTAGGATGATTAAAAGTAGCAATGTGGTTAACACAGCCATAAAAAAGTACTGGACTGGAATTCAAATTCCTCTCCTCGGGCACCGTGGATCATAGAAAGGTTACCAACAGCAGTCTTGATGAAAAGACATCGACCTGAAACATTAACTCTGTTTCTCTCTTCACAGATGCTGCTAGACCTGCTGAGTATCTCCAGCAGTTACTGGTTTTTTTCCAGGGTCTGCAGTATTTTGGGTTTGTGGAGATCTTTCCGGACGTTTGGACTCTGACCAGATGTGGGTTCTGACCCTCAGACTCCGGCCCCAGAGTAGAGTCCAGCTCTATGCCCCTGTCCCTCCTGCACTCACCCTGATACGGTTTCATCAGGCTGTGCTCCCGCTTCAGATGCTCGCTATTGCCATCCGTCATGTCAGCTGCGGCCGGTGCCAGGCCGAGGCCCAGGCAGGGAATGAGAATTAGCGCCCAGCTGCCGAGTACAGGCCGCGATGGGGCAAGGGCCCGCTCTCCCCGCCTGCCCCAGCTCCTCCTCCCGCTCCCCGAGCTGCACCGACCCGCCGCCATCTTATCCCCAGTCACTTCCGGTCAGTCCACTGCTTCCAGGGACCCCCGGAAACCGGAACAGAGACAGAGAGAGAGAGAAAAGGGGGGAAGGAGATTGAAGGAACGCACTTCCTCTGCCCCAGAGCCTGGCCTGGCCTCGGAGCGGTACCGGTAGCAGACGGGTGGAGGTTGCGCAGACGCCGCGATGCCAGATCCGGTTAATGGCAGCCCGGAAGCTGAATAATGCTGCACCAATGCCAGCCAATCAGCGAAGAGCAGCTCATGGTTGCGTGAAGACGTCACAGGGCGGCATGGAGCTGAGGTCAAAGGTCGGAGCTCACGCGCTACATGGATATTGTGTTAGTGTGCACAGCACGATGTACACGGGATAGTGTGCTAATGTGAACAGCACAATGTATATGGACAGTGTCAGTGTATAAAGCACAATGTAACTCTTTTGAGTCAACCAATTAAACTAAATCAACAAAATAAGGGATAAAGCAAGCACAGCCCCTAAGTCAGGTCAATTGTAGAACCAAGGACAAAGTTTAAAGGAAACTTACAAACATTAAACCAAAATGTGGTTAAAGGGTTCGATAAAACACCCCAGTCCCCGCGGTGCCCACTGGGCACAGAAGGCCTTGAGAGTGCCGGCAGACACCGCGTGCTCCCTCCCCAGGGACACCCGGCCGCGAACATAGCCGCGGAAGAGGGCCAAACAATCGGGCGGGACGACCCCCTCGATTGCCCGCTGCCTGGACTTGTTAATGGCCAACTTGGCCAGGCCCAGGAGCAGGTTCACGAGGAGGTCCTCCTCCTTCCCGGCTCCCCTCCGCACCGGGTGTCCGTAGATCAGGAGCGTGGGGCTGAAGTGCAGACAAAACATTAATAAAAGGTTTTTCAAGTAACTGAAAAGGGAGCGCAGCCTACCACACCCTATGTAAACGTGGTCCACGGACTCCACAAGACCACAAAAAGGGCAGGTGTCCTGGGAGTCCGTGAACCTACACATCCTTCGGTTGTAGGGGACTGCTGCATGCAACACCCTCCAACCTAGGTCCCCGATGGAAAGCGGGAGGACGCCTCCGTAGAGGGCCTCCCTTTGGGGACCTCCGTCGCCGGACGGCAACAAGGCGCGCCAGGGCGTGTCCGGGCGGCGGTCGAGAAAATGAAAGGTGTGCAGCAGCAGTCCGTATAGAAAGCTCCTCCGCACCATGCCAAATGGCACGGAGGTCATGTCCCCGAGGTGGCTCATGTTGCGGGGCACCGGCACCCGAGGAAGAGCTCGGGGCTTGGGGCCAATGTCAAATTCCGTCCGAACAGGGGAACGTTCAGGCGGAAGACCACCGTGCACCTGGGCCACCTCGAGACTTAAAATTACATCGGATCCGAGCACAACCATCCTTAGGTCTCGGATGGCATCAGTGTGTACAGCATAATGTATGTGGACAGTGTGTACCGCATAATGTATATGGTCAGTGTATACAACACAATGTATATGGACTGTGTCAGTGTGTACAGCACAATGTAGATGGACAGTGTGTCAGTGTATACAACACAATGTATATGGACTGTCAGTGTGTACAGCACAATGTATATGGACAGTGTGTACAACGCAATGTATATGGTCAGTGTGTACAGCACAATGTATATGGTCAGTGTGTACAGCACAATGTATACGGACAGTGTGTACAGCACAATGTATATGGACAGGGTTTACAACACAATGTATATGGACAGGGTGTACAACACAATGTATATGGACAGTGTGTCAGTGTATATGGCATGATGTGTATGGGACAGTGTCAGTGTGTACAGCACAATGTAGATGGACAGTGTGTACAGCATAATGTAGATGGACAGTGTGTACAGCACAATGTATATGGACAGTGTGTTGCTGTGTACAGCAGAATGTATAGGGACAGTGTGTACAGCGCAATGTATATGAACAGTGTGTCAGTGTATACAGTACAATGTATATGGTCAGTGTGTACAGCACAAAATGTATATGGACTATGTCTGTGTATACAGCACAATGTATATGGGACAGTGTGTACCGCACAATGTATATGGGACAGTGTGTCAGTGTGTACAGCACAATATATATGGACAGTGTGTCAGTGTATACAGTGCAATGTATATGGGACAGTGTGTATAGCACAATGTATATGGACAGTGTGTCAGTGTATACAGCACAATGTATATGGGACAGTGTGTATAGCACAATATATATGGACAGTGTGTCAGTGTATACAGCACAATGTATATGGGACGGTGTGTATAGCACAATGTATATGGACAGTGTGTTGGTGTACACAGCACAATGTATATGGACAGCGTGTCAGTGTATACGGCACAATGTGTAAGGGACAGTGTCTGTGTGCAGCACAATGTAAATGGTCAGTGTGTCAGTGTATAGCACAATGTAAATGGTCAGTGTGTCAGTGTATAGCACAATGTATATGGACAGTGTGTCAGTGTATACGGCACAATGATGTGTATGGGACAGTGTCAGCGTGTACAGCACAATGTATATGGACAGTGTGTCAGTGTATATGACACAATGTGTATGGGGCAGTATCAGTGTGTACAGCACAATGTAGATGGACAGTATGTCAGTGTATACAGCGCAATGTATAAGGACAGTGTGTCAGTGTGTACAGCACAATATATATGGACAGTGTGTCAGTGTGTACAGCACAATGTATATGGACAGTGTGTCAGTGTGTACAGCACAATGTACATGGACAGTGTGTCAGTGTGTACAGCACAATGTATATGGACAGCGTGTCAGTGTGTACAGCACAATGTATATGGACAGTGTGTACAGCACAATGTAGATGGACAATGTGTCAGTGTGTACAGCAGAAATGTATATGGACAGTGTGTCAGTGTATACAGCACTATATATGGGACAGTGTGTACAGCACACAGCGATGGGGAATTAGCTCCAATGATAGAACGCTTGCTTAGCATGCAAGTATACAGCACAATGTACATGAACAGTGTGTCAGCATTTGCAGCACAATCTACAAGGACTGTATGTCAGTGTGTACAGCACAATGCACATGGACAGTGCGTCAATGTGTGCAACATTTTGTACATGGTCAGTGTTTCTGTGTATACAGCACAACATACATGGGACAGTGTGTTAGCTTGTACAGCACAATGTACATGGACTGTGTGTTAGTGTATACCGCACAATGTACATGAGACAGTGTCTACAGCACAATGTAGATGGACAGTGTGTCAGTGTATACGGCATGATGTGTATGGGACAGTGTCAGTGTGTACAGCACAATGTATATGGGACAGTGTCAGTGTGTACAGCACAATGTATATGGGACAGTGTCAATGTGTACAGCACGATGTATATGGGACAGTGTGTCAGTGTGTACAGCACAATGTATATGGACTGTGTGTCAGTGTGTACAGCACAATGTATATGGACAGTGTGTCAGTGTGTACAGCACAATGTATATGGACAGTGTGTCAGTGTGTACAGCACAATGTATATGGACAGTGTGTCAGTGTGTACAGCACAATGTATATGGACAGTGTGTCAGTGTATACAGTACAATGTATATGGACAGCGTGTCAGTGTGTACAGCACAATGTATATGGACAGCGTGTACAGCACAATGTAGATGGACAGTGTGTCAGTGTGTACAGCAGAAATGTATATGGACAGTGTGTCAGTGTATACAGCACAATATATATGGGACAGTGTGTACAGCACACAGCGATGGGGAATTAGCTCAAATGATAGAACGCTTGCTTAGCATGCGAGAGGTAGCGGGATCGATGTTCACATTCTCCAATGTTTGCGATGCCATGGCATACAAGGCTATGTGCCTAGTTCTGGAAAAATGGGATTAGAATAGTTAGGTACGTGTTTGACCGGCGCAGATTAGATGGGCTGAAGGGCCTTTTTCTGTGCTATAGACCTCAATGACTTTATGACAATGTACATGGATTGTGTGCCAGTATGCATATCACCATGTACATGGGATGGTGTGTCAGTGTATACAGCACAATGTACAAGGGACAATGTGCATGGACTGTGTCAGCATGCACAGCATAATATATATGGACAGTGTGTCAGTGTTTACGGCGCATTGTACATGGGACAGTATGTCCAAGTATACAGCACAATGTACATGAATAGTATGTCAGCATTTGCAGCACAATCCACAAGAACTGTATGTCAGTGTGTACAGCACAATGCACATGGACAGTGTGTCAATGTGTGCAACATTTTGTACATGGTCAGTGTTTCTGTGTATACAGCACAACATACATGGGACAGTGTGTCAGCTTGTACAGCACAATGTACATGGACTGTGTGTTAGTGTATACCGCACAATATACATGAGACAGTGTCTACAGCACAATGTAAATGGACAGTGTGCACAGCAGATTGTACATAGTGTTTCTGTGTTTACAGCACAATGTATATGGGACAATGTGCATGGACAGTATGTCAGCAGGTACAGCATAATATACATGGACAGTGTGTCAGTGTATACAGAACAATGGACAGTGGGTCAGTGTGGACAGCACTATGTACATGGACAGTTTGTCAATGTGCACAGCATATTGTACATGGACAGTGTTTGTGTGTGTACAGTACAATGTACATGGGACAGTGGGTACAGCTCAATGTACATGGCACAATGTAAGTGGGAATGTGTATCAGGACAATTTATACAGCATACTAACATAAATTGAACCCAAAATAAAATAGCACATAAAGTGAACTGAGCCTCGGCTATTCTGTTCTGTATAAATGAACAATGTACCATACAGTGCTTATCTTCACAAAGTTATTTGAAAATTACCTGCTTCATAAAATTGTTCAATATGATACCATATTGGAAAGATTAGTTTAAGAAGGATTACCTGCTTTAAAATCTGCATGGAAGATTTGCGACTAATATTAGGTTTACCTCATTGGCCATTGTTATGTTTCTGGGTTATAATGACAAATCTCTTTGGAGTATTACTGGTCACTGTAGTAAGTTCACATTCCCCAATGAACCAGCACATGCTTCTACCAGTTCATGATCTGGTAAATATAATGAGCCCTGCAGTTGAATAGAAGACCCTTGCCACTATAATTTGGTTTGCTAGAATGTATATCACAGGCCACTAGGTAATCTCTTTGATTTCAGTACGTGGATTGGATATACACTACCAGACCAAGGCTCAGGCAGTAAACCAATGTGTCAATTTATTTAATATTAAACTGGTAAATGTGCTCTACTTTGTATAAGTACAATAAGTGCAAAGAATGGCATTCCAAAAATGTCAAAACTGCAAAACACTTTTGCATTACTCTTCAACTTAAAACACAATCACCGACTTCTTATGTGACTAAATATGGTCACAAAGTATCTGACTAACTTTGCACTATTGACTGGCCGACTAATGGCAAGAATATCTCCCATTCTAAACCCTTTGAAATATATTGGAACACAGGACAGTAAGAACTTCAGTTCTGACGAGAGGTCACAGACCTGACATAGTAGATACTGCCAGACTGCTGAGGATTGGTTTTCATTTCCAATTTGCAGCATCCACAGTATTTTGCTTTCATGTAAGCACATTAAATCCCCGTTGCTCAACCAGAAAAAGCCATAGGTGCATAATGATGCATCCTCATCCAGCTCTGAAGAAGGGTCATATGGACTCGAAATGTTAACTCCGTTTCTCTCTCTACAGATGCTGCCAGACTTGCTGAGTTTTCCAGCGTTTTCTGTTTTTATTTCATCCTCATCCACTTGCCTGGATGAGTGCGGCTCCAACAACACTCAAAAAGCTCAACGCCATCCAGGACAAAGTAGCCTGCTTGACTGGCACCCCATCCACCACCTTCAACATCCACTCCCTCCACCACTGATGCACAATGGCAGTAGTGTGTACCATCTACAAAATGCACTGCAGCACCTCACCAAGGCTCCTTTGCTAGCACCTTCCAAACTTGCGAACTCTACCACCTAGAAGGACAAGGGCAGTAGAGGTTTGGGAACACCACCACCTGCAAGTTCCCCATCAAGCCAGACATCAGGCTGACATAATTGGAACTATGTCACTGTTCCTCCACAGTTGCTGGGTCAAAACCTGGAACTCCCTCCTCAACAGCACAGTGGGTGTACCTATAGCACATGGACTGTAGCGGTTCAAGAAGGCAGCTCACCACCACCTTCTCAGGGGCAATTAGGTATGGGTAATAAATGCTGGCCTAGCCAGAAATGCCCACATGGTGTGAAAGAACAATTTTTTAAAAATGACATTGCAATGGACCTGTGTTTGACAAATGATGTTTAAATTCTAAAAGTTTAGAGTTGTTCATGTAGGCAGGTCAAATACCAAACATACACACCCCCTGAAAGGAGAGAATTACAGTCAGTGGCAAAATAAATAAATAAATCTGGGTGTTTTAATGCATCATCCTCAAAAGGTCCATTACCAATATAATGAAGCTGTAATGGAAGGATACAGAATTCTAGGGTGTATTCACAAGGGAAATCACTATAAAACAAAATGGGAAGTGTGCATGCCTTGTATGCTCTAGTTTTCATTCTGATGCTATAATTAGCATCCATTAAACTAAGAGTTAAATTCCCGAGCCAAGGCCATCAGGGCTGACTTCAGTGTTTCACCACCAAGAACTAATTTGCCTAACTGCAACTACAAATGGATAACACACTGCCTAACCTGGGCTCAGTGATAGCTGGTTATATGTTCAAACCTCACTCCAGACATCTGAATGTATAAACTAGACTGGCATCCCAATGCTGTAATGAGGGAGTGTTGCACTATCTGAGGTGTCTTCTCTTGGATGAGCTTGAATGAGTTAAACTGAGGCCTAGTCTGCCCTCACAGGTGGTTATAAAAGATCCCATGGAGCTATTTGAGTAACAGATGGGAAATGCTCCCCGGTGCCCTCAACCAGCATCTGGCCATTTATCTCATTTCTGATTGTGGGATCTTGCTGAGTTCAAATTGACCGCTGTGTTTCCCTGGATCACAATGGTAGAACACACTTCAAAAGTACTTAATTGGCTGTGACATACTTTGGGAGATACTGATAATGTGAAAGTTGCTGTAAATCTAAGTTCTTTTTACAAGTAATTGTTCATGTATGAGTAGTGACAGTGAGTATTGATAAGTGCAGAACTCATCCTCTCTGAGAATAATCCTGTCCTCATTTAACGTTCATTCTTGTTCACATTCTAGCTAGTGTCACAGTGTAGCTTTCAGTAGCAAATATCCTAGCTTCCTCCCTGGGCTAATGGTACTGGCTGCTGAGTTAGTCAGATAATGAATCTCCTTCAACAAAGGTGTTATCCATTCTGATTGATACTTCCCTCCTGGGTTAATCCAATTTACTACTGATAACCATATCTTACCCTATCAATGTCTTAAATATCACCTCCCCTCTCTCTTCCTCTGCTGAGACGTGGTTTGCTTTTTCCAGGTGCAGCCAGCTGTCTAAGTTTGTTTTTATTCATTCTCAGGCTGCAGGCATGACTGGCAATGCCTAGCTTTCATTACTCATCTCCTTGTTACCTCTTGAGTGGCTGGTTTGGCTGCTTCTTTGGGCAGTTAAGTGTCAAACACACTCATATGGGACTGGAATAATGTAGGTCAGAGAGAGGTAAGGAGAGCAGATTTTCTTCCCTAAATGGGCATGAGAGACACCGGGACCAGGATTTTATGTTTGCAAATTGGTACTGTGTAAACTCCGGCATGATGAAGTCGGGTTCACACACCAGTTTTCCAGAATACTGTTGAAATCAGCAACACACCCGCCATTTTTTAAAAAATCATTAACAGGCATGGGAGCATTATATTAGGGTCAGAGGCTAGGAATCCTGCGACGAGTAACTCACCTCCTGACTCCCCAAAGCCTGTCCACCATCTACAAGGCACAAGTCAGGAGTGTGATGGAATACTCTCCACTTGCCTGGATGAGTGCAGCTCCAACAACACTCAAGAAGCTTGTCACCATCGAGGACAAAACAGCCCGCTTGATTGGCATCTCTGCCACAAACATTCACTCCCTCCACCACTGACGTGCAGTAGCAGCAGTGTGTACCATCTGCAAGATGCACTGCAGAAACTCACCAAGGCTCCTTAGGCAGCACCTTCCAAAACCACAAATGCTACAATCTAGAAGGACAAGGGCAGCAGGCACATGGGAACACCACCACATGAAAGTTCCCCTCCAAGCCACTCACCATCCTGACTTGAAAATATATTGCCGTTCCTTCACTGCCATTGGGTCAAAATCCTGAACTCCCTCCCTAACAGCACTGTGGGTGTACCTATACCACAGGGACTGTAGCGGTTCAAGAAGGCAGCTCACCACCACCTTCTCAAGGACAATTAGGGATGGGCAATAAATGTTGGCTTAGCCAGCGACGCCCACATCCCATAAATTAATAAAATAAATCTACTTATACAATTGCATTTCAGTGATCAAGACAACATGTATATCTTTCGCACAAATCTTTAATCTCTGCAAAAGGTTGAACTAAGATATCATTTAGATGAAATGAGGCTTGATACAATACATTAACTTTCTTTAATCCACAATGAAGCGAACATACAGAACGACAATTAGATGCAACAACTACAGCAAATTGCATTTTTATTGTGCCTTCAAAATAGCAATATAACCCAAGGCACTTTGCAAGAGGTGAAAATTGACAATGAGCCACATCAAGTGATATTAGGACAGGTGAACAAAAGCTTGCAATGGTTTAAAGAGCATCTTAAAGGAGGAGAGCGATAGAGGAAGCACGGAAGTTCAGGGAGCAGGAGAAGGCTATTCAGCCCCTCAAGCCTGCTCTGCCATTCAACTAGATCATAGCTGATGCTATTTTCCCACACCATCACCACATCCCTTGATATCATTAGTATCTAGAAATCTATTGATCTCTGATTTGAACTTACTCAATGACTGAGCTTCCACTGTCCTCTGGGGTAGAGAATTTCAAAGATTCACTACCCTAGCTATCCTCTGAGTGAAGAAATTCCTCCTCATCTCAGTCCTAAATGGCCTGCCCCTTATTCTGAGACTGTGTCCCCTGGTTCTAGACCCTTCCAGCCAGGGGAAACATCTTTTTTGCATCAACCCTGTCTAGCCCCTTAAGAATTTTGTTAGTTTCAATAAGATTACCTCTCATGCTTCAAAACTCTAGAAAATACAGACCCAGTATCCTCAATCACTCCTCATATGACAGTCCTGTCTTCCCAGGAATTAGGAAGGGAATTCTAGAGCTTAAAACTAGACAGCTGAAAGCACGACAGCCAACAATGGAGCCATGGAAATCATGGAATGTGCAAGAGGCTAGAAATGGAGGAATGCAGAAATCTCAGGGGTTGCAGAGCTGACAGAGTTTACAGATATAAGGGTACATTTAATTCAACTGCTAAATCTTACCTCTGCCTGTTGTTGTACAAATAATGAACACGCTACTGTATCCCACTTCCACGGGCTCTTGACACAAACATAACTTTAGCTCCTCTCTCTCATATTTTATCCTTTCCGCCCACTGCCTTCAACCTTTGTAGTTATCTCTTTAATTAGATCTGACAGCTCACATTTGAGGCTTTGTTCATGTCTTTCATGTTTATGCTCGCTGACCTACATTGGCTCCTGGTCAATCAATGTCTTGATTTTAAAAACCTTATCCTTGTTTTCAAATCTGTCCATGGCCTTGCCACTCCCTATCTCTATATCTCCTCCAGTTCCACAACCCTCTGAGTTATCCATCTAATTCTGGCCTCTTGTGCATCTCCAATTTTTATTGCTCCACCATTGGTGGCTGTGCCTTCAGCCATAGGCTCCAAGTTCTGGAATACCACTTCTCTGCCTCTCTACCTTCCTTTGCTACTTTAAGAGAGTCCTTAAAGCTCTTTGAACAAGCTTTTGGTCATCTGACATAAAATCTCCTTCTGTGGCTCAGTGTCATACTTTGCTTTTCAATGCTCCTGTGCAGACCCTTGGGACATTTCATTATGTTAAAGATACCATATAAATACAAGTTGTTGTTTCCTGTTCCCACAGGAAGCCACGACTTGGTTCATGGACTCCCCTCCTGACCAAAGATTGACTAGGAAAGTACTAGCCAAGAATTCAGCCAAGCTCCCCCAACTCCACATCCCCACCCTTTGAAACTTGCTTCAAGTAAATCTCAAACAAAAGGAACATGTCAAAATTCTCCTCCCGGTGTGAATGCTGTTGGGAGCCCCGGACTGAGATAACAATGTCCCTCATGTTTCAGGCCGTACTGGATATTAGGGCCAATGTATAACCTTAATTTACATGTTACAAATGCCTACAGCCTGCGACCTTCCTTTTAAACTTTGTCAATGCACTTTGTTTCTAAATTCGGACACTTCAAACAAGTGAGGCTTTCCCAAAGTTTTTTCTGCAGGAAAATATGGACAAAACAATCTTCAAACATAACAAGATTGTAGAATTCAATTAAGTTAATAAAATAACATCCTGTCATTGGTAAAAAACCTGTTTCAAAGGGAAATCTTTAATTTTTATAAAAAGAACTTGCATTTCCTCAGGGATTCCCAAAGTGCTTCACTTGAAATGGATGAAAATGTGGCAGCCAATTTGCACACAGCAAACTCCTATAACATCAATGAGATAAATGACTAGATGATCTGTTTTTTTGTGGTGTTGATTGAGGATAAATATTGGCACCAGGAACCAGGAGAATATTACTGCTCCTTATTGAATAGCACCCTGGGGTAAGCAGACCTGGGATCCTTAGTTTAAAGCCTCATCAAAAAGATGGCACTTCTAAAAGTGTAGCACTCCCTCAGTGCTGCATTTTTAAAAATTCTTTCATGAGATGTGAGCGTCGCTGGCAAGACCAGCAATTGTTTCCCATTCCTAATTGCCCTTGAACTGAGTGACTTGCTAAGCCATTGCAGAGAGCATTTAAGAGCCAACCACATTGCTGCGGGTCTGGAGTCACATGTAGGCCAGACCAGGTAAGGACAGCAAATTTCCTTCCCTAAAGGATCCAGATGCATTTTTACAATAATCAATGATAGTTTCATGGTCACCATAGAGACTAGTTTTCAATTTCATACTTTATCAATGGATGAAAGCAAAATACTGCGGATGCTGGAAATCTGAAATAGAAACAAAAAATTCTGGAAAAACTCAGCGGGTCTGGCAGCATCTGTGAAGAGAGAAGCACAGTTAACGTTTCAAGTCCGTATGACTCTTCTTCAGAGCTAAAGAGAAGTAGAAATGTAAGGGATTTTATACTGCTTAAGAGGGGTTGGACCAGGTGGAGCAAGATAGAAGGTCAGGGATAAGTGGAAGGTAAGGAGAAATTGACAAAGATGTCATGGACACAAGACAAATGCGGTATTAATGGAATTTAAATTCCACCAGCTGCCATGGTGGGATTTGAACCCATGTCCCCAGAGGATTAGCCTGGGCATCTGGATTACTAGTCCACTGACAATACCACTACACCACCATCTTCCCCTCACATGTAAGTGTGAGTCTGGATTATGAGCTCATATCTTCATGGTGGGCCTTAAGCCTTCTGACCTAAAGGTATGAGTATTACCATTGAATGAATGTTGACACTTACATAGTGCCTTATCAAATCTTTTGGGTATCCCAAAGTGGTATATATCCAATTAGTTATTTTTGAAGTGCTGTTATGAAGGCATCAATGGGATTTAACTGCGCAGCATTATTTAATCTCATGAGCAGACAGATGATTGACTCTGGAATTGATGTACAATTGGTATCAACTTGTCTTGCATCCTATTGAGTATGATAACTTCTCCATCACAAAGACTATCTACTTCCACTTCCATATTCCATAACAACATCTGCCTCTGGCCCTAACCCAGCCCATCTGATGTTGAAGCTTTCAAGTATGTATATTTCACTTCCAGACTTGACAATTCCAATGCTTCCAAGTTAGACTCTTAGTTTCCATGCTCCATAAACATCAGGTCACCCAAAACTCCGCTACTCGTATCCCAACCCATGACCCATTAAATGGCTCCCAGGCCTCCACTGCTCCCAATTTAAAGATTTCATCCTCCTGTTTAAGTACCTTTGTGTACTTTCCTCTCCCTATCTTTTGAATGTCCTCCAGGTCTACAATCATCCCTCCAAACCCTCCTGACTGCAAACTCATGTGCAACTCTCACCCTCCATTATGCTTCACTATCCACCCCACCACCCCCCAACCTCCCCACCTCACTCTCCTACTAATCTTACCTTTTTGACCAAGTTTTTGGTCACCTGTCCCAATTGTTCCTTCTTCACTCCAGTGTCCAATTTTGTCTGATTACACACTTGTGAAAGGCATTGGGGCATTTCTCTACAATAATGACAATATATAAAATGCAAATTGTTATGGTTGTCATGATATTAATACAATATGAAGATGTTAACATGAGGTAGGATATGCTATGACTTTTCTCATTGATCTTTACTTTTCCACACAGATATACAATTCCCTCTTAATAAACTCCTCCAACCAATCATTTGACAGTATTATTCTGTAGAGATGATATCACAATCTGTCACAGTTTACACTGACATACACCAGGATGTCCCCCATTACTGGTATGATTGTAAGGGTTGGCAGTGAGGAGCAGCAAACACCGCCAATGACAACGTCATTCTGTGAAGTTCCACTTTTATGTTTGAATGCAATCAGCTGTGTATTGACTGAACACAAAGTCAATTGGAGAAGCAAGTTAAACTAGCTCACTGCAAACTGATTTGACACCTGGCAAAGTTCAACTTCAGTTGATAAGCAACTAAGAAAAGAGTTTCGGGGAGGTGAGTACCAGGCAAACATGTTGTGTCACTCATGGGGTGAGCTGAGGATATTGTGGAGTGATGGCATCATAATGACCACTGTGAGGTGACGATTTAAAGACTAGTAGTGAGCTCCTTCACTGGGTAAGGAGGAGGGGGGTTCTGGTCACCTGATGTAACACTGACAACAGAAAGCCACCTTTCATTCTCCTGCTTGGTTAGCTGATCTCAGTTGGATCGCTACTTCTGCCCTCTACACCCTTGGATTAGGAGGGAGAAATATCAGTCAGGGTCATCGAATCTAACTACAATCCAATACTTCCAGCACCTGGGAAATTCTCTGGTTGAACTTGACTGTTCACAACTTCAGTATTCTTTCTGTGCATTTGAGCTTCTGAACCTATACACATTCCATCACAAAATTCACTTACTTCCACCTCTGCCACTATTTCAGCCCATCTGTCTCTGAAATCCTTTCATCACATTAGGTCGCCGTCTCTTTATTTGCAGATTTTCTGAACGAAATTCAAATTCTTCCAAATACCATGGTGGGATTTGAACTCACAATCTTCTGGATTACCAGTCCAGTAACATAACCACTAAAACAAGAACAACTTGTATTTATATAGTACCTTATAGTAAACATGTCCAAATATGCTTCACAGCGGCAATACCAGACAGAATTTGACACTGAGCCACATGAACAGATTTTAGGATAGGTGACCAAAAGCTTGGTCAAAGAGGTAAGTTTTAAGTGGCACATTAAAGGAGGATAGAGAGTTAGACTTTACAACCTTCCGGACTGAATATTGAGTTCAACAATTTTAGATCATGAACTCTCTCCTCCATCCCCACCCCCTTTCCGATTTTCCCCTTCCTTTTTGTTTTTCCAATAATTTATATAGATTTTTCTTTTCCCACCTACTTCCATTATTTTTAAGTGTATTTCCATCCATTGTTTTATCTCTACCTTTTAGCCTATTTCGATCCCATCCCCCCACCCCACTCCCACTAGGGCTATCTGTACCTTGCTCGACCTGCTTTCTACCCTTAATTAGCACATTCCTTTAGATAATATCACCACCTTCAACACCTCTTTGTCCTTTTGTCTGTGACATCTTTTGGTTATGTCCACCTATCACTGGCCCTCTATCCAGCTCTTCTTGTCCCCCCCCCCCCACCCCCCCGCCCCTTAAACCAGCTTATATTTCACCTCTCTTCTATTTTTACTTAGCTCTGTTGAAGGGTCATTTGGACTTGAAACGTTAACTGTGCTCCTCTCCGCAGATGCTGCCAGACCTGCTGAGTTTTTCCAGGTATTTTTGTTTTTGTTTTGGATTTCCAGCATCCGCAGTTTTTTGCTTTTATTTTTGTTATAGAGAGTTAGACAGGTGGAAATGTTTAGGGCCTATATAGTTGAAGGCTGCTAATGTTGAAGTCAGGTAGAAGTCGAGAAGCATAGACATTTTGGAGAGGTATCGGGTTGGAGAATGTTACAGAGATAGGGGAGGGTGGAGTCATGGAGGGCTTTTGAAAACAAGAATGAGAATTTTAACTTTGAAGTGTTGCCAAACTGGGAGTTAATGTAAATTGGTGAGCAGAGATCTGATGGGTGAAAACTGCACTACCATACCCTTACCTGTTCTCGAGGGTCCCCTGACAGCTTTGGTTTTGATACCATGTACATCCTGTTCCTCCAACACGTCTGTTTAGTTATGTCAACATTCAAATTTGGATTGATTAGATAAATAAAGGAAATGGGGCGAAGGGATATGGAAACAGAGTGAATAAATATAATTAGGCCTCCTACACTTTTGAAGCTCAAAGTAAGCTCAAGGACCAGCCTCTGATACTTCCATTAGGCACTTTAAGCCTTCTAGGCTTAAGGTTGAATTCAACAATTTCAAATCATAAGTACTGCCCCTGTTTAGACAACAGCTGTTGGTGATGGCTTAGTTCTTCCCATTGTCACCTCCTCTACATTTGTCTTTTATTTCTTTACTTGTCCCATTATCAACTCTTTAGCTTGCACCATCATCCCTATTGTCATTTAATCTCTCCTATTTTACATACTATCACACACCTTCCTTTTGTTCTTTTGTTCTTTCCTCCCTTGTCCCCTTTTCCTGCTTCTGTACTGCACTTGTTTGAAACTTGATACATCTCTAACTTGAACCATTTCTGGGAAAGGTCATTGACTTAATATGTTAACTTGGTTTCTCCCCCACAGGTTCTGTCTGACCTGCTGAGTCTTTCCAGAATTATCTGTTTTTATTTGTGGTTATCAGGGCTATTTGGTCTCATAGAGACAAATACTAAGTAGAATGTAATTCCTATATAATTAATTTTTACTGAGATCCTTTAATGACTCAGTTCCCTATTCAAGCAATTTCTGGAGCTGTCAACATCAAGGGAATGTTAAGAGTAACACAAAAGACAAAGAGATTGAAAACACACTTCTCTCTTCCCCCCTCCAATATTCTATGCCTCACCTGTCACAGTTAGTCCTATGTGTGTTATTCAACCTCTTGCACCTTGCTAAGTGCCTAATCCTCACTTGTGAGCCGAGATAATATATCACTCAGCCTCAGGAGGCATCGCTCCCTTTCCCTTCCTTGATCAAGATCCAAGTGTATTTGGTAAACATTGTTTATTTTCATAATAATATAAAAAACAAAATACTGTGGATCTGAAATAAAAACAGAAAGTGCTGGAGAAACTCAGCAGGTCTGGCAGCATCTGTGGAGAGAGAAACAGGGTTAACATTTCGAGTTCAATGTGATTCTTCTTTGGAACCGGTTTATTTTCAAATTGACAGATATTAAAATAAAACAAGTTTTAAACTAAAATCTATATTTGCCAAATGTGAGGAGAATGATTGGACCAGGGCTAGTTTTCTGGGTTGTGATTACAGCAATGTAAGGGTTGCAGGCCAGGACTGTGGAAGGAATGCAAGCTGGGTAATACTATGGGGTACAGTGCCACGGCCCCAGCTATCTTTGGTAGAATTAAAAGGTAGGCATAAAAATGGTAAATGTATAAATCCTGGAGCTTAAAATAATACCCTGGTGTGACATATGGTTATTATGGAAATAGCAACAGTATGACAAACAAATTGCAACATACAGATAGACTTGGGTTTATATAGCGCCTTTCACAATCTCAGGACATACCAAAGTACGGTCAATGAAATACTTTTGAAATATAGTCACTGCTTGGCAAACTGAATGTAAGCATAAACAGGAAACCTCAAAAACATCTCATCCAAATTCTGGCAGTTCTGAGAACCAGTACCCCCTCAGTACTGTCTTGGAGGAAGCCTAGAAATAAGCTAATCTCATTATTTAACATATTTTGCTTCGGGGTTTATGATGATCCAAAGTCACTCAAGGCCAAACACAGTTCCTGTACCCTCTGCAGATTTTGTTCTAGTGCATGCCATCAGCACTTTGTTGAGTCTTCATCTTCATAAAATTTTCTTCACATTGTAAGGTTTTTTCCTATACCTAGTTTCTACCCTCCCTTCTCCTCCTATAAGTGTTGACCTGCCCAACAATGATTAGGGTGACCAGGTTTTCAAAAGTTAAAACCAGGACACATTGAAAAGCCTTGAGAAGATGGGGCTCCAAGATGATTGACATGTTGGGTGACCAATGGCAGGGGTCTGGGGAAGGGGTAGTGGAAGGTAGGAGGTCATATGATGACATTTTCCAGAATATGTCCAGCCAGAGTTGGCAACCCTATTAAGACACCCAATTAATGAAGACAGTAGTTAGGAACCACAGATCTTTGTTTTAATGATATTTCTGCCTCATTTTCTTAAAAAAAATTGAACCAAGACTTCATTTATCACAAAATCCAGTCAGAATCCTCTATTCTACTCTAACTTTACTGTGCATTGCACAAAGGTAAAACCAATCTTCATTTAAAAGCCTGGTTAATTTTCATTTGGACACTGGGTTCTAACAAGAGACATTTTCAGCCAGAAGCTGGATTTTAAGCCAATGAACACGGGAGATTTGTTTGCAGCTAGAGCTGCAAGCAGGGAAGCATGCAATCTTTCAATGAAAAGTTTGGTTGAATGTGCTATGACTCAACCAAACTTGCCTGCCACCATCCTTAGCACTGATCGGTACTTTACTGATAGGCACCATCTGACTACCTGCTCAAGTGTGGCTTGAGGTTGGTAGAAACCGCTGTCAGTCTTCTGTTGTCATTCAGAGGCTGATTTCCTTCCGGCTCCTGAGTGGTCATGGAGGTAAATTACCCCATGACCTCTTATAAATTACCCCCAATAACTCCTCATAACCCCATAACCTCCAGTGCTTCCTATAAATCAATGCCTCCCCTGCTGGCCTCCTCCATGGAGTGCCTGATTGACCAATTGGAATGTTTTGATGGAATGGTTAATCAGGGCACTGAAAGGCAAACAAACCAGGACAGTGAAAAGCTGTCCCATTGAGAACCAGTCCATTTTTGGGAAATAAAAAGTTTGCCTCCGATGTCAGCTCTGCATGTCAGTGAGAAGGGTTTCTGGGCATGCGGGAGTGTCCTGGCACAGCTGTCTAATGGATGGCGAGTGGGCGACAATCCAATTTGCAGGGTGCAACTGAGAGGGTTTCTTCATGTTTGCCACTAGTAAATGGAGCATGAGGTAAAGAGGAAGGGAGAGGAAGTAAAGAGACATGGATGCTATATGAAAAGGTGAAGTACTGACGGAAATCTCTGTTATGATTCATGTAAAGAGGCAGAATCTGAAAACTGGGACATTTCAGCTATTTTGAGCAAAAAGCCAGGATACGGGAACTTTCAATGAAAAACCAGGATGTCTGGTCACCATATCAATGGCATGGTTGCATGGCTATCCCATCTACTACCTCTGATACTTTGTTCAAGTCACTATTATTCACGTGTGAACAGTGAGAATCAATTTAATATAAAAGCAAAATACTGTGGATACTAGAAATCTGAAACAAAAACAGAAAATGTGGGAAAAACTCAGCAGGTCTTACAGCATCTGTGGAGAGAGAAACAGAGTTAACGTTTTGAGTCTATGACCCTTCTTCAGAGAATTAGTTAATCTGATTAAGAAGGATAGCAGAGTTGAGCCTCGCCCTGTGCCCTTATCCACACCCCATACTTGCAGTTATGGTCGCTGGATAGTATTCAGAACGCAGACCTATTTTTCCTTTCTTAATACGGGTTGCTGAGACAAATTGTAGTCCTCCAACCAGTCCCAGCTGTGATCACCAAGCTCAACCCAGAACCACAAATTGACCTTAGGTCTTTCATAGTCTGTGTGACTCGAGATGGACACTTTCCCTCTGGGAATTTGGCTTGCTAACAGAGATGTTAAAATAAAGAATTTTTAAAGATTTTTTTTGGGTGGGGAATAAAGGTGTCTTTTATCAGCTGAGTTAAACTGTGAAAACCATTATTTCCTATTAGCCTATTACTCTATACTACTTCTGTGAATATTCTTTGGTTGGCACTTCTGGCTGTAGGAAGCGATGAAAACATTAAAATAAAGTCATGGTTGTGCTTTGAAATAGTAATAATGGTTTTTTAAACTGTGGGCCACAAGAACCAGGAAGGAAGAAATGAGGAGGGGGAGGGAACTACAAATCCCATAAACCTCCACGGCACAGCCGCGCAATGCTGGTAGGGAGCGCGAAGCGGGACCAATAGAAGAGGGTTTTAGTCAGTGGCGTAGTCGCAGGCGGGCCCAATGGGGGGCGGCAATGCTGGCGCCGACGTCAGAGGGAGAGGGTGAGCGATCCATGTGAGGTTGGCGGCCATGCGAGCCGGTGCCTGACGTCAGCAGGAGCGAGAGGAGTGAAGGGGAAAAGGCGGATTTGATAAAAGCGGCGGAACCGGGGCTCGGGGGAGGCCGCGCGCCGTGCTGTGTGAGCGCGCCCGGAGAACGAGCGGGTGCGTGTGCGCGCTTGTCTCTCTCTTTCACACACTCACTCCACTCACTCGCCGTCTCTCTGTGTCTCTGCCACTTCCCACACCGAGAACAGCAGCACAACGAGAAGAAAATGGCCGACGACCCGACCGCAGCCGACAGGAACGTGGAGATCTGGAAGATCAAGAAGCTCATCAAGAGCCTGGAGGCCGCCAGAGGGTGAGCAAACATTTACACCCCCTCCTCAATCCTAAAACACTTCACCCCTTCCCCCCCCCCCCCCCATCCCCTCTCTCTGAGAGGAGGGAGCATGGACCAGGCACAGGCAAGGGAGGGCCTTACAATCACATCGAGCTGTTTTAAAATGGGTCTGGGGGGCTGGAGGGAGGGCCACCTTGTGACTACAACTCTTACTATACATTTTATATTTACACACCAAGTTTTCATTTATAACCCTCTTTGTAATGGTGATTTTAAACTAATATTTAAGCAAAGTTCAAGTCTTACACAGGCTATTTAACCTGTATGTGTGTGTTTCAATACTTCCTTACAAAAATAATGTGTGTACTTTCATATGTCTACATACACACATACATGTGTACCTATTTATGTGTGGGCTTCAAGCTAAAAGGTTGGGATAGAAATCCAGAAAACGTTCACTGGAGATTGTTGGAGGGTGGAGGGAATCATCTCTCCTGTGAAATGTTCCTGCGTTGCAGCTTGGATAGTCTAACTGATTGAGAAGGTGGTAGGTTAGCTTTAATTGCCTGCTGTAGACAGGACAAGGTGACAGACCCAGTTTTGCTTCTTTTAAAAGATGTTTAGGAACACTGGCTGATCATAGTTAGTTGTCAACAGCCCCCATGAGAGTGACTGCCTGAGTTGGCCACAAAGATGGTTATCACACATCTAGGGGATGGTATTACAGGTGCTGCATTGCAATTTCGGCTATAAGATGCCCATGAAATAGTGCAGGTTTGGCTGAATGCTGATGGGATTTTACAGTTCTTGTTTCTGGGTAATATAGTTCCTCTGTATTCTATCCGCAGTAACAGTCCAACTTTTGATTATTTAAAGCAATAGGATGAACCAACAAGGGGAATACAGCCCAGTGATCACTCCTGTTATGCTGGAAGAGGTTATGGTGTTTTCTATAAACTATTTATTATATTTTCTCTTGTATCTTATCCAACAACCAAATGAGTAAGGCATAAAGATGTAGAAGTCTGGTTGGATCTCTAGGCTGTGGTGCAATTGCTAGTTCATTTGAAACAACGTTGGAGAGGCTACACTGTTGGATGAAGATAGGAACGGACAGACAAGATTCTCTGCAAACTCACATAGCTTGTTTGTGTTCATTTCGTTCACTCCATTAGATGAGTGACCACAGATTGGGTAAAGAAGCAGCACAGTACTGCTTTTACAGATTCAGTGGCCCTGTGGAAGGAATTGGATTTGGCTCTTCAGTAAATAATAAGTTGCAAATAGTGTAGGCTTAAATTAGACACTTTTTGGGATAAGTTAGGCATAATGCAGATTCAACTGTATGTGCCACGGGACAAGTGCCATGGGACAAATACCATTGCGTTCCTTTTTTTCCCAAGGCATCATGTTTAGCGTGTATATCTTGCATCTGCATCGTTACCAGTTTGAATGCACTATAAAACAAATGGCACTTTGTGAAGCCTGTGTTTGACATCACTAGTACAATACCCATAAGACCTAGGAGCAAAATAGGCCATTCGGCCCATTGAGTCTGCTCTGCCATTCAGTGAGATCATGGCTGATCTGATAATCCTCAACTCCACTTTCGTGCCTTTTCCTCATAACCCTTGATTCCCTTACTGATTAAAAACCTGTCTATCTCAGCCTTGAATATACTTAACGAACCAGTCTCTTACAGCCCTCTGCGGTAAAGATTTCCACAGATTGACTACCCTCTGAGAGAAGAAATTCTTCCTCATCTCTGTTTGAAATGGGCGCCCCCTTACTCTGAGATTATGCCTTCTGGACCTAGACTTTCCCACAAGAGGAAACAGCCTCTCAGCATCTATGCAGTCAAGCCCCCTAAGAATTTAAGATGTTTCAATGAAATTGCCTCTCATTCTTCTAAATTCCAATGAGTACAGGCCCAACCTACTCAACCTCCTCATAAGAAAATTCCTCCATACCCGGGATCAACCGAGTGAACCTTCTCTGGACTGCCTCCAATGCTAGTATATCTTTTCTTAGATAAGGGGACCAAAACTGTTCACAGTATTCTAGGTGTTGTGTAACTAGTGCCTTGTATAGTTTTAGCAAGGCTTCCCTATTTCTATACTCCATTCCCTTTGAAATGATGGCCAACATTCTATTTGCCTTCCCTGTTAGTCCCTAATCCCTCTGTGCCGCAGTCTTTCTCCATTTAGATAATATTCAGCTCCTCTATTCTTCCTGCCAAAGTGCAAACCTCACATTTTCCCACATTATATTCCATCTGCCGAGTTTTTCCCGCTCACTTAACCTGTCTATACCCCTCTGCAGACTCCTTGTGTCATCCTCACCTATTTTTGTGTCATCTGCAAACTTGGTGATAGTACATTCACTTCCCTCATCTAAGTCATTAATACATATTGTACATAATTGAGGTCCCAGCACTGATCCCTGTGGCACTCCACTAGCTACAGGTTGCCATCCTGAAAATGCCCCCCTTATCCCAACTCTGTCTTCTATTAGTTAGCCAATCCCCTATCCATGCTAATATACTACCCCCAACACCATGGGCTCTTATCTTAAGTAGCCATATGTGTGGTACCTTATCGAAAGCCTTTTGGAAATCCAAATATATTACATCTACTGGTTCCCCTTTATCTATCCTGCTTGTTACCACCTCAAAGAATTCTAATAAATTTGTTAGGCATGGTTTCCCCTTTGTGAAGCCATGCTTTCTCTACTTGATTAGACTATGTATTCCTAAATGCTCTGCTGTTACATCCTTTATAATAGACTCCAACATTTTCCCAACGACCGATGTTAAGCTAACTGGCCTATAGTTACCTGTTTTTTATCTCCTCCCATTTTGAATAAGGGTGTTACATTGGCCGTTCACCAATCCTCTGGAACTTTTCCAGAATCTGTAGCTACTTCCTTTAATATCCTAGGATGCAACCCATCAGGTCCAGGGGACTTACCGGCCTTCAACCCCCATTAGTTTCCTTAGTACTTTTTCTCTAGTGATAGTTATTGTATTTATTCTACCCCCTCACCCCTTGATTATTTAGTATTTTTGGAATGCTATTAGTATCTTCTAACGTGAAGACTGAAAAAGTTTTATTCAACTGCTTTGCCATTTCCCCAGCTTCATTCTCTAAGGGGCCTATGTTCACTTTGGCCTCTCTCTTCCTTTTTATATATTTAAAGAATCTCTTACCGTCTGTTTTTATATTACTTGCTAGTTTAACCTCAAAGTTTATTTTCTCCCTCTTTATTATTTTTTGGTCAACTTTTGGATTTTAAATTTTTCCCAATCCCCTGGCTTACCACTAATCTTTGCCACATTGTATGTTTTTTCTTTCAATTTTATACTGTCCTTAACTTCCTTGGTTAACAATGGTTGGTTTATCCTCTTCCTTGAATCCTTCTTCCTCACTGGGATATACCTTTGTTGGGAGTCATGAACTATTTTCTTAAATGTCTGCCGTTGTTCATCAACCGTCTTTTCTGCTAAACCAACTCCACCCCGGGCATCACCCAAGTTGATGGACAAAAAAATTGTGCAGCTCAATTTAAAAGCTTTCGGAAGATGAATTTGCATTTATACAGCTCCTTTTGTGACACCCCAAAACATTTCACAGCCAATCAATTACTTTTTGAATTATAGTCCCAGTTTTAGAGAAATGCAGCTGCTAATTTGCACACAGCGAAATCCCACAAACTGCAATGAGGTAAATGGTTTAGTGATGGTTGAGGAATAATATTAAATGATAGTGTTATCAGACAAAATTGCACACTGAGCCATGATTTTATTGAATGGCAGAGTAGGCCCAAGGGCTCAAATGGCCTACTCCTATTTCTTATATATTGAGCCACTTACCGATATTAGGGCAGCTGGCAAAAGGCTTGTGTGAAGAACCCGGTTTTAAAGGGCAACTTAAACGACCAGCGAGAGATAATGCCCATCATGAGCGATGAGAAATCAGAATTGCGCAAGAGGGCCAAGTTGGAAAATGCAGAGAGCGAGCAGGGTTGTGAGACTCTAGTAGATAGAAAGGTGCATGGCCATGGAGGGATTTGAATACAAGGGTGAGTATTTGAAATTTGAGGAATGGAATAATTCTTCAGTATTGCACAGATTAGATCAGACTAAGATTAGACGTTTAAATCTCTGAGGTAAATTTTGAACCTACACCCTTCTGACTTGGAGGCCGTAGTGGTGTAGCTGGGCTGTGGTGCTGTAGCGGATATTAGGATGGTGCCTACAGCTGAAGTGTAGTAACTATTTTCTCATAAATTTAGAAATATGATGGAAATATCCATGTGCAGCAATAAATCATAGAAAACAAGATAGTTATACTGAATCTGCATTTCAGGATTCAGTACAATTGATATAAACACTTTTATAACTTCTGTTCTAATCAGATTGTTGTGGTTTTCCTTGCAGAGAGCAAATGGACAACATTCGGGTTTTAGGCTAAAGTGAATTTTGAAGTCCTAGTAGATATGGGCTCAATTACCCAATGTACTGGACATGAACAAACCTTTTAACTTTACAATGGGAATGCACAAGAAGAAATTATTCCTATTAAAATGTAATACTCTAACAGCATGTTTTGTCCTGTAATGATTCAACCATGAAAGTTATTACAGCCATCCTACTCTTCTTGACTGATATTTACATCCACACACTTCACAGAGGAACAGGAACCCTGCCTGGTTTTTCTTCCTGTCTACAATGACTCAGATCAGATAAGTGGGCGTGGATTAAGAATTGAACTGGGAGCCCTTTGGTCTGTATTCTTGCAATGCCATGAGGAAGTTTAACTTGTGTGCTTGGGGGCACTGGTCCTTTGTTTGGGGTGGCGAGTCCGATGAGTTTCTGCAATTACTGCCGATAGTGCAATATCCTATGCAAATACTGGGATTTCTTTCTCGAGGATAAATGTGCTGATCCAAGCAATAACATAATTTGCCACACGTGCGCTTCCTTAACTTTCTGCTGCAAAGCTTCTCTGGGCTGTTCACCCAGGCTTGTTAATAGATCTAGGGGTTATGGGGGAGTTGACCTTTGCTGTGTTCAATCACTGTGGAGTAACAGTCAACAAAGCAAATGGAATGCTGTAGCCCGTAGCATGTAGTCAAAACATCAAAGTACAAGCTGGAGGAACTAATGCTTAAACTGTTTAGTGATCTGGTTAAACTAGAACTTGAGTGCTTCTCCCAGTTCTGGTCAGTAGCACATGGGCGATGTTCAAATCGCGTGTTCAAAGAAGTGAGCAGAAATTGATTTCTGATGGTGAGAGGTCTGAGTTTTGAGGGGAGATTTAAAAATCTCGAGCTTTTCAACCTTGGAAGGAAGGTGACCTTGTATTATGCACAGAAACAGGCTGTTCAACCTAACTGGTTAATGCTGGTGCTTATAGTGCACAGAAGTTTCTTCCCCCTCTAATTAACTCTTTCCATCCTGTTGCCAGTGGAATTATATTGGCCAGAGAAGGCAGAACAAAGAACTCAGATCAGTAAGAGTAATTTATCATGTTTGTAAGGAAGTTCAACTAGTGGAATGGGTTGGATAAGATAGTGACAGAGAAGACTAGAAAAGCACAGTATTATTTACATGGAGAGAGACTACAGAATTCTGTGGTACAGAGGAATCTGGGTATCACACATGAATTGCAAAGTTAGCACGTATGTACAAGTAATTAGGAAGGTAAAAGGATGTTGGCCTTTACTACAAGGTGGGTGGAGTATAAAAGTAGTTAAGTTTTGGCACAACTGCAGGGCATTGGTGAGATCACACCTAGAGTGATGCCCTGTGCAAATGCTGGGATTTCTTAATGAAAAATATGCTGAGCCACGCAATAACGTACCCCACGTGCACTTCCTTAATTTTCTGCTGCAGTATATTTAAGAAGGAAATAGATTTCTGGACTCTGAAGGTGTCAAAGGGTATGGGGAGAGCGCAGGAGAACGGCGTTAAGATAGAGGATCAGCCATGATCATATTGAATGGTGGAGCAGACTCAAAGGGCCGAATGACCTTCTTTATATGTTCTAAAACTTCTCTGGGCTGTTCCCTTGGGCTTGCTAATAGATCTCGGGGTTATGGAGGAGTTTACCTTCGCTGTGTACAGTTTTGGCTTCTTTCCTTAAGGAGAGATATACTTGCATTGGAAGCAATTCAGAGACTGTTTACTAGGCTGATTCCTGGGATGAAGGGCTTGTCTTATGAGGAAGAGTTGGGCCTATACTCATTGGAATTCAGATGAATAATGGGAGGTAATCAGAATATTATTCTGAGGGGGCTTGACAGGGTAGATGCTGAGAGGATGTTTTTCTTCTAGAACATAGAACAAGGGGTACAATTGGGTCTCATTTAAATTGGAGATGACGGTTTCTTTCAGAGGTTCATTTGTCTTTGAAATTCTCTTTCACAGGGAGCAGTGGAAGCAGGGTCATTGAATATATTTAAGGCTGAGTTGGGCAGATTTTTGATTTTCAGGTTTTTGAAGTCAAGGGTTATGGGAGCAGGCAGGAAAGTGGAGTTAAGGCCATAATCTGATCAGTCACGAGGGGTCGGATGGCCAACTCTGGGATTTTAAGATCTTATAAACCCTGGAATTGCCACATCAGTTCTTGTGTAGGCCTGGGTAGTGAGAAGCAGCAGACAATTTAGATGTGGGGACATTGCAGCCAATTCCAGTCCTTACCTCTGTCTGATATCCACACATTTAGTTTCCAGGAGTGAAATTCAAGACTGTTTATTCTCTTTCCCTGTCCTGCTAATTTTGTGTGTGGATTTTCTTCTAGGATTTTCTAGCGGATAACCCACTTCCGTGTATTTGCTGTGACATCAGTCAGAAGAGGAACAAAGTGACTTCTTGTACTGTCTGCTCCTGCCTGTCATTTTCCCCCCACCCTCCCCACACCCCCAAATCTCCCTTGAAGGTCTTAGCCCTGGTTCAGTTGTAACAGGCTCACCTCTAAGGTGATTGTGAGTTCATAATCCTACCCTGGGACCTGGGCATGAATATTGTTAGAGATGCCGTTTTGCTGAAGAGATGTTAAACTGTGGCCTGGTTTGTCCCTTCGGGTGGATGTTAAAGATCCCATGGCACTTATAGAAGAGCAGGGTTGTTCCTTTACTATGCTGGCCAATATTAATCCATCAATCAACATTTTTTAAAAATGATTTTGTTAATCTCATTGCTGTTTGTGGGACAATGGTATATGCAAATTGCCTGCTGCGTTTTCTTGTAACACTAACTATAATTTGTAAAGTGTTTAATTTGCTGTGATGTGCTGTGGGACATCACAAAGGGCTCGATATAAATGCTAGTTCTCTCTCTATGGGCAGGAAGTGTGTTATCAGCAGCACAGCAAGAATGGGGTACTGTGTGACGCAGAGGAGTACAGATGTTACTCTGTATTGTTTAACCTAATTGTATGGTGATTTGGGGTCCTTTTGGGTGATTTTGGTCTCCTGAAGTACTCCTTCACTTGCTGCTGCATTATTGTATTTCATTCACAGATGTGAAGCTGTGAATTTTGCAGCTTTAGCTGAGGCTTGCTGAAATTAGCAATTGAAGCTGTGGCTGATCTCATCGGGTTAGTTTCTTCCTGTTGTCCAGGCTGAGTGAACAACCATGTGACTTGTATGAAGAGTGATTCTTATAGCACCCCCAGCAAGATCTTTGAATTGTTCTCATTACTGCAGCGAATCTAGTTGAATTGATGGCAAGAAATATCACCTAATCCTATGTGCATTAGACCTTCGACACAAGAACCCATAGAATAATGTTCTGATGGACTGTACGCATGCCTGCAGCTGCTACTATAGATATACCTGCACTTGCCCCTGAGCTGTGGGTGCGGCTGAACTGGATTGAAAGCTTTAGTTTGCAGCAGTGTGCCTGGGATAAGTTCATTCAAGTTTCCCAGGTTTCTGGGAGTCGTCCCATGAGTCACTGCGTCTTCAGCAAAGAGTGCAATTGTTGCTTGATAAGAGCTTCCCTCTGACTGCTTGGTTCTCAGGTCCCAGGATCACCCTGGCTTGCACCTTGGTTTTGCCAGTGTTGTTTTATAATTGAATTGCTGGATGGCAACCTGATGTTTTACCCTGCAGCTCCTTTCGGTCCTTTTTTTCTAAGAAACTTGCTGCTGTTGTCTTGTTTCCTTTCCCTCCGTCAGTGTTCCTCACTAATAGTGTTGCATCACGAGTTGGATCTGTTTTTGACCTTTTGTCTCGCTGAGTGAATGGGAAATGCAATTTGTAAGGTATGGTTTTCCTTTCAGCTTTTTCCCCACTTGGTAGCTATTTCTCATGTAATGCACTTTCTAGTTGAATTATATGGTACTGAAATGAGCCCTACTTCCTGGAGGGAAATTTTCCCTGACTTAAATAGGAGTGGTAGTTGGGGAGGTACCTACGTTCAAGTGACCTGTGGTTCATGAGCATGTTAATGATGTTATGGCAACACAGGTGGGCTAAACAAAGCCTGTTGTGACTATAGGATTTTTAAAAAGTGAGTTGAACAGGACACTCAGCTGTATACTTATTGGGAGTGACATTGTAACCAGTTGGTGAATGGTTATTTCTGCTTCACCAACTTTAGTTGAGGGAGAATTATTTTCCTCTTGCCTATATCACCATTGCTCAGTAAATTTATGGATAACTGTCTTTTTTTTCTGAAAGCTATTCTCATTGTGAGGCGTGGAACCATTAAAGGAGCAGGAAAGGGCAAAATGCAGAAGATCCTGGTGAAGTAACTCCCTTGGCGTTTCAAATGTCCAAGTGATGCAGCCTCTAAATCTGACTGCGCTCCTCCTCCGTTGCTTGGTTGAGATATCAGTTCAACATCGTCTTTTTGCCATTCGCCTTCCACCCATGTGATTCTGAATATAAAATTCTGCATGTTTCTGTGGTGCTTGAACTTTTATCATTCTATAAAGCTTGTGCTTGGAATGCTTCTTTTGGCTTAAGAAATGAATTTGTTTTATTGTGCAGCCTGGTCACAGCTCTCAGTGGATCAACTGTTGCTCACCTAATATTTCTGCAAAAACCTGTTTTAATCATAGGCTTCAAGAAATTATTTTTGTGCCACCAGTCCCATTGTTGCTCATAATCCAGTTGTGGAGCTGCTGCCTACTCCATGCTGTATTTCAACTCCCATTAAAGAGTGGTGTTTCTTAAAGGACTCGCCTTTAATATGCTGCCTGTTCACTCTTGCTATGGATCTGTGGTTGCATATCTCTGCTTTTCTGTCCCTTTGCACAGTCATTGGAGATGGGATAGTTATATTTTTAAAGGGTTTGCATTCTTTCACTAATTGTGGAAGTGTTGGGGCCTTGGATTCTCACCCTCCTATTTGGTTTCTATCAGATGGTAGGTCCCTGCTTTCAGAGCTGAGAAGGGTGAGACTGGCAGTTGATAGCTTGTTCGTCCAGATACACACACACCCCTGTTCCTTACTAATCTCATCAGCTCTCTTGAGTAACTCACAAGGTTTGTTTTTAATTTTTTGCCATTCCTGGATGTCCATTTCGACGCGCTGCTCACTCTCTTGTGATGAAGAACTCACTGACGATGCTTAATTTGTCATTTGCTACTTTGAACTTCTTGAATGAAGCAGGCGGAGAGCGGGGAAGAGGACATGGTTGGAATAGTTAGAACATCACAGCTGAGCCCAGTATTGTCTATACATATCCAACTTACAGCCCCAGATATTTATTAGGAAAGAAAGATGAATCAAGAACGTTTTTATATATGGATCCTGACTGATTACAGTATAGAAAGTGCCACTCGGCCCGTTTGGAAGAGCTATCCAATTAGTCTGCTTGCCTCTTTCTTCAAAGCCTTAATTTTTTTTTCCTTTTTGAGATAAACCAAGTTCCCATTTGAAAGTTACTATTAATCTGCTCCAGCCGCTTTGGATACCTCTATTAAATCTCTCCTTACTTTTTGTGTTCTTTGCTATCCTAGGGCCAGTTTTAGTACAATGCAGACTGGAGTTAATATTTCCATTGTTCTTGAAACTCAGTACTTGTAACAAATGGTGCACTTGACCTCAGCCATACAGGATTGTCTGGGATCCATTTTTAAAAAATGAGTTAGATATTGAGAATAGATGACTGCCAAACCTTGTAATGTTGGCTTCCTCAGATAGTAACCTGCTTGTCCTAGATCAGAAGCTCATGGACTTAAATCCTGTTGAGGATTTGAGTTCTCAATCTAGGCTGATACTTCATTGCAATATTGAAGGAATACTTCACTGTTGAAGGTACTATCTTACAATTAGATAATAAATCTGGGCACTGTCTGTCTGTCTCTGTGGACATTCAAGAATCCATGACATTCCGGTGACAAGTCTCAAGTTCTCCTGTTGTCCTAGCCAAAATTTGTCCTTTATCTAATAGCCCCAAAAAATACGAAGCCCCAAGTCCAGATAGCCATTATCTCTTGGCGATCTGGGGATCGAGGGGTGTGTAGATTGGCTGTAATATTTACTTTATATAATGCTAACTGCAATTGAAAGCAATTCTTTCTTTGGCCATGGTGCACTTTAACATGACTTAAGAATGTGAAAGGTACCATATGAACACCAGTCTTCAAAACACACTTAGGCTTGTGGTTTATATAATGCACACAAGTGGAATTCCATTCTTGGTGTTATACTTTGCTAGCAGCAGGCTTCATGTAGTCTAACCCTTTTAACTTAAACAACAGTGGTATATAGAGATTCACTTCACAGAACTTTGAATGGCAACAGTGTACTGCATGTGCACTGTAAGGCTGTGAAGTTGAATTACTGCCTACAGCTTAAATCCACTTGTGCTGTATTTTGAAGTATAAACATCCATGTGTCTGATGCTTGGTGTAGGTGCGGCTTGAGATGTAAAGCAGTTGATTTGGTTGAGAGTTGGAATCATGCTAAAAATACAATAAAACCTATTCCTTGGGATCCAGCTGTCTGTCACAAAGACTGTGAGGCACTTTTCCATCGTTTTCTCCCCTCCTTTTCTCCTCCAGTGGCAAGCTGCCTTGTACCTTCCACAGATTGCTGTTATTCATGCTGGCGGGGAATTCAACTGTGGAGACAGAACTTAATCTTGACAGCTCCATTTGCAGGGTGTCCCTAGTGCACATTTGCATTGTCCTGGCTGAGATTGGTTTAGCACACTAGAGGAATGGAACCTGGCCTGTGTGGTTCAGTTTTTAGTATTGTCTGATGCATTGGGTTAACCTTGGAATGTGTTTCATTATGCATCCTGGTTTGGATGCTGTTAATGAACAGCACCTGAATCTTCGTGTTACAGCCTGATACCATACATCATTTTGTAAGCTTAGTTTGAACATAAAAACCCTGATCCATTAATTGAGATTTAGATCCTCTCGTTTCTGCACCATCCCACTTGACTGCAATCTATTCCTTCTAGCAGTATTCACAAGAGCTGCAGTTGTCTTCTATTTCCCCTTCCTGTATACTCATTGCTGCATTGAACAATTTAGCTATGGTTTGAACCCACTCTAATGCAGTCTTGTAGATTAATGCTGCTTCAATTTTTTTAAAATGTGAAATTCCGTTTTGCATTATTTATGTTGCATAAGAACATAGAAACCCCTGGAGCCTTCTCCACCGTATAATGCAGACAGTCCTCAACTTTACAACTTTCGAGTTATGAAGAGCAGCACTTACGATGTTTATAAATTGACACCCTTTTTTGACTTTCCCACATTAGTTTTGACTTTATGACACCACACTAGCGAACAAGTTCAAATGTTCATACGTGCACATTGATGTTCTGCGCCGCCCAGCTCCGACTTGATGCTCAGTTGCTATTTCGATGCCATCAGTACAGAACTGTACTATGTTTCTATATGTATTTTTAGCTGGTGATTTTTTATGTCAATATGGTTGTTATTTACAACAATACATCAATGTTGCTATATTACTTGTCTATATTTGATTGAGTACAAAATTTTGAGTTATTTTGGTGAAAATAGGGTATCAGGCCTTGGCTCAGGAACCAATCCCCCATTTGTAACATTGTTCTTAGGGAAAATCGGTTCTGAGTTATGACGTTTCGACTGAAGGCTTGGTTTTCAGGAACCGTTTGTGTTGTAAGTCTGAGGACTGCCTGTAAGTTCAATCTTCTACATTCATTCCACTTTCTCGCCTGATCTCCATATTCCTGTCCATTGATATCAGTCTTGAATATGCTCATCGACTGCACATCTGCAGCACTTGAGTAAAGATTGCCAAAGATCTGCAACCTACTGAGTGAAGATATTTCTCATCATCTCAACTCTAACTGGCTGACCCCCTTATCCTGGGACGATGCCCCCTAATTCTAGACTCTGCCAGGGGAAAGCAGCCTCTCATATTCTACCCTATCAAGCTCTAAGAATTCGATGTTTCAATGAAATCATCTCTCATTTTTCTAAAATTCATAGAGTGTAGGCCCGTTCAACTCCATCTTTCCCCTTGGGCAGCACGCTCATCCCAGCTATCAATCTAGTGAACCTTCCTTGTCATGGCAAGTACATCATGTCCCAGTTCATGTGTAAACATTCATACATGCATGTTGCAACTGAGACAACTGGACTGAGCAGGAGCAATGCCTGGTACCCTTCCCCTGTCTCCCCTCCATTAACACACAGGTTGGAAATACTGTAGATAGGCCTGTAAGAGTCCAGTTGAATCAAGGTAGGATCTGTAAAATTTAAGTCATTTTGGCGTGATATATATTCATGTAAGGTAACTTTGTGTAGCCAGGGTAACCGTTATCAGTCTCCATAGAATGGCAGATCTCTGGCAGAACAGCACTGGGGACCACATCACATAGACCATGGATCAAACTTGCTTATTTCCTGGGTTTTGTGTATTTACCAGCCTGTCTTAACCAGCTGCTACTACTGGGAGAATTTTGTGTAAAATGTGAAGTAAATGGGGAGTGACATTCAAGCATTGTTTCCTCCCCATCTCCATTCATCAGAAGAGGAATTTCATAATGTGATGGACTTAATGCATTCACATGCCTCTAACCAGCTTCTAGTAAAGCATGGCAGGAGTTGCCAAGTTTATTTAGTGTGCAGGTAGAATACAGTACAGGAAAAATCTACTTCAGCTAAACAGTCTGTTTGTGTAATCTTAATTTGTCACCCCAAATTGCCTGCACTGCATTGCTGAGGTTGGACCAGGAATCATAACCTGTAATTGTACTGAGTGTTTTGCCACTGTACAAATATTTGCATGTTGCTGAGGTTGGACAAGTGTGCGTTGTTCCTGGATGAATTTGACACTGAAGCTGAGACCATTCAGGGAACTGCTTCTGTTGCTCCCCTTCCTTCCCCACCCTACCGAGCCAAACCTCCTCCAAGTTTCCCCTCCCAAGGCCTGTACTAGCATATTTCTTTAGTTTCTCTCTTCTCTGCCCTCATGTCCTTTCCAAGCTCACCTCGTCCATGAGATCCACCTGCTCCTTACCCCTGCTGCTGACCAGCTTCCATTCCAGGCCCCCAAGTTAGCTGATGGTTCTCTTTCCTCGAGTACTGTCCTTTACGCCTAAAAAATATGCCATCATCAACCCTCTCCTCAGTAAAATAGTTCTTGACCTGTCCTTCCTTGAAATATTAGCACCCCATCCCCTATCTCCCTCCCTCTCCAAAGTTCTTGGAATATGCTGCTGCCTACCAAATCCATACTCGCCTTCACCCATGCCTGAATCCCTCCAAACGGGTTTCTGCCCCTGCCACCATACAGAATTGACATCTTATGTGACTGTGGCAAAGGTAATCTATCCCTCCTTGTCCATCTTGACCCGTATATAGCCTTTGATATTGTTAAACAAGTGTCCTCCTCCAACACCTCTCTACTGTCGTACAGTTGGATGGTTCCATTCTTATCTGTCTGATCGTAACCAGAGAATCACCTGCAATGGTTTCTCTTCCTACTTCTGACATCCTCAAAGATCTATCCTTGGCCCCATTCTACATGCAGTCCCTCGGTGACACCATCCAGTGTTGGTTTCCACACGTGTGCAGACAGCACCCAGATTTCACTGTCTCTAAATTGTCAGACTGCTTGAACAGAATCCAGTACAGGATGAGCAGAATTTTCCTGCAACTAACTGTTGGGAAGACCAAAGTAATTGGCTAGAATCTTGTGGAGGTAATAGGGGCCTTGGCCACCAGCTAAAGAGCCAGCGAGAGCCATATGTCACCTCTCTTTGGGAAGGCCTGCATCTTGTTCCACTCTGACACTTGACATGCCAGCGGTGGGCTTTCCCCCTGGATGAAGGACTATGGGAGCAAAAGCTTCGCCTGCTGAGAACTGCCATTGTGTCACCTGGGAGGTGGTGACTGCTGCTGGTACAATACCTACTTGAGCCCTAGGTTCATCGCTGGAGCCCAGGCCAGAGGTGAGTGATGGCAGGAGGGTAGTTGTGGGCTGGGATGGTGGGTTAATAGCAAGGTTAGGAGGCTGGCTCGCAGCAGCCCCCCTGCCCCCTTCCCAATGCTGGATTCCTCGATCAGGCACTGAAATTCTTTGAACAAAGGATCCCCTGGGAGCCTGCAAGCAATCCCACTTGGGATTGCTTGTCATGCACACTGCATTGCCAGCCCCCTGCCTGCCACTGGGTGGCAGGATGAGACCCTTAAATGGGCATTAATTGGCAGTGGAGCGGGAAGGCCGTCCATGGACCTTCTGCCATGGACTTAAGCAGAGCATTGGCGGAAGGTGACAGGTTCCCCACCTGCAGACTCTGCCAATGCTGGGTAAGTGGTGCTTGAGGGTCAGGTAGATGAGCTGTTTGGAGGTTATTGCTTCCTGACGAAGCCTCTCGATGTGTTTGGTGGCTTCCTGAATGAATCTTCACCATCTTTGGTTGGTCATAAGCCAGGGCTCTTGGCAGATCTGTTTGATCTCTTCAGGGATGCTTTGAAGACATCCTTAAAGGGTTTCCGCTGTTCTCTTGGCAGATCCCTGCTGTGATCAAGTTCCTAGTAGAACAGTTGCTTCGGGAGTTTGGCATCAGGCATACGAACGACATGTCCCACCCAGTGGAGCTGGTTTTGAGTTATTAGCGCTTTGATGCTGAGCATTTGGCTTGGGATAGGAAGCTGCTGTTGGACTGTCTTTCTTGCCAATGGATCTGGAGGATTTTGCGAAGGCATCTGGCTGAACCAGACTAGCTGTAACCTTTGTGTCATATTGACTCCAGGAGGAATTTTCAACCATATACCTGCAGCATCACTAAGATCACCTAATTCTGTCTCTAATGTCACCCAACTCCACTTAACCCTTGTTTATGCATTTGGTACCTTAAGACTTGACTGTTCTAATGCACTGCTGTCAGCCTCCCACATTCTACCCTCTGTAAACCTGAGGACACCCAAAGCTTTGCTGCCCATGTCCTAACTCGTACCAAGCCCTGTTTGCCCATCACCACTGTGTTCACTAATCTACATTGGGCTCCTGGTTAAGCAACCCTTCGATTAAAATTCTCGTCCCTGTTTTTAAATCCTTCCATTGCCCTTCTCTACCTCTAATATTCTCCAGCCCCACAACCCTCCAGATATCTGCGTTCTTCTAATTTTGGCCCTTTGAGCATCGTGATTTTAATCTTTCAATATTGGCTGCTATGCCTTCAGCTTTCAGCACGCTTAACTCTGGATTTCCCTCCTTAAACCTTTCTGTCTCTCTTCCCCTCTTCACCCCTAGTATCTCCTCATGTGACTCAGTGTCAAATTTTTTTTGATAACATTGCTGGAAAGTGCATTGGGATGTTCTATGTTAAAGGTGCTATATAAATACTAGTTGTCCGCTGTTCGTAATTTGTGAAACCTCTATATGGTGGAAGGAAATTCTGTCATTCAGCCATGCAGCTTTGCACTTTTTCAGCTCTGGCTCAGTTGATAGCACTCTTGCCTCTGAGTCAGAAGGTTGTAGGTTCAAGTCCCTGTGTGGGACTTGAGCACAAAGATCTAGGCTGAAACTTTAGTGCAGTACTGAGAGAGTGCTGTAGTATGGGAGGTTCTGTGTTTCAGGTGAGGCATTAAACTGAGGCTGTCAGCTGGTGGGTGTATAAGATCTGTTGACACTTTCAAAAAGAGAAGGGGCATTATCCACATTGCCTTGACCAATATTTATCCCTCAATCAACTCCACAAAACCAGATTATCTGGCCATTATCATGCTGCTGTTTGTGGAAGCTTGTGCACAAATAGGCTGCTGTGTTTCCTGCATTACAACAGTGACTATACTTTAAAAAAACGTTGTTGACAGTAAAGCACTTCGTCGTGCCCTGAGGTCATGAAAAGTGCTATATAAATGCAAGTCCTCATTCTAAAATCCACCGTGCTGTTAGGGAGTTCCAGGATTTTGACCCAGTGACAGTGAAAAAGCAGTGATATAGTTCCAAGTTAGGATGGTGTGTGGCTTGGAGAGGAAGTTGCATGTGGTGCTGTTCCCATGCCCCTGTTGCCCTTGTTCTTAAAGGTGATAGAAACCAGGCATTTGGATGGTCCTATCAAAGGAACCTGGTGAGTCCCTGCAGTACATTTTGTAGGTTGCGCACACTGCTGTTACTGTGCACCTATGGGGGAGCGAGGGAATGTTTAAGCTAGCAGATGGGGTGCTGATTATTTGAGCTGCTTTGTCCTGGATGGTTTCAACCTCCTTGAATGTTGATGGACCTGCACTCATCCAAGCAAATAACGAATATTCCATGAGGCGAGTTATTTACCATAGAATTTCAAGTCTTTAACCGCCTTTTGTTGCTCAATCCTGTGGCCATCCTGATCAGATCATTGTTTGCTGTGTATCACGGAAACTCGCAAATGGGCCAAAGGCTGCCACTTTCAAACCTGAACAGTGCCTGGTCTGCCTCAAATTATCCTGGAAAGGCCAAGCACCTCATCACATAACTTAGCAGTGCTGGCGTGATGCCAGGTACGTAGGCCATATATCCCAATGATTGGCTGATCGAATCAAACGACCTACCTACCTGACATCACGCAGGAAATGAATTTAAGGTAATCATCATGCTCTTAACGTGTTCTGTTGAAGGGTCATGTGGACCCGAAATGTCGACTCTTTTCTTCTCCACCGATGCTGTCAGACCTGCTGAGTTTTTCCAGGTAATTCTGTTTTTGTTTTGGATTTCCAGCATCCGCAGTAGTTTTTTGTTTTTATGCTCTTAACGTGGTTCATTTACCCTTGCTAGAAGTGACATACATTCATCCACAGGGACCTATTCTCTGCAAACAAAAGGAATTTGTTCAAGCCTTGCCCCTTTTTTTTGAATTACCTGGGAGCTTGAGGAACCTATAGTTCCCCATTGCTTTCTCCATGGTAATGCCTCAGCCAACTAGTCGAGTTGCCAACAATCAGCACCCTTTTTTGTCCTATAGTATAAATTGTGATCATTTGAAATTTAGCATTCTTGCCTTTGCCCTGATGAGTTTAAGGCAAAAAGCTTTGACAACAGGACTCTCTCTTCAGAGATATTCAAGTATTTATATGACTGGTCCAGTTAAGTTTCTGTTCAGTAGTAATCCCTAAGTGTTGATAGTGGGGCATTCAGTGATGGTAATGCCATTGAATGTCAAGGGAGGATGGTCATATTCTCTCTTGTTGGAGAATGATATTGCCTGGCACTTTTGAGATGTGAATGTTACTTGCAATTTATCAGCCCAAGCCTGAATGTTGTTCACCAGCATAGATAGCTTCTTTACCTGAGGAATTAGGAATGGGATTGAACATCCCCTCTTCTGTTGGAGGAGAGGTCATTGATGAAGCAGCTGAAGGTGGTTGGGCCTAGGACACTAACCTGAGAAGCTTCAGTGAAGTCCTAGGGCTCAGATGATTGATTGGTGTCCAACAACCAGTCATCTTCCTTTGCACTAGATATTACTCCAGCCAGTGGAGAGTTTTCCCTCTGATTCCCATTGACTTCAATCTTATTAGAGCACCTTGATGCTATACTCTGTCAAATACTGAAGTCAGTCTCACCTCACTGTGGAATTCAGCTTTGTCCATGTATAAGCCTGACTGTAAGGAGGTCAGGAGCAGAATAATCCAGCGGAACCCAAACTGAACATCGATGAACAGGTTGTTGAGTAAGTGATGCTTGGTAGCACTGTCAATGATGCTTTCCACATTTCTTGATGATTGAATGACTGATGGGCGGTAATTGGTCAGATTGGATTTGTCCTGTTTTTTGTGGACCTGACAGATTGACTTAGCTGTTAGTTGGACTCTCAAAACATTTGAATAAATCCCTGCATGGTGCTGGTTTAGGCCTGGTACCATGGATTTGAGATAGTTTTGCTGCATTTTGTTGGAATTCAAAGCTGCTTCAGTAATGAGAATGTTCAGTGGCTATAGAGCTGCCTGGAACAGGAAATTGGAGGAAACCATTTATAAAACCATGTAATATAAATGATTTTTTACTTGTTCAAGGGTTGTGGGCGTTGCTGGCAAGGTCAACGTTTGTTGCCCTTGAGAAGGAGATGGTGGTGAATTGATGAAGGTTGTGTGCTGAAGATACTCCCACAGTGCTGCTGGGGAGTGAGGTACAGGATTTGACCCAGTAATGATGGTGTAACAGCAATTTATTTCCAAGTCAGGGTAATTTGGGACTTGGAGGGGAACTTGCAGGTTGTGGTATTCCCATGCGCCTGCTGCCCTTCTAAGTGACAGAGATATTCTGTGAGTTTGACTGTCAGATTGTTGCTTGTCTAGTCTGTGGGATAGCTCTCCCAATTTTGGCACAAGCCCCCCAGATATTAATCAAGAGGTCTTTGTGTGGTTGATTGGGCAAGGTGTTCCATTGTCATATTTGATGCCTTCGTCAATGCAGGGTAATTTGGCTGGTTTTATTATGGTTTTTTGTAGTGGTTTAGTACAACTGAGTAGCTGCTGGGCCATTTCAGACCGCAGTTAATAGTTAACAAAATTGCTGTGGGTCTGGAGTTCCACATAGGTCAAACCAGATAAGGCTGACAAATTTCTACCCCTAAAGGACATTAGTGAACCAGGTGGACTTTTACGACAATGCAGTTGTTTCATGATCATCATTAATGACACGTTTTTAAAATTCCAAATGTACTTAAATTTCCCAGCTTCCCTAATGCGTTTTGAATTCATGCCTTAAGATCACTAGTTCAGGTATCTTAAATTGCTAGTCCAGGAAAATAACCACTACACTACTGTACCCATGCTCTTGCTGAGTCCCACTGGGGGCCTTTGCAGAATGCTCCCTTCAGAAAGCTAGATGTCCTCTGCTGGTGGCATTTGGGTCAGCTGCAGGTGTACAGCGCTGCAGTGCATTCTTGCCATTGTTGGCTTGCATGGACTTTTCTTTGAGCTCAGGGAAGTTGGAAAATCGCAAAAGCAACTTACCAAAAACTTGGGCATCCAGCACAAATAGGACAAAATCTGGCATCAGTGGGAGCTGGCCTAGTTAGTGTTGTGTTATAAATGGGCCCACATAAGATGCTCTTGGAGATTTAAATGCATCTGTTGAACAGATCTAATTTTTTTTTTTACAGTTCTCTGGTTTTTCAGAAGATGCAAACAGTATCCCAAAATATATTTATATAAATATATATTGTTTTAAATATATAAATATATTTATCTGAGGGCTCTCCGCTTCTTCCTCGAACAGAGGCCCGAACAATCCCCATCCACCACTACTCTCCTCCGTCTGGCTGAACTTGTTCTCTCACTGAACAATTTCTCCTTCAATCTCCACCTATCACTGGCCCTCTATCCAGCTCTACCTGTTCCACCCCACCTTAAACCAGCTTTCACCTCTCTTCTATTTTTCCTTAGTTCTGTTGAAGAGTCATACGGACTTGAAACGTTAACTGTATTACTCTCCGCAGATGCTGTCAGACCTGCTGAGTTTTTCCAGGTATTTTTATTTTTGTTTTTGTTTTGGATTTCCAACGTCCACAGTTTTTTGCTTTTATCCCAAAATATATTGCTTGCCTTTACATTTAAACAGCTTTGCAGACTATTGTGGTCAAAAGATGTGTATGTTGAAATCCTACTATTGTAGCAGGAAACAGATTACTCAGTGATCACTAAAATAAAAGCAAACTACTGCAAACTCTGGAAATCTGAAATGAAAACAAGGTGCTGGAAAAACTCAGCAAGTCTGGCAGCATCTATGGAGAGAGAAACAGAGTTAACATTTCGAGTCTAATATGACACTTCATCAGAACAGTTCTGTTCTTCACAGATGCTGCCAGACCTGAGTTTTTCCATTATTTTCTGTTTCAGTTACTCAATGATCAGTCGTTTTCATAGCTCTCTTGATTAGAATTTAATGAGATTTTGTGTTAATGTGGGTAGGAAAAGGACGTGAGTAGAGTTACGACCTGATGATAGACATTGGAGAGGCTGTATGCCTTACTGTGTCTCGCGGTTAGTGACTCATGCTGCTGGAAAGTGCATTTCTTGATGTTGGAAGAGAACAGGGTCTGGCTCAGCAGTGTTGACCCCATTTCCTCCTGGGTTCAAGAATGAAGATTACTTGGTTGAGTTATACTGGAGTCTGTGTGTGCCCATGGGGCCAAGAGATACTGCTTTCAGATTCCTATGTTGCTGGAATCGTTCGCTTTTCAGGCAAACAATCTACATTAAGCATCAGTTCTTTATCTCACTGGTTCAGGGAGGGTAAGCACCACACAGCCTAACTGCCAGTTCAGTTTGTTGTGGGCATCATGTTACACTGAGTTGATTACCACATAAAGCATTGAAATACTTATCACGGGGGTCACTATAGAGAGGCATTTAAAATAAATTCAGTGTCTGTTCTTTGTCATTAAACCACTTGTTTGATCTAAGGTTCCATAATAACCATTTCCTTGCGCATTTGTATGACACATCTGACCTGCTGTTGATTCTTCTCTCTTTGCCCTCTATCTGAAGGCACTGATTCTTGCTACATTATGGGTGCATGGGTATAGACCATCCCCAGTATTATTTACTCAAGTGATTGCTTTTTATATGGGAACCTAGACAATGAGTTGGCTATATGTATGGTGTTAGCCATTGCTCAATGGGCAGCGCTCCCACTTCTGAGGCAGAGATTGTTGGCCCAGAAACTTTTCACAATCTAGACTTGCACTTCAGTGCAGTAGTGATGAGACGTTAAACCAAGGTCTGTGTGCACTTTGAAGTGGGCGTAAAAGATTCCACGGCACTTTTTTTTGAAGAAGAGCAGGGGCATTCTCCCTTTTCTTTGGTCAATATTACACCTTTTACTGACATTGCTAAAACAGATTATCTGGTCATTATCAGATTACTGTTTTAAGGAATCTTGCTGTGCATACATTAGCTGCTTTTTTTTCTACATTACACTGGTGACTACATTTCAAACAAGTACTTGATTGACTGTTGAGCACTTAGGCACATCTTGAGGTTGTGAAAGGTGCTATATAAGTATAAGTCAGTCTTTTTTCTTGTATGTTGACATATTCTCTGCTTTGGTCTCTAACTATATTAGTACATTCCACAGCTTTGGCACTTCTGAGTGTAAAAAAAACATTTTCTTCTACTCCATCCTTAATCTATTATAGTTAATCTTGTACCTATGTCTCCTTGTTCTGTATGCCTCACAGCCACTGGACAAAGTTGATCTAATCTGTTCTATCCCACAACAGTTTTGAATATATCTATTAAATCATCTCAAAGTCTTCCCTGTTCTAATTAAAAGAGCTCCAGTGTTTCCAGTATTTTTATGTCCTCATATCAGACAGCACCTGAGTGAATCTGCCCTGTGTTCGCTATGGTTTCAACACTCTTCCCATAGTCTGGAGTTCAAAACACTGCACTCTACTTCAAACTGGTTTTCCTAATATTTCTCCAACATCAGGAAGTAAGCATTCCAGCAGAAATTACTAGATAGCAATGAAGAGTAGCTGTTTGTTTTACTTCACTCCCCCTGCTAACTTGGGCACTGTGTCTAATTGCAGTTCCCAAATTGCTACCCCTTTGACCGAAAGCAGCTAACACTGTATGTTAGAGAATGAATCAGTGACTTCCTGATTTGTACATGGCGTTTTTACCAGTGGAGCCATTGAGCTTCGATCATTAGTTTAAATTTGAAGAAATGCTGCCAGAGACTGCTGTGTTGCTGCTTTTGAATGTGTGTCCAGTTCAATCTGTGGCTATTAAAATTTGAAATAAGCAATTGTTGGCTTCCTGGTTGGGTCAGGACCATGGTGTTCATCGAGTTTTTAGGTCTTAGTATCTCTTCCTCGAAAGCTAGCTGACCACTAAAGCTTTATGACAGCACAGTGCTCAAGTTTGTGTGGTTCATAGCATCATTTAAAAGAACAACTGTATGTTTGCTTGTCCATCTGTATGCTTTGTTTGTCCATCTGTATGCTTTGTTTGCCAAGTGTCTTCTGTGTCACATTGTGGCAGGATACAATGTGATTCTGTGCAAAAGCGATTACAGAACTGGAGCTGAACTGTGAATCTGCCTAATGCGAGGACTTCAATTATACAAATTTCTTAGTTTTAGTTGAGCTATTATTAACAGGTAGGAGAGCTTTCATGGTTTGTAAAATTTTCCACCTGCATTTTCAGCATCTCTTTTGTAAAAAGAACCTTTTATTTCAAAAATCCAGCATCGAATGAAATAGCTTCTCTGTCTGTCCTATTGAATCACTGGTTGTTTTCTCATCACTTGTCATTGGAGGCTGTTCTTCTTGTCAGCCCGGCCAGTGAGTGATGATAGGCTATTCAATTGTCATGGGTGTCACAGATAACTTTGATCGCTTAAATCCTGCATGTGTGAACTGTGATTAAATCTATATCAATACTCAGTAAGACTCCACAGTTTGGATACTCTGTACAATTTTGGGCTCCACACGGGGATGGGAAGGATTTTGACACAATAGACTGTATACAGTGCATGTTCATGAGGAAATAAATGTGAAGAGATGCTTGAAAAACTGAGGCCGTTTCAATTGGAGCAGAGGAGTTTGATCTAGAGCAAGGGACAGAGTTACAAACTTAAAAGCGATAGATTGAGGACAAAGAGCAGATGAAACCTTTTAACCATTTGGATTGTGTGATGTGAAACGCGCTGCCACAGTTAATGATTGAAGCCAAGACTGTGTTAATATTTTAAAATGTTAGGGTGTTCAAGGAAAGGTGGAATAAAGGGATAAGGGGGGGGCGACGGTGGACACATGGGATTAAGAGACTGCTGATGGGAGGGTGAACGTGGACTGGGAGGGTGAACGTGGACTGGGAGGGTGAACGTGGACTGGGAGGGTGAACGTGGACTGGGAGGGTGAACGTGGACTGGGAGGGTGAACGTGGACTGGGAGGGTGAACGTGGACTGGGAGGGTGAACGTGGACTGGGAGGGTGAACGTGGACTGGGAGGGTGAACGTGGACTGGGAGGGTGAACGTGGACTGGGAGGGTGAACGTGGACTGGGAGGGTGAACGTGGACTGGGAGGGTGAACGTGGACTGGGAGGGTGAACGTGGACTGGGAGGGTGAACGTGGACTGGGAGGGTGAACGTGGACTGGGAGGGTGAACGTGGACTGGGAGGGTGAACGTGGACTGGGAGGGTGAACGTGGACTGGGAGGGTGAACGTGGACTGGGAGGGTGAACGTGGACTGGGAGGGTGAACGTGGACTGGGAGGGTGAACGTGGACTGGGAGGGTGAACGTGGACTGGGAGGGTGAACGTGGACTGGGAGGGTGAACGTGGACTGGGAGGGTGAACGTGGACTGGGAGGGTGAACGTGTCTGTTGGAGTTGGAATTTCCACGTAACGTTAAAGTGCTTTTAGGAGGGCTAACTGAATATATATCTGGGACAGAAACACAGACTTCATTTCTCCCCAACTTGGTTAGTATATTGGTTGATCAGCAACAGCTCTTACTTTTTTAAAATAAAGGATAGATAATTTACTGTGCTGTGATTCTTTGAGGAAGTAACCAGCAGGGTGGATAATGGGAAACCAGTAGATGTAGTATATTTGGGTTTCCAAAAGGTATTCAAAAAATTGCCACATAGAAGATTGTTACACAAGATAAGAACTTATGATGTTGGGCACAACGTATTAACATGGATAGTGGAATGGTTAACTAACGGGAATCAGAGAGTCAGGATAAATGGGTCTTTTTTGGGTTGGCAAGCTGCAATTAATGGTGTGCCACAGAGATCAGTGCTGGAGTCTCAACTATTTATTATCTATATTAATGCCTTGGATGAAGGGTCTAAGTGTATGGGTGCTGGCCGCACAAATATAGGTAGGAAAGAAAGTTGTGAAGAGGACACAGTCTGCAATGGAATATGGATAGGTTAAATGAGTGGGCAAAAGTTTGGCAGATGGAGTATAATGTGGGAAGATGTAAACTTGTCCACTTTGGCAGGAAGAATAGAAAAGCAGTATACTGTTTAAATGGAGAGAGACTGCTGAACTCTGATACAGAGGAATCTGGATGCCCTGGTACATGAATCACAAAATGTTAGTATGCAGGTGCAGCAAGTGATTGGGAAGGTAATTGGAATGTTGTTTATTGCAAGGGGAATGGCATACAGGGAAGTGTTGCTACAGTTGTACAGGGCCTTAGTGAGACTGCATCTGGAGTGCTGCAAACAGCACTGGTCTCCTTACTTAAAGTTATAATTGCAATGGAAGCAGTCCAGAGAAGGCTCATTCGACTGATTCCTAGGTTTAAGGGGTTATCTTATGAGGAAAGTTTGGGCCTGTACTCGTTGGAGTTTAGAAGACTGAGGGGTGATCTTATTGAAACATATAAGATCCTCAGGGGGCTTGATAGGGTTGATGATGGGAGGATGTTTCCCTTTTGTGGGGGGAGTCTAGAACTAGGGGTACAGTTTAAAAAAAAATAAGGGGTCCCCTGTTTAAGATGGAGATAAAGAAGAATTTTTTTCTCTCAGATCGTTGTTAGACTTTGGAATTTCTTTCCCAGAGAGCTGTAGAGGCTGAATCATTGAATATATTCAAAGCTGAGGCTTTTGGTTGACAGGGGAGCCAAGTGTATGGGGGGGCTGGCGTGCAGGCAGGAAAGTGGAGTTGGGGCCCAGTTAGATCAACCATGATTTTATCGAATGGTGGAGCAGGCTTGAGGGGCCGAATGTAGCATTCTGCTTCTATTTTTGATTTTTTGCAAATAATACAGCTGTTCATTTGTTAAGAGAATAGTTACTGGACCAGTGAGAGAAGTAGTATGTTGGAAAACAAGAGGGGGAAGATTCTGCCTTTTTTTTTGGCTTGTCAAGGTTGTTTTTCACTTTGCATGCAGCTGAAAATACTGTTGGATGGGGTGATTTTTGCTGTGAGCAGGTGTTCACTCTGTTGCGGTTGACATTTAAGTGATCATTCTGGACAGTAGCCCTTTGAAAAATGTTTCTCTATCTCTTGTCTGTGCCAGCTGCAGTGCTCAGTTGTGGCACAGTGCACAGAATGTGAAGTGCAAGAGTCCACAGAATGACAACTGTAACACAGAACTATTATGAGGGCTTTATTATTCTCACTGCTTGTGATTTCAACATTTCCCATCATTTTTTTTGGTATTCTGACCAAATTCTCCAATGTTCAGGTATCAAGCTAGGAGTTGCACTTATTGAAAATTTGTTTAATCACTGCAAATTCTAAGATATGTGCACAGAAAAGAAATCTTACATTTATTTATCAAGCTCAGGACATCTCAAAACACTTTACAATCAATGAAGTACTTTGGCAATGTAGTCACGATTGTAATATAGGAAATGTGGCAGCCTATTTGCACATAACAAGATCCCACAAAACAACGATATTATCATGACCAGATGGCACCTCATCCACCACTTCAAACATTCAATCCCTCCATCACTGGTGCACAGTGGCAGCAGTTTGTACCATGTGCAAGATGCACTGCAGCAACTCGGCAAGGCTCCTTCGACAGCACTTTCCAAATCCGTGATCTCTACTGCTTAAAACAACAAGGGTGCAGGTGCAAGCTCCCCACCCAAGCCCCACACCATCCTGACTTGGAAGTATATCACAGTTCCTTCACTGTCGCCACATCAAAGTTCTGGGACTCCCTCCCTAACAACACTGGGCATACCTACACCAATAGACTGCAGTGGTTAAAAAAGGCGGCTGAGGACCACCTTCTTGAGGGCAATTGGGGGTGGGCAATAAATTTTGGTGCAGCCAGAGACACCCGCACCCCATTAATGAATTTTTTAAAATCAGTTTTTGTGAGTTAGAGGGATACTGGGGATGACTAACCATGCTCTTTGAAATAGTGCCATGCGACGTTTTATGTTCATCTGAGAGTACAGATTCAGCTTTGCTTAATGAATGACAGCATCTCTCCTTTGTCTCTGGAGTGTGACCTGAAGCCACAACTTTGTGATTCAGGTGAGAGTGCTACCAACTGAAGGACAGCTAACACTAAGTACGCAGTAAAGTGGTGTTTTTGTGGCAGCTTTTAAGTTTTTTTTGTTGAGATTAGGGCATCTTTTCCACTATTCCTGTACTCCACCATCTGAACCAGGTTATAAGAGGATGAGGGCCCTATCTCACCCAGATCCACATATATATGATCAGCAGTCAGAAGTAGAAACTCTGACTTATGCCAGTATAACCCATGGTGCTGGATATATTGCTTTCTTCAGTATTCATTTATTTTAGACATGTCATGTGGTGGTGTTCTCACTGATTCGAAGATGGGTTTCACCATTGTAAGGACAGCGTCAGAACTAGCTCCGTAAAGATGGTGAGAAATAGTGGATATTTCAAGCCATGTAAGTTAAACTTGTGTTTTGGTCTGTATGACAGATCCTTCAGGAACTAAATTGTGGTAAAGGTGTGTGTCAGGTTCGTTTTGAAGTTTTTTTTGTTCATGGAATGTGGTGTCGTGCATTTATTGCCTATCCCTAATCACCCTGGAGAAGGTGATGAAATGCAGGTGTACATATGGTGGAGGTGACGCTGCAATGCTGTTAGGTAGGAAGTTGCAGAATTTTGACCCAGCAACAATGGCAATATAGTTCCAAGTCAGGATGGTGTGAGACTTGGGGAACCTGGAGGTGGTGCTGTTCCCATGCATCTGTTGTCTTTGTTCTAGTGGTAGAGGTTGCAGATTTGAGGTACTGTTGAAGAAACCTTGATGAGTTGCTGCAGTCCATTTTATTAATCGTGCATACTATAGCCATGTTGCATCCATGGTGAAGGAATGAGTGTATACTTAAGGTGGTAGATTGCTTTGTCCAGCTTCTTGAACTTTGAGGCTGCGCTCATCCAGGTAACTGGAGTTGTGCCTTGTCTTGTAGGCGGTGGACAGGTTTGGGGAGTCAGAAGGTGAGTTGCTCACCTTGGAATACCCAGCTTCTGACCTGCTTTTGTAACCACGGTATTTATGTGACTGATCCAACCAAATTTCTGATCAATGGGACTCCAAGGATGTTGGTGGAGAGACTTAATGATGGTAATGCTATTGAATGTCAAGAGATATCCATAGCCTAGCACTTATGTGGCGCAAATATTCCTTTTCACTTATCAGCCCAAGCCTGAATGTTGTCTAGGTCTTGCTGCATGTGGGAATGAATCGCTTAATTATCTGAAGAGGTTTGAATGGAACTGAACGCTACAATCACTGGCAAGCATCTCGTGAGAGTTTGAAGGGTTGGGGGGAGATGTCATTGAAGTAGCGGAAGATGCTTGGGCTTAGGGCACTGCACTGAGGAACTCCCTGCATTGATGCCCTAGGACTGAGATGATTGGTCTCCAACAACTATTGCCATCTTCATTGTTTTAGGTATGAATCTGATGAGTGGAGAAATTCCCCATTCCCATTGACTTCAGTTTAGCTAGGGCTCCTTGATGCTACACTCGGTCAAATGCTATCTTGATGTCAAGGGCAGTCAATCTCACTTCACCTCTGGAATTTCAGCTCTTTAGCCCATGCTTGGACCAAGAATGTAATGAGGTCAGGAGCTGAGTAGTCCTGGCGGAAACTTCAAACTAAGCATCTGTGAGCAGCTTATTGGTGAGTAAGTGTTGCTTGGTAGCACTGTTGACAACACTTTCCATTACATTGCTGCTGATTGGAAGGAGTCTGTGGGGGCGATAAATGGCTGGTTTGGATTTGTCCTCCTTTTTGTGGACAGGACATACCTGGGCAATTTTCTACTTGGCTGGGTAGATGCCAGAGTTGTGGCTTGGCTTGGGGCACAGCTAGCTTGGACCACAAATTCAGTACCATTGCTGAGATATTGTCAGGGTCCATAGCCTTTGCTGTGCCAGCGTTTTTGACCATTTTTTGATATTATGTAGAGTGAATCAAATTGGCTGAAGACTGGTGATTGTGATGCTGGGAACCTGAGGAGGAGGCTGCCAAGGTGGATCAATGACATACTTCTGGTTGATGATTGCAACTACTTCCGCCTTTTTTCTTGCACTTGTGCTGCCATTCATGGGAGAGGGTGTTCATGCAGCCTCCTCTTCATGTTGACTGTTTAATTGTCCACCACCATTCAAGGCTGGATGTGTCAGGATTTGATCTGACCAATTGATTGTGGGATCACTTAGTTCTGCCCATAGCATGCTGCTTCTGCTGTTAAGTCTGCATATAGTCCTGTATTGCAGCTTCACTGGTCGGCACTTCATATTTTGGGTATGCCTGATGCTCCACCTGGCATGCTCTCCAACACCCCTCATTGAATCAGAGTTGGTTTGCCAGCTTGATTAGAATGGTAGAATGAGGGATGTACCAGGCTGGGAGGTGACAAAATCTGATGGAATATAATTCTGCAGCTGTTGATGGCCCACAGCACCTCATGAATGGCTAGTTTTTAAGCTGTTAAATCTATTCCCATTGTGGAACAGTGGTAGCACCATACAACACAATGGAGAGTGTCCTCTGTTTGAAAACTTGAAAGGTTGAAACCTGGGACTTCACTCGGTCAGTTACCAGGTTGCGGTTGGTGATGTTTGCAATCGACCAGGAGGTGAGCCATCTAGAGTTGGGGCTGTTGTCAGTTTGTAGAGTGTGGAGTGTGTTCTAGTAGGGGATTTCAGACACATGCATGGTTTTTTTTTGAGGTCCTGTGTCAGTGGGAGGGCTTTGTTAGCTGTCAGCCGGTAGCCTCCTTTTGAGGAAGATGTTTTTCTCTTGTGGACATCAGGAGGTTCAATATGTGCTAACACAGGAAGCTACTCAGGTTGTGCTGGTCTCAATATCCCAGAAATAATCCTCATGATTTCCTGGAAGTGGGTATTTACCACGTTGTGAGGCAGCTCTTGAACTAGTTTGAGCAGCAGTCGCCTGCTGTGGGAGACCAGGGTAAATGAAGCAGTGTGAAGTTGTAACTTTGGCAGTGGCTGTTCTACACAATAGATCTTTGGTGCAGTAAAGTTTGAATCTTTTACAGGGGTAACATGAGCCTGGTTTCCCTCCCATGACAATGCCAGTGGTGAGCAGCAATTGGCGACTTAACTGAAAAAAGCTCCCAGTTTAAGGCTAACTTGAGAGCTAGTGGTGAAGGTTGCTAGCTGTGGGCCGGGGTGTGTTCAACCGGGAACCTACAGCTCAAATTGTACACTTCAGATTTTTGTTCACAAGACGAAAGAGGACCAGCTTTCCACATTTTTTTAATTCATCTGCAGGAAATAGGTCTTGCTGGCTAGGCCAGCATTTATTGTCCACCCCTAATTGCCCTTGAAAAGGTGGTGGTGGTGAGCTGCCGCCTTGAATCGCTGCAGCCCATTTGGTGTCGGTCCACCACAGTGCTGTTAGGGAAGGAGCTCCAGGATTTTGACCCAGTGACTGAAGGAACGGTGATATCACTCAGGATAGTGTGGGGCTTGGAGAAGAACTTCCAGGTGGTGATGTTCCCATTTATCTGCTGCCCATGTCCTTCTAGAATGGTAGTGGTCATGGGTTTGGAAGGTGCTATTTAAGGAGCCTTGGTGAGTTTTTGCAGTGCATCTTGTAGATGGTACACATGGCTGACACTGTGTATCAGTGGTGGAAGCAGTGAATGTTTGTGGAAGGGGTGCTAATCAAGCGGGCTCCTTTGTCCTGGATGGTGTCAAGCTTCTTGATTGTTGTTGGAACTGCACTCATTCAGGCAAGTGGAGGGTATTCCATCACACTCCTAACTTGTGTCTTGTAGATGGTAGACAGACTTTTAGGGAGTCAGGAGGTGAGTTACTCACTGAAGGATTCCTAGCCTCTGACGTGCTCTCGTAGACCCAGTATTTATATGGCTCGTCCGGTTCAGTTTCTGGCCAATGGTAACCCCCCAGAAAGTTGATAGTGGGGGATTCAGCGATGGTATGCCATTGAATATCAAGGGGCAATAGTTAGATTCTCTCTTGTTGGAGATGGTCATTGCCCGGCACGTGTGTGGCGTGAATGTTATTTGCTACTTGTCAACCCAAGCCTTGATATTGTCCAGGTCTTGCTGCATTTGGGCATGGACTGCTTCAGTATCTGAGGATTTGCGAATGGTGTTGAAGATTGTGCAATCATCAGTGAATATCCCCACTTCTGACCTTATGCAGGGAAGGCCATTGCTGAAGCAGCTCAAGATGGTTAGGCCTAGGGCACTACCCTGAGGAACTCCTGCAGTGATGTCCTGGAACTGAGATGACTGACCTCCAACAGCCAAAACCATCTCCCTTTGTGCTAGGTATGACTCCAGCCACCGGAGAGTTTTCCCCCTGATCCCATTGACTTCCGTTTTGCTCAGGCTCTTTGATGCCTCACTTGGTCACTTTGATGCCACACTTGGTCAAATGCTGCCTTGATGTCAAGGGCAGTCATTCTCACCTCACCTCTGGAGTTTAGCTCAATCAAGGCTGAAATGAGGTCAGAAGCTGAGTGACCCTGGGAGAACCCAAACTGAGTGTCATTGAGCAGGTTATTGCTAAGCAAGTGCCACTTGATAGCACTCTTGATAACCCCTTCCATCACTTTACTGATGATCGACAGTAGACTGATGGGGTGGTAATTAGCCGGTTTTGATTTATCCTTTTTGTGTACGTTACATATCTCGGAAATTTTCCACATTGCTGAGTAAATGCCAGTGTTGTATCTGCACTGGAACAGCTTGGCTAGCTGTGCGGCAAGTTCTGGAGCACAAGTCTGCAGTATTATTGCTGGAATATTGTCAGGGTCCATAGCCTTTGCAGTATCCAGTGCCTTCAGGTGTTTCTTGATATCACGTGGAGTGGATCAAGTTGGCTGAAGACTGGCATCTGTGGTCCTGGAGACCTCTGGAGAAAGGATGGATGGAGATGGATCATCACTCGGCACTTCTGGCTGAAGATTGTAGCAAATGCTTCAGTCTTATCTTTTGCACTGTTGTGGATGAGGATGGAGATATTTGTGGAGCCACCTCCTCCAGCGAATTGCTTAATTACCCACCACCAGTCATGATTCGATGTGGCAGGACTACAGAGTTTAGCTCTGACCTGTTGGTTGTGGAATCACTTAGTTCTGTCTATCACTTGCTGCTGATGCTGTTTGGCACGCAAGTAGTTGTGTTGTAGCTTCACTGGGTTGACAGCTCATTTTTAGGTATGTCTGGTGCTGCTCCTGGCATGCCCTTCTGCATCCTTCATTGAACCAGAGTTGATCCCCTGGCTTGGTGGTAATAGTAGAATGGGGGATATGCTGGGCCATGAGGTTACAGATTGTGGTTGAGTACAATTCTGCTGATGGCCCATAGCGCCTCATGGTTGCCCAGTCTTGTGTTGCTAGATCTGTCCGAAATCTATCCCATTTAGCACTGCGATCGTGCAACACAACACGATGGAGAGTATCCTCAGTGTGAAGACAGGACTTTGTCTCCACGAGGACTGTGCCGTGGTCACTCCTACCGATACTGTCATGGACAGATGCAGCTGCAACAGGCAGGTTGGTGAGGATGAGGTCAAGTATGTTTTTCCCTCTTGGTTCCCTCACCACCTGCTGCAGACCCAGTCTAGCAGCTATGTCCTTAGGATTCTAGATAAAAAGCAAAATACTGCGAATGCTGGAAATCTGAAACAAAAACAGAAAATGCTGGAAAAACTCAGCAGGTCCAGCAGCATCTGTGGAGAGAGAAGCAGAGTTAACATTTTGAGCCCATATGACCCTTCTTCAGAGCTGAAGAGAAGTGGAAATGTGACAAAATTTATATTGTTTTGGGGGTTGGGGCAGGTGAAGCTGGATAGAAGGCCAGTGGAAGGTGGGGACAAAGGAGGGATTGACAAAGATATCATGAACTAAAGGACAAAGGAATTATTAATGGTAGTGGTTAGTGCAAAAAAAGGTGCTAATAGTGGCGTAAAGAAGAAAGCAGAATGTGATTAAAGCAAAACAAGGATAGCACTGTATGAAAGAACAACATGGAACAAGTGACAGATGGCCCTGTAGGGGATGGGGTGGGGGGGGGAAAGGATAGAAAATAGGATGAAAAAGGGGATAAAACAACAGATAAATGAATAAAAATAAAGTGGGTAAAAAATAAAAATGAATGTAGAAAAAAGAGGATGAGGATGGAGGAGAGAGTCCATGGTTTGAAGTTGTTGAACTCAATGTTAAGTCCAGAAAGCTGTAAGATGCCTAATCAGAAGATGAGGTGAGTTCCTCCAGTTTGCGTTGGGCTTCACTCTTTCAGTTTCTGTTTTCCTTTATAACTCTACCTGCTCAGTCTGTGGTGGTGCTGCTGAGTGACTCTTGGTGATGGACATTGAAGCCCACCACCCAGGGTACATTGTGTGCCCTTGCCACCCTCAGTGTTCAATATGGAGGAATACTGATTAATCAGCTGAGGGGGTGTGGGGGTGGTGGGGGGTTGCTGTACGTGGTAATCAGCAGGAGGTTTCCTTGCGCATGTTTGACCTGATACCATGAGAGTTCATAGGTGCTGGATTCAATGTTGAGGATTCCCAGGGCAACTCCCTCCCGACTGTATACCACTGTGCCGCCACTTGATGGTGGGACAGAACATACCCAGTGATGGTGGTGTTTGGGACGTTATTTGTAATGTATGATTCCGTGAGTATGATTGTCAGGCTGTTGCTTGATTAGTCAGTGAGACAGCTCTCCCAATTTTGGCACAGGCCCCTAGATGTTAGGAAGGAGGACTTTGCAGGGTCGGCAGGGCTGGGTTTGCCATTGTCACTTCTGGTGCCTAGGTTGATGCTGGGTGATCCATCCGGTTTCATTCCTTTTTGTTGACTTTTTAGTGGTTTGATACAACTAAGTGGCTTGCTAGGGCCACTTCAGAGGGCATTTAAGAGTCAACTGCATTACTGTGGATCTGGTGTCACATGTAGGTTAGACCAGGTGAGGACAGCAGATTTCCTTCCCTCAAGGACATTAGTGAACCAGATGGATATCACACCGTCAACACCTCTTTGTCCTTTTGTCTATGACATCTTTTGGCAATCTCCACCTATCACTGGCCCTCTATCCAGCTCTACCTGTCCCACCCCCCCTTAAACCAGCTTATATTTCACCTCTCTTCTATTTTTCCTTAGTTCTGTTGACGAGTCATATGGACTCGAAACGTTAACTGTATTCCTCTCTGCAAATGCTGTCAGACCTGCTGAGTTTTTCCAGGTATTTTTATTTTTGTTTTTGTTATGGATTTCCAGCATCCGCAGTTTTTTGCTTTTATCTTAGTGAACCAGATGGGTTTTTCCCAACAACCGATGCTGGTTTCATGGTCATCATTAGACTTTTAATTCCAGATTTTTTTTATTGAATTCAAATTTGAACCTAGGTCCCCAGAGCATTACCCTAGTTCTCTGGATAACCAGCCCAGTGACAATACCACTATGCCCATGCTCTCCCTGTTAGAAGTCTGTGTCCAAGCTTGGATTGCTAGGGTGCATCCATGGAACATTGGGGGCGGGAGGCACCAATATGCTCCCGCTCTCATTAAATGTTGCTGATACTATTGAACCCAGATGTTGTGGTTTAAGGTTTATCCACCAATAAAGCAAGAATGCTGAGAACAGCTCTTTCCAAGCCTGGCCCATATCATTCAACCATTACAAAGCACTCAATCAGAAATATGAGTGTAAATAGTTACTGGGCTTCATGAGCCATATTGCCAGGGCTCAAGAATTCATATTTTGTGCTAGGAAGTAGCAGACTGGCCCCCACTGTTTTATAGAATGTTTCTGTCCTTTCAGTGTTACTAACAGCTTGTTGTTTCTTTAGGAATGGCACCAGTATGATTTCGCTCATCATTCCTCCCAAAGACCAGATCTCACGAGTAGCAAAGATGTTGGCGGATGAATTTGGCACTGCCTCAAACATCAAATCTCGAGTGAACCGCCTGTCTGTGCTGGGGGCCATTACGTCTGTACAGCAGCGTCTTAAACTATATAATAAAGGTCAGTCTTTTCTGCATTTTACACAATTTCTCTTGGGGTTGGTTTGTGTGTTTTGCAGTGAGTTGACTGTTATGTGTTCACATTAAAGCCACCTCTTGTGGTAAAAGTTATTTAAGCTTCCCTCCAGTTGGCCTAGTGGGTTAAAATGTAACTGGCCTGATATGTTGACCATGAGCTCCACATGAGTCATTTCGTGTCATTTAACTGGTAGGAACAAAGAAATCAGTCAGCATTCCTAACCTGATGGTTATTCAGTGGAAAGTGCAAGTTAATGACCATGATTCGACAATGCAGATTAGGTTTAGAATAAACAGAGACACTGAAGTAAACGATGGTTATAGCCAGCAAGGAAGCAGCGCATGATGAGGAATGGTGAAAAGCAAATGAGAAATTGGGATGTTTGGTGCACTAGGCTGGAGAAGCTACAGAGCCAGAAAGGAATGAACTGTGGAGCTCAGAAAAACAGAAGTAAGGAACTGGGAGGCGAGCTGAATCATGTAGAAAAAAGAATGGGTGGGATTAGGCAAAGAAAATTGACTTAATTTCGTAACACAACAGTTTACAATACTTCAGGGGGAAAAAAAACTAGTGTTTTGAGAAAACATTTAGTCCTGTCTTAAGCTCTTAATGTGATTGTGCCACTGATGAATACATTGCAAGCTGAGTTCCATAATGCATGAAACAACATTGCAGTGCCACTTGGATCTTATGGCAGTCTGAAAATTTAATGACGACACAGTACAAGCGTGTTTTTAAAAGTGATTCAATGAATGTTTGATGTTTTCATACTAGTCCATTTGAATTGAGATAAATGCCCAAAAATACAGCTATAAATTTGGTCCTGCAGTCTCATATCAAGAGACAAGCTCTTAAATCAAGAGATTTGGTTTAAGAGTCATTTTTTGCCCCCCAAAACATAAACTAATATAGCCTGATAGTTGGTTTATAAAACTCAGCGGCGGCTTATTTAATGTCAAACAGCCATATAAAACCATTCTCTCAGTTTATATATGGCTATAAAAGCAGACCCAGAGTATAGCGCTCAAAGATATTTGATCTCTGTGCACCCCTCTTTCCATTTAATTCTCTTGCTTTCATTCTAAACTAAGGCTGATTAACTTTCCATTAGAAGGCAATGGAGTTCCATGCTTTTATGTTCTGTAGTTTTGGTCATCAGAGGGTGAACTCCCTATGTTAGCATTGCAAAGGGAGCATGCTTAGTTGTAAATGGAGACCTGATGACACGCTAGGTCTCCAGTGTTATCGAGTCCCCAGACTATGGATCATTTAAATGAAAATACCATCAATGACATTCCATTCCCATCAATATAAATTTCCTAGAAAGAGAAAGCTGTATAAGCAAAGAGAATTAATTTGCTGCTGGAATGTGCATAATGTCTGATGCACAGTAAAATGAGATTATTCTAGCATTAAAATCCACAAACGCTTATATCTGGACCTTATTTGAGCAATAAGATCTGTAATATTGCCATTGCATTAGTCTAAAAAGGAATGTAACCCTGATAAGTAACTCCATGAATTACTGTTACTCCCTGAACACACACCTTATGACTGACTGACTGCTCTCTCTCAGCAAACACACTTTGTCACTACCCTTTTGCTTTATGCTGCCATAACAGACCACAGCCACTCATATTTATAGTAAGCTACTGTGACCTCCACCTTCCAGTAAGAGTGACCACTGCTGACTCCCTCAAAACAAAGCACCTGCTCGCTGTCAAATCTCTTCCAACAAGGCTGTCTGTACTGGGATCCAGGCACTATCCGTTTATGACAAACAGTGAAAATTTAATACTAATACGATTTAAGCATGTTTTTGGAAAACCATTCAGTGAACTTAATAAATGTTTCACCTTTTCATACTGTGTCTGCGTGAATGGAGATACATGTTCAAAACTACAAGTATAGACTCTGTCCTGCAGTAATGCAAACCCCGCTCTCTCATAAATCAGGAGACAAACTCAGAACGATTCTACGTGAGTGGTACCCAGATATGGAGTCAATATCTGTCCATATATCGTTGCCATATGCCCTTTAGCAAGCGGATGTAGGAAAATTTTTAAACTGCAGTAATTATGCCGCGATTGTTTTTTTTATGATTAGTGTGTGCTGTGCTTTTAACAATACTGGGATTTTAATGTCATAAAAGTGATGAGTGATGTTTTATAGGAAACAGTTGAGGGCTGAACACAATTTTTTTTAAAAAAGCTAGTGGCAGCTTCAGGACCTTACGGAGCTGCTCCCTGTAACCAGGTTTCTATTCAGCGTGTTAGCACTGGTTTGATCCAGCAGTAATCGAACGGGAAACATTGGAAAATGTGCAGTTGTAGCTACTAGCTTGTTTTTATTTCAGTTCTAACCTGGTGTAAACTTGTGGAAATTGCACTGGAGTTAGCCAAACGGATCAATGATTTAAAAACTTTAAGGTGTTTTCAGAAGACGCAGCGGCCTGTAAAAAATGCTGAGTCTTCAGAGCCCTCTTGTGCGATTGTGAGGGGGTCTTAATTTTATTGAGAAATCATGTGTCTCGTGATATAATGGCTCCAGGTCCTATTAAACTTGGATTGTATGTGGGGAGTTGATGAATTCAAAGCACAAAGATGTTACTTTGCTTTGAATATATTAGGTACCAATGTTAAACCAGTGTATTAGCAATGCTTGATCATATTAGTAGCTGCAGTGCTATAGAGTTTGGCAGTTAAATGAGGCTGGAGTTAAATTCCATTCTTGATGCATGCCCTGCAAGCACTTTCTTCCATGGGTAATTTCAAATAGGATGGAAAGTTTTATTTTAAGTCTTGGCAACTGAACGCGGGGGTTGAGTGTAGAATGTTTTTAGCTTTTCAATTTTTCTGGATATATGACTTGGGTGGGGACTGTTTACTTTAAATAGGAATACTTGACCTTGCTGTATCTGTCCTGTTTTTGTAGTACCGCCGAATGGTTTGGTCGTCTACTGTGGAACAATTGTAACGGAAGAAGGCAAAGAAAAGAAAGTTAACATTGATTTTGAGCCCTTCAAACCGATTAACACATCGCTATACCTCTGTGACAATAAATTTCATACAGAGGTAAGTAACTTTTAGTGTATTTGCCTTGTGGGGCCAGCTCTCATGGTATATTTGCCATACATTGCTGCTTATTTCTAAGCTGCCCTCAGTAGCCCAGTTGTAAATGTCAACAGTTAGCTGAGCTGCCCAGACCAGAAAGTCCCTGGTCTGATTCCTCATCTGTCCTGAATTAGACTGGCTGGCAAGTGAGATGCTGTAATTGGCTTGATCCTGGGAGAAGGAGGACCATTCATCCGAAGTTCATCCTTGCTATTCCTCATTTCCCCTGGTTGGTTGATTTTCACCTCCCTGTTTTCCTGATTGCTTCAACCCCACTTCAACATTTCCAGATTTTCATCGTAAGCAAGTAGCCTATTTGAGCTGTGCCCTTTCAAACTCTTGGAGGAAGGAAAGAATTATATTTACATCACATCTTTTACAAAGTCAAAGACTTCCTGAAGCATTTTACAACCAGAGAAGCAGTTTTGAAGTGTCACCACTGTTGTAATGTAGTAAAAATAGCAGCAAACAGCCATGTGATAATGATCATGTTTTTAGCTGTTGTTTGAGGGTTAAATAGGGCCCTAAGGAGAGGGCCCCAGCTCTTCGAAATACTGCCATAGGATCTTTCATGTCCAGCTGAGAGGACAGACAAGTTCTCAGTTTAATTTCACATCTGAAAGAATGCACCTCCAATGGTGCAGCACTCCCTCAGTACTGTACTGGGAGTGTTAGCCTAAATTATGCAGTCAAGTTGCCAGATGGGATTTGAACAATCAGACTTCTGCTGAGTTACAGATGACACCACCTACTGAGTGAGACATGTGTACTCAGCCCTTGGGTGGCTTCTGCTCACTGGGTCAGCAAGCTCTCTGGCCCTGGGTGAGTAAATTGTTCAGTACTGTCTGGGGCTTGAGCTCTGTCCTTTTACACAGGTCCTCCAGTGGATATTTTGGATATTGAAATTGTTTGTTACTTTTACTTCTCTTGAAAGGCTCTCACTGCACTACTGTCAGATGACAGCAAATTTGGGTTCATCGTAATTGACGGTACTGGGGCTTTGTTCGGTACTCTCCAGGGAAACACGCGGGAGGTACTACACAAGTTCACTGTGGATCTACCAAAGAAACATGGTAAGAAGGGAGCTGTCAATTCCTATAGTTTGTCATATCAAATACATAGGAGCTCATCAGCCTTTCCAGTGTTCTTTTGTGTCTGTCCATTTTAAGTTACCTGAATTGATTTCCTGTGTAACTTGTGTTTCACTAACCTATGAATAAAACTTCTGAGAAGCCTTGTGTGTCTTTCCCCAATGAAATTTTGAATTTAACTGACTATTGTCAGATTGAAAGAGGAGGGGAGAGACAATGCGACCAAGTCAGATTCCTGTTCCATCTGTGTTCATGCACCTGCAGTTTGTAACTGGAGTCGTTGGATAGTGATCTGGAGCAGGATTTCTGGCTCATTTTTCACTTTTCTCCCTGCTGAACATATCCGGGGTCCTAAGATCAAAGTCGAGGAACTTAATTGCAAACATCAACTAACCCAACACAACAGGACCAAAGCTTTGACTTAATTGCTTCCTACATAATATATTAGCTAGTTTAACCATGGGGTGCTATGAGGAAAGGAGGTTGGTCCTGTGTTTGTTTTAAAATAGAAAATGTGCATTTAGACCCAAACAGGAGTATAGAAATCTACTGAAGGGCACTGGGGAGGTTTCTGTGTCCAAGCTGTACTGATGAGCCAAAATTGTTGCAGATGCTGGCACTGGACTCATTAGCTCGGCGTATGGAAGGGCCAGGCAGGCAGAATTGATGTTTGACCCCTTTTAGGACTGTAATCATCGTTCCTATATTTGTACTTTGCCAGACAGTTGTATGTCAGTACAGGTCCTGTTAATGTGGCCAGAATTTGTCAATATGAAACCATTTTCTTTCTGTTCTCATTTGTTTTGTAACAGGGTGTGCCAAACTATGTCCTATGAGCCCCAGGCAACCCAGCCTATGAAGCCCAGTCCACTCAGAGCTATTTGCACCTCTAATACCTGCTGGTTTGTTCAGTGGGAATTTTGTGATTTGGTTGTTCTTAGCACGGATGCTTCGTTGGCGGATGTGTACTATAAATGAAAACACCAAGACGGTTTAGCATTGGCAGTATGAGATATCCAGAATTGAATGGGAGCTCAGATTTCAGCTGGGCTCTCCATTGTGTGCTCCAAAATGGCTGGGAGGGCAAAACCTTCGGGCAGACCAGTTAAAGTCTGGCCTGAGAAGATGCCTTTTTACCCAGATTATTTTTGAACCATGCTGTCATCCATTTGTCTTCTGTTGCCTGGCTTCTACTTTAATGTAATGCCAGCGATGTCTGCATTGCAAGAAGTTCATAAGGGACAAAGCAGAAGATTTATTCAGTTAAACCTTGATTGTTAAAGATGAGCAGAAGGTGCAAGGCCACTGGTGTGATGTGCAGGTCAAGTGAGGGTTTGTTCTGGTTCAACTTCTTAGCATCCTGCAGGGCTAGTTAATGTCTTGATACATTGCTAGGTACGGTGTGTGTGGGCTATTCCACCTACTTTATTAGAACTAATGGCACTAAGGCCATTGCTTGAAAAACCTTTCCTAAAGACTGCCCTCTGAGAATGGCCATTTCAGAGACGAGCAGTAAATGACACTCCATTACTCAACTGGTGTATATGATGTGCAGCTACACCGTTGTAACCTTCCAGTCACACATGTTATAGTGAGCTCTGCTAATGTCTGTGATTCTTGCATTGAGCTGCTGTTTGTTCAGCAAGGGCTGAACCCCAAGATTATCAATGTCCACTGACCAGTTGGTGATTATCTTCCTGGGTGTGGCAGACAAGTGTGTTCTATTTGGGCAGGAGATACTTCAACTTGACCTGTCTGGCATTGGAAGATTGTAACCAAGCCAACAATTGGTGGTTACATCAATAATTTGGTACCTGCACTCAGCAGTTTTCTCTAGTTTTCTATGTACTGGTAATTATCCAGTCAGCCTAGATGTCAATGGGACTTTAAATGGTATAGCAGTCACTCAATGCTGGTCTTCTCCCCACTTGCCCTAATGGTTGGGCCGGTACTAGCGGAACAAGCAGGCAGCATTTGTACCAGTGCTCTGTTGGAGAGATGCACCATTAACTGATTCTAAGAGTGACCTTCACAATGGATATTTGGGAATGAACTTGGGAAACTTTTAAGTCTTGATCCTGCCAGGTCCCTGGACTTGAGTAAATGGGGTGTGCCCTTACAGGTAGAGTGTGTGCTCTCTATAAAAGACCGATAGAAACTACCTGTGTAGGTTCCTTAGTTTGGTTTGGAGGCTGTTGCCCATGGTGATTAGTTTCATTGCATATAAAATACTCACTTGGCTGAGTAAATAAATTGAAAGGTCACTTCAGTATTTAAGAAGGGTAGGAGAGTGAAATGAGGAAATTACAGGCATATTAGAGCTAATTAGTGAGAGCCAGCATGGATTTGTAAAGGGTAATATCAAACAAACCCAAGTTGATTTTTTGTAAAGGCAACAAATGTGGTAGATAAAGGAGTGTCAATGGATCTTATTTATATGCCTTCTAGAAGGCATTCAAGAAGATTCCACATAAGGGACTTAAAAAAAGCATATGTGGAATTGGAGGCAACCTGTTGGCTAGGAAATTAGTTAAGAGGAAGGAGACATAGAGCCTGGATAGTGGGTATCACTTAAATTGGCAGGATGTGACTAGCGGTGTCCAAATGACTTGGGTGGTATATATGCTTACTGAAGGTGGCACAGAAAATAGTGTAGATCAGAACTGAAGGTTGCAATGGGACAGTGAGTGGCAAAATCGTGATAGAAAAGTATTAAATCATCCATTTTGGACCTAAGTTCAGGATATTTTCTAAATGACGGGAAGCTGGGAGCTATGGATGAGCAGAGAGATTTAGGTGTTCTAGTACACAACTTACTAAAATCTGATGGATGGGTGCAATCACATAATTTAAAAGGCTAACAAAATGTTGGGCCTTATCTCGTGAGCTGGAATTCAAAGTGCCAGGAAGATTTGCTATAATTATATAAAGCTCTGGTTAGACCACATCTGAAGCAGTGTTCAGTCCTGGACATTGCACTTTAAGAATAATGGCCCAGATTTTGTGATCAGTGAAGCAGTGGCAATGGCTGCTGACTGTGCTGAGAAATGCAAACTTAATAGTTCGTTGTGCGCAGTGAGAATTTCGACTACTTACTGCAGCATGGTCCACCGGCAAGAGGTTTGGCAGCGAGGCACAGTCCTGGTGAAACCATGCCCCCAATGATGTCACAAGTGGAAGATATGCCCATTGAGGTCAGCCTTCAGCTCAAAAAGCTCTATTTACACCATTCTATCAGTGCATTCCAGACCATTACACTGACCCTACACCCCCCCCCCCCCTCCTATGTTGTAAATGTCAAAGCTCGTTGTGTATATAATGCTAAAATCTTGGGATATGCTCCTGTGGTAGGAGCCAGATGAGAGGGGCGCAGGAATTTTAAACCTTTTTTCCCTTCTGGATTATAGCCAACCTGTTGTTTTGCACTAGCTATAACACATGTGAAACATTGTTTAATAATATTATACTCACATTTAGTTCATGTTAGATGACTGTTGCACAGGGAGACAAAGGAGCCCGCATATCAGTTCTAAGTTGTGTATTTGAAGGCTGAGCTGAATTAGCTTCCATTTCATGAGAGGCTGATAAACCAATTCCAGAAACGTGTTAATTTTGCAAAAGATGATCAAAACAATAACTTTTTAAATTATTGTTTTATATATATTAAAGATAAAGGAATGTTTAAAAGTGAGTTAGTGCTTTTACCATCATCTCTTTGAAAAGCTGATAGTTTTAGTGCTGTGTTGACACAGACCTTGGGGGAAACTCATTGAATTCCGATTTAATCATTCTCAAACGAAAACCACAATTTAAAATGAAATCGCATTTATATCAAAAGCCCTCAATTTGTGCAAATGAGTTCAGCTCACCTATCCCCAAATTCACTGTAGTGTGCACCCATTTTTAACTAAACTTTCAATTAAAACAATTTGTGTATTTAAAAACTTTCTGCAGATTATGCTTGAATAATTCCATGGCAACAGAGCAAGGATGTTTTCATTTATTATTGACACTTAAATGATTTTTATTAATAATTTTAAATACAAATTACAGAAAGCTTAAACATCAAGTAATGCTATAATCACATTTACTTGTATTATTCTAGAATATGAGTCATTTAGTGTTTGATTAATACAAATTCAATAAATGAATTTCTTTTAAGCCATTCATGTTGATTCCGTACCAATTTGTATATTAATTTCCCTCAAAGCGGGATTGTTAAATGGGCAGCTAAACTTGTGGATGTGTTCCTGAGCAGACTCTGCGCCTGCTGATACCAGCTCAAAAAAATAATCAGTGTTAAATTCAGCTCTAGTTGTTGTTAAATTTGAGAATTAGCCAAACTTAATGAAATATGTCTCCCTGCCGTTCGACCCAAGGCTCCTCCTGAACCCATTGAGATGCACTGTGGCTTCCCGTTTTTGGCGTAATTGTGATCGCTGGATGTTGTGGTTCTATTCTGGCTTCCAGTAGCAATAAATATCTCCATACTTGCTGCTATTGGGAATGCAAAATTTGAGCCATTATATTGGCTTCGTAGGGTTATCCAGTGCGGATTCAGCAGAATGATAAGGAGGTTAAATGAATTGGGGTCTTTGAGATGATTTAAAGGAGTTAATAGGGTAGATGGAGAGAAATCATTTCCTCTGGTGGGGGAGATTTCAGGGGCATAACCTTCAAATTAGGGCTGGGATGATGTTGGGAAACACTTCTTCACAAAGGGTTGTGGAAATCTGGGACTCTTTCCACCCTTGTGCATAAGCAATTGAGACTGGGGGCGGTCAATTAAAAATTTAAAAACTGAAATTGATAGATTTTTGTTATGTGAGGGTATTGACAGCTACAGAACTATGGCAGGGTAGATTGGGTTAGATATACATTAGTCGTGATCTAATTAAACACCAGAGGACGCTTGAGTGGCTGAATGGCCAACTCTTGTTCCAATGAAATACCTCCCTGTCCACTTGTGCTACAAGTCTCCGTGCTCACTTCTTTGGGCAGGAGTCCTCTCCCCGTTCAACGGATCCTTTTACCCACCTCCAATATTCTCCCTCCACCTGGACCCCTCCCTCTGGATTCTTACCTTCTCTTGATCTTTTCATTGAGAACTGTCGGCGTGACATTAGCCGTCTCAATTTCTCTGCTCCTCTCACCCATTCTAATCTGTCTCTCTCTGAACTTACTGCACTCCGTTCTCTCAGGTCCAAGCCCAACATTGTCATCAAACCCGCTGACAAGGGTGGTGCTGTTGTTGTCTGGCGCACTGACCTCTACCTCGCGGAGGCTGAGCGTCAACTCGCAGACGCTTCCTCCTACCTCTCCCTGGACCATGATCCCACCACAGAACATCAAGCCATTGTTTCCAGGACTGTCACTGACCTCATCTCCTCTGGAGATCTTCCTCCCACAGCTTCCAACCTGATAGTCGCCCAACCTCGGACGGCCCGCTTCTACCTCCTACCCAAAATCCACAAACAGAACTGTCCTGGCAGACCGATCGTGTCAGCCTGTTCCTGCCCCACGGAACTCATTTCTCGTTATCTTGACTCCCTTCTCTCTCCCCTTGTCCAGTCCCTTCCCACCTACATCCGTGATTCCTCTGACACCTTACGTCACATCAACAATTTCCAGTTCCCTGGCCCCAACCGCTTCCTCTTCACCATGGATGTCCAATCCCTCTACACCTCCATCCCCCACCAGGATGGTCTGAGGGCCCTTAGCTTCTTCCTTGAACAGAGGCCCGAACAATCCCCATCCACCACTACTCTCTTCCGTCTGGCTGAACTTGTTCTCACACTGAACAATTTCTCCTTTAACTCCTCTCACTTCCTCCAAATAAAAGGTGTGGCTATGGGTACCCGCATGGGCCCCAGCTATGCCTGTCTCTTTATGGGGTATGTGGAACATTCCTTGTTCCAGTCCTACTCCAGCCCCCTCCCACAACTCTTTCTCCGGTACATCGATGATTACTTCGGTGCTGCTTCATGCTCTCGTCGGGACCTGGAAAAATTTATTAATTTTGCTTCCAATCTCCACCCCTCCATCATTTTCACATGGTCCATCTCTGACACTTCTCTTCCCTTCCTTTACCTCTCTGTCTCAATTTCTGATGATAGACTGTCCACCAATATCCATTACAAGCCTACCGACTCCCACAGCTACCTCGACTACAGCTCCTCACACCCCGCTTCCTGTAAAGACTCCATCCCATTCTCTCAGTTCCTTCGCCTCCGTCGCATCTGTTCTGATGATGCTACCTTCAAAAACAGTTCCTCTGACATGTCCTCCTTCTTCCTTAACCGAGGTTTTCCACCCACGGTCGTTGACAGGGCCCTCAACCGTGTCCGGCCCATATCCCGTGCATCCGCCCTCACGCCTTCTCCTCCCTCCCAGAAACATGATAGGGGCCCCCTTGTCCTCACTTATCACCCCACCAGCCTCCGCATTCAAAAGATCATCCTCTGCCATTTCCGCCAACTCCAGCATGATGCCACCACCAAACACATCTTCCCTTCACCCCCCTTGGCGGCATTCCGTAGGGATCGTTCCCTCTGGGACACCCTGGTCCACTCCTCCATCACCCCCTACTCCTCAACCCCCACCTATGGCACCTCCCCATGCCCATGCAGAAGATGCAACACCTTCCCCTTCACTTCCTCTCTCCTCACCGTCCAAGGGCCCAAACACTCCTTTCAAGTGAAGCAGCATTTCACTTGCATTTCCCCTAACTTAGTCTACTGCATTCGTTGCTCCCAATGCGGTCTCCTCTACATTGGAGAGACCAAACGCAAACTGGGCGACCGCTTTGCAGAACACCTGCGGTCTGTCCGCAAGAAAGACCCAAACCTCCCTGTCGCTTGCCATTTTAACACTCCACCCTGTTCTCTTGCCCACATGTCTGTCCTTGGCTTGCTGCATTGTTCCAGTGAAGCCCAACGCAAATTGGAGGAACAGCACCTCATCTTCCGACTAGGCACTTTACAGCCTTCCGGGCTGAATATTGAATTCAACAACTTTAGATCTTAAACTCCCCCTCCCCCCATCCCCACCCCGTTTCTTCCCCCTCCTTTTTTTTCCCCAATAATTTATATAGATTCTTCTTTTCCCACCTATTTCCATTATTTTTAAATCTACAACTAATACTTTGTCAGTCTTTCCACCCCACCCCCACTAGAGCTGTACCTTGAGTATCCTGCCATCCATTCTTAATTAGCACTTTTCTTAGATAATATCACCACCTTCAACACCTCTTTGATCCTTTTGTCTGTGACATCTTTTGATTATCTGCTCCTATCACTGCTTGCTTATCCCTACAACCACCCCACCCTCAACTTCTCTCTCCCCCCGCCCCCCCACCTTAGACCAGGTTATATTTCACCTCTCTCCTAACTATACTTCAATTCTGCCGAAGGGTCATGAGGACTCGAAACATCAACTGTTTTCTTCTCCACCGATGCTGCCAGACCTGCTGAGTTTTTCCAGGTAATTCTGTTTTTGTTTAAGATCATTTTTGTTTGGGTAATCAGCTATATATTTATCAGGATAGTCCTTGACATAGTGTGATTTGTACTGATCGCTCAGTCTCAAAGAAACCAGAATAGCTTAGTAATATAACTTCAGTTCCTCTTTTTTTGTGTATGGTGTGTCTATGCATGTGTGTGCACTGTTTCTCAGTTTTTAGGTTAATGACAAAAGCAAAATACTGCAGATGCTGGAAATCTCAAATAAAAACTTGCAAAACCTGAACTACTCAGCAGATTAGGCAGCATCTTTGGAGAGAGAAAGAGTAAGCATTTCTGCTCGATGATTTTGCATCAGAATTGGGAAAAGTTAAGAGATGTGACAAGTTTTAACCAAGTACAGAGACAGAAAGTGGAGGGGGAAAGGCAAGAACAAAAGGGAAGGTCTGCGATAGGGTGGAAGGCAGGAGAGATTAGATGACAAAATAGCATCTGTATTTGAAAACATTGCTGGCAACACAGAGCAGAACTGACTTAGGACCCCATCTGAGTTTGAACTCCTGATCCAAGCTCCACCCCAGGTCATTGCAGAGGGATTGCTGCATTTTACTGGTGCCTTCCCTCAGGCCATGTGTTAAACTGAGACCCTGCCAACCTGCTCAGGTGGATGTTGAAGATCCCAGACCATTATTTGAACAAGAGCAGTAATGTGTTGTGTCCTGGCTAACTTCAAACACCAATAAAATAACTTTGGTCACTTATTCAAATGCTGAACCATACACAAGGTAGCAGCAGTTTTTGACAAGACATTGCATTCTGCAGTAATTCATTGTGCATGAAGCACTTCGAGACATACAATCAGTGAAGGTGAGGTCTTGCTATGCATTTCTAGCATTCCTGTTTCCTTCAGTTTCTCGACTAGTTGACAGTTGTAGACATGGCATTTCATGAAGTAGATTTTTAAATCCTAAAGTTTTGTGTTTAAAGGCAGAGGAGGTCAGTCTGCCCTGCGTTTTGCTCGCCTGAGAATGGAGAAGAGACATAACTACGTGCGGAAGGTAGCAGAGACAGCTGTGCAGCTGTTCATCAGCAGCGACAAGGTGAATGTGGCGGGTCTCATCTTGGCTGGATCAGCTGATTTCAAAACCGAGCTCAGCCAGTCTGACATGTTCGATCCGGTAAGCTGAATGTTAACTGTGCAATAAGTAAAAAGGGTAATGCCTCAAACTGCCTGTCGAGTTCTGAATCGCTAAACACTGCTATTGATACAAGACCCAATCAGCTAAACACCATGAATGCAGACAAACTGGATTCCCTAGTGTGAATTGTGCCTTTACTTCCTTCACCCCACACCCCCCCACCCGCTTCGCATCTGTCTCAACGCACCTGCATTTTAAACATAACCGGTTTTTACAAATTTTGATTTTCACCTAAATTTGGCATTTAGGAATGCGTTTCTCAAGCCTGTTTGACCATTCATTAAGATTATGGCCGATCTGTGACTTAATTCCATATATCCTCCTCTGCCTCATATTCCTTTTTGAATAACAAAGCTCTATCAATATCAGATTTAAAATGAATTTATTTGCCCGTTTTGTTTGGTACCTTATGACTTCTGAGAGATTTGAGTTTTGCTTCTTTTGACCTGGTGTGGAGACAGCTCCTGGCGAGAGTGCCACCTTTCGTCTCCCCTCCAGCATCAGAAAGCAAACCCCACAATTTCATTCACCCATTTTCACCCCATTCGGTTCACCTTGTGTGAGGCTAGGTTACCATGGACAGTATGGTAACTGGACTTGGTTCTTTCCTCACTGGGCAGCCAGACATGTGAACTTTCCAGTCCAGACTGGAGTTACTCGATAGCCATCAGGAGAACAGAGTCCCTGCCCAGGGTAGGTTTTTATTTTACTTCCAGTAGTGCTGAAGCTAATTGTTCCTCAACCTCTCTCTGTAAAGCCTCTCTGTAAACGGCTTGCTCAGCACAGGTCAGGAATTGAAGCTGTAACTTTGTTAGTCTGTTACTAAACTGGACAATGCCTGTGATCACAAGGCTGTGTTTAATATGGATTGCAAAAAAAAAAAATTAATCTTTATACTCTTAAGTTGCTCCATAACTGGAACATTGCAGCTTTCACTCATAAGCGTAACTACTTTTTCCCCCTTCAATTTTAATAAATTTGATTTGAATTCCTTTATTTACATTAAAAAAAATTGTGTGGAATTTGCAGGAGGATAAACTCCTGAAATAAGACAACTTGCCAGGGAATGATTGTGAAATCTGGAGCCCCAGTGGATTTCCAGTGGCACTGGGGACAGATATTACACTGGATTTGGGGAGTTCAGAAAGACTCTCCTACCTGTGAATGGGTCCAGGTCACACCTGATCCAAAATAAACCAGGTAAAAAAACAAAGGGAAGGAGATTGTGGTTTGTAGGTATTTTTAAATTAAATCTTATAATTTAAGTCTACTTGTTTATTATAATTCCATTCATTCTTTCAACCCTCCAACCTAATTTTTAATAGTTAATTTCCACTCTCCTCTTGTGAACATAAGAACTAGAAGCCACGCGGCCCTTCAAGCCTGATCTGCCATCCAGTAAGATCATGGCTGATCTGATTGTAACCTTCTGCCTACCCCTGATAACCTTTCACCAAGGGGGTAATTAAGAATCTATCTCGCTCTATTCAAAGACCCTGCTTCCACTGCTTTTTGAGCAAGAGAGTTCCAAAGACACTCGGCCCTCATCTCTGTCTTAAATGAACGACCCCTTTCTTTTAAATAGTGACCGCTAGTTCTAGATTCTCTGACAAGAGGAAATGTCCTCTCCATATCCACCCTGTCAAGACCCCTTCGTGATCCTAAAGGTTTTAATCAAGTCACCTCTTATTTATCCTGCCACAATGACCAATTTTATATTTGCCCATATTATATTCCATTTGCCAGGTCTTTGCCCACTTGTTTAACCTATCTATGTCACTTTGTAGCCTCTTTATGTCCTCCTCACAATTTACTTTCCTACTTAGCTTTGTGTTGTCAGCAAATTTAGCAAACATTCCTTCAGTCCCTTCATCCAAGTCATTCATATAAATTGTAAAAAGTTGATAAGGCAGTAGGGTGGATAGCCATAAATCTGACCATGGTACCATGGAGCAGGAGGCAGTCCAAAGGTAGGGAGGAGTGATGTTGTGGTTGTAGGGGTTTGATTGTTCAGGGGATAGATTTTTGTAGCTGGGATCGGAACTGTTGGATGGAATTGGGAGGCTGAGCTTCTCTGTTGTTGTTTTAACTGTGTTTTCCCTCTGGATTGCTGGAAATCGTTGTCTCATTGTAAATAATTTTCTTCCAGCGATTGCAGAGCAAAGTACTGAAACTGGTGGACATCTCCTACGGAGGTGAGAATGGTTTTAATCAAGCAATCGAACTGTCGGCTGAGGTCTTGTCCAGTGTGAAGTTCATTCAGGAAAAGAAACTAATAGGTGAGAAATCTCTGCTCTGGTTCAATAGAACTGATTAGATTTAAAAAAAAACTTGTGTTTACATGGTGCCTTTTGCAACCTCTGGATAGCACAAAGCACTTTACAGCCAGTGAAATAGTATTGAAGTAGTCACTGTATTGTAGTTTAAGAAATATGGCAACCATTTGTGCATAGCAAAATCCTACAAACTGCAGTGAGATGATGACTGGATGATCTGTTTTAGGAATGTCAGTTGCAATAAATATTTACCAAAGTACTGGGAGAGCTACCCTGCTCTTTTTCCAATATTCCATCCAAAAGGGTAGACTCAGTCTTGCTGTAACATCTCATCTGAAAGACAGCACCTCTGACAGTGCATTGCTCCATTGGTACTGCAGTGGAGTGTCAGCCTGAAGTGGGACTTGAACTCATGGCCTCCTGATTTTGAAGTGGAGGTGGTGCTACCTCTCTCAACCTGTGTTGGTATATATTAAGGTGAAGCATTTTATTAATTTTTGTACAAGTATATCATTGGTGTAACTTAATGTATTTTGATTATTATACAAAGATTAACAGCTTCTCAGGCCATTGGGCAGGTGTTGATTGCCCTACACAGGTTGAGTGGGCAGGGACCAGGGGTAGGAATCCTGAGAGTTGTGTTACTGGTGCTGGCATCTACTATAATTTTCCTTTGTTGGAACGTTGAGTTGAAGTGATAAGTAACAATTTTAAAAAAATTTAGGGCGGTACTTTGATGAAATCAGCCAGGATACGGGGAAGTATTGCTTCGGAGTGGATGACACGCTGAAAGCGCTGGAGATGGGTGCAGTTGAGATCCTGATAGTTTATGAAAATCTGGATATAATGCGATATGTACTCCGCTGTCATGGCACAGAAGGTATTTGGAGATCTCTTCATTTTCAGTTCTTTAGCATCATATTGATCCTCCACTGAATGGAGTTAAAAGTCAAGATGTGGCTGTTAATGTATGACTTGGCATTTAGGCCAGAATAGGCAGACTTATTACCTGGAAAAACTCAGCAGGTCTGGCAGCATCGGTGGAGAAGAAATCAGTTAACGTTTCGAGTCTTCATGACCCTTCGGCAGAACTGAGTATAGTTAGGAGAAAGGTGATTCACCTTATTTCACCTTTCTCCTAACTATACTCAGTTCTGCCGAAGGGTCATGAAGACTCGAAACGTTAACTGATTTCTTCTCCACCGATGCTGCCAGACCTGCTGAGTTTTTCCAGGTAATTCTGTTTTTGTTTTGGATTTCCAGCATCCGCAGTAGCTTTTAGCTTTTTGTTTTTATAGGCAGACTTATTAACTGTCTTCTAATTTCCCAGAAGAGAAAATCTTGTACCTGACACCGGAACAAGAGAAGGATAAATCCCATTTCACGGACAAAGAGGTACAATTTCATTCTACACAAAGCAGCAACAAATGGGCTCAAAGGCAGTTGTTTGAGGCTTTACATTCTAAAGTTTGATCTTGATTAAAATGAGATGCATTTGAATAGAATTGATGTAGTGTGTGGGACCTCTTAACAGTGACACATGTGAAAGGTCACTGGTTTGTGTTCACTTTACCCCTCCTAAGATGACAGTGACTTACATTGGGATGTGGTCGCTTGGGAACTCATGCATTATCTAATGGTGATTCTTCATAGATGCACCCATATAACAACTTGCATTTACATAGCACCTTTAAACAAACAATGTTCTAAGGTGCTTCACTGATGCATAATAAGAAAAAAATTGATACCGAGTCACTTAACCCTGAAAAGTGTGAGGTGGTACACTTTGGAAAGAGTAATTTGACAAGGCAGTATTCAATGAACGGCATGACACTAGGAAGTTCTGAGGAACAAAGGGACCTTGGCGTGTGTGTCCATAGATCTCTGAAGGTGGAGGGGAATGTTAGTGGGATGGTGAAAAAGGCATATGGGACACTTGCCTTTATCAATCAAGGCACAGATTACAAAAGTAGGGAGGTCATGTTTGAATTGTATAGAACCATGGTGAGGCCACAGCTGGAGTATGTGTGCAGTTATGGTCGCCACATTATAGGAAGGATGTGATTGCACTGGAGGGGGTGCAGAGGAGATTCACCAGGATGTTGCCTGGGATGAAACATTTAAGCTATGAAGAGAGGTTGGATAGACTTGGGCTGTTTTCGTTGGAGCAGAGAAGACTGAGGGGGCTGATCGAGGTGTACAAGATTGAGGGGCATGGACAGGGTGGATAGGAAGCAGCTGTTCCCCTTAGTTGACGGGTCAGTCACGAGGGGGCATAAGTTCAAGATGAGGGGCAGGAAGTTTTGGGGGGATGTGAGGAAAAACTTTTTTACCCAGAGGGTGGTGATGGTCTGGAATGCACTGCTTGGGAGGGTGGTGAAGGTGGGTTGCCTCACGTCCTTTAAAAAGTACCTGGATGAGCACTTGGCACGTCATAACATTCAAGGCTATGGGCCAAGTGCTGTGAAATGGGATTAGGTAGGTAGGTCAGGTGTTTCTCACGTGTTGGTGCAGACTCGAAGGGCCTCTTCCACACTGTGAGATTCTGTGATTGAGTCAAAGACGAGACATTAGGACAAGTGACCAAATGCTTGATCAAAGAGGTAGGTTTTATAAAGTGTCTTAAAGGAGGAGATTGAGGGGTGAAGATGTTCAGGGAGTGAATTTCTGAGGAGGACAGAGGCATGGAAAGGTTTAGAGAGGGAATTCTGGAATAGGGGCCTAGACTGTTGAAGGCACAGCTGCCAATGGTGGGGTGAATCAGGTCGGGGTTACATCAAAGGCCAGAATTGGAAAAATGTAAAAGCGATGTTGGGCAGGCAATTGAGCTGTGAAGTTCACAGTCAAGCAGGTTTCTTTATTTCTACACATTACACTTTAAATATTGCTTAAAAGAGGGACATGTTGCGAAGATGTTTGTCCTGACAAAAAAAAGGAAACCAAATTTCGAACAATCATAACAATTTGTACTACAGGAGAAAATGGTGCTACTTGGTTGGCAAGTCAAATCTGGTTGGGGCGTTGCCATGGAGAAAGCAACGGGGAGCTATAGGCCCCCCAAGCTCCCGGATAATTTTTTAAAAAAGGAACAGGGCTTGAATGTGTTCCTTTTGTTTGCTGAAAATGGGTCCCTGCGTATGAATGTGTGTCGCTTCTATCAAGCGTAAATGAGCCACATTACGAGCTTGCCTGATTATCTTAAATTCAGTGCTGGTGCACTGCCAGGTATGTAGGCTGTATATCTCAATGATTGACTGATTGATTGAATCAAACAGGTATGTTCCTTTGGTTGTTCATAATGGGCAGAGTACAAACTTACTTAACTAGCCCATGCTTGCAAAACCCAAAACAAAATGTCTACTGTTGCATATGATTCTGCAATTTCTAGCACTGGCTGAACAATCCTGAGTGCGCTAATACTACACTAACAACCAATTTAAGATAACCAGTCAAGCTCTTAACGTGGCTCACTTACGCTTGCTAGAAGTGACACACGTTCATATGCAGGGACCTGTTCTCTGCAAACAGAAGGAAGATGTTCAAGCCTTGCCCTTTTTTTGAATACCTGGGAGCTTGGGGAACCTGTAGTTTCCTGTTGCTTTCTCCACGGCAATGCCTCGGCCAATCAGAGTTGACTTGCCAACCAACCAGTGCCCTTTTCTCTTGTAGAAAAAATTGTTGTGATCCTTTGAAATTTGCCATTCTTGTGATTGTACTGATGAGTGCAAGACGAAAAGCTTCAGCAACATGGCTTTCTTTTCAGCAATATTCAAGTTCTGTACCACCAGCAACTGTTTACTTTTCTGAGTGGGAACCCTAAATTTTTTTTTCTTCCACCTTCTTGATCAGAGGAACAACTCCGTTTTCTTACACTAGGGATTAGTCTTGTGAATGAAGCACTTAGCTATCTGAAATTTATACACAGCTGCCCTGATTTTTTTTGTCTTTGCTATGGAGGACCCAAGGCAATACATCTATTCATACTTTAGCCAACACTGGTTAATGCTACTATAGGTTTTGCCCTGACAAACCCAAGTTGGTCTGTGGAGATTAAATGGGATTTACTGTTTCTTCATACTTTGGTATAGTTATTCCAAGCTAATAACAGTGAATGCAATTGAAATGAAGGCAATCTGGGTTGAGTCTCATTGTGATTTTCCCCTATTAAAACATTGCTGTTCTTGTATTTGGGTGAGATAGTATATTCGGGTAAGAGCTGATATTATGGACTGTGACTGTTCAACTTGTGTCCTTTTTGGCAGATAAAACCCTAGGCTGAAGGACTGGATTATGGGTGTAGTTACATTAAGTGGTGTACAGATGAATGATTCTATTGAAATTTCAGTGAGTAGCAAAGTCCCAAAGTTATATAAAGTAAAATTTATTTTTGTTCTTAAATTTTAGACTGGACAGGAACATGAACTGATAGAAAGCATGCCCCTCCTGGAGTGGTTTGCCAACAACTACAAAAAATTTGGCGCTACACTGGAGATCGTCACAGACAAGTCACAAGAAGGGTCGCAGTTTGTGAAAGGCTTTGGTGGGATTGGTGGTAAGCATTGCATGTTCAAGTTGAGAATTGTATAGTCCCCTGAGTTGACTAACTATTGCTGTTTTATTTTGATTTAATGTACTTGAGGCTACATGCGATACCTACTACTTTCTATGTGAAAAAGCAGTAAATGACATTACATTCAGGCAAAGACACATATTTGGGTTTATTTACAAGTACACAGAAGCAGTAATATGTTGGAAGATACCAATGTATGTGGAAAACAAAGACAGAATCGTTGCAAAACAGATTAAATATCTTCCAGATGTGTTTTTTACACAGTCCAATAATTAAACCAAACTGGGGAAATAGATACTAAGCTTCAAACTCAAAAACAAAAAAAAAACTCAAGTTGTGGGTGTTAATTTTGAGGCATTAATTAACCTGTTTTCTGGACAGCCCCAATAGTAGGCTGGCTGTTACAGCAGATAATCCTACCCCTCCATGCCCTCCACTCTGCAACCTTGCTCATGTTCACCTTTCAAAGAAACACTAGCCTTTGCCTTCAACCAAACTTCAGCTCATTAGTTTCTGCTTAGGCACATTGCCAGCAAAGCAAACAAACAAGTCTTGTTGAAACTGGGTGAATCAAGACTGTGCTTCTAAACTGACCCCACTGTCCCCTCACCCCAGTGGTCATGTTTTTGATGCCAATTGACAAGTCTCATCTGTTCCATCAGCGTAAAGTTTGATTTTTATAATGAACCAATACAAATTTAATTGTCTGGTTTGATCAGAGGAGCTAGTTAAGAATGCTAATACTCGGAGGGAGTTGGTGGTGTATTGTCACTGGACTGATAAACTAGAGACCTGGGTTTGAATCCCACCACGGCAGATGGTGGAATTTGAATTCAATAGAAAAAAAACTGGAACTATAAGGCTGATGATGACCATGAAACCATTGCCGATTGTCGTAAAAACCCATCTGCTGTCCTTACCTGGTCATCTGTCCTTACCTGGTCTGGCCTACATGTGACTTCAGACCCACAGCAATGTGGTTGACCCTTAAAATGCACCCTGAACAGGGCAACTAGGGATGGGCAATAAATGCTGGCCTAGTCAGTGACGCCCACATCGAATGAATAAAAATTAATAAATACTAGAGTTGTCAAAGGTGATAACTGTCTATCTAGTGTATGAGAGGTCGGGATGTACCTCTTCAGAAAATTGGCTGCCATGTTTCATGAATTTCAACATTGACTGTATTTGATTGTTTTTAAAAGACTTTAGGATATCCTGAGGCTGTGACAGGCACTATGTAAATGAAGTCTCTTGTTTTAAACAGGTATCCTGCGGTACCGTGTGGACTTTCAAGGTATGGAATACCAGGGAGACGAGGACGACTTTTATGACCTGGACGACTACTAGGTAGTTTGGACTAGGTCTGGTTACAGGTGCCTAACCCTCCAGCATCCAACCCAAGGAGTGAAGATCCACAGCGGAATAATCAATCCCTGCCTTAGAACAGACATTTACACAACTTGTGATACTCTAAATACATTGGAGATGGTGAATTTAAAAAAAATAACACTCTTCGATTTGTCATAGTGTCAATACAGCAGCAACACCAAACTACTGTGTTCCTAATGCCAGTTTGGACTAATCTTTTGAAAAATTTCATTTTTTTTTTAATTTTTACTTCAATGGGACTTTTGTTGCTGTTGTATTTTATGAAATTCAGATTTTTTTACCTCCATATGTAGAGGCAAATAATAAAAATGGAATGCTATTGAACTTCATTTCTGCAGGCTGAATGGAGATGAGCTCTCTGTTTTCCCCCTTGGAGAGTTTCTATATTAAAAAAAGACAACTTGAGTAACTTGTGCAGTGTATGACCCCATTTACATGGGTAATTTTGAGCTATGGCTGTACATGAGGGGGTGGGGGCTGGAATAAGGCCTTTGTCATGCAAGTAATTAAAGTTAATCTCTTTGAAATAAAGCCAGGGCTGGGGTTTGGGGGTGGGGGGCGGGGTGGGTGGGGGGGGGGGGGGGGGGGGGTTGGGGGGAGGGGGAGGGGGAGCGGAGTGGTTGGGGGGAGGTGCGAATTTTCAAATTCGCAACCAATATTTTTTTTGGCTTCCGCCTTTGTGGAGGGAGTAGGAAAGAATCCCTCGGGCCTTTTATATATAAAAAAAACTAAAAAGAAAATGGGGGTGGTTTAAGTAGCATTTTGCCTGCTGCTAGGTATTGCCAGGATGGGTGCTAGCGATATCTAGTGGTGGTAAAAGGTGCTGTATCCCCGAGCAATATTTGTACCTGCGGTGGTCTCGATGGTTTTAGACAAGAGTCCCCATTCAGTCGTATTAACAAAGGATTTCCTTTGGCTGCTTGCGAGTCGAGAGCCAGTAAGTTCTAACTTTGGGACTCGTGATGGTTTTGATCTGGATGGACATGTATTGTATTAATTTAGGATCTGCTCCATATTGGGGTTTATTGTTGGTACAGTACGAGCATGAACTAGGTGTACCCTTGGGATCATGCTGCAGGACATAGCCTCTGCTGCACAAACTGCAAATTGGAAAATTGCTGTCTGTGTATTTCTTTGAAACAGCCCCAAATTCCAGCAAAGGCATCCAGGCACCATCATCCACTTATCAGACGCAGGTATCACATTTCCATTGGGGTTTGAGTTCCTGTCGAGACAGTGCAAGGAAGCTCAAATTTAAACCCCTGGTATAACGATCCAGCAAACTGGACAAACGGGGTAAGGCTGTTGTTATTGAACCAGAGCAATTGAAGAGAAATGGTAACAGGAACATGATTGTTTTAATCAAACTGTAAACTGGTTAAAATAGAACATTAAAACCACACAGAGCAGTGAGGTCACATTAGTACAAAGGGAGCGTCTATGAACATTGACAATGGGCTGGAACTGAATTGTTGGACAGGCATTGATTGGGGAATAGATGGAGAGCAAATGTTAAGTGAAAGTCTTGTTGAGCAATCTGTTCACTGAAATTTCTTGGTGGATGAGATCTGCTATTCCTTGTCCTGCTTGAAGCAGTCGCTTGTTAATACAATCGAGGAAAGGGCATTAGGATTGTTAACTGGATTGTATCATTTGTTACAATTCAGTAATGAATTCTGAAAAGTGCAGTGAAGTTCTGTACGTTAAAGGTGTGATAAGTCAATGTATATTTTTACATTGCACACAGTATATTGCTCTGAGTGACTGCAACATGCACGATATATATAGGGAATTAAACCTATTTCTGTTAACCTGTGGAGTCTCTTATTGGATAAGAGGAAGGCAGTGATTTTTCTTATTAATCAGCGAGGCTGTGATTGTGTTGAGATGTGATCTTATTTATCAAATAATGGGGGAGATAGTTCCTGATTAGCATTCTCAACAACACATCACCTCCTTTAAACTCCTTAACTTGGTTCTAGTGTGTACAGTGCAGTTCACTGGCCACTGTAGTATAAATTAGGTTTTTTTTCCTCTCTGATAACTATTCAATGCATAGCACCGTTGCCATTAATCAGCAAGAACCTCCACCTATTCCATATCAGCTACTTTACAGTGTAACTCATATATGGTTCCCAAAGTCTATTTCTAACTAGATGTATATTTAATTTAATACAATTATACACTGTAGAAAGTTGTCAATTTAAAATCACTTTTCCACTATGCTTCAGTTCACTGTCAAGATTAGAATGTTAGGTTTTTCAAAAATCCTCTGGAGTACTGAAATCCGTTTGCAGCTTTTGAAATGTGCTTTTCTGTCAAAACATCCAGAAGTAGTTTTCTGTTTTAAATGAGTAAATTTCTAATGCTGAATATATAAAATAGAATTAAGAAAGCAAATGTGCAGATCATGAAATGATTGCAATTCCGTTTTTGTCATTTTGGCCTTTGAAGTTTTCAGTACTTGGAAGGATTTGTGGAGAACTTGCATTGACTTCAAATGCAAAAATGCAGTGTCCTTATATTCGTCCTCCCCATCCTCTGTCCAAAAGAGAATTGTGCTGGACCATGCTTTTAGCACTGGGTTGCTCAAACTGTGTAAATGGGGCCATTTTGATACATAAACCAGAAGAATATATATATATATATAAATAAATATATATTTACTTTTTCAAATAGCCCACTGCTTGGTATAAGAAGTATGCATTGGAAAGTATGCAGCTCCTTTTGTAGTTTTAATGTTTACTATTTAAGTTTGGAAATGATGCCAAAATGTTTTTTGTATTTCTTTGACCAATGTATTCTCCTGATATGGAAGTGATCTGTTGAATTCAGAGAAAAGGGGTCGATCTCAGCTTTCGTGCACTACAGCCTCTGCAGAAAGATTCCAAGCAGCAACTTGGTGTTGTGATGTACAGAAATGGAGAAGAGTATTAAAACCATATTTAAGAATATCATTGGTTTGAGTCTTTTTATTTTGGGCGTTGTTGGAGGAAACTTGACTTCTGGTAGGGCTTAAAATTGTCCCTAATGCAATAGTTGCAAAGGCAATGTGTAACTAGACAGGACAGAGTAGATGATGCCATCTTTGGTCATCAGTCTGCAATATCAGTTGGACCTGGGGGCAATGATTAACAATTGGTCTCAGACCCTCTCCCAGCTGAGAGCAATGTCAGCTTGCTGGCTGCTTAATCCATGACCCCCAACTAAACAGAGTTGCTATGGTTATTGGGTGAGAACAGGATCAGGATTAGCTCTGTTGCCCCAAGTCAAATTGTGCACCATATGTTTGGCATGTAGGATTGTACGTGAGGAATTGCTACAAGTGACATACAGGATGATACCCAGTCTGAGGAGAGAGGGAGCAAACTGACATAAATGACTGGTACTGACTTCATTGGGACCTCATTCAACGATTTTACCCAATTTGCACTATTTCATGGATCTTTATTTCCATTGTAAGCAATGTGTAAGCAATGATAGAACCACATCATAGGATCAATGTAGAGGAATGCCATTCAACCTATGTTTTCTCACCCACTCATTACAATTCCTTTCTCCCTCTCTATTGTTCCATTGACTCAACCACATCGCAAGAATAAGTTTCAAAGAATGAGGTTACGGGTTACTGGGTTAGGAGGGTGTACATGGCGCATGCAAATGTGTACAAATATATTTCCGCTTTCTCGTGGCAGGGGTCAGGTGAGAGGAGAAGGGAGCTGCGCATAATGTGAAGTGTATACCTTGCTGTTGATACTTGTTAGAGTATGAGCAAAAGGAGTGAGTGAACAGGTTAGCTAGTATGTGCACAAACATAGCTATGTGTGTATTTGTACAAAGTAAAGATTTTTATAATTTAAGGAACAGGCCATTCAGCTGGCATGTCTGGAGGTTTGATCTTGTGATTATCTGATCTCACGACTTGGATGTTAATTGCATTTGCTTTCTAAAAGTTGGATTTGCTGCCCTTGAGTATTTTTGCTCGTGGTTTTGTGCCAGCAACTCCTGTGCAACAAGTTACAAAAACAGGGAGCCCTCCTATGAGCAGGTGAAGGGGGGAAACAGAAATTACAGAACAAGATGAAGCCTGCAATTTAAAATTAAAACGCTGTTGCCATGCATATAAATTCATGAAAATGTAGAGCCAATGATTTCCCAGGCTTCTAGAGGCAGCATTTTAGAAAACCAGGCCTGGTTTTGGGAGAATTCCAGGAGGGTAAGGAACTCTGCTTGAGGCTGTTATGCCATTCAATTAGATCATGATCAGCACCTCACCTGTTTCTCTCACCTATACTCCATATCCTTTCATGCCCTTGACAGAAAAACTGTTGATCTTAGTCTTGAAGTTTTCAATTGACCTCCTGCATACTGTTGGGAAGAGATGGAATTCCAGGTTTCCACTACCCTTTGTGTGGAAAAAGTAATTCCCGATTTTCTTAATTGATCTTGCTCTAATTTTAATATGTCTCTTGTTCTTGATTTCTCCACCAAAGGGAAATAGGGTAGATATAGAGAAACTATCAAATCATTTTAACTTTTATACACAATCAGAAACTCGTCAATCTTCTACAGTCAAGGAAATGCAAGCCTAGGTCATGCAAGCTATTAAAATTTAAAAGAAAAACACGAGACAAAATGGCCACTGCAAATCCGGTGATGACAGCATCAACTCCAGAAGGCCCTGAAACTCAAGTGTGTACTTAATTAAATGTAGGTATTCACAGCCATCCAGGAAATTTGCTCATCCCTTTGTTTAAGGATGAACAATCAACAAACTAGCCTTCCAGCCAATTTGTCTTTCTGTCTCACCATGGACACAGATTTATTAAAATGTGAGAGAAATGAATATGAATGAGTTCCCATCGACTTGTCATTGTATTATGGTGGTCTCTCATCCAAACCTAGACTCAGTGAATTTTAAAGTGTCAAATGACAGCCCAGGGTGTTTACTGATCTAATGCATCACCTTATTTGAAAAAGGACTTTGGATTTGTACCAGGTCATGTGTGCGAGAGCCATATTTGTTCCCTGCTTTTAAAACAGCAAGAAGCTGTTCTGTCTGAGACCAGCAGAAAGTCATCGAACCAGCTGCAGTCAACTAAGCAGTCAAGGTAAATAACAGTCAAACCCTTGAAAATGGGAGAAGGGATCTCCAATCTATTGAGTTCAAGTTCACCTGAGAGCCATCTTCCTGGCAATTCAACTGCAAAAGCCTGAAAGCTTACTGAAAATCCTCCTCTTCTCAAGACCTTCACTCCAGCCAAATGGACAGAAATAATCCCAAGTTGTAATTGTATTGTTTGTTTCTTCATCTGTATTCTTTTTGTGAATGATAGTGTGTGTGACTTGAGTGAATGAGACCTCTTTTTAAACATCCAGGGTAAATGTGTGAAGATTACCTTTTTTAAACATTCACAAAAAGCTTGTTGCTGGAAATTATTTAAATTAGGCAATCACTTGGAGGGTAAGAAAACATATACACCTCATTTACAAAACATTTTGATCATGGACAATAGCAAAACATAACTTAAATCCCTGATAAGGGAAAGAGCCAACATGTAGGTCCTTGACTTAAAACGTTTGGTTAATTTGTATGAGGTGCCAAATTCTCAGATTCCCCTCCTCCAAAAAGTCAGGGGGGAGCCTGCCAAGTGGAACACTGGCTAGTCCACAGCCATTTAGCAGTCAATTGGCTGCTAAAAGGCTGGAGGTGGGAACTTTGCCACTCTGGATCAGGAAGTCCTGCATTGGAGGGCTGTCAGCCAATCAGAAGCCAGCAGCTTTCCAGCATTTCAGGCATGCAGCACTGGATTATTTAGGTACAGTTGGGAGTCTTGCTGTGTGCCAAGTTGGCAGACTCTGGCAAGGTAGGTACAGGGCTGGGGTTTGAGAGCTCATGGGGTGGGCAGCCTTGGTGGGGGAAAACACGTTGGGTCACCCTCTGATGAGCCCAGGAGCTTGGTTAAGGAGGGACCTAAGGAAACCTGCTGGGCTGACCACTTGGTATTGGCCTCTTCTGCCATCTGTTAAATGCCAGTGGTGGCAGGATGCTGCCCTTGAGTGGCCATCGACGGGGGAATATTAGATCCAGCCTGTTAACTCTGTTTCTCTCTCCACAGTTGCTGCCAGACCTGCTGAATATTTCCAACATCATCTGTTTTTTGTTTTTGTCTCCATTAGAATTTAATCATGTGAATCCTGGTATCATTCTGGTGCATCTGTACTGCACCCTTTTGAAGGCCAATAAGGTCTGGTGCCCAGAACTGGATGCAGCACTCCAGATCAGGTCTGACATAGACTCTACAACTGAAGCATTACTTCACTTCTTTGTATTCCAGTCCCCAGGGAAAAGGCTAACATTCTCTTCGGTTAGCCTTTTTGGTTTCTTTTTATATGTGACCACCAGCTTTTAATGATTTGTGTTTTTGAATGTCCAAATCACTTTGCTCTTGCACAACTCCTTGTTTCTCATTATGTAGGAAAGAGATAGAGTTATTATATGGGGACAGCAAACTGGTTCTTCTCAATGGGAGTTTGGCTTGTTGAAAGTTTGAGCCTCAAGTTCTCAGTGTTAATGGAACCTCAGCTGAGATCCAGAGAATGTTCTGTCACTCAGGCACTTTGCTCCAAAAAGGGCAACACTGGGAACTAAATCTTCCTGGATACAGATGTTCAGGAAAGGTAGGGAAGGAACAAAAGGAAAGGTGGCAGTATGGTTTACGGGGAGATGGTGATGTAGTGGCATGCAGTAATATATAGGCCCAAGCTAATGCTCTGGGGATACGGGTTCAAATCCCACCACAACAGCTAGTGAAATTTGAATTAAATTAATATTTTAAAAAATATTTGGATTGAAAGCTAGTCTCAGTAATGGCGGCCGTGAAACTATCATCGTGGTAAAAACTCATCTGGTTCACTAATGTCCTTTAGGACATTGTCCTTACCTGGTCTGGCCCACGTGACTCCAGACTCGCAGCAATGTGGTTGACCCTTCACTGCTTTCTGAAATGACCTAGCATGCCACTCAGTTCAAGGGCAATTAGGGATGGGCGATGCCCACATCCCATGAAGGAAGGAAAAAGTATTGATTAAGATAGTATTTGATACAGTGCTGGAGAGAGAGGATGTCCAAGAGTGGTCAAAGACACAATCTATATTGTTATATCTAAGAAGCAATAGAAGTATCATTACACTACTGGGTTTTGTAAAGAACATATCTTTTTATTTCCATTGGGCTGTTGTCAAGAACATATCTTTTTATTTATGGATTAAATAAATGTGGATTAAAATTATAATGGCTGCAGTTTAAGGGACATGTCTGCTGGAACAGTGTGAGGGAAATATACAATGTTGCTGTCCTGGAACAGAGTGTGCCATGAAACAAAGGATGGTGCTGAGGAAGAGTCTGGTCTAATGAGGAACTGCCTGGAAACAATGTTTTAATTGGCTCCTGACCAGGTGACCAGGTTTTGTGTGAGAGCAGTGCAGCAGAATGGCTCCTAGCCTGAATTGGTGCTATTGAACTGTTTTATCCCACCCTTTAAAATCCATGTTTTTATGTGCCTCAAATATGTGTGGATATGGATTTAAGAAGGGGTAGGGTTTAGGTTATGGAGTTAGAAGTTAGCAGTTCATATTTCTTTCTTTTGCCGCTGGTTAACGACAGTTTGTTCAATAAACAGTTATTTATTTATTAAATTTATAAACCTGGTGCTCGTATTCTGTTAACCTAAATTAAACAGATAGAATTGGGGCAATCTGGTGGTTTAATCAAACTTTCCACATTTGTCGCGGCTCAGGGAACAGTGGGGCTGATATTACAGTGAACTATTCCCAGTGAGTTGTGACTGTATGTGCCACCAACTAGTGGGAAAGAAATAGCTTGTAAGGAAATTACACAGAGGTGCAAAAAACAGAGTTGTTATAACGGGAAACTTTAACTATCCTAATATAGACAGGGAAAGTAATTGTGTAAAGGGCAGAGAGGGGGAACAATTTTTTTGAAGGGCTTTCAGGAGAATTTTCTACATCAGTATATTTCCAGCCCAATAAGAAAGGAGGCACTGCTGGATCTGGTTTGAGAATGTCAGTTGGCCTTTATTGCAAGGGGGAGTCAGTATAAAAGTAGGAAAGACTTGCTACAACTGTACAGGACATTAGTGAGACCCCACCTTGAGTGCTGCGTACAGTTTGGTCTCCTTACTTAAGGAAGGATACACTTGCATTGGAAGCAGTTCAGAGAAGGTTCATTTGGCTGATTCCTGGGATGAAGATGTTGTCTTGTGAGAAAAGGTTGAGCAGGATGTGCCTATATTGATTGGAGTTTAGAAGAATGAAAGATGATCTTTTTGAAACATGTAAGATTCTGAGAGGTGTGAAAGGGTAGACACTGAGAAGTTGTTGCCCCTCATGGGGGAATCTAGCAGTAAGGAGCACAGTTTAAAGATAAGAGGTCTTCCATTTAGATGAGAAGGAATTTCTTCTCTCAAAAGGTCGTTAGTCTTTGGAATTCTCTTCCACAGAGAGCAGTGGAGATTGGGTCCTTGAATATACTGAAGGCTGAGTTAGACAGGGGGTTCATGGGTTATGGGGCCGGGCAGGAAAGTGGAGTTAAGGCCACAATCGGATCAACTATGATCTTATTGAATTGTGGAGCAGGCTTGATGGGCTGAATGGCCTACTCCTGCTCCTATTTCTTGGATTCTATGAACAATTAGGAGGCAGTGATCGTAGTATCATCATAAGACTATGGGAAAGAACAAGGAACAATCCAGAGTAAAACTAATTAAGTGGGGAAGGGCTAATTTCAAAAGGGTAAGAACGGATCTGATCAAAGTTAAAGTGGAATTATGTGGGCAGACAAAACTGTAACTGAACAACGGATTGCCCTTTAAAAAGGAAATGGTTATGGACAGTTGAGGTACATTCCCATGAGGGGGAAAAGTAGGGCAAACAAAGCCAGAGCTCCCTGGATGACGAAAGGGATAGAGTAAGATGATGAGGATAAAGGGTGTGGATGACAGACGTCAGGTTGATAATACAAGTGAGAATCAGAGCAAAAATAGGAAGTTCAGAGTGAAGAAAGAGATAAGGGCAGCAAAGGAGAGCTCACATCTCAAAGGAAATCTGAAAGTCTTCTTTAGGCATATATATAGTAAAGGGGTGGTATAAGTATGAGTAGATCCTATTAAGGGCCAAAAAAGGGATTTATGCAAGGACACTAAGAGCATGTCTGATGTATTAAATGAGCACTTTGTATCTGCCTTTACCAGGCAGTATTGGAGAGAGCAGGGAGTTGGCAGTGTTTGAGGGAGCCAAAGTCACAGTGAAAGAAGAGGTACCTGAGACACTGGATGGGTTAAAAATTGAAAAGAGGTGGTATCAGAAAGGCTGGTTATACCTAAATTAATGAATCACCAGGATTGGATCCAATGCACCTGAGAATACTGAGGGAGGTAAAGGTGGAAATTGCTGCTTTATAGATAGAGCTCATAGAGTACAAAAGCAAGGAAGCTGTTGTGAACTTTATAAAATATTGTCTTGCATCAATTGGAATATTTGACCAATTCTGGGCATTGGACCATAGGAAGAATGTGAAAGGATTGGAAATGGTGTAGAAAAGAATGGTTCTAGGGATGAGGAACTTCAGTCTCGAGAATAGATTGGTGAAGCTGGGACTGTTCTCCTCAGGGAGGGAAAGTTGAGAGGAGATTTGACAGACATATTCAAAATCATAAGAGGTCTGGACGGAGTAAATAGGGAGAAGCTGCTCCCATTGGCAGAGGGTTCAAGAACCAAAAGATACCAATTTAAATTGATTGGCAAAAGTGCCAGAAACAATATGAAGATTTTTCTAATGCAGTGGGTGGTTAAGATCTGGAATGTACTGCCTGAGACTGTGGTGGAGCCAGATTCAATCATGGCATTCAGAAGAGAATTTGATAATTATCTGAAGAGAAAGGATTTTCAAGATTACAGGGAAAAGGCAGAGGGGAACTAGTTGACTTGCTCTCGCAGAGTGTGGACATGGGGTCATGACGGACCAAATACCCTCCTTCTGTGCTGTAACCATTCTATAATTCCATGGGCTTTGTCTGTCTCAGTTTCTCAGGCATCTCTCTCTTTTCTGTCTCCATCTCTCTCTTTTGTCTCTGTTACTCTGCCATGTACTTACCTGCCTTTAATCTCTCTGTACCTCTCGTAAAGAGTTAGCTTTTGTACTACCAAGTACTAATTCTTGCCAAACTTGGTTTTGCAGAAGCTTGATCTTTCAAATGTTCATGTGTGTGCATATCACATGCAGCTGTTTTGTGTGTTTGCAACAGTCTTGGACTTTGTTACTCATTAACTGCATCCCAACCATAGTGATTAGAAAGCAGAACATTGGGTTTCAAGACAGTTAGGCTGGGCCAGAAATCAAGTGATACTCATATAAAGCGGTGGTAAAAGAGCATGTGCAGAAAAAGTGGGTGGGACATCAGAGCGGTGAGGGGGAACAGACTGGCTGACAGGGGCAAATGCACCCAAGAAACAAAGTATAACCAGTGGCTGCACAAACAAGAGAAAGATACAGAAATAGAAAAATCAGTCTTGTTTAATGCTGTAAACTATTGCTTAAACATATATGTATTTTTCTGATGGTTATCAATAGATTGCCACTGCAACCAATTAGTGTCAAGTCAAACCATTCAAAACAACTCCACAGGGTTGTTTACTTCAAGCCTTACTTTATTTCCCTCCCCTTTTTTTGCTCATCTCTAATTCCCTGCTTTTTCTTTTTCCTCCTCTGTTCCTGTGTTTCTACATCTATCTCTCACTATTCCTGCCCTTTTGTCCCAATGACTTTCTATCCCTCTCATTCCCTGCCTCTCGCTGTCTCTGTATCTGTCTTGCTTTTCTGTTCCCCTCTAATCATATGACTGAAGTTCCTCATCGCTGGAACCATTCTCGTAAATCTTTTCTATACTATTTCCAACTCTTTCACATTCTTCCTACAGTTCAATGCCCAGAATTGGTCAAATATCCTTCTCTTTACAACCGATTCCATGACCATTATTTGATTTCTTTTCCCCAGATATTTCAACAGTTTGTCATCTTTCCAAACAATAAGATGAATTGGTTGGTGAAGCATTCACTGCTTGCTTACATCCTGATACTTATCATCATACATGGCATCATCACATGTATAGGCTCAGAAATTACCTGTATTGGTCATTACACCTGGGGCAATGAATAACAGGAATAACAACCAAAACTTTCTTTTATGCCACATCATTTTGTGTCTGATATGTCCCAAATTGATTTACAATCAGCTCTTTTCAAATAGTGGTTTCCAAGTAAAGTGAGAATCTGTATTTATATAGCACCTTTCAACCTCAATATATTGTGACATGCTTTACAGTCAATGAGGTTCATTTGAAGTGTATTTGCTGTTATAATGTAGGAAATGCATCAACAAATTTGATCACAGCAAGATCCCATTAATACTGCGAGCATTGGCTTGGATTATGTGCCTTTTGCACATGCTCAGTCTCCTCTGTGACTCACATCAGCAGTTGTGAAAGACTGTGTGGGGGTTATTTTGGTAAATGGGTGCTGTATTAATAACACGTTTGTTTGAAAGTCTGGTTTTTGGATGCAATTTTGGTCCTAATTGCTGATTAGTATAATTTGAATTTGCCTGAAGGTGCTAAAGCAGAGTTACATGTTTAGTACTTAATCGTTGATTTGAAACAGTTTTTGTGGAGCAGTATGTGTGGGCTCCACTCAACCACCTCCACTGACAGTGTGGATTGAGCAGGCTGACAGTTTCAGGATGAGATGAGACTGACTGAGACAGGTTCTCTAGTGTGGCACTGGAGATCCAGAGGAAGATGTTCCATACCTCGCACTCCTGACTCGCTCTCTCTCTCCTCCTCCTCCTCTTGAAATTCCTATGGCACAATTGCTGGCTGTATCAGCTGGTCTCCTATAATGGGCAGATTGTGGAGCACCTAGCAAGTCACCACAAATCTGGAGCCCTCCAGTCCCTCTCTTCTCCAGCTGGTGCAACTCTCCTGGTGCCACCTCCTCCACCCATCCCCTCCTCCAGACAAGGGGGAGACCCAGTAAGAAGCCAATAACCAAATATTCCCTCTTTTTAGATGAAGGTCTAAGAGAATTTCTGGAATAAATGTTGAAAATGTTGAAGTCTTGACAAAGTATCCCAGAATGTCTCCAATGTGTTTCAAAAGGCCTCTTCAAACCTCCAGAGTAAGTGAACAATAAAAGGCGATATATGTTTAAGCAGCCCTCAATTCTTAGCAATGGCTAATTTAATCCCAATCAGCTAATTTCTGTTAGGCCAGGCACTAGCCATCAAAACACATTTAGCCTCCTTAATGAATGTTTGCAGGCTATTTATGTGGCAATCGGCTGCTTAAATGATTCAAATAGCCATTCCCAATGCAATCTTTAACTCCTTTAATAAGATGCAGTTTGTGCTAAATATGGGCTAAACCAGCATTTCAGTTTAAGATCCCATCTTGGCCACTTCGGAGGCCCTTTAGCACCTAAAGTATCCGGGGTATCTCTTGTCATTCTCTTACCCATAGGAACAGGTAGTGGCTCAGGCTGGACACTAGGTGGTACTGCTGTACCAGAAATCTGAATCAGCACAGGCATTTGACTTATTACACAATAACTTGCATTTATGTAGCACCTTTAACATAGTAAAACGTTCCTGGCTGTTGATTAATGATGACTTGTAGACTCGAATATCATTTGATGGCTTAAAGTTCCAATATGTTTTCCTGTATGAAGGGAGTGCTGGACTGATAACATTCACATTCTTTTAATCTTCCTAAAAGACACATGGTCAATTAAGAAAAAGAATCTTCATCTGAGATAGGATGTAAGGACCATCTTAAGGATGATAATGAGGTCAAGAGGTGGGAAGTTTATGGAGGAAATTCCAAACTTTCAGCCCTAGGCATCTGAGACTGCAGATAACAACAGGGATACGATTGCCTATGTGCAGGACAGGGGTGTGGACACCTGCCTCATCAGCCTGGATCAGGGGAAGGCCTTTGACTGAATATCGAACACCGACATGGTGGATGTGCTCTCCAAAATGGGGTTTGGGGAGGGAATCCGCAATTGGATCCAACTGCTCTACACTAACATCAGTAGCGCAGTTTCAATCAATGGGTAGGAATCAGATAGCTTTCCTATTAAATCTGGAGTCAGGCAGGGCTGCCCTCTCTCCCCTGTCCTGTTTGTGTGTTGCATAGAACCTTTTGCTGAGTCCATCAGGAAGGATTCGGGCATAAGAGGAGTGACGATCCCAGGCAGTGGAGGCACTCAGGTCAAAGCCTCCCTGTACATGGACGATGTCGCCGTCTTCTGCTCGGATCCGCTGTCGGTGCGCAGACTGATCTACATCTGCGACCAGTTCGAACTGGCCTCGGGAGCCAAGGTAAATCGTGGGAAGAGCGAGGCCATGTCCTTTGGGAACTGGGCTGACCGTTCCTTTGTCCCCTTCACCGTCAGCTCAGACTGCCTGAAGGTGCTGGAGATATGCTTCGGAGGGACCGGGGCAGGTGTTAGAAACTGGGAGGAGCGAGTGTCTATGGTGCAAAGAAAACTGGGCACGTGGGAGCGATGCTCCCTCTCCATTGCGGGTAAGAACCTGGTCATCAAGCATGAGGCACTCTCACTGTTGCTGTACGTGGCGCAGGTCTGGCCCATTCCAGACTCCTGCGCGATGGCGATCACCCGAGTCATCTTTCGCTTTATCTGGGGGTCGAAAATGGATCATGTCCGCAGGGACGCGATGTACAAGCCTCTAGATAAAGGGGGAAAAACATGCCCAACATCGCCCTCATCCTGATAGCCACCTTTGTGTGTGGCTGCATCAAGTTATGCGTAGACCCTCAGTACACAAACACCAAGTGTCACTACGCACTGAGGTTCTACCTGTCCCCGGTGTTGTGAAGGATGGGTCTTGCCACGCTGCCGTGGAACGCTCCAAGTAGTTGGACCGTGCCACACCACCTGTCCCTCGTGCAAGAATTTATGCAGAGAAACACCTTCAACCACAAGTCCATCAGGCAGTGATCGGCACGTAACGTCTTAGAGGCCCTGTGGGAAAAGGAACTGGTAGATCCTGTGGGATGGTTCCCCGAGCAGACTGTCAAAATCGTTTGGCAGAATGCCTCATCGCCAGAACTTTCCAACAAGCACCAAGACTTAGCTTGGCTGGTGGTGAGAAAGGCCCTCCCCGTCAGATCCTTCCAACACGCCAGGAGTCTCACCCCCTCTGCACATTGCCCTCGAGGTGGCTGTGGTGGGGACGAGACCGTTGTTCACCTCCTTGTGGATTGTGCCTTTGCAAAGAAGGTCTGGAGAGAGATGCAGTGGTTTCTGTCGAGGTTCATCCCGAGCAGTTCTGTGACATAGGACTCTGTGCTCTACGGGCTGTTCCCAGGGACACACACCGAGACAAACATCAACTGCAGCTGGAGGATCATCAACTCGGTGAAAGACACTCTTTGGTCTGCCCGAAACTTGTTGGTCTTCCAGTGAAAAGAGTTGTCCCCGACTGAGTGTTGCAGACTGGCACATTCCAAGGTCCAGGACTACGTGCTGAGGGACGCACTAAAGCTTGGGGCAGCAGCCGCAAAGGCGCAATGGGGAAAGGTTGCTGTCTAAGACCTTTCTGCCATAGTGCACTGAGGGGCTGGGAAAGGTATAGACCCCTCGGGTTGTATGGCTCACAATGAATGTAAGTAGTGAATACTAAATGTATTATAATTGTATTGAAGCACCTCACAGTGCAACATGCTGTTTGTCGATAACACCAATACCATTGCACTGTCTGACTGTCTGTAAAGACCATATTGAAATGACTGTAATATTCATTGATTGTATTGAAGCACCTCGTGATCCATGTGTAAAAGTTGAATCTGATTGCACTTTTTGAGATGGCGATTTAGAAATGTTTTGTAATGTTCTTTCAAATATTTTATGAATAAAGTATATTTTAAAAAAAACAATGGGGAAATTATTGAAATCAGCAATGCATGAGAGTCCTGAATTGGAGGAGTGCAGATATCGCGGAGGGTTGCAGGCTGGAGGAGGTTACAATGTTGTGCTCACATCAAGGCTGGCCTGGTGGTACTTACAAATTGGTGCTCTGATTTTGACAGAATGCTGATTGTTGAATAAAGTAAAATCAATCATGTCAGTGTTACTATTGAGTCTTGATATCAGTGCACCTATACTGCAGATGGGGGCAGAATTTTATGTCCTGTGGGTGAGCACGTACCCGACCCAATCGGGCATAAAATAGCACGTTGGGTAAGCATCCCAACGTCATTGTGCACTTGTGCGATATTTCAGTCGGCGGGCACGCACGAGGGTCACCCGTGCACCCGCTGACAATAAGGAGGCCGATTAAGGCCATTATACCATGAATGAACTGCTATTTTTGCTGCCTGTCCAACCTTACAGTTGGAGGGTGGGTGAATCAACCAAGCGGCCTTTGCATTTTTGAGGAAACCTCATCCATGGGCAGGATGCATTAATTTAAAAATAAATGTTTTGACAGAATTTTTATTTTGTCTATGTTCATGTGAGTGAGAGATATGTGGGGACATTTTTTCACATTTTCCACATCTTTAAGGGTTTCATCTTCTTCAGCTCCCTGAGGTAGCTCTCTGTCCTCAGGGAACTCTCATTGCGCACTCCCCTGTGCATGCACAGACTTCAGTGCTCGCTCTCCTCCTGCCCCCAGCCCGGCAGCGGTAAGCTTCATTGCACCTTTCATGCTCGCTGGCCGGTAATTGGCCAGCCAGCATGAAATCGTAAAGTTGGGTGGGCAGTGAAACATTTAATTCAATTGTGACTTTAATAGGCCTGTTAATTGTTGGTGGGCATGCTGCCGACTCCTGCGTGTGCCCACCCACCGACCGAAATATTGCGCAAGTGTGCGATGACGTCGGGACGCTCGCCCGGTGTCATCATGCGTCATTTTACGCTCGAGTGGGTTGGGCGCCTGCTCAGCACAAATTTCAGCCCAACGATAGATAGGAAAGTAAGTTGTGAAGAGAACATCGGAGTCTGCAAAGGGACACAGATAGGTTTAAGTGAATGGACAAAATTTTGCCAGATGGAGTATAATATGGGAAAATGTAAATGTGTCTGCTTTGGCAGGATGAATGGAAAAGCAGCATGCTATTTAAATACGAACATACAAATTAGGAGCAGGAGTAGGCCACTCGGCCCCTCCAGCCTGCTCTGCCATTCAATAAAATCATGGCTGATCTGAATGTAACCTCAACCTCATATTCCTGCCTACACCGATAACCTTTCACCCCCTTGTTAATCAAGAATCTATCTACTTCTGTCTTAAAAATATTCAAAGACTCTGCTTCCACTGCCTTTTGAGGAAGAGAGTTCCAAAGACTCATAACCCTCAGAGAAAAAAATTCTCCTCATCTCTGTCTTAAATGAATGACCCCTTATTTTTAAACAGTGATCCCTAGTTCTAGATTCCCCCACATCCTCTCCACATCCACCCTGTCAAGACTCCTCAGCACCTTAAAAGGTTTCAACTAAAAATCGCCTCTTACTCTTCTAAATTCCAGTGGATACAAGCCTAACCTGTCCAAACTTTCCTCATAAGACAACCCACCCATTCCTGGTATTAGTTGAACTATTTCTAATGCATTTACATCTTTCTTTAAATAAGGAGACCAGTACTGTACACAATACTTCAGAAATGGTCTCACCAATGCTTTGTACAACTGAAGCATAACCTCCCTACTTTTGTAATCAATTCCCCTCACAATAAATGGCAACATTCTATTAGCTTTCCTAATTACCTGCTGTACCTGCATACTAACCTTTTGTGATTGATGCACTGGGACACCCAGATCCCTCTGAATCTCAGAGCTCTGCAATCTCTCACCATTTAGATAATAAGCTTCATTTTTATCCTTCCTGTCAAAATGAATGATTTCACATTTGGCCACATTATATTCCATTTGTCAGATCTTTGCCCACTCATTTAACCTATCTATCTGAAGTTTTTGTGTAGGGGGGAGGGAGGAGATATCGCAATTTCTTTTGGCATTGTTAAGTTGTAGCCTCCTTACGTCCTCTTCACAATTTACTTTCCTACCTATCTTTGTCATCACCAAATTTAGCAACCATTCCTTTAGTCGCTTCATCCAAGTAATTTATATAAATTGTAAAAAATTGAGCCCCCCACTGATCACTGTGGCACACCACTCATCACATCCTGCCAACCAGAAAAACTCCCATTTATGCCAACTCTTTGCTTCCTGTTAGCTAACCAATCTTCTATCCATGTCAACATGTCACCACTTATACCATGAGCTTTTATTTTCTGCAATAACCTTTGATGTGGTATTGTATCAAATGCCTTCTGGAAATCTAAGTAAAGTACATCCACCGGTTCCCCTTTATCCACAGTACATGTGACTTCTTCCAAGAACTCCAATAATTTGGTTAGACATGATTTCCCTTTTACAAAACTATTTGACTCTGCCTGATTGCTTTAAAGTTTTCTAAGTGCCTTGCTATAACATCTTTAATAATAGCTTCTAACATTATCCCTATGACAGATGTTAGGTTAACTGGCCTGTAGTTTCCTGCTTTTTGTCTCCCTTTTTGTATAAAGGAGATACATTTGCTATTTTCCAATCTAATGGCACTTTCACCAAATCTAGGGGATTTTGTAAAATTAACACCAATGCATCAACTATCTCACTAGCCACTTCTTTCAAGATTTTAGGGTGAAGTCCATCCGAACCTGAGGATTTGTCAGCCCGCAGCCCCAACAATTTGCTCAGTATCGCTTCCCTGGGATTGTAATTTTCCCAAGTTCCTCCCTCCCTCCCATTTCCGGATTTACAGCTATTTCCGGGATGTTACTCGTGTCCTCTATAGTGAAGACCGAAGCAAAACACCTGTTTAATTCATCCGCCATCTCCCTACTTTCTATTATCAATTCCCCAGACGCACTTTCTATAGGACCAGCAATCACTTTGTTAACTCTTTTCTTATTAAAATATCTATAGAAACTCTTACTATCCATCTTTATGTTACTAGCTAGGTTTCTCTCATACTCTAATTTTTCCTTCCTTAATCTTTTTATCATTTTTTGCTGTTCCTTATATTCCTTCCAATCTTCTGACCTGCCATCCATCTTTGCATAATTATATGCTTTTTCTTTAAGTTTGATACTGTCTTTAACTTTTTTAATTAACCGCAGATGCTGGGTCCTCCCTTGGAATTTTTCTCTCTCATTGGACTGTATCTATTCTGTGTATTCTGAAATATCCCTTTAAATGTCTGACACTGAATTCAATTGACCTATCTTCTTAACCTCATTTGCCAGTTCACTTTAGCTAGCTCCGCTTTCATGCCCTAATAATTGCCCTTATTTAAGTTTGAAATACTAGTTTTGGATGTACTTGTCTCTCCCTCAAAATGAATGTAATATCAATTATATTATGATCACTGCTACTTAGGGGTGCCTTCACTAGGAGGTAATCAATTAATCTTACCTCTTTGCTCAATACCAGGTCTAGTATAGCCTGGTTGGCTCCAGAACGTGCTGTTCTAAGAAACTATCCCAAAAACATTCTATGATCTTCTCACCTATGCTACCTTTGCCCATCTGATTTTTCCAGCCTTAATCTCCAGATTAAAATCCCCCATGATTATTGCTGTACCTTTCTGGCAAGCTCCCATTATCTCTTCTTTTATACTCTTGAAGGGTTCCCACATTTTTCATATCATCAACAAGGATATGACTTTTGGACTTTTAAACTGCTGAGTTAAGTGTAAAACCCTGCAGGCTTGGGGCTGCACATGCCTGGGTTTATTGAGTGCAGTGTGGATTGTTTTGCCTGAAACCAGACAACGAGAGGAGACAGAATACACATTCTTCCCTTTAATACAATCAACCCAGAGAAAGACTTCACCTCACATGAAACTGAAGCCCATTAAAATCTTGCATAAATAATCGCTACTAACTACTAAGGCAGGAAGGCACAATCAATTATGCGAACCCATCAATACTCGACACATACAATGGCTTTCAGTTCAAAAATAGTTACTAGGCAGGAAGACAATGATAAACATCATGCGAGCCCATTAAAAACGAGACAACAATCACCGGGGGAAAGCCCAAACAAAAAACTAACCTTGATTTGGATTCCGATAAGAAATTCGAAAGACAGTATAACTGGCCAGTCAGTTACGCGAGGGAGAGGGAGGGAAACCAGCTAGCAGGCAGTGAGCAGTTGGGAGCGGTTGAAACAGAGTTTAAACAAGAAGATTTGGAGGTTTTGAAGGCCCGCAGGCAACATCATGGCGAGGGGCACGGGTTGGCAGGCTCAACCGAAGACAACAAGGCCGCAACCGCGTCCTCCACTCAACTGAAGAACCTTCGCAGATTCCACAGACCAGGACCGTGTGGGGACGGCAGGCCCCAGAGGACACAAAGAGCGTTCCCCAAAACTGCAACCGACTTACCTGGCTGGATTTCGAACTGTCAAGTTGGGTTGGTGAGCATGATCCCTGACCTCTCCTAGTTCAATTTACTTAGGTTTTAGGTAAGGGGATTAGTAGCGTGATTTTTCCCTCGTTATGCCGTGTGTTCCCCATTCTTAACTAAGTGTACTTTGTAAGTCTGTATAATCTCAGTGTAATCCTAATGTTATAAGTTCATTTGTGACTTCAATAAACTCAGTTTTTCTTGCACCAAAACCAGTTGTCTGCTGCACTTTGTCACAACCCCCAAATAAGTCCAAGGTCTAGAACCCAGGGAATGGGAGCGATTTGAACCGCTCAGAAGTCAGAGGTGAAACTGACACACACTACCACCCCCTACACTCTGTCCTACTGTGTGGTTACAATTAGGGGGCCTGTACACCATTCTCATAAATGGCAAGAGATTGCAAAACTCAGAGGTACAGATGTGTCCTGGTACATGAATCACAAAATCTTAGTATGCAAGTACAGCAAGTAATTCGGGAGGCAAATGGAATGTTGCCATTTATTGGAATGGGATGTAAAAGTAGGGATGTTTTGCTACAGTTGCACAGGGCATTGGCGAGAACACTGCATACAGTTTTGGTCTCCTTATTTAAGAAAAGGATATAAATGTGTTAGAAGCAGTTCAGAGAAGGTTCATTCCACTTACCTGCGATTGGTGGGGGGGGGGTAATCTTATGAGAAAAGGTTAGGCAGGTTGGGCATGTATCCATTGGAGTTTAAAAGATTGAGAGTTGATCTTATTGAAACATATGAGGGGACTTGACAGGGTGAATGCTGAAAAGATGTTCCCCCTGTGAGAGAGACTAGAACTAGGGGACACAGTTTAAGAATAAGGGGTCCCCCATTTAAGATGGAGATGAGAAGAAATTTTTTCTCTCAGTGGGTCGTGAATCTTTGGAACTCTCTACCTCAGACAGCAGTGAAGACAGGGTCACTGAATATTTTTAAGGCAGAGGTACAAATAATCTTGACTAACAAGGGAGTCAAAGGTTACCGGGGGTAGGCGGAATGTGGTGTTGAGGCCACAATCAGATCCACCATGATCTTATTGAATGGTAGAGCAGGCTCAAGAATGGCCTACTCCTGCTTCTAATTCATATGTTCATACACAGAGCTAACACTCCAAGGTTCATACAGAGTTAATACTTCACAGAGTTCAAACACCCAGCAGTAATATTCCCCACCATTCATAGAGTTAACACGCCCCACAGTTCAAACACCCAGCAGTAATACTTCCCAGAGTTCATCCTTCTGTCTTGCAAGATAATGGCTTGCATCATGGCGGTCAAATCTGTGTTAAGCATTGCCTGGTGTAATTTGGTACAGCAGTCTCTGCCGCATTTACTGCGGATATAAGCAGTGGTTGAGAAGGTGCATGAGTTTCTGGCCTTTGTTTTCCCTGGGCCCTCTTCTCAGCTAGCTCAGTTTTTCATTTCACCTCCCATCTTCCAATGCCCTTCTAAACTGTCGTCAGTCTCCAGAGGTGATGGCTGTAACACTCTGCACATATAACATACAACTCAAATAACATACAACACTGACCCATCCCATAGTTTAGACAATACAAAACACTAAGAACCTTAAGTATAGACAATGCCCAGTGCTAGCTGACGCTGTCATAACATTGGAGGAGGTAACATGCAGTGCTTACATTAAATGGAGCCAACACTGCACTAACATTAAGACACAGGTGTCAATAGAGAACATTTATCAAATTGTGAGGAATAGTCAATACTGAGGAGGACTGCAACAAATAACAGTAGGATGTTAATAAACTTGCAGAATGGGCAAATAATTGGCAAAGGAAGTGCAATTCACATAAATGTGAGGCAGTACATTTTAGTAGGAAGAATAGGGAGTCACTTATTACTTGGAAGGTGCAAGTCTAGGTGGAGTATAAGAACAAAGGGATCTTTGAATACAAATACATCAATCATTAAAAGTTCGCCACAGGTTAGCAAAGGCCACATAAGAGCAAACCAAGCATGAGGTTTTATTTCTGGTTGAATCACAATGAAAATTAGAGAAGTTATATTAAACCTGTATCAAACCTTGGTTAGACCGCACTTTAAGAGTACTGCATGCAGTTCTGTTCACCATATTATGTAAAGGACAAAAGCACTGGAGAGAGTACAGAGAAAATTTACAAGGATGATACCAGAAATGTGTGTGTATACATGTTGGGAAAGGATTGACAGGCTGGGTCTCTTTTCTCTTGTAAAGAGTAACTGACAACTGACAGTTAACTGCCAAACTTTGTTTAAATTCAAATAGGCAGGTCACCTCTGATTGGCCCTGTTTTTTGCAGGAAAAAGGAGATGTACACACATTGCACCTTTTTCAAAAGCTTAGTGGACAGCCAATCCCTGGTTCATTCAGAGTCAATCTGCTTGGTTTGAATTTATACAAAGCTTGGCAGTTAATTATCAGCTGTCAGTCACTGCTGCATTCTCCATGGCAATGTTTCTACCAGAGTCTACTTTCCAACCAATCAGCACTCTCATCTCATGCAGTATAAATTGTGGTTCCCTTTACAATTCGGCAATCTTGCGAATTGTCCTGAGAAGTGCAAGACAAAAAGCTTCGACAACATTTCTCTTTTATTCAGGAATATACAAGTTCTGTTCCACCAAACAACTACTTCCTTAATTGTAGATTCCAGCACTTTCCTGATGACTGATGTCAGGCTAACTGGTCTGCAATTCCCTGTTTTCTCTCTTTCTCATTTCTTGAATAGCGGTGTCATATTTACTAACTTCCAATCTTCTGAGGCCGTTCCAAAATCTAGAGAATCTTGGAAAACCATAGCCAGCAAATCCACTATTTCTGTAATGGCGATTAGGTCCGAGCCATTTATCTCTATTTATGCCATTAGCTCATCTCTCATTGTAGATGCTTCACACATTAGGCCAAAGAGCCTTTAATTTTTTTAAAATAATATTCTCTGCCACTGCACAATCACTGTGAAGTCCTCTGTCCCTTCCTGTCCCTCTCTGTTTTTATCCACATCATTACACTGTTCTATTGCCTCAAGTTTTCACTTTGGGATTTTAAAATCTCCCTTCAATGGAATCCTCCTGCCCCGTGTTAGTTTAAAGTAATATCCACAGCCCTAGTTATATAATTTGTAAAGGTGGTAGTCCCACGCAGTCCGGCTAAGTGGAGCCCATTGCAGAGAAACAGCTGTCTTTCCTGAGTACTGATGCCAATGCCCCATAAATCAAAACCCCTTCTGCCCACACCACTCTTTGAACCAGGTGTTTAAATTCTCTAATCTGCTTGACCCTGTGCCAATTGGCACCTGGCTCAGGTAACAATCCAGAGCTGATTACCTTTGATACTTTGTGATTTAATTTTGACCCTAACTTCTCAAACTCGCTCAGCAGAACATCATTCCTCACAGTGTGTGGAGTGTATATATAAAAATTGAAAAGGATGTATTTGCCAATTCAATATGCGTAATTAACTGTTCACGTGCTGGTTGTAAATGACTTAGACAGGTTTTCTTGAGTTTAACAAATAAGGGGTTAGTTTTATTGTGCTAAAACCCACCCAGGTATAAATATTAAAAATGTAAAAATACTTCCGTAAAACGCGCGCAAACACACATGAACCAATCATGTAAAAAAATACAAGTTACCTAGTTTATCTAACCCCAGCTGTAAACCCCAAAACCCTACCCGAATGTATCTAGGTTATCTAATACTAACAGCAGAAGCCATTTCTTACCTCCTTTCAAAACATTCTCCTCCCGAAGCGATTGGTGACGGTGGCATCGGGACCAGCTAGAGTAATTGCCCCAGCTCCTCCAGTCACAGGATCCCTCTCTCCCACCCCTACTGCTCCGCCAAACATAGGTTCTGTCTCTCGAGGGGCAGCAAGGGTATGAGAGTAAACTGGATAAATGTAGCTATTTTGGGCTCAGCGTTTTTTTTTTAAACCACCGAATCTGTACAGCATCCGCCCCCGCAGTTTCAGGGCACACAGCACATCCAGGGCAGTGACTCTCTTGCGTTTTCCGTATATAGGGTGATGTTTTTTTTGTGTGTAGAAGTGTGTGTCAGTTATTTTGACAAAAAGAGACTTCTGTTGCTACCCAAGTTTGCAGTTTTCCTGTGCCAATTTAAATACTTGAAGTGTCTAGAAAATTAAAGCTTTCCTTGCGTGTTGTGGCTTTAAGTTTAATGATGGGGTGACGATTATTGGGGATATTGATGAATTCTTAAAATTCTGCTTCTGTACGAGTCCAAATACCTGATATTTCATCCAAATATCTGTCGTAACACAAGGAGCCTAGGACACTTTTTAAATACACTTTCTTTCCACTCAGTCATGTTTATGTTTTCATAGGCCCGGGATAAATTTCTTACCCGTAGCTGTGCATTGAATTCAATAATGAATTTTATCTTCAAATCAAAAGTTGTTTTTTGTTTAACCTAAGTGCGGTAACCAGATTATAGTTTCATCTGGCTGTCAGGCTGGGGAAATCTCCTAAACATATTTCGGACAATCAGCATACCTTTATTTCTACATTTGTGTACAAACTTTCAATGTCCATTGTAAAAAGTATGACATGGCTGGGGGGGGGTGGGGGGAGGGTACAGTTAGTGAGTTAACCATCTCCATAAAGTGGTATGTGTCTTTAATGTAGCTAGGAGCTGGGGCAGTGAGTATGGGAGAGACAGAATCTATGATTAGAGGAGCAGTTCCTCACATTTTCCGTCTCTCCCACGCACGGGAGTGATATTTTTCTCATTTTTTGCCCCCATCATTAAACTTTGCAGGATTTTTATTGGCTTTTGAAAGCAAATTCGCCCTCTGCCCCCATGTATTTTGACTCTGATTTGGAGCCAACTTTTTAGAAGCAAGCTCACACATGCACTGACTGTGTGCTGCAGCTCCCCTTGCTTTCAATTTCCTTCCACCAAGCGCACTAATTCTCCTATACACTTGAAGATGGTTGGACCTTGAATTGCATGCCATGCTGTGATTGTAATAGTCCAAGTTTGTGTCTGGAAGCCAAGAAAGCAGCAGCCTTCATGTACTTCCCAAATGTCACCAGTGCATACATACTTTTCTGTTTCCACCTTTGCACCATGAATTTGTGAACTGCTGGCACTAGATTGTGGGGATTTTCTCTCATCTGCTTAGGAAGACAATGTGTCACTTCCATCACATCTGCTTCTATGTCATCAAAGTTCCTCTCTGTCCTGGAATGTCCAAGGTCAGCATCCACGTCATTGTCACTTTCCATGGTTTCCTCCATGTTTTCCTTGCACAAGTACCTCCATGGGGATTTCTTTCCTCTGGGCTGCTTTATTAGGACCTACAGGCAGGGGGACAAACTAAGCCTCCGATAAATTTTCATTTGCGCTTAACCGTTAGGGAAAAAGATTTTCACCCTCCGGTGTGACCAGTTCCACTAGTCAGGTAGAGCAATTTTAGATGCATTCTCTCATCATTGCTAGGCTGAAGGTGAAAGAATGAACCTTGTGATGCTTCACTATGGCATTTTGATGCTTACAAGGTGCACTGTTGAACTCAACATAGCATGTGCACATTGCCATCTCCAAGTCCACCTGATTCTTGTCAGCAGTGGATGCACTTTGTATGTCAAATAAGCTAGATTCCAACTGTGTCACTGCTTCTGCAGTTATCTTGCCAGTCCCTGGGAGGTAGCTCCTCGATATGGTTACACCTATTCTCCCATTAGCTAAATCAATGATCCTCCTTTCATAGTACCACAAAATCCTTGTCAGGGAGGAGATAGCAGATGCTCTGAGGATGATTTTCCAATCTTCACTAGATACAGGGGAAGCACCAGAGGACTGGAGAAATGCAAACGTAGTTCCATTGTTTAAAAAGGGATCAAAGGAAATGCCAAACAATTATAGGCCAGTTAGTCTTACATCAGTGGTGAGCAAATTAGTAGAATCAATCCTGAGAGATAGGATTAACTGTCATGTGGAAAGGCACGGGCTAGTCAGGGATGGTCAGCATGGATTTGTTACAGGAAGGTCTTGCCTCACAACTTTGATTAAATTCTTTGAGGAAGTGACAAGAAGGGTTGATGAATGTAGTGCAGTGGATGTTGTGTACATGGATTTTAGCAAAGCATTTGACAAGGTCCCACATGGCAGATTGGTCAGGAAAGTAATAGCCCATGGGATTCAGGGTAAGTGGCAAACTGAATAAAAGGTTGGCTTTGTAACAGGAAACAAAGGGTAATGGTCGATAGATGCCCTTGCGATGGAAAGTTGTCTCAAGTGGTGTTCCACAGGGCTCAGTGTTGGGCCCCTTGCTGTTTGTGTTATATATTAACAATTTGGACATGAACGTGGGGGGCACGATTGGGAAATTTACAGATGACACAAAGATTGGCCAAGTAGTGGATAGTGTAGAGGATAGCCATAATCTCCAAAATGATATAGATGGGTTGGTGGAGTGGGCAGTAAAGTGGCAGATGAATTTTAACATAGGAGAAGTGTGAGGTCATACATTTAGAGAGGTCAAACAGTTACAGGGATTACACAATAAATGGGAATATACTAAGAGGGGTAGATGAAGTGAGAGATCTTGGCGTACAAGTACACAGGTCCCTGAAGGCAACAGTTCAAGTAGACAAGGTTGTAAAGAAGGCATATGGAATGCTCTCCTTCACTGGCAGAGGTATAGAATATAAAAGTAAGGATATAATGTTGGAATTGTATAAAACACTGGTGAGGCCACAACTGGAGTATTGTGTGCAGTTCTGGTCACCGCATTACAGGAAAGACGTAATAGCTCTGGAGAGTGCAGAGGAGGTGTACAAGAATGTTGCCATGGTTAGAAAAGTGTAGCTATGAGGAGAGATTGGATAGGTTGGGGTTATTTTCCTTAGAACAAAGAAGGCTGAGGAGGTGACTTGATTGAGGTGTATAAAATTGAGCGGAATAGATAGAGTGGACAGGATAAAATTATTTCCCTTGATGCAGAATTCTAGAAACAGGGGACGTAGATTCAAGATAAGTGGCAGAAGGTGTAGGGGGTGGGGGGGGGGGGGGGGGGGGAGAGAGACATGAGGAAGAATTTTTTTTTTTTTTTACGCAGAGGGTAGTGGGTTTCTGGAATTCGCTGCCCAAGTTGGTGGTCGAGGCAGAAACTCGAAACTCTTTTGAAAAGTACCTGGATCTGCACCTAAAGTGCTGTAAGCTGCAGGGCTATGGGCTGGGTGTGGGAAGGTGGGATTAGAAAGGGCACCTGGGTGTCCTCAGGCTGGCATGGACAAGATGGGCCGAATGGCCTCCTTCTGTGCTGTAACTTTTCTATGGTTCTAAGATTTAGTCCTTTAGAGTTTACATTGCAGCCTCAGTATAATTTGTAGTGTTATTTCAACGAAGAGCCAAGATGTGTCTGTAGCCGATGGCCCAGCATTGTCTCGGTCGCACCACTGTGCGGCCTGAGGTAGCTGGCATAACTTTTGGCTATAGATCCCCTGTCAGTTTGCCATATTTCTACTGGAGGTCCTCATTGGTGTCAGCAGACACCAAATTTTTTAACAAATCCAAGAAATGGGGCCAGTGTCCACAAGTAATGAAGTTCTTTCCATCCCACAAATACCTCCAGGCAGCTTGTGGTAGGAGGGATACACACAGGATACAAATAGACTCTGGGAACACCTCTTGAAAACTGACATTTGCTGTCACTGTCAGTGTGAAAACAACTAGGCCAGGTTTTCCTCTCCCATAGAAGGTGTCTCCTGGGAAAATCTGCAAATGCAACTTGAAAGCTAGAACAATAGCCTCTTGTGACTCAGAGGTTGTGATCAAACATCCAAGTGATAATTCCCCAACTGCACTATGGGTAAAAATCATGAACAGTCTACAGTCATATTTGCTCATTCCACCTGAAGCATCAACATACACCAGTTGGCTGCTGCACTGACACTGAGTGAATCCAGAGCATAAAGCGTGGTGCAAACGTCAATCATTTTGCCATTTACCTAGCCCACTTTACAGTACTCCAAGCCTTGCTCTTCATTGTATGGCTTGATAGAAGCTTCAAGATCATGTAGCATCTCCTCGCCAATTGTAAAGCCATGTGACTTGTCGAAAATCTTTCAGCACAACCTGAAAAAAGCTGGAAGAATATTTATCTATTCTACATCCAAATTTTTTTTTAAAAAAAAGAGTTGAACTATTGTTTCACTAGCTATTACACAAACATTAACTGTGTATCACTAATCCTTTGATAAAAATATTGTCAGTCAATGATGCCTCGAAGGCTCTGTGCCTCACAGAAATACAAGGCATTAGTTGTCAATGCCACTTCCAAATTCAGTCACAATTTTTAAAACAAGTTGAAATAATACTCTTCACAATCATTTATTCTTCCATGGGATGTGAGCATTTCTGACAAGGTCATCTTTCATTGACAATCCCTAATTGCCTATGAAAAGGTGGAGGTGAGCCACCTTCTTGAATCGCTGCAGTCCACCCTGGTGTAGGTGGAGTCAGGAGGGATCCAGGATTTTGAACCAGTGATAGCAAAGGAATGGATGTAGTTCCAAGTCAGGATAGTGTGGACTTGAAGGGAAACTTGCAAATGGTGGTGTTCCCATGCATCTGTTGCACTTGTTTTTCTAGGTGGTAGAGATTGTGGTTTTGGAAAGTGCTGATGAAGGAAGCTTGGCGAGTTGCTGTATCTTGTATAGGATTCAAAAAATTATATGTACTTCAAGATAACATTTGAAACAGAAATACATAGGGCTAGATCTTCTGGTCAGCGGTGATGCTTTTGCAATTGGCACTGACAGTGAAGATTATTACGAACTTACCTTTCTTTGTAACCACAGCTGGGTCTTCTGGTCTCAGCCCCAGCAGGGGATCCCTCATCGCAGCAATCCAGGCAGAAGCATGTGGAGAGGTGATTCCCGCTTTTAATAACAGCAACTGTTGTATTCCCAAGTGTTTAAAGATCTTAAGTTGGTTTTAGTGAGGTTAGCAGGGATGGGAGTGGGTGATGGGGAGTGTGAGATAGATGTGGGGCATGAGCAGTCAAGGTGAAGGTATGGTTGGGGGGTGGGCTCTGCCGTTAACCACTGACCCACGCCACAACTTTTCGGCAGAACTACGCTCACATAAGAAGTGCATAACCGGCCAGGCCCAAGTCTCCGACACTGAAGTCGACGTCAGAGACAATTCTCGCAGGGGTCCAGGGCGTGCAAAACAGACATTTAAACTTCTCGCGCAATTAACGCACATGTGCACGGGTCAGGGCTTCTGCATGTTTCTGATGCGCAACACCAAAGTACGCCTCAGCCTATGCTGCTGTTGCCATTGGAAGATCTGGCCCATAAATTTAAATCAGTGCCCCACGAATCAGATGTACTGGCAGGTGGCAAACATGATTTTATGAAATTACTTAAAATATCATATTAATTTGCACAATGGTGGGGTAACTCAACCAAGTTAACGTTTCAAGGCACAGATGCCCAACTTAAGTAAGCCATCAAATATTGCCTCAATTCCATACAACTAGTGTTCTCTGAAATCATACCACAAATGTGAACCTGTGACAAAATTGAAGATCTGGACACTTTGCTCGATTTTCAGCTTCAAAGAAATAGCCAGTGCCATGCTCCAACTGCCAATCTAGCTTGTGGGTGGTAAGGGCAGTTGAAGGAGAATGTCCTTTGCTGAAGAGTTCAGTGAACTTTGCAGTCATCTGCCACATCACGAAATTTGTGGGCATCAACACATAATCTCATGGTTGTGGGCATGATGAATTGGGATTAGTGTTGCACACTTCAGAAGATGAGCATCCTTAAATCTGGGCATGTAAAAAAAAAGCATGTATGCAGAGTTCAAAGACTCAGTTTTGACAGTAACCAACAAATTACATAAAATAGCTGAAATTCTTTGCATTCATGTTCATCCCTATGGGTACAATATTCCCCTCGATTCTTGATATATATTGAAACCTGAAATGTTGAAGCTGGATCTTTTTCCAAATGAAAACTGACTGTAAACCATGGAAAATTGTGAATTTACTCTGTAGTTAGACATTTTGGATGGACTGAGGGTGTAAAATCCAGAGTACAATTGATTTAATTGTTTTACATTTACTGGACTATATTTTTCTACTGGCTGCAAACATATTTAGAAATGCAACTTTTGATTTGGGGTGTGTTGTTGGTTCGATCATATACGACCTTGCAACTTTGCCTTCCTTGCCAAGTTACAAAATATTCAAGCGTCACAGTTTGCTGTACAGATTCATATGTACACTGCACACACATGCACAAAAAGTTAAGCTTCGTGATAATTTACAAATGCAATTCTGTAATAATTCCTGCAAGAGCAGGAAAAACATTACTTACTTGCTTGGTTTCCCAGGAATTCTCTCCACTGTGATAACCACTTGTGCAGGACAGGATGTGTTCTTCAAATTCAGGTGAAGATCTACCTTATCGGATTGGGCCAAAGTGTTGTATTGGCATCTGTAATAAACTTTGAGGAGGTTTATTTTTTTCCACTTTCTGGTTTGCTTGTTTGTAAGCGAAGTGTAATTTTGCCTTTCTTCTGGTATGCTGCAAGCCACTTGTGGGTACTGTCCTTATTGGTCTACATGAAGTTCTGTTTCAAAACAATTGTCAAGAACAGTGAAGGAGCACAGGTGATACTCAGAGCCAGCAAGGAGGTTTTCCTTGAGAGCAGACAGAGCAAAATAGGAAAGTGTAAAAGTATTCATGAAAAGTTCACAAATATGTGACAAGGATGAAGAAGCTGCTGGATCTCTAATCAGTATTGATGCTTGCTTGATTTAAAAAAAAACAAAAACGACTTGGAAATACTGCAACACTGACACACTTGCGGTTTCAGTAAGTAATAATATGAATGAAATCTCATATGATGTGCTAAGTGGATAATTATAACTTAAGGTCTATAGGTGCCCTACAGTTACAATAATAGTGCAAAGCCAAACTGCAAGAGCAGGTACTGGAAAATTGAATTACTGTATAAATTAGTGCATACTGAAATGCAAAAGGAAAATCTAACTCAAAAATTTCTGTTTTTGTAATTTTAAATTTTTCTTCATTTACCTGGTGTTCCAGTCAATGGTGAGAATTTTAATGACCAACTGCAATTTGCACCCTATCCCCATACAGCCTTAAAACTAGGTCACACTTTGTGATTCTTCTCGAGTTCTCTGCCCGAATGCAGGTCCGACCCACTGCGTCACAAGCACCATGACAGACAGGGCAAGGAGGCACGTCCCAAATCCACCCCATCCCGAACAGACACCAAATCCCCTGTTAAGCTTCAATAGTTGCTTGGAAATGAAGACCGAAACCAAGTCAGACTCCTTCCAACAGAGTTTTACTGCTGTTCATAAAACTCTCTGCAGTGTAAGGAACATACCTTTTTATTTTCTGTTGGAATGTGGATTTTAAAATTACAATGGCCTGCAGGTTGAAAGACATGTCATGAAGCTATAACGTATATAATATTTTGGAAAATATTTTTCTTTTAAAATAGAAGTTTAGTCTGTGGGTGTGTCTTAATTGGATTAAAGACAAGTCTGGGTGCTTTTATGTGTACTAGTTTTGATATATAAGAGAGATAGCATGTATTTGCATTTTTTGAATCGAGCATTCAAGAAGTGGGGTGAAAACTGATACCTATCTAGCAGATACCGAGCAATATGTTTATATTACTAGTAAAATTGGTACTATGAAAGGGGTTTTATTGTTGGGCAAGGCTGGTGATATAATGAGAATTTACATTCAATGGGTGGTGGTAGGTGTAACTTCAGCAGTTTTCACAGAGCAGACCCAATGTGAGATCAAAAGGCAGCTGTAAGCCTCCAACTGTCTCCACAGGAACCAAAGTGAAAAGAACCTCATTTTGAATTCGTGAGATGAAAATGCTTTGCCTGGTGTCTGGTTAAGTCTATGGGTTGCTGTTGCCTTAATGAAGATTAGGTTGGGAATTTGTTAAAAGTTATGACAGTAGTAATTTGTAGCTATGTGTATATATATTTTAACCTGTGTACATTAATAGAATGTTTAATTTAGTTTAATATAAAACCTCAACAACTGGTGGTCTGATACCTGAATTTAGAGTCACATCTCAAACATAACACTTAAAATTATAGATTATGACGGTTGTTTAAAGTTTCCTTCTGGGATTTTTAAATAATTCAGCTGTACCAACTGCATTGGTCATAATAATTGGGGGCTCTTGCCGGGATAAATTATATTTCTAATTCCTTGATTGGTTTGGAATTAATGAATCTTAAGCTTATGAGTACAAGAGGCACTTTGAATTCAGAAGTTGGTGAGGTATTTTAGAAGTGGTGAGACTGCAAGATGGCTTTGGCAATTGCTAAGACTTGTCTGGGAGTAGAAGAGATAACTGATTAGGTTGGAGAAAATAACCAAACGTAAGCTAACAGTTGGCAGATAAGCTAAAATTGAGGTTACCTGCAAGGGCTAGGAAATCAGATATAGTTAAAGTATAACACAGCATCTACAGTTGGAAGTGAAACCTGACACTAGTGAGTCACAGCTGGAGGTAATGAGACTTCAGTTGCAAGTGAAGAAACTTGAATTAGAAGCAAGGGAATTAGAAATTATGAAGATTTTGGGGGGTGGGGGTGAGAGAAGGGAGAGAGTGCGAGAGTGAGAGTGGAAGGATTTGCCTCTAGGAGTAGAACCCAGTGGGGATATGTTTAAATTTGTACAAGTTCTTCCAAAGTTTGAGGAAAAAAGATATTGAGGGATTCTTTATTTCATTTGAGAAGCTAGCTAAACAGATGAAATGGCCACAGAAAAACTGGACGTTATTATTGCAGTCTAAGTTGTTAGGTATGGGGCTTGAGGTATATGCTTTGCTATTAGAAGAAATATCAGTAAATTATGATGTGGTGAAAAAAGCTATTTTGAGTGCATGTGGGTGGTTTCCTGAAGCAAACAGGCAGACATTTAGGAATATGAGAAAACATCCTGGGCAAACTTATATTGAGTTTGAAAGAGTAAAACAAAGTAATTTTGACCGCTGGATATAGGCATTAGAAATAGAGACAACATATGCAGCTCTTAGGGAAGTCATTCTTTTGGAAGAATTTAAAGATTCAATCCCTTCGGTAGTGAGAACTCATGTGGAGGAACAGAGGGTAGATCCTGTAAGGCAAGCAGCAGACAAAGCTGATGATAATGAGTTAGTTCATAGAGCTAAACCTTTTTCCATCACCCTTTCAAATTGGAAAAGGATAAAAAGTGGGAAGGTTAAAGAAAGGTAGGTAGGCAGGGAAGAACAGCAACAGCTGGAAGTTCCCAGGAAGTTTTTTTCTCAAATAAAAAAGGAAGGTGCTGAAGGTAGAAGTGACATTCAAAAATTGAGGTGTTTTCATTGTAAAAAAAAGTGGGGCACATGAAGTCAATGTGTTGCAGGAAAAATTTGTAAGAATTATCGGAGTACAGAAAAGCTCTGGAAGTAAAGGTATTGTGGGTTCTGAGGTTCAGGCACAGGAGAAACCAATGGTTTGTGTACAGGTGAAACAGGGAGAATCAGTGATAAGTGAAGAAGTGAGAATGTGTTCACAGTTTACTCAAGAGAATTCTGAAGAGCAGGTTGCAGAAATGTTTAAAGACTTTGTATGTGAAGGGAAAGTCTTTCCATGTGTACAGGGTGGAGTAGGTAAAGATGTTAAACTTTTGAAAGAGACACAGGGGCTAGTCAACCCTGTTAATGTTGCGGGATAGTGATATTTGTTGTTTAAAGGAAATGTTGCAGGAGAAGGTAATAAGTTGGGTTCATGGAGATGCTAAATCTATTCCATTGTGGAAGGTAAATTTAAAGAGCAAATGAAAGACTGGTGAAGTTATAGTTGGAGTGGTGGAAAAATTGCCCATTGCAGGGGTTCAATTTATTTTGGGTAATGATATAGCTGGATTGCAAATGATGCCTATGGTAGCTGAGCAGCATGTAGAAGTGTTTTCAACAGAAGTGCTACAGAAGAACATCCTGGATTGTTTCCTGATTGTGTTATAACAAGATCAAAGGCCCACAGGGAAGAACAGCACAAACAAGTTAAGCAGACAGTTCAAAGGCAACAAGAAGGTGTTGAAATCCAATTAGCTAGCACTGTATTTGATAACATTGTTCAGGAGGAAGTAATGCAGGACAGTTCAGTTGAAATATTTAACTCAAAGGAGGTTAGTGGAGTTACAGAAAAATGATTTGCAATTAAGACACTTATATCAGAAAGCTTATTCAGAAACAGAATAAAAATGCAATCCAGTATGTTACTATCTTTGAGGGAGTATTTTAATGATAAAATGGCGGTCAGATCATGTCTCAGCAAATGAAAGCTGGAGGGAGGTGCATCAGATTGTTATCCCATTAGAGTATAGAAATAAGATTCTGAGGATTGCTCATGAAATTTCAATGTGGGAACATTTAGGAATTAGGAAAACACAGGAAAAGAAGCAGAGGTTTTTTTTGGCCAGGATTGCATAGGGACATTGTCAAATTCTGTAGAACCTGTTATACATGTCAAATAACAGGAAAACCACAAGCAGTGATTAAATTGGCTCCTTTAATCCCAAGACCAGCATTTGAAGAACCTTTTACCAGGATCATGATTGATTGTGTAGGACCTGTGCCTAAGACTAAAAGTGGAAATCAGTATTTATTGACAATAATGGATGTTTCTCCTAGGTTTCCCAAAGCTATACCTTTAAGAAATGTTACAACTAAGAAGATTTTGGAGGAGTTAATTAAATTTTTCACACAATATGGCTTACCTAAAGAAATACATTCAGATCAGGGGTCAAATTCCATGTCATAGCTGTTTAAGGAAGTAATGAACAGTTTGGGGTTAAAACAGTTTGAGTCAACAGCTTATCATCCAGAGTCACAAGGAACTTTGGAAAGATGGCATCAAACTTTAAAAACTATGGTAAGAGCATACTGTCATGATTATGCACAGGACTGGAATACAGGAATTCAATTTTTGTTATCTGCTGTTTGAGATGCTCCTAATGCATCAACTGGTTTTAGCCCTTTTCAACTAGCTAAAGGTCATGAGGTAAGGGGACCACTGAAATTGATGGGTCAAAATTCAGAAACTACTCGCCTGGATTACGTACCAAATTTCAGGGAAAGATTGATCAGAGCATGTGAGCTGGCTAGGGAACATTTAAAGATATCACAACAAGTGATGAAAGTGAAAGTAGATAAGGCAGCTAAAATTCGCAGTTTTCACAAAATCTCAGTGCAGAAGAGGCCCTTTGGTCCATCGAGTCTGCACTGACATGTGAGAAACACCTGACCTACCTACTTAATCCCATTTACCAGCACTTGGCCCATAGCCTTGAATGTTATGACATGCCAAGTGCTCATCCAGGTACTTTTTAAAAAGGATGAGGCAACCCACCTCCACCACCCTCCCAGGCAGCGCATTCCAGACCATCACCACCTTCTGGGTAAAAAGGTTTCTCCTCACATCCCCCCTAAACCTCCTGCCCTTCACCTTGAACTTGCGTCCCCTCATGACTGACCCTTCAAATAAGGGGAACAGCTGCTCCCTATCCACCCTGTCCATGCCCCTCAATCTTGTACACCTCGATCAGGCCGCCCCTCAGTCTTCTCTGCTCCAACGAAAAAATCCAAGTCTATCCAACCTCTCTTCATAGCTTAAATGTTTCATCCCAGGCAACATCCTGGTGAATCTCCTCAGTTCTCCAGCTGTGGCCTCAACAGGTTCTATACCACTCCAACATGACCTCCCTATTTTTGTAATCTATGCCTCGATTGATAAAGGCAAGTGTCCCATATGCCTTTTTCACCACCCCACTAACATGCCCCTCTTCCTTCAGGAGATCTATGGACACACAAGCCAAGGTCCCTTTGTTCCTCAGAACTTCCTAGTGTCATGCCATTCATTGAATACTTCCTTATCAAATTACTCCTTCCAAAGTGTATCACCTCACACTTTTCAGGGTTAAATTCCACCTGCCCATTTGACCATCCCGTCTATATCTTCCTGTAGCCCAAGACACTCAACCTCACTGTTAACCACCCAGCCAATCTTTGTGTCATTTTTTTTTTACTTTGTTTCTGGAGAGAAAGTACTAGTTTTGTCACATGGTGATTCATTAAATGCAAGATGTATTGGGCCTTATAGGATTGAAAAGAAATTGGGTGAAATTATTTAATAAATACGCCAGATGGAAGAAAGAAGCAGGGGGTGTGTCATGTAAATATGCTTAAAAAGTACTTTGACAGGGAAGAGGAACAAAAAGGAGATATTAGCAATGGTGGATAAGAGGTAGAAGTGCAGGATTCAAATTGATTTTCCTCCCCTCCGCCATGAGAAATATTATAAATCCTCCCGCACTCAAAAATCTATCACAGATTTGCATAAGACGCATCACTGAATACAATCAGTTGCATTTTTGTAACGTCACCCAAAGATGGGAATTTCAAAACACACTGTTCCGTTTTTAATTTGTCAATGTTTCATTTGCCTGAATGATTTCTTCAACCTTGGGATCGTAAATTTTATAGTGTTCAATTCCAAAACGTCAAAACTGACATCTGGTCTCGTTCATTTGCCTAGCTGATTGAGTTGTCCAACTAAACTTCTGAGTTCCTCTTTTTCCGTTTCAGAAGCCACTGTATCTTTCTGGGAGGCCCTGCCACGACTAATTGCAATGCAACTGACGTTCTCGAAGTAGGATTGCTGATGTAAAAACGACGTGTGATCCACTCTGCCTGATTTCCAATCCAATGTACCTAAATGCTTCAGAAGCTGACTTCCAATTTTAAACTCCATTCCAAGCCTATTAATGACAATCACTTCAAATTCATTACTGCCGCCCAACAAAAAAAAACATCTACTTGCATCATAAAGATGCCTGCAAGTTCCCCTCCTTGGTGTCAATAAAACATTGCTGGGTCTGCTTTCAAATGAAGACAGCTCAACTTTAACAAAGAACTGACCTCAGAAATACCAAACTCTGGATACATCATTTAAACGGTATACACATTTATTTAGCTTCCACAGATTCCCTTCTGCTTTTGGCACCTTTCGGTGGATGGAGAAAAACTTCCCTTTTAAGTTGATGTCCTTGCAAAAAGGCAGCTTTAATATCAATGGACTTACATTCCCAAGCATTTGTAGCTAATAGAGCCCAAAAGATCTTCAGCATAACTTTTCCTGCCATAGGTGAATCTACTCTTACATCCCGGTCACCCAATTTTACTTCAAACCCTCATGCCACTAGCCTGGCTTTAGCTTTATAAGTCCTATCAGGAAGCACCTTTTCTGAGCATATCCATCTATGACAGAGCTGGTTGTCCCCTATCTGACACCTCTGTGTACACCCCAAATTCTTTCCATGTAGTTCTTGTTGCTTGACATCCTTTATTAATTTATCATCTAATTTGTTTGAAGCTACTAAGACTTCTCGATCACATGGGCTTCTGCTCCTTGTAGCATTACCAGTCTGTGCCATATTCCTTGACCTTATTAAGCTACCCCTTTTATCCAGTGCTCTATCATGCTCCAGACTGTTGCTGTTTGATCTCCCTCTCCAATTTATAGATGTTCTTTGAACCATTTGCAATCTCTTCCTAGAGGCATGTTCACTCCCAGACCTACTGTCTGAACTGATACTGCGTTTCTGTGCCTTTCATTTTTGTACTTCATGTTCCCAATCCATAGGCCTAATCTTCTGTCCTTTATCTTGTATGTTTAACCATTTTTATATTTTCCAGGGGCCTTCCCAGCTCTACCTAACAATCATCACATCCAGCCATTGACTGGCCCTTTCTGGCAGGTATGTAAATTTAGTGCCAGCTTTTGGCAGTTGTCCTCTGGGACAAATCACCTTATCTCGTTTGTCCGAATTATTGTCTCCATCTTCAGATACCCTGTCAACTTCAGCTACCTGGTCCTCACAATCATGCAACATATCGGTATGAGAAGTACATGGTTCCTCGTCACTTCCTACAACACTTTCTGGACCTGCAAATTTGTAATCCGCGCCAACTAACAAAGCTGGGTGTACCTGAATAGTCTGGTGTAACATAACTGTTTTACCATCTTTACCAGGCCTTTCCACTCATCAAGTCCTTTTCTTTTATAGTATACCATGTATCCCTGATTGAAAATAGTTCCTGATGGTCATATATTGTGTCTTAGAGCTCTCTGAATTCTTTCTGAAACTTCAAATTTAAGGAACGCTCTTCTACCCACTTGTAGTGCATTTAAATGCTCAGAAAAGGTAGAGTTAATCATAGTTCCCTCCCAAGCTGAGGGATGATCACTCAGCACTGAAGGAATTTTTGGGTTTCTACCAAAAACCAACTGAGAAGGACTACAGCCCCCAACCATCTGCAGTGAATTCTTGGCATGGACAGCCCATGCTAAAGCTGATGTTAATTTACAGCTTGATCTATCTGCTAATATTTTACGAAACATCTCATCTATCACCACGTGATTCCTTTCACACACTCCGTTACTAAAGGGACTCTCTGCTGCTGTATTCATAACTAATATATTCACTTTTTCACATATATCCTGGAACTCGTCGTTAGCAAATTCCCCCTCCTATTATCAGTGAGGAATTTCACTGATGGTCCCAATCCACTTCTCCATAATTATTTTCTTTTCTTTTTATGATTGTCGACTGGCTAAACCTTGTTGCCAAATCTACGAAATGTGAAATAAAAATGTTCTTTTCTTTATCTCACATCTTTAAATCTATTGCCGCAATGTCATTGAAATCCCTCATTAAGGGTAGACTCACTATTGGCCATGACAGTGACTTCTGCATTTTTTACATATATCACATCAATCGCTTATCTTCCCTATAATTTTAGTGTACTCTCCATCCCTCAGTAAAATTTTAATCTTTGGGAAGAAGGGTGGGCAAACTGCCGATGCAATTTTAACACAATTAGCTTTTTGTCTTCCAAATTCCTGTCCCCTGACGCTAATAACACTTCTTTAATGTCTTTAGTAGAAAAGTTAGGTTGCATTAAAGGAATACAGTAGTGTCCAGATTGCGTAAACTGTAAATCCACAGTGTTTCCAAATACAATGGCTTTGACATTCTCCCTGTCCAGCTTCATTTGTGCTTTCTTCATCGATGGCCTGTTGAACTGTAATGGTATTTCACTAGACACTATGCCCACGCTGATGAAATGATTGACTCCAGCTATCTTACAGGGAATCACTATCCTTTTAAAAGATTTTAGGGTATTAGTATCTCCAAATCTAAAACTGGTGGAACTCAAATTCTTTAACCTTATTCTGATCCTTGTCATTTAAAGGAGTCCAGGTAGCATTTTAATCAGTCTAGTCCACAGACTGTAGATGTGCATCCACTATCTAGCACCGTGAAGTTGGAGAACTCTGCCACCAAGACATTCATCACCGGGCTGAAACTTCTTGTGATTAATACAATACCCTCTCTTTGGTCAATATCTCCATCTTCTGTCTCATGTTTAATTTCAAACACCTTATGTCATTTTGGACAGTTCATTACATAATGATATTTTGAATTGCATCTAAAACACCAATTGACCACACCTTGGGTATTTCTGGAGCTCATTCTTTTGTTGTAATTCCTTAATTCTTTTCTCCTGCCATGATTGTCAAAGGTGTTTCTGTCCTCATGGTTTCTAGTTACAAATCTCCTTTCGTACTGATGCCTGCGTTCTGTTTTTAAATGGTCTCATCATTCCATTAACATTGTATCCTCCATTTTCTGTCTTACTGCCAAACGGCTCATTTGCACCATGAACGCTGCTGGCAAGGAACGTTTTCTGAGGATTAAAAAAATTTTTTTTTTAAAAAGAGCTTCTGACATCTGTTCTAGCAGTGTGTATCTTTCTGAAAACTTAACTCCTGTTAGAGCTAGAAGCCTGTACATATTTGATACTTTGGCACAGTCTAGTAACTTAAATGCCAGCACTGATTGGGGAATTTCTAGATGGAACTTTTGCAATCTTGCACATAGTCTACTGAATTCCATTATATAATCTTCTATGGAACCACCCTCCAACTTTCTGAATTTGCTTCGTAAGCACTTAATAAATCATTTTCAGAAATCATCCAGAAAATCTAATATCACCAAACCTTCATCTATGTCCAAATGCTCAGGCTCCAACTCCAAAAATACTTTCCATCTTATTTTGCTTTTGTATGGTAACGGAAGTGCCAAGGCCATTTTTCTTAGGCAAGGATGTAACCCATGTCCACATAGTTACTTAATTCTTCCATTGCTCACAGGGTCACAGGTCTCAGAAAACATCAGTGGGTAATCATACCCTGAAACTCTACATTTTGATTCAGCCATTTTTCCTTTTGAGTGACTCTAAACCACTCTGCTCTTAAAGTTAACTCAAAATATAGTCTTTTGTTTGAAGAAAGCTTAGTTTCCAATCTTTTACTTACAAGCAGTAATGATCCTCTGCTACCACTGTTAAGCTTCAATAGTTGTTTGGAAATGAAGACCAAAACCAAGACTGATTCCTTCTTTTATGGCCAGTTTTATTGCTGGCCATAAAACTCTCCACAGATAGAACTAGTCTCACCTGTTATCCCTTTTATACAACCAAATGGGTACTTAGGTGAACTAATAATTAGCAATTAAACTCCTTTAACTGTTTCCTTCCTCAACACCCCCTGCTGTTGGCACCAATCTGATCCACACCAGCCACCCAGCCAACTGGCTCTACCTAAGGAGTCCAAGTTGCTGTGGCAAGATAAACTTTAAAATGCATGTTGTAGTCTGGAGCTATGATTAGTGATGGTAGAGGCTCTAATTTCCTTCCATCATACGGCTGATCAGGAATCTCTCCCACTTTTACCCCCTGACACATGTTGGAAGGATTGACAAGTTGATACTCAACCTGTTTGGCTGTTTGGCACACCTTCCTTGGCCATCAAGTCCTGGAGTGGAATTTGAACCTGGAGCTTCTAGCTCAGAGGCAGGGATGTTAGCCATTGCACCATAAGACCTCCTAGTTTATGACTGTTGCAAATAATGGTGTGTCAGACTTGCATTTGAATCCTAAAACACTGGCCTGTACTTTTGCCATGATGGAGAGCTTCTCCTTCATTGCCAAAATCCTGGAAATGGATGAACATTCTAAGTCCCACCCCCGAACCCAGCATTTCCCATCTTTGCTGGGGCGGGACTGGAGTTGGGCCAGGGTTCATGCATGTGCAGTTCGTGGAGGAAGCTGGCCAATTAAATCACCAGCTGCTTCCACTGAAGTGGGATTTTGGAAGACCAGGGGTATGGAATCTGGAATGTATTTTATGTGAATTAGAACAGGTAAGGGGAGTTCTGAACTTGGTGGATTCATTTAGACAGCCAGGGAACCCCTGGTAAGACACTATTTGGGAGAGTTAAGGCACCCTTTGCAATTGTTAAAAGTGAACATGATTATGCACTCTTTCTGCACAAATTCATTGGCATTGTCAAGGTATAAAAGAGCTTTCCAGGAACTGTCCAGCTGTCAAATCTATCCAGGAAGTGTGAAACCTATCAAAGCTACTCAGGAAGGGTCAAAGAATTGTCCAAGAATACTAGGTAATTTGGCATGGAGGGGGTATGGGCAAAGGGATGGGGCGGGGGGGGGGTGCTAAATTGGCTTAGGGTATTAAGTTGGCATAGGAGTGTGGAGGCCATGGGGAGTGGTTGGGGAGCATGGGTTAGCATGGATGGAGCATAGGAGTTTTCTGCGGGGTTGAGAAGTGAGGGCTGGAGGGGTGTCTTTGTTTTATTATTTTTATTTATTCCAACAGTGCCGAAGCACAGAGCAGGCCTTGTGCCCAGCTTGCCTCCACACCCAGCAGATTTGTTCAGGGATCGCCTGTCCCGACTCCTGTTTCAGCCCACCCCACACCAAAAACCCCATGTGCGGGCAGCCATTTTTAAAGCTCGGGTTCGCCAAGCCAGGAAATCTCCCGACTCAGCAAACCTGACCCGAGGATGAAAATCTGGGCCACTGAGCCAGGGTCACAACTGTAATTTGAATTTTAGCCCTCAATGTCTGTAAGGTAAACCTAAGAGTTAGTAGACTGAAAAAAAGGTCTATTGTTCAGGGGCTGGCTTTGCTGAACATATTCCCTCATTAGAAGAATGAATAATACTGCCTTAAATATATATTTAAAACAACCCTCGAATTACAGGCGGTTATCTCTGCCAAAACATTTAGATCCACAGATTCCCTACAGACCCTATTGTATTTCTCTATTAATCTAACTAAATTTTGCCTATATTACTTGCTTCATTCTGGCACTCAAATAGTCTACCTTTTAGTGGTCTATGGTATGAAATCCACATCATTGACCTGCATGAGTAATGGAACAATCAGTTTGTCCCAGGCCAGGGAAATGCAGCTGTTAGTGCCATTGTCGTCGTTAGACAAGCTTACTCAAATTCTTCCTGAAATGGTTCTTGGCTTCATTAAGGAATCGTTTCGATTCCAGAGCTATTGCCAAAATTGAAGCTACTATTGGTGACAATACAAAGTGACAATGGTACCCAATGGGTGAAACTCCTCCTGTTAATCTTTTACAAAATAAATAAATTGCATTTATGCAGCACTTTTCATGACCTGATATCCCAAGCCACCTCTAAAGCAGTTAAATACTTTTGAAAAATAATCACTGTTGTAAGGAAACATGGCAGCCAATTTGTGCACAACAAGATTTCACAAAGAGCAATGACATAAATTATCAGATTATCTGATTTAGTGATACTAGTTGAAGGAAAGATATTAACCAGGGCACTGGGACAACTGTTCTGTACTTCAAATAGTGCATGGGATCTTTTACGTCCACATGAGATGGAAGATCAAAAAGACAACCCCTCCTACAGAGCAGCACACCCTCAGTACTGCACTGAATTGTATGCCTGAATTAATGTGCTTAAGTCATTGGAATTGGACTTAATCCACAACCGTCTGAAGGAAACGTGCTACCACCTGAGCTAAGGGCAATGACTAAAGTTGATGTGAATATAAAAAGGGACATCTTAATTTTAACAAAAAAGTTGAGTACAAAGTATCAACAGGAGAATTCCTTTGGTGTTTCTTATTGATAGAAGGTAATAGAAAATAACAGATTGTTGTGGGTGGGGTAAAGGCACGTGTACATAGATCATATATATATTCAAAAATTAAGAAAGATCTTATTAAACTACAAAATATATCTTAATGTTTAACAGATATGTCTAATTGATAGGTGGGAAACATGATTAAATGTACCCAATCTGCTCAGATTTAATCTGCTGAACAGGAAGATATAAACATTCAAATGGGAGAAGCATTGGCAAAATACATAATTATTTAGATAATACATTTGCTCTACCAGTGAGACAGATCTTCTGGTGTCATGTCCACTTGATAAGATTAGAAATTATATAACCGCATTTAAATTAAAGTGAAGAATATTAAATGAACCAAACGTACATAAATGAGATCAAAGTCAGGTCCATATGCAATTTCAACCCCTGTACCGACCCATCAATCACCTCCTGCACGCTCCCATCAATCACCCCCTGTACCCTCTCATCAATCACTCCCTGTACCGACCCATCAATCACCGCTTGTACCCTCCCATCAATCACTCGCTGTACCATCCATCAATCACCGCCTATACCCTCCCATCAAAGACCCCTTGTACCATCCATCAATCACCCTTGTACCCTTGCAACAATCACCTCCTTTACCTTCTCATCAATCACCCCTGCAGCATGCCAATCACTCCATCACCCCCTGTACCCATCCATCAATCACCCCCTGTACCATCCATCAATCTCCCCTTGTACCCTTGCAAAAATTACCTTTTACCTTCTCATCAATCACCCCCTGTACCCTCCCATCAATCACCCCCGTACCCCCACATCAATCACCCCCTCTACCCACCCATCAATCATCCCCTTGTACTCTCGCATTAATCACCCCCTGTATCCTCCCATCAATCACCCCCTGTACCCCCACATCAATCACCCCTGCAGCTTGCCAATCACCCCCCATCCTCCCCATCAATCACCCCCCCCAAGTAGACTCCCATCAATCACCCTGTGTACTCTCCTATCAATCGTCCCGCTGTACCCTCCTATCAATCACCCCGCTGTACCCTCCCATCAATCACTCACCATACCCACCTATCAATCATCCCCACTATCCTCCCAAACATCACCCCCTAAAACTCCGCAGTTCTGCCACATCCACATAAGCAGCAAGTAATAGACAGGGGTAAGTGATTCCACAACCAGACCTAAGATCTGCAGTCCTGCCACATCCAGTCGTGAGTGCTGGTGGACGATTAAACAACTCACTGGAGAAGGAGGCTCTAAAAATATCCGCATTCTCAATGATGGAGCAGCCCAGCACATCAGTGCAAAAGATAAGGCTGAAGCATTCGCAACAATCTTCAGCCAGGAGTGCCAAGTGGATGGTCCATCTTGGTGTCCTCCGGAGGTCCCCAGCATCACAGATGCCAGTCTCCAGCCAATTCAATTCACTCCATGTGATATCATGAAATGGCCGAAGGCAAGAGACACTGCAAAGTCTATGGGCCGGCAATAATACTGAAGACCTGTGCTCCAGAACTTGCCATGGCTATAGCCAAGCTGTTCCAGTACAACTACAACACTGGCATCTAACTGAAAATGTGGAAAATTGTCTAAGTACAGTCTGTACACAAAAAAGCAGGGCAAATCCAAATTGGCCAATTATCGCCCCACCAGTCTACTCTCGACCATCAGTAAAGTGATGGAAGGGGCCATCAACAGTGCTATAAAGTGGCAATTGCTTAGCAAGAACCTGTTCACTGATGCTTAGTTTGGGTTCTCCCAGGGACACTTGGCTCCTGACCTCATTACAGCCTTGGTTCAAACATGGACATAAGTGTTGAACTCCTGAGGTGAGGTGAGGTGAGTGTGACTGCCCTTGACATCAAGGCCGCATTTAATCGAATGTGGCATCAAGGAGCCCTAGCAAAATTGGGGTCAATGGGAATTGGGGGGAAAACTCTCTGCTGGTCGGAGTCATACCTAGCACAAAGGAAGATGGTTGTGGTTGTTGGAGGTCAATCATCTCAGGCCCAAGACATCAGTGCAGGAATTCCTCAGGAGAGTGTGTCCTAGGCCCAGCCATCTTCAGATGCGTCATCAATGACCTTCCTTCCATCATAAGGTCAGAAGTGGGGATGTTCGCTGATGATTGCACAATGTTTGGCACCATTCGCGACTCCTCAGATACTGAATCAGCCCATGTCCAAATGCAGCAAGACCTGGACAATATCAAGGCTTGGGCTGACAAGTGGCAAGTAACATTCGTGCCACACAAGTGCCAGGCAATGGCCATCTCCAACAAGGGAGAATCTAACCACTGCCCCTTGACATTCAATGGCATTACCATTGCTGAATGCCGTAATATCCACATCCTGGGGGTTTCCATTGACCAGAAACAGAACTGGACCAGCCATATAAATACTGTGGCTACAATAGCAGGCCAGAGGCCAGGAAACCTGTGGCGAGTAACTCACCTCCTGACTCCCAAACCCTGTCCACCATCTACAAGGCAAAAGTCAGAACTGTGATGAGTGCAGCTCCAACAACACTCCTCCCAATCACCCCCTGTACCCTCCCATCAATAATCCCCAGTACCCTCCTATCAATCAGCCCCCTACTCCCATATGCACCCCTGTACCTCCCATCAATCACCCCCGTACCCCCCCAATCACCCTGTTCCCTCCATCAATCACCCTCCTGTACCCACCCATCAATCACACCCTATAGCATGCATCAATCACCCCCTGTACCCTCCCATAAATTACCCACTGTACCCACCCATCAATCACACCCTGTAGCATGCATCAATCACCCCCTGTACCCTCCCATAAATTACCCACTGTACCCACCCATCAATCACTCCCTGTAGCATGCATCAATCACCCCCTGTACCCTCCCATAAATTACCCACTGTACCCACCCATCAATCACCCTGTACCTTCCCATAAATTACCCACTGTACCCACCCATCAATCACCCCCTGTACCTTCCCATAAATTACCCACTGTACCCACCCATCAATCACTCCCTGTACCCTCGCATGAATCTCCCCCTGCACCCCCAATCAATCACCCCTGAAGCCTCCCATCAATTAACTCCTGTATCCTCACATCAATCACCCCTGCAGCCTGACAATCACCTCCTCCATCCTGCCAATCATCCCTGTACCCTCCCATCAATCACCCTCAGGATTATCCCATCAATCACTCCCTGTATCCTCTCATCACCTCCTGTACTCTTCCATCAATCGGCCCTGTCCCATCCTCCCATCAAACTCCCCCAAACCCGCCGCACCCTCCCATCAATTACACCCTTCCGTCACTTCCTGTAAATTACCGCCGCTTCCCTGCGCTCTCTACCCTTGCCCCCGAAAACCGTTCTTATTGAAAGTTCTTCCATCTCGAACTGATTAGCCAATCGGAACGCTGTAAAACTGTGCGACGGAACAGCCAATCAGGACACTGAAAGAACAAGCAATCAAGGCAGCGAAAAGCTGAGCCATTGACAAATGGTTTGGCTCCAATCAACCGCCAGGAGCCAGTGTCCTGAGCGCCCGGAGAATCGCGCAAGCGCAGGATAAAAGTGAGGGCTCGCGCTCCAACCGCCCAAATTCAAATTGCAGCGCGAGGCCCCGGCAATGGGCTTAAGGTTACGTGTAGCAACCTCCATGGCCATCGGCTTCGGGATTAGGTGCAAGGGAAGGAGGCGAGAAAGCCTCCAAGGATAGGGGCATCGTTACAGGGTAAGGGGAGAAGAACAAAGTTGACGTTTCGAGTCCTGATGACCCTTCAACAGAACTAAGTAAAAATAGGAGGGGTGAAATATAAGCCAGTTTATATTTCACCGCTCTCCTATTTTTACTTAGTTCTGTTGAAGGGTCATCAGGACTCGAAACGTCAACTTTGTTCTTCTCCACGGATGCTGCCAGACCTGCTGAGTTTTTCCAGGTATTTGTTTTTGTTTTGGATTTCCAGCATCCGCAGTTTTTTGTTTTTATCTCATTCTGGGCTGTTTTGGGAATCTTACTGGAAATTGGTGCCAATTCCCAGAGTCTGCCTCATACCACGTTCTGCATTGTAGATGTGGACCTCTTCAATGGTCCTATCGTCAGCACCGAATGAGAACAGACCATCTCCATCATCTGTCTGTGAGACCAATGCTCCTCAATCATTGACCTTGAGCCCTGGAGATCTTAGTCTTGGAATCCTCAGTTGAGTTTTCCTTGTCATCTATGGGGAGAGGCAAATGTCTTCTCAAATTACCGCCCCCCCCCTGCCCTGATCCTCCTATTTACTGCTGCTCTGTGGCCCACCCAGTAATATCCCCACCTTCCTGACGAGTGTATCTGGACTGTTGAATGTCTTTGGGAAATTAATTTATTTAACTTCAATCAGTAAGGTTCTTGAGCATTGATGTCAATACCATTGGCTTATTAAGCATACAGTACATAGAATAATAATTTAACATTGTGTGAAAAGGCAGGATTTACAACCAGAGTTGATCATGTTCAGTTGGGGACTTAAACATGTAAAAATGTTGAGCTCCGTATCTTAAGCTCTCACAAATTCAAATACTCATGACAAATGGCCTGTCTTATACATTTCTTACTCAACAAATGACAAGCACATAAAGGTTTTAGGAGAGTTGTCCCAAGGCTTGGTTAAAGAGGTACCATCTTAAAGAGAAACTATGAAGTGGAAAGATGGAGCAGTTTAGGGAAGGAAGTCCAGAGCTTAGAGCCTTGGCAGCTGAAGGCACAACTGCCAGTGGTGGGCTGATGAAACTGGGAATGTGTAAGAGTCCAGAAGGTTCGAGGAGGTTGCTGAATTAGGGAAATGCGATGGAGAGATTTAAACACTGATAAGTTTGAAATTGAGGTGTTGCCATATTGAGTGCCAGTTTAGGCCTGAGCACAGAGGTGATTGGTGAACGTTACCTGGGGTGAGTTTGGAAACAAGCAGCAGAGTTCCTCAATTAAGAGAAAGTGGGGGCAGGCTATTGAGTTGGATGATCAGCTATGATCGTAATGAATGGCGGAGCAGGCTCGAAGGGCTGAATAGCCTACTCCTGCTCCTAGTGTCTATGTTTCTAAGACAGCAAAATTATGCAATTGAAATGGACACAATTGTACCACCATAACTTGTAGCAAATCCATCTAAAGCAACTGGTTTTAGCATTGTGACATCCTTCCACACAATCTTAAAAGCACCAAGGCATTGAGCTCCTGACATTATCAGAGGGGGCAGAGCCAGGAATTACATATCAGAGAGGCAGACCCTAAAATTGTCACCCAAGGGTCCAGAAACTGACACCTGCCATACCCTAACCTGAAAGTGACACCACCGGATTGACCAAAAAGGATGAGATCTCTGAAACCGGAAATTATGTGACCCAGTGTAGGATTTGAGGATTAATTGATCAGTTTTAGGGATTTTTCCCAACAACAAAATGCTGGAAACACAGGTTCAGTGAATATGGCTTGGAATGTGTGCAAATGTGTCAGTGAGAAAGTGACCTGGTGAAAGGACATAGTCCCAGCCTCATAATCCAACAAAACTCGGATCCTGCTCTTTGGTGGAAACTGTCGGATGAAAATGGGCTGGTTATTGTGAGAAGCTCTGAGAAAACTACCACCATAAAAGCATAAAGACCATGAGTTACTGTTGTTGCCAAGATGCGAATTTAGTTCTTCCCTCTCCACATTCCCACACACAATCCCTATTCGCCAGTAATCCCCATTAGTCTCCACGTCCCAGGAATGAGATCCTGAGGAGAAGCTCTGGAAGCAGAGGACTCGGGGATGATGTTTAAACCTCTCTGGATGAGGTGGGTAGAGCTGTTCCTGTTGGGTCCATGTTACTGATCTCAGATCATCAGACAGAACCAAGTTGCAGTTTGCTGTCTTTGGATCCAGGCTCAATGTCCTTTTCCCTAGAGAGGAGAGAAGAGATTGGTTAGACAGGGTTATTCCACTCAGATCAATGACTGACAGCTGAAGGATAGGAGTGTTAGTATTTCCCAGAGACTGCCGGCCCATATTACCTGTTAGACTGTATTCTTCCCATGTTAAATAAATGGCCTTCAATCAGAATCCCTGTTAAATAGCAGTGTCTGGTCACAGTGCTGTACACCAGTGAAAACACTGCAGTGAAAACACTGCAGTGAGACACACAGTAGCAATCAGTTTAGTCACACTGTGGCACTGCACACACGTTCCCTCAGACACATTGGACACAGCTCCACAATCTTAGCATGATGGGATACACAGCTCACAGGATTGTGTCCCTGGTTCTACCTCTCCTGTTACTGTCCCATCCTGGATATAACTTGATTAAAGTCTCCATCGGTTTACACACAGCGGTGAAGATCCAGTTGTGAATTACAATGAATCTGATACTCCCTCTGTACATTAAACTGTTCCTCCCTGTTTATCCTGAATTCACCAACACCCACTCCAGCCCTGGGTCCCATTCAGAGTTGTGAAGAGGAAACAGGTACAGGAATTTGAATCTCAAATCCCTCACACTGAATGAGGAAACATTATAGAAACAGAGTTAAATAGAAACAGAAAACAAGAGGGTTAAATAGAAATTAAAATCAGTGTGATTGTCGTTTAAGATTATAAACAAACCTTGGGATATTCCTACTTTACTGATCCCTGTCGACAGCTGGAGGATGTTCTGTGGGATAGGGGCTGCCCCAGAGGAGCTGGGTGGGGAAGAGGGCCTCTGTATTCGGTGTAAGCTGGCACTTTAAACAAGGCACACCATGATTGTGAATTGTGACGCAGCGAGGTTTGGCCTTCATATTACTCAATGGTGGGTTATACATTCTATTCTTATATATTCTATATTACAATAGTTCAATGGTGGGTTATATATTCCATCCTTGTATATTCTCCATTACAATAGTGACTACACTTCCAAAATAGAATTTCATTGGCTGTAAAGATCTTTGCGTTGACCTAAGGTTGTGAAAGGCAATATACAAATTTTGTTTTTATACTTTGCTTTTTAATGACACTGACACTCCTGTGACGGATGATGTCCTTTTAAGAGACACTGATTGACAGTGTGTAACCCTGTCCCTGCCTGATCCATGCTGGGTGAAGCTCTGGCCCATTACAGTGGGGAATGTTTAAAACAGGTGTCACTGGAGACAGAGGATTAATCTCAGGCTCCTGATCCACATACATACACAGGGAGCTTATATTAAAGTTCAGGGATATTCCCAGCTGTCTGAACACAACTAACCCGACCTGCTCGCAGTCCCTTTATATTGGAGAAAAGCTGCATGTTCTTACTGATGATTTCCAATATGTCTGAGTGGCACTTTTCCCATTCATTCAGCCTCTTCTGGATAAGTTGAGATATATTGGACAGGTTCAGGGCGAGCACTGGAACATCTGGGCCTGTGAGTCTCTGAGTCTCAGTCACTCTGTAATGAAAGAGGAGAGAATGTTTTTATCAGTGGGAACATTTCAGATCAGAAACCTAAAGGGGAATGAGTGACCAGTGTAACCACCTTCTAATGCTCAGACTACCACCCTGCTGTAACCCATCCTGAAAATGGCACAATCCCAGGATTTACAGTCTCACTGCATTCACACTTATCTCCATAAGTGCGGTGAGATCCTACTTTGCTGCCACTTCAGCTCAGTTTGTGATTTTCAAATCTCTGTTCAATCCAGTTTCTCTGTACTGGAGCCTCATCTTTCCATTATTAATAATGATTACCCTGAGGGTCTCCAGATTATGCTCCCCCTCTCTGCAGGAACACACACATTACAATCATGTGAAGTGAGAAGAAGGAACAGCCTCCCAGGGACCTGTGGCCAGTGGGATTCCCTCACACAGGGCTGGATTTTGCCAAGATTATCAGGTCTCTGACATTGATCTTAATTCCGGGTGGGGTACCCTGAAGTGGTCATGGAGGGCGACATTGTGATCATCCAGGAGGCTCTTCATTAAGGACGATGGGCAGACCAGGGAACCAGGAGGCTCCACAACGATGTTTGATCAGCAGCCCCACAGGGAGAGGTGGGTGCTGCTGATGTAGGTAGGAGAATGCAAGAGCATCTTGAGATGGATGTGCTTTCTGTTGACACTTCTGAAGGAAGTGTCAACAATAAGTGTCACCATAACTGCCAGACCATCATTGTGGAGGAGGTACGAACAGAACGGCCTGATTCAGCAGTTATGACCCTCTGATACCTGTGGCTCTGGGAGAGGGTAGGATTTAGCAGAACCCTTGTTAGACTCCTGGCCTGCTGCCAGAACCTGCCTTTAGGCAAGAGCTGGGCTTTAACCTCAGCAGGAGTGCCTGCGTGCTTCAGAAAAATTCCAGTGGCTTCACCAATTTCACCCCAGATGAGTGAGTGGCTCAAAGCAGTCAGACACTGCCTAGGCAAGATCACTCAAAGATGGGAATCGCATTGGGAAGCTCTCCCGACATCAGATTCTCTAATTTTGCTCCCGGTCCTGTCTCTAAACTCGTTTTTGTGGGACTGGAAAAATTCAGCTTTGAGTGTCTCGTGACATGGACATTCTGGGAAATCTCAACTCGTATTTGTATGTGGATAGAATAAGCCAATTACAATGCATTTTACTGTCACTGTGACACTGGGACTTACCCCTCTCCTCCTTTTCTCAGTGGGCTGGTTGATAGAACAAGCCAATCACACAGCACTTACTTAACCAATGGGAGAACTGTCACAGACTCACATGGAGCCTTTAGGAAGCCGCTGTCAGAGCTTTGCAGCTTTCTCTCCCTCTCTCACTTTCTGTCTAACAGGTTCCTGAGATACTGTACATGGAACAGCCCATGTCCATCCTCAACAACAACAACAAAAGCAACCTGCATTCAAATAGCACCTTGAACACAGTGAAATGACCCAAGGTATTTCATAGGAGCATTATCAGATAACTTTTGATCTACCTTAATATCCAAATTTTATGTTAAAGAAGTAGGATTTAAAGAATACTGAGGGGATCAGAGGCAGGTGAAGAAGTTTAGGGAGGGAATTCCAGAGTTTAAAGCAAAGGTAGCTGAAGGCACGGTTGCCAATGCTTGGAGAAGAAAGAGAATGCACAAAAGGCCATAATTGGAGGAGCACAGAGATCTCTGAGGGGCTGAGAGTTTGTGAAGTTACAGGGGTAGAGATAGGAAAGGCCATGGTGGGAATGGAAAACAAGGATGAGAATTTCAAATGGCTAGGATATGGGCAGCAGCATTTTAAATCAGCTGAAGTTAATGGAGAGTGGAAGATGGGAGGCCAGCCAGGAGAGAATTGTAATCGTTGAGTCTGGAGATAGCAAAAGAATGGACGAGGCTTTCAGTAACAGATACGTTGAGGCCGGAACATTGATGGGCAATATTACAAAAATGGGAGGAGGAGATTTTGGTGACGGAGAGAGCATGAAGTCAGGAGCTTGGCTCAGGGTCAAATAAGATGCTGAGGTTGCGAACAGTTTGGTTCAGCCTCAGACCAAGAACGAGATTGGAATCAGTGGCCAAGGAATGGAGTAGGTAGCACATGTAGAATCTCCCATTTCCCACAGGCTGTCTGAGCCAATAACCCCTCAAACCACAGTTAAACATCGCTAAATATTCCCACCGTTTGAAAGCACCTTATCTGGGAAGGTTTCCAAGCTGTGATTCTACTTTCACTCTTCTCCCAGATACCGGGGAATGTTCTCAATTAGCAGCGGGTACTTTATGACCGAGAGGAACTTACCTGGAAAGGAGCTGCTTCGAGTTCTGTGAATAAAGAGAGGAGATCAAATTAGTCAATGAACAAGCCAACTCCCAATGGAATCAAACAGTGAATTTGGGACTGAGAGGAAAGAGTTCAGTCTGTAACAGTAGGTGGGCCAGTCACAGGAATGAGGAATAATCTCACATTTCACTGCACTCCATCCTGGGGCATCATCAACACCCCGAGGGCAGGGCTGACGCGGCAGCTAATGTTGGGCCCTATCAATAATCTTCAAATAATTCAGCCTCTCAGAAACCCAGTTCCCCAGCTGTGACCCTGTTTATATTGAAGATATACCTGAATAAAGGAGAGAGGGTCCTTCTTTACCAGGCTCTGGGTTTCATCATCTATTAATGTAATCTGTTCCATCCTCTTGTTTAATAATTCAGAACAGCTTCTAATCTGAGAGAGAACTTGGAGCCCCTCCTCATCGATCAGTTTGAGTGTGAATTCTTCATCTTCTCCCAGCTTTCTCCTCCATTCAGAGAAGCTCTTCAATAACTTTCCTTTCAGCTCATTGATTTGTGTCTGAAACCCAAAACAACTCGTTACAAACTGCCCTTCCACACAGCTATTACCCTGAGCACTCGGCACTTTCCTGGGATGTGATCCCTTCTCCATCATGTGTTGGGGGGTGGGTGTGTATTGGGAGAGAAAACAGAGTTTAACCAGTGTTGCTTTAAGTTTAAAATAGCACTGTATTTAGACTGTGTGTTGCACTGCCACCTGATGCATTCACACCTGGAGTGATGGCTCTAGTTTTCATATTCATACCTTGTGAAGACGATCAAGATTCTGGAGAGTACAGTGGCCAGATGACATGTAATTTAATGCATTTTAGTTCTGAAGATTGGCTCCAGGAGGAAGGTGATTTAGAGAAAGGCAGGCTGAGAGGGATGTGGTTTGAGGTGTCAAAATGATGGAGGGATCATTGGGTGAGGTGCTAGAGATATGATGGTAGCACTAGAGGATCTGTGTATAAAATCCATAAACACAGAGTTAGGTTAGACACCAGAATCCTAGATCTCTGGAACAGATTCACTGAACATGTGGGTATGGCATCACTGCCACCCATTAAAAGGAAATGGGGGATGAATCTTCCTTTGTTCTTTCAATTCAGGAATCGTTCCTTAGATTGGAAAACTGCACATGTTACTTTCTATTTAAGAAATGTCAGAAACTGAAAGCAGGGATTTAAAGACTGGTTAGCCAAACATCCATTGTCAGGAAATTACTTAGCTCAGATTTTCGTGGGGGCTTGTGGAAACCTGACCCATCCGTGACTTTGCCCAGTACTTTTGTCTTTTCATACACAGGTGGCGTTCACAGTGCATTTTGCAAGCCATGATGGAATGCATCAGGCGTGCGTGTGCAGAGCGGTCAGTAAGAAGGTGTGCCTCCATTCTCCAACACAGTATGCCAGCTCCCAACCTTAGCCCCTTATATTCGGTCACCCTTCAGCTTTCATTTTTTTCCCAAGAGAAAAGAGACCCAGTCTGTCGATCCTGCCCTGATGTGTACCCCACACATTTCTGGAATCTGACTAGTGGAGCTGAATTTTCAATGACCTGTGGAGGTTGGGAGGCCTCAAAATGGGAGGGAAATCCCATCGGGTAGGCTCCATGACATGTTCTTGCCGCCAAGGGATTATGCAGGAGGTGGGGTGATGTCAGGAATGATTATCCACTTGGCTGTGGTTTATGTCTAATTAAACCCTTCCATGCTTAAGGACAGTGTCCCAGTGCTGACTGGATTTTCCAGCTGGCTCACAGGGTACCCATTGTGTCAGGAGGCCGTTGTTGAAACAGTGATTAACTCCCAGTGGCAGGGTGGGTACACATTGGGAGGTTCCATCAACATGGAAGGCACCTCTCCAAAGATTGCGCACAACTGTAGCAGTGCCCCTTACTGTGGGGGCTTTCCCCTTCACATCTGTCTCCTGTAACACTTCTGGCCCTCTTATTGTGGCTGAAACTAGGAATGGAGGCACCCTCGCACCTCCTTACATGCTTCAGCAACTCTGATGGTGTGGCTGCTGATTTTTCACTGCTGGACAGCCTCCTTACTGGCTCCCCTATCTTGGAAGCACACCCTTAATTGGACGGGTCACTGGAGGCTGCCACTTAATTGGCCATCTCCTCCACAATCTGCCTCTGGGCCCTGCCACGGGCATTTGTGGATTCTTAACCTGCATTTCGTCACGATGACAGGATTGGTACCCTGGAACGAAAATCCTGCCGGTCATCGATTTTTGGGTCCTCATATAGTCACTGTATTTATTAACAGATGGGATAAGGGCATGGAGAGCTACATATGTCCAAGTTTGCCGATGACACAAAGATAGGCAGCATTGTAAACAGTGTAGCTGGCAATGTAAAATACAAAGAGATATTGATGGATTAAGTGAATGGACAAAATAGTTTTCGGTATAGGCAAGTGTGAGATCGTCCACTTTTGAAAAGACAGACAGCCTGGAAAAAGAGGAGGAGTCACCCTGAAAGTAAAGAATGACATAAGGATAGTCACGAGAAAGGATCTTGTTTCAAAAATATGGGTAGAGATTAGGAATAGTGAGGGTCAGAAAAAGTTGGTGGGGTTAGTTATTAGGCCTGTAGTTGTACAGTTGGACAGAACATTAAACAATAATAAGGCAAAATAATAATTGTTGGGGACTTTAATCTTCATATAGACTGGACTAATCAAATTGGCAAAGGAGGTCTAGAAGTTGAGTTTTAGAATGTATTTGTGATAGTTTCCTGGAACAGAATGTGATGACATTCATGAGGAATTAAGTTATTTTAGATCTAGTATTGTGAAATGAGGCAAGGTTATGTGCAAGCTCATATTAAAAATCCGGTGGGAAAAAGTGATCGTAATACAGTTGAATTCCATACTAAATTTGAAAGTGACATATGCCAATCCCAAACAAAAATCACTAGGTTGATTCCTGGGATGAGACGATTGCCCTACGATGAGAAGCTGAATAAATTGGGCCCATACTCTTTGGAGTTTTGAAGAATGAGAGGTCATTGAAACATATGAGATTCTGAAGGGGCTTGGCAGGGGAAACACTGAGCAGTTGCTTCCCCTGGCTGGGGAACATGATGGGCAAAGTCTCAGGATAAGGGACCAATTGTTTAGAACTGTGATCAGGAGAAATTTCTTCACTCGAAGGGTTGTGAATCTTTGGAACTCTTTAGCCCAGAGGGTTGTGGATGCTCCATCTTTGAACATATTTAAGGCTGAGATAGACAGATTTTTCTTACTTGGAATCAAGGGAGAGGGGGAACAGGTGAAAAAATGAAGTTGAGGCAGAAGCTTAGCAATGATTACATTAAATTGTGGGTCAGGCTCCAAGGGCCATGTAGGCTATTCCTATTTTGTATCATCTTCTGTTGAACCTGAAAAGGATAGAAACTGGTACTTTCTAAATGTTGAACAGCTAGAACCAATGGAGGTCCAAAGTGACTTAAGAGGTCCATATATGTAGATCATTAAAATATTATGGACAGGTACAAAAAATAATCAAAAAGCCCACTGAAACGCTGATCTTGATATCTAGATTAGAATGCAAGGATGTAGAAATCATTTCACAGATGTACAAAGCCCTGGTTAGACTGCACCTGGAGTACTGTGAGCAGTTCTGGGCACAACACCTTAGGAAGGATATATTGACTTTCGTGACAGTGCAGCATAGATTTATTAGAATGACCTGAATGAGGAGAGTTTACACAAACTAGGGGCTGCATTTCACATGCCCCTGCCAGGTGTGTTTTCAGCAGGAGGGTATCTAATATGGGGCAAGTGTCCATCCCACCCACCTCTGAGCTCACCCTCATAATCCAGGCGGGTGCTGAAATTGGCAGCCCGCCCACCATATTTAAATAATTTAGGCTTGTTACCAAGCCAATTGCTCATGATAATACACTGCCCACACCATAAAACATTTGGCTTGGGCAGGAGTGGGCAGCCTGATTGTTTTTTTTTAAGAAATTCTTCAACGGGCGGGAAGAAAGGGGGCATCTCCATTTGAGGGGTACGCTTTGCAGATTAATGGGGGGGGAGTCCAGCCCCCAAGACAGAACGCTCACTTCATACCCGCCTGCTGTCTTAAAATCACCACCCCACCCCGACCCACCCCCCCCACCCCTGCCTAAACCCTCCCTGCCCAAGACACTGGATTTACCTGTTTCTGGGGAACCTTGGGCCATCGTCTGCTTCTCCATTGCAGTCCCAGCAGCACCCACGAATGTGTTCTTGGTGCTGTCAGCCAGTCAGATTGGCTGGTAGCTCCCAAGGGCAGGATTTGTTCCCCAGTGAGGGCTGGAAGTCTCACTGCCCCTATTTAGCCTGCCCGCAAAGCATTATGACTGTGGGGCAGGCTGAGTTGGAGTGGATTGGCTCCATACTGATTTCCTAGAATTTAGGAGATTAAGAAGTGATTAGATTGAAGTTCTCAAGAAATGAGTAGATAGAGAGAAATTGTTCCGCTGGTCCGGGAATCTAGGATGAGGGCCATAGTTTAAAGATTAGGGCCAGGCCTTTTAGGAGTGAAGTTAGGAAACACATCTACACAGTGTGGTAGAAGTTTGGAACTTTCTCTTTTGTGAACTGTAGATGGTGCTAGCTCAATTGTGAATTTTAAATCTGAGACTGACAGACTTTTGCTAATCAGGGTTTTTAAGAGTTCGGTGCAAAAGTAAGAATATGGAATTAGGTCATAGATTAGCTGTGATCTCATTGACAGGCAGAACAGGCTGAGGGGCTAAATGGCCTCCTCCTTTCCTATGTTCCTGTGTAATTTCCTAGACTTTTGCCTGAATTCGCTGTAGGTTTCAGAGTGAATCCAGTTCTGCTTTCTCCTACCTTTATTTCAGCTTCTATTCTCTCCAAGCCTTGTTGTTTGCTGAAACAATTCTGCTGGGCTTCCCGAAGTTTTTTGATTTCTTTCCCCAATTCTTCCTGTAAAGGCATTTATAAAGTGTTTAAAAGGATTCAAACTGGAATGTAAAAGGGAAATGGTTCTGTTCCAGGAATGACTTCTGGATAGAAAGTGAATCATAAAAATCTTCCTCCAAATAAAAGGTGTGGCTATGGGTACCCGCATGGGCCCCAGCTATGCCTGTCTCTTTATGGGGTATGTGGAACATTCCTTGTTCCAGTCCTACTCCGGCCCCCTCCCACAACTCTTTCTCCGGTACATCGATGATTACTTTGGTGCTGCTTCATGCTCTCGTTGGGACCTGGAAAAATTTATTAATTTTGCTTCCAATCTCCACCCTTCCATCATTTTCACATGGTCCATCTCTGACACTTCCCTTCCCTTCCTTGACCTCTCTGTCTCAATTTCTGGTGATAGACTGTCCACCAATATCCATTACAAGCCTACCGACTCCCACAGCTACCTCGACTATAGCTCCTCACACCCTGCTTCCTGTAAGGACTCCATCCCATTCTCTCAGTTCCTTCGCCTCCGTCGCATCTGTTCTGATGATGCTACCTTCAAAAACAGTTCCTCTGACATGTCCTCCTTCTTCCTTAACCGAGGTTTTCCACCCACGGTAGTTGACAGGGCCCTCAACCGTGTCCGGCCCATCTCCCACGCATCCGCCCTCATGCCTTCTCCTCCCTCCCAGAAACATAATAGGGTCCCCCTTGTCCTCACTTATCACCCCACCAGCCTCCGCATTCAAAGGATCATCCTCTGCCATTTCCGCCAACTCCAGCATGATGCCACCACCAAACACATCTTCCCTTCACCCCCCCTGGCGGCATTCCATAGGGATCATTCCCTCCGTGACACCCTGGTCCACTCCTCCATCACCCCCTACTCCTCAACCCCCAGCTACGGCACCTCCCCATGCAAATGCAAAATATGCAACACCTGCCCCTTCACTTCCTCTCTCCTCACCGTCCAAGGGCCCAAACACTCCTTTCAAGTGAAGCAGCATTTCACTTGCATTTCCCCCAACTTAGTCTACTGCATTTGTTGCTCCCAATGCGGTTTCCTCTACATTGGAGAGACCAAACGCAGACTGGGCGACCGCTTTGCAGAACACCTTCGGTCTGTCCGCAAGAATGACCCAGACCTCCCTGTCGCTTGCCATTTTAACACTCCACCCTGCTCTCTTGCCCACATGTCTGTCCTTGGCTTGCTGCATTGTTCCAGTGAAGCTCAACACAAACTGGAGGAACAGCACCTCATCTTCCGACTAGGCACTTTACAGCCTTCCGGACTGAATATTGAGTTCAACAACTTTAGATCTTGAACCCCCTCCTCCATTCCCACCCCCTTTCCCTTTCTTCCCCCTCCCTTTTGTTTTTTCCAATAATTTATATAGATTTTTCTTTTCCCACCTATTTCCATTATTTTTAAATATATTCCACCCATGGTTTATTTCACCCCACCCCCACTAGAGCTACCTTGCTTGTCCTGCTATCCATTCTTAATTAGCACATTCTTTTAGATAATATCACCACCTTCAACACCTCTTTGCTCTTTTGTCTGTGACATCTTTTGGTTATCTCCACCTATCACTGCTTGCTTGTCCCAACAACCACCCCCCGCCCCTTCTTCCCCCCCCCCCCCTTAAACCAGCTTATATTTCATCCCTTTCCTATTTCTACTTAGTTCTGTTGAAGGGTCATGAGGACTCGAAACATCAACTTTATTCTTCTCCGCCGATGCTGCCAGACTTGCTGAGTTTTTCCAGATATTTCTGTTTTTGCATAAAATCGTAATGTTTGCAGTACTGAAGGAAGCCATTCAACCCATCATGTCTCTGCAGTTTTTCAGGAATCGTAGTGTCTGAGCACTGAGCATAAATATTCCCTTTATTTTAGGTCTCAATAAAGAGGTGCTCCCTGCCCTGTATAAACTGAGAAACCACATACCCACTGGCTTCCTTTCACAGTGACACACTGTGTGCTGCATTTTCTCACAAATTTAGTTTCTCCATTTCCAGGAATCAGCTGAGGGGAAAGGAAGACGGACTCCATCACACTAGTATTTCTCAAACAGCAATCCCCTCTTGTTGTGATGAACAGTTTTTCCACCCAGCTGCTGAATTTCACCTATGTATGTCCCTCAGTCATCCCACCAGTGATGGGATGGTCCTCTCAATGCTGCTCAGGGGACAGAATCCCCAGCATTACAGAGTTACAACATGCTCTGCTCTACAGCCCAATGCCATGGAGTGCCAATGTGGATAGGGAGCAGTCACACTCCTCCCACCCTGTTCTCTGAGGGACTGAGAAGCGGGAGGGAGCAAATCTGACCAAAAAAGCTCCCATAAACCCAGACTAAATCAGCATTGCCTGTAAGCACCAATTAATGTTGGTTATTAATAGGAAAATGCTGTTTTACTGTATTTAATAGCAGCAATTGTGTCACTCACCTTAATTGCACCTTGCATCTGACCCAGGCTCAGCAGCATGTGGGATTTATGTTTACCTATAGTTATGCAGTAACCACACACACATACTGCATCTTTTTCACAATAGAACTGTAGAAATTCCTTATGGTCAGGACACTGCCAGCTTGTAAGGTCAGCCATAGGTTCAATTAGGGTGTGTCCACTGAAGGTCTTTTTGAGCAGATGTGGTTGCAAATGAAGATCACAAAATGAAGCTTCACATTTCAGACATGTCTTTGTAGCTGGTGTTGGATTCTCGATACAGTAATCACATATGATGTGGGAAAAATCAGCAGAAGCCTGTGAGCACTTATTTTTTTCCACTATATCACACAGCATAAAGTTTCTCTCCAGACTGGGGCTGGGGTTGAAATTCTGGCAAATCCTCCTGAGTCTGTGTCAGGGTCCAAACTCCCTCAATGCATTTCAAACAGAAACTGTGCTCACAGGGTAATGCCTCAAGGTCCTGGTACACAGAGAGACATAATTCTGCCTCTAAAGCTCCAGGCTCTATTTTACAGCATCGGAAAGAGTGAGCTACCAGGGCAGAAAATGAAATCCTTATACACTTGCTGCAGTGAGTGACAGCGTTAGTTTCACTTTCATGATGCACTCTGGCTGAAAGTTAACCCTTTCAAACCTGCAGTAGAAGTTTTGGGTAGGGGGTAGTTGGGTCAGGGGTTAGTCAGGAGGTTGTAGGAGTATTTGGGTCTAGTCGGGTCGCAGGGGTTTTCAGGTGGTCGGGGGCAGAGGGTGTAGTCGGATCTGGTCAGGTAGGATAGTTGTAGGGTTAGTGGTCTGATTGGGGGGTCAGTGGTGTAGTTCCTGGATAACCATCGAGGAAGTACATCGGAACCGTCCAACTCTAGCTCAGAATCAGAGACTTTCACGGAGGGTGCCGGGGAACAGGAAAATCGCCGCTATCGGAAGTTTAAACTTCCCAGCAGCTCCCCACAGAGGTCCATGCATCAGGGCATCCACAGGGCTGCAACACACATCTTCAGTCAAACGTCCGATTGTTAGTTCGGAACACAGACTGTAGAGCAGAAGTGAGTGATGTGGCAATTTGGAAATACATGAACATAAGAAAATAGTGACTCTTTATAAATATTATAACAATATAGCACTCTGCCTGGAATCCCATTTACTAATTGAACATTGCAAAACCTTGCAAACAGAAAAGCATTTAAAAACTAAAGTTAATGTGAAGAATGTAACTTCAAAATACAGGCAGGCATCAGAAACCCCCAAGCTGACCCAGAACTGATACTATTAGAGTTCGCAAGCTCGCCTGGAAATGACAGCATCAAAGACCTCAAGCCAATCTGAAAGTGACGCCATCAGAGACCACAAGCTGCCCTGGAAATGACATGATTCGGAGGCCCACATGGCCAAACAGAAAGTGACATCATACGACCCCCTCAAACAAGAAGTGATGTTACCAAGCCTCCACCATCATGATTAGTTTAACAATTTTAGGGATTTTCTCCTACAATAAAATGCTGGAAACACTGGTTCAGTGAATGTGGTTTGAAATGTATGTAAATATCTCACTGAGTCAGTGACCCGGTAAAACGACAAAGTCCCAGCCTCGTAGTCCAACTGGACTCGGATCCTAGGTTTAGAGGGGAACAGAGGAAGGTCAGTGAACTGGAAGTTGTGCCAAGCCTTGAGATAACTAAACCCACAATACAAACACCAGGATTTATTGCTGTTCCCAAGAAAAGAATTTCTCCCCTCCCTCTCCACAGTCCCACACGCAATTCCTATTCCACATTCATTCCCATCAGTCTCCACATCCCAGGAATGGGATCCTGAGGAGAAGCTCTGAGAGCAGAGAACTTGGGGATAGTGTTTAAACCTCTTTGGATAAAGGAGGGAGAATTGTTTCCGTTCAGTCCATGTTACTGATCTGAGATCATCAGAAAGAACCAAGTTCCAGTTTGCTGTCTTTGGATCCAGGCTCAATGAGCTTTTCCCTAGAGAGGAGAGAAGAGATTGGTCAGATTAATAATTGACAGCTGCAGGGTAGGAGCGTCAGTATTTCCCAGACACTGTCAGCCCCATATTCCCTGTTTGACTGTATTCTTCCCATGTCAAATAAATGACGTTCAATCAGAATTCTTGTTAAATAGCAGTGTATGGGTCCCAGTGCAAACACTGTAGTGAGACACACAGTAACAATCAGTTTAATCACACAGACCTCTGACACTGTGCACATGGCCTCGCAGGCACAATGGGGGGGATTCACCAGCACACAACATATCCCACGTAGCCTCATAGTTACAGACCCACAATCTCAGAATTGGATGTATAGGGAATACACAACTCTCGGAGTGTGCCCAATACTCTCTCCTCCAGTTACTGTCCCATACTGAATACAAGAGTCTGTCCTGGGCTCTCTCCCTCCTGTTACTGTATCACCCTGAATACAGGAATGTGTCCTGGGCACGCTCCCTGCTGTTACTGTTCCATTCTGCTCACAGCCTGATTATCGTCTCCCAACAGTTTACACACAGCAGTGAGAATTTAGTTGTGAATTGAGGTGAATCTGATATCCCTTCTGTACATTAAACTGTTGCTTGCTGTTCACTCTGAATTCACCAACACTCCTTCCACCTGGGTCTGAGACTGAAACCAATAGAGAGCTGTGAAGAGGGAACAGGAACTCAAATCCTGACTGAAGAAATGTCACAGAAATAAACAGAAAGGGTTAATAGAAAAATTAGAGGGTTAAGTATAAATTACAGTCAGTTTGATTGCTGTTTAAGATTATAAACACCTCGGGATATTCCCGTTCTCCTGCTGATCCCAGCTGCTATCCGGAGGACTGTCCCAGAGGGGCTGTGTGGGGGAGGCGTGATGTCCAATGGCCCCCTATATTTGGTGGAAGCTGGCACTGTAAACAAAGCACACAGTGATTGGGAATTGTGACACAGCGAGGTCCAGCCTCCTTCATATTACTCAATGGTCAGTTATGTATTCCATCCTTATATATTCTACATTACAGAGACTAAAATAGAACTTGATTGGCTGTAAAGCACTTTAAGATGACCTGAAGTTGTGAAAGGTGCTATAAAAAGTAAGACTTTTATTTTACTCTTCAAGTGTACTTATCACCAATTGAGGGACAGTATTCCTTTTAAGAGACACTCTGATTGACTGTGTAATCCCACCCCTACCTGACCCATGCTGGATGAAGCTCTGACCCATTACAGTGGGGAATGTTTAAAGCAGGTGTCACTGGGGACTGAGGATTAATCTCAGGCTCCTGATCCACACACACAGGGAGCTGATATTAAAGTTCAGGAATATTCCCAGCTGTTTGAACACAACTAACCCGACCTGCTCTCAGTCTCTTATATTGGAGAAAAGCTGCATGTTCTTACTGATGATTTCCAATATGTCTGAGTGGTACTTTTCAGATCCATTCAACCTCTTCTGGATAAGTTGAAATATATTGGACAGGTTCAGGGTGAACTCTGGAACATCTGGGTCTGTGACTTTCTGAGACTCAGTCACTCTGTAATGAAAGAGGAGAGAATGTTCTTAATCAGTGTAGACAATTCGGATCAGAAACCCAAAGAGGAACCAGTGATCAGTGCAACAACCTACACACCTTCTAATGCTTGTACAGACACCCCGCAGCAACCCATCCTGAAAATGGCAGAATCCCGATTTACTGTCTCCCTGGATTCACACTGATCTTGTCATGAACTCTTTAATCACAGAAAACAAAACAAAAACAGAATTACCTGGAAAAACTCAGCAGGTCTGGCAGCATCGGCGGAGAAGAAAAGAGTTGCCGTTTTGAGTCCTCATGACCCTTCAACAGAACTGAGTAATAGTAGGAGAGGGGTGAAATATAAGCTGGTTTAAGGTGGGGGGGCGGGGGGAGAGAAGTTGGGGGGGTGGTGGGGGTGGTGGTTGTAGGGACAAGTAAGCAGTGATAGGAGCAGATAATCAAAAGATGTCACAGACAAAGGAACAAAGAGGTGTTGAAGGTGGTGATATTATCTAAACAAATGTGCTAATTAAGAATGGATGGCAGGACACTCAAGGTACAGCTCTAGTGGGGGTGGGGTGGAAAGACTAACAGGGCATTAAAAGTATATACTTTTAATATACTTTTAATGCCCTGTTAGTCTTTCCACCCCACCCCCACTAGAGCTGTACCTTGAGTGTCCTGCCATCCATTCTTAATTAGCACATTCGTTTAGATAATATCACCACCTTCAACACCTCTTTGTTCCTTTGTCTGTGATATCTTTTGATTATCTGCTCCTATCACTGCTTACTTGTCCCTACAACCACCACCCCCACCACCCCCCCAACTTCTCTCCCCCCGCCCCCCCCACCTTAAACCAGCTTATATTTCACCCCTCTCCTAATATTACTCAGTTCTGTTGAAGGATCATGAGGACTCAAAATGTCAACTCTTTTCTTCTCCGCTGATGCTGCCAGACCTGCTGAGTTTTTCCAGCTAATTCTGTTTTTGTTTTGGATTTCCAGCATCCGCAGTTTTTTGTTTTTGTTTTTATTTTTATTTTTGTTTTTAATCACAGAAAATAGTTCATCTTCAAGGACTAAGGACATTTTGGAAGAATTTGAGTTAATGCAGAACTCTGATTGCTATTCCTGGAAAAGGCATCCTTTTACAAGAAAGGGTAATTAAGCAGTTGTTAAAAAACAATCTGTAAACCTCTTGACCCTGGTGAACTGTGTACAAAGTGGGGTCGCATGGGTTTTATGGCTCTGAAAAAAAAACCATGCCTGGAATGGTGTTTTAAAAAGTGGGTTTTGGTTTTGCTTTGAGAAGAGAAAGACCAACTGCTTGAGAAGGAAAACAGTGACCTTGTTTGCAATCCAGAGCCAGTCCGTAGCCAGAAGTGAATGTAAGCTGCTTCTAAGATGTTCTACGTGGTGGAATAGCCCTCGAGTATTCCATGAGTCTGCCTGGAAAGCAGTGCCAGTCATTGATTGTTTCGCGGATCAGTGCTGACAGACCAACCATATAACCCGGACACCATTTCAAGAACTCCACTGTTTATCCTTTGCCTTTGAACCACTGACTTTTACCCTTTGGCCGAATTCCTCCATTTCTACTTTTACTTCAGTGTATGTGTGTGAGACTTAAGGTATCTTGAAAGAGTAAGTAGTATAATTTCATATTCAAACTGTTATGTTGATAATCTTTGCCTTTCTATTCAACAAGACTGGTTTCATAATAAACTAATAAGCTTCTTGTTTATTGAAAGAAGCATGGTTAAAGTCTTTTTTATTCTGGGTAACAGGAGTGAAGATAAATAATTGACCATTTTGGTGAGTAAATTGAACATTTAAACTAATGTTGTGACCTGTGGAGTAGTAGGGCTAGATCAACTGTGCACTCTTCTCATCCCAGTCATAACTATTTCCACACGTACAGTTGGATCCTGGTTTGCTGCCACTTCAGCTCAGTTCGTGATTTTCAAATAAGTCTGTGTTCAGTCAGGTTTCTCTGTACTGGAGTCTCATCTTTCCATTATTAATATTGATTTTTATCCTGAGTGTCTCCAGTTTGTGCTCCCCCTCTCTGCAAGAACACACTCACTGCAATCATGTGAAGTGAGGAGAGGAGAAGGAACAGCCTCCCAGGGACCTGTGATCAGTGAGATTCCCTCACAGACCACTCCATTTTAACCCCCGATGGGAGGGGGAGGATTGTAGGTTAAAACATTGGGATCAAGCAATCTGACTCCATTCCCATCCATTTAAATTTTCCAAAAATCTTGGTTATTACTATATAGCTTTCATTTAAATTTTAACACACACAAGTCAGGTCATTGACAAGGCTCCTGTGAAAGGCAGCCAGGGTCTCATTAACATTCAAAAGTCACAGTCTGATGATATAATCAGGACAGTGATTGAAATGTGAGTGTAGGCTGGAGGGAGGACTGTGCCACTAGCTGCCCAGGAGCAGATCAGAGGCTGGAGGAGCCAACAGATCAAAGTCTGTACTAAAGATTTGCTCCTTTTAGCACTCCTTGAGGGCCAGGCAGAGCAGGAGACCCCCAGGCCCCACAAGAAAGCCTTTGGCCTACCATACCAGCCCCAATCTTTCAGCCATCGTTCCTCAGCCCTCATTCCCGATGGGGTCTTGGAGCTCCTGCTTCGCTCTCAAGTAACAGTGACACCTTCATGGGTCCTCAGCTGAGTTCTCCTGCTGCTTGTCTGGCTCCCATCCACCAGTCAGGACTTCAGTCATCGGCTGTCAGGTGGGAATCTGACGAAGATTATTTAATTGACGCTTGGACGTTGAGATCGATTGGGCCTCCACATCCCCAGCCTTGCCAGGATCTACCCATATTAATAGCCTCCCCGCACCCTCCCACCTCCCCATTCATATTGTGGCCAGAGTGTCCAGTGACACTGACATTACTGGGAAATCTCAGCGCCCACTCATTTTCACTGTTAGTGGATAGAATGAGCCAATCACAACTCATTTTACTGTCACTCTGACATATGGGACCTGCCCCTCTCCTCATTTCTCCATAGGCTGGTTGATAGACCAAACCGATCACATTGCACTTACTGAGCCAATGGAATAAGGCTTGTCACTGAGACACGTGGAGCCTTTAGGAAGCCTCAGTTAGATACAGCTCACTGCAGCTTTCTCTCTCTCTCTCACTTCCTTTCTAACAAAGCTCTAGAATCATAGAAATTTATAGCACAGAAGGAGGCATCCACCCCACCCCCACTAGAGCTGTACCTTGAGTGTCCTGCCATCCATTCTTAATTAGCACATTTGTTTAGATAATATCACCACCTTCAACACCTCTTTGTTCCTTTGTCTGTGACATCTTTTGATTATCTGCTCCTATCACTGCTTACTTGTCCCTACAACCACCACCCCCACCACCCCCCCAACTTCTCTCCCCCCGCCCCCCCCCACCTTAAACCAGCTTATATTTCACCCCTCTCCTAATATTACTCAGTTCTGTTGAAGGATCATGAGGACTCAAAATGTCAACTCTTTTCTTCTCCGCTGATGCTGCCAGACCTGCTGAGTTTTTCCAGCTAATTCTGTTTTTGTTTTGGATTTCCAGCATCCGCAGTTTTTTGTTTTTGTTTTTATTTTTATTTTTGTTTTTAATCACAGAAAATAGTTCATCTTCAAGGACTAAGGACATTTTGGAAGAATTTGAGTTAATGCAGAACTCTGATTGCTATTCCTGGAAAAGGCATCCTTTTACAAGAAAGGGTAATTAAGCAGTTGTTAAAAAACAATCTGTAAACCTCTTGACCCTGGTGAACTGTGTACAAAGTGGGGTCGCATGGGTTTTATGGCTCTGAAAAAAAAACCATGCCTGGAATGGTGTTTTAAAAAGTGGGTTTTGGTTTTGCTTTGAGAAGAGAAAGACCAACTGCTTGAGAAGGAAAACAGTGACCTTGTTTGCAATCCAGAGCCAGTCCGTAGCCAGAAGTGAATGTAAGCTGCTTCTAAGATGTTCTACGTGGTGGAATAGCCCTCGAGTATTCCATGAGTCTGCCTGGAAAGCAGTGCCAGTCATTGATTGTTTCGCGGATCAGTGCTGACAGACCAACCATATAACCCGGACACCATTTCAAGAACTCCACTGTTTATCCTTTGCCTTTGAACCACTGACTTTTACCCTTTGGCCGAATTCCTCCATTTCTACTTTTACTTCAGTGTATGTGTGTGAGACTTAAGGTATCTTGAAAGAGTAAGTAGTATAATTTCATATTCAAACTGTTATGTTGATAATCTTTGCCTTTCTATTCAACAAGACTGGTTTCATAATAAACTAATAAGCTTCTTGTTTATTGAAAGAAGCATGGTTAAAGTCTTTTTTATTCTGGGTAACAGGAGTGAAGATAAATAATTGACCATTTTGGTGAGTAAATTGAACATTTAAACTAATGTTGTGACCTGTGGAGTAGTAGGGCTAGATCAACTGTGCACTCTTCTCATCCCAGTCATAACTATTTCCACACGTACAGTTGGATCCTGGTTTGCTGCCACTTCAGCTCAGTTCGTGATTTTCAAATAAGTCTGTGTTCAGTCAGGTTTCTCTGTACTGGAGTCTCATCTTTCCATTATTAATATTGATTTTTATCCTGAGTGTCTCCAGTTTGTGCTCCCCCTCTCTGCAAGAACACACTCACTGCAATCATGTGAAGTGAGGAGAGGAGAAGGAACAGCCTCCCAGGGACCTGTGATCAGTGAGATTCCCTCACAGACCACTCCATTTTAACCCCCGATGGGAGGGGGAGGATTGTAGGTTAAAACATTGGGATCAAGCAATCTGACTCCATTCCCATCCATTTAAATTTTCCAAAAATCTTGGTTATTACTATATAGCTTTCATTTAAATTTTAACACACACAAGTCAGGTCATTGACAAGGCTCCTGTGAAAGGCAGCCAGGGTCTCATTAACATTCAAAAGTCACAGTCTGATGATATAATCAGGACAGTGATTGAAATGTGAGTGTAGGCTGGAGGGAGGACTGTGCCACTAGCTGCCCAGGAGCAGATCAGAGGCTGGAGGAGCCAACAGATCAAAGTCTGTACTAAAGATTTGCTCCTTTTAGCACTCCTTGAGGGCCAGGCAGAGCAGGAGACCCCCAGGCCCCACAAGAAAGCCTTTGGCCTACCATACCAGCCCCAATCTTTCAGCCATCGTTCCTCAGCCCTCATTCCCGATGGGGTCTTGGAGCTCCTGCTTCGCTCTCAAGTAACAGTGACACCTTCATGGGTCCTCAGCTGAGTTCTCCTGCTGCTTGTCTGGCTCCCATCCACCAGTCAGGACTTCAGTCATCGGCTGTCAGGTGGGAATCTGACGAAGATTATTTAATTGACGCTTGGACGTTGAGATCGATTGGGCCTCCACATCCCCAGCCTTGCCAGGATCTACCCATATTAATAGCCTCCCCGCACCCTCCCACCTCCCCATTCATATTGTGGCCAGAGTGTCCAGTGACACTGACATTACTGGGAAATCTCAGCGCCCACTCATTTTCACTGTTAGTGGATAGAATGAGCCAATCACAACTCATTTTACTGTCACTCTGACATATGGGACCTGCCCCTCTCCTCATTTCTCCATAGGCTGGTTGATAGACCAAACCGATCACATTGCACTTACTGAGCCAATGGAATAAGGCTTGTCACTGAGACACGTGGAGCCTTTAGGAAGCCTCAGTTAGATACAGCTCACTGCAGCTTTCTCTCTCTCTCTCACTTCCTTTCTAACAAAGCTCTAGAATCATAGAAATTTATAGCACAGAAGGAGGCCATTCAGTCCATTGTGTCCACACTGGCCAACAAGTAGCCATCCAGCCTAATCTCACTTTCCAGCTCTTAGTCTTTAGCCTTATAGGTTATAGCATCGAAGTCCATATCCAAGTACTCATTTAATGTATGTTTTCTTGACCACTGTATCGACCTGTCCAGCCCCCTTGAGGCATCTTTGGGCACTCCAAGGTCACTCTGTTACTCTGCACTTTTCAGTATCCTACCATTAATAAATAAATAATGGTGTATTCCATAGCCCTGTTGGCCTTCCCCAATTGCATTACCTCACACTTCTCTGGATTGTACTCCATTTACCACTGTTCCGGCCAACTGACTAGCCTATTGACAGAATAATTGCGACCACCATTACTGTGGGGGCCTGCAAAAACTGACAAGCGTGGGAAACTTCATTGACAAGAAGCTTATGGCAACGCCAACTTCCCAACAGCATTTAAAGCTGTACACACTTTTAATTTTAAGTGACCATGGATCAAAAATCTACCTTACCAGACCAGTTTGGACTCATCCAAGGCCCAGACCAGTTACAAAATTTGGAACATTGTCAAAGATTTCTTTGATACATGATTGCTTGAGGTCTAGACAAAAAGACAGAAGCTGGATAGGTTAACACACTGCTTTATTCAGTAGGTCCAATAGCTAATGATATAGTAGCTAGACTATAATAAATCCTCAGCAAAATTTGACAAAGTTTTAAAATCATTCTGGCACATTTTAATTTGAGCAGTCACAAGATCTGTGAAAGAAAAACGTTTAAAAGATGTTTCAAAAAGCCAGGAGAACCTGTTGACTCCTTCATTAATGAGTTGTACAGAATGGCTGAAGGCTGTGACTATGGTGACCTGAAATCAGAGCTAATCAGGGAAAGAATTGTTGTCAGAGTGGCAGACGATGCATTGTCAGACATGCTTCAAGCGAAGGAAGATTTGACCCTTGAAAAGGCCCTTCAGATTGTCAGGCAACCTGAAATCCATTGATAGCGCAGATCCATCTTGAGGGGCAAAAGCAAGCCATGATAGAGCAACCCCCACTCTCCAGCTTGTAAAACAGCAGTGGAGCAGGGACACTCAAGGCCAAGAGAAGCATAGAGGGTGGGCAACCATACCAGCATTGTGGAGCCAAGCAACCCCATAGGTATGATCATGCCTGGCAGTTACAGCACAAAGTTTTAATTGCAATCGCATAAGACACTTCAGAAAGCTATACAAAGCTAACACAACCAGATGTACAGATGATCCCAAGATGATTCACGAGGTTGAGGCACCAAACCAAGAGGAAACACAACCATGCTTCTTAGAGGAGGTGAAAGATCAGGGATTTTCATTCAGAAACACAGATGTCTTTAATGGTCATCTTGCAAACGTTAAATTGAACACAGATAGCCAGTGTTACAGTCCTCTTAGACAGGAAACCATGGCTGGTGACCCAATGGCTGATGCCACCCCCAACACAGCTATAGAGAGCAGGCGGCATCAAATTCCTGATGAAAGGTAATCTGTAGGCGACACTCAGGTACAAAGACAAAAGAATACGAGAGACCCTGTCATCCACAACCAACAATGCTCCCTTTTAAGCTGAAAAGCCTGTGTCAAACTCAATCTACTACAGAAAATTGACGTGGTCAATCAGCAAGGGCCCAGTTTCAAATTTAAAAAGTTTCCCAAACCCTTTACCGGATTGGGGCAACTGAGGGCCACATACAGGATTACACTGAAGGAAGATGCTCAGCCTGTTCACACCACGAAAAATACCCCATCCACTCATGAAGCATGTACAGCAACAGCCGAAATAAAAGCAGAAAATGCTGGAAAAACTCAACAGGTCTGACAGCATCTGTGGAGAGAGAAACTAAGTTAATGTTTCGAGTCTGTATGACTGGACAGGATGACCAAAATGGGTGTCATCTCCCCTGTCAATCAGCCAACTGAATGGTGTTCCGGGATGGTCCTGGTCCCAAAACTGAACGAGTCCATCTGTACCTGCATCAGCTTAGGAAGCAGGACTGACACTGAATTAGAAATGTAATTTCTCCAAGACCAACATTTGGTTCTTAGGCCGCATAGTCAGCAAAAAAGGTATCATGGCGGACCCACAGAAAACAAAGGCTATCAGTGAGTTCCCAACCTGATCCTCGATTCCAGACCTCCAGAGATCTGGAGTATGGCAAAATTTTTACTCAATTTGGCACAGGTCACAGAATTCCTGCAGCACCTTCTCAAGAAAGACCAGGCATGGTACTGGGACACCCATCAAAAGCATTTGGTTGCATCAAAGCAATGCTGCTCTCAACCGACATCTTGGCCCACTGTGACCCATCCTAGCCCACTACCATAGCAGCAGATGCTTCGTCCACAGGCCTCAGAGCAGTCTTATTTCAGGAACAATTGGACGGATGTCTCTGGCCAGTGTATTATGCATCCAGAGGACTGTCGGACACATAGATAAAGGCACACTGCAACTGAAAAAGAAGCTCTCACAGTCACATGAGCACGCGAGAAATTTTTAGACTATATTAGTGGTCTAAAGGTCACCATTGAAACAGACCATAAACCACTGGTCTTACTGCTAGATGAGAAGGAGCTGGCAAAGATGCCCCCCTGAATCCAGGGATTCTAGCTGTGCTTCATGAGGTTTGCATATGAGATGGTATACGTTTAGGGGAAAAAAACAAACAACAGTAGACACATTTCCAGGACCACAGTGGACCTTCCAATGAAACATGACGTTAACCTGATTGAGGAGCTCGAATCATACTCCCAGTTAGTGAGGGGACATCTGCTGGCTACCACAGGAAAACTCCCAACAAATCCATCAGGAACAAATGCAAGATGAGGAGTGTGTCCGCATTCCGACTTTACTTTCAACAAGGGTGGCCACAAAAAAGACCAAAGGGTAATATTATGAAGACTTGGTTTGAACACTTTACCATCATCGATGATCTGCTGGTATACAATCAGCAGCTGATCATTCCAGCCTCCCTTTGGCCGAAGATACTCCAGAAATTACACCAGGGATACCTGGGCATACCAAATGCAGGGCACGGCCCAATCTGCAGTGCGGTGGCCAGGCATCTCAAGGGCAATTGAGGACATGATAGCAAACTGCGAGGCATGTGCGTTACACAAGCAGTACCAGATGGAGCCCCTTAACTCCACACAGTTCCCAAGCAGGCCATGGGAGCGGTTGAGCATCGGTTTATTTGTCTTCAATGGCAGATCTTTCCTCATTGTGGTGCAGTGCTCTACCCGATGGACTGAGGTGAAGCAATTGTACATGACAACCAGAGGCAGTGGTGACAGTGTTGAAGGAGATGTTTGCGAGCCATGGCATCCCAAACCAGATAGTGTCGGATAACAGTCCACAATTCGCAATTGCCTCCTGAGGAAGAACATCGACTTCCTGACAGCGTTAACCTACAGGTCCACCCCACTACAATGCGGCTTAGCCCTATCCAAACGTCTGATGGTCAGAAAACTCTGCACACAACTCTCAATCCTGCCAAAGAAACTAATACTAGGGTTGGCAGCCAAAGATTACCAAAACCAGGGCAGAGAGCAGTCCTACAGGCTGCCGCCTACAACAAAAGGTACTGCACCAGACGCCTGCCACATTTACACAAGGACAACAGAGTCTGGACTAAGGATCTTGATAGAGAGGGTGTTATTGTCCAGACAGACGATGACCAGCCACAGTCAGTACTCTGGAAGGTACGGTCAGCCAGAACAGGAGGAGCCTTTTCCTCATCCCTCAAGGTGATCCTCCCACTATACAGTGAGGAGAAATTGAAGAAGGTGACCAAATGCCAAAGTGATCACATCCAAAAAAACCTCCTATACAACAAAGTTTCCCAGTACAACAGAGTCGACCATTCTCCAACTGTTGTAATGATCTGGAAGAATTATAAAGCCTCCAGACATCCTGAACCTGTAAACATAGAGACTTGAAGGGGGACGAAGGGGTAGTAGAAGTAATGTAAATATGTTGGGTAAACAGGAATGCATTGTAAATATGTTGGGTAAAGACATGGGGGCAGGTGTAGTATAAGGGTCTGACACAGAAAGAGTTAAGCGGGACTGGGTACAGACTCGCCCACAATGTGATGTAAAGGAACACATGACCCGAGTCTAGAGGGCAGCCTTGCACTGGACAGAGATGTGTTGTAAGAAATTGGGGTCTTTATAAACGTGTATTTTCTGCATTTTACGGGATTAGCTAAGCAGCATTGATTATCTCTGTGGAAAGAGGATTCCTAAACACTTTGACCTCTAAACAGTCTTAGTTCAGGCTGACATGTTGACATTCGTAAGCTGTTAGAATGGATTCTCGTGCACCTCCTTATCTATGCAATTGTTTAGAAAGGACCAGTATACGACCCTCAACATGATGTAAACTAAAAAGCTGACCTCAAGCAAGGTGACGCACAAGAGGGGTGGTAACCACCTGATGTTTTGAGTACCTGTCCTGTGTCCATTGGTCAGAATAGTTTGGATAGATGATTGTCCTTTGAGGAGAGAATGAGTAGTCTCTGCAGTTTAGAAGAATGAAAAGCAAGCTCCCACAAAGAACATGAGATAATGATCAGATAATCTGGATTTGTGATGTTGACTGAGGGATAAATATTGGCCAAGGCACTGGGGAAAATTCCCCTGCTCTTCTTTGAAATAGCGCCACAGGATCTCTTACCTAAGGGGTAGACAGGGCTTGAGTTTCACCTCATTTGAAACTTGTCACTCTGGACAGTGCAACACTTCCTTAGTACCGCAGTGGGATCTGAAACCACAACCTTCTAACTCAAGACAAGAATGCTACGAACTGAACTGGATCAACTTCAGACAGTGGCCAGGGAAAGGGATGAAATCAGTGGCTATGGAATGGAGTTTTTGGCTTGTATTGAAGACAATGGCTTTGATCTTTATGATCATCCTGTAACTATTGTGGTGCTGGGTGTCATCAGTGTACATATAGAATCTCCCATTTCCCACAGGCTGTCTGAGCTAATAACCCATCAAACCACAGCTAAACATCACTCAATATTCCCACCCCCTGAAAGCACCCTATCTGGGAAGATTTCAAAGCCGTAATTCTACTTTCACTCTTCTCCCAGATAGTGGTGAAGGTTCCCCAAAAGTAGCAAGTAATGTATGAGTGAGAGGAACTTACCTGGAAAGGAGCTGCTTCGAGTTCTGTGAATAAAGAGAGGAGATTAAATTAGTCAATGAACAAACCAAAGAATGAATTTCGGATTGAGAATAATGAGTTCAATGTATAACAGTGGATGGAATCTTCGGCTGCTGCTGGGAGTGGGAAGAAAAGTGGGCAGAGGAACTGAATTCTACGGGAGTCCAAAATTCAGAATCCCAACCGTGGGATGAAATTTTACAATTAAGTTCTCGGAACTTTAGAGGCGGGTCAAGCTTCCCAACACCAAACAGCAGGAAGCCCTTTTGCATGCATCTACATGTCATCCATGCTCATTAAAATACCAGCTCGCCAGAATTAAGCTCCCCCTCTGAATTAAGTTAGCCGCAAGTGAGAAAAACATGCCTTCAGATCCACAACTGTGTATAAATGGCATGCACCAGGTTCCTTGAGGAAAACCGTGGCAGGCTAAGATTGAGTTCGGGTGTCGGATGTCCAAGGTGCGTGGAGGGTGGGGTTGGGTGGGGGGAGGCCAGTTGTAGACCGATGCTAGGTACAGGGCTTAGAGTTGGCTTATAGGATGGAGGGAAAGCTTCAAAGAATATGCTGACTGGATGGATCACTGCAATTTGTTCATATATCACCTCAGGCCTTTATGGTAATGGTACAAAGGGAGAGAGGATGGAATCTACTGGGCAAGGGTCAAGAAGGCTGGACAAGGGAGGCAGGGTCAGCAGGAAAGGGTGGAACTGGGGCCTGGCAAAGGTGCAAGGATCAGTGGGGCAGGGTGAGAGGGTGTCTGGGGAAGGAAGCTAGACTGTCCAGGGCAGGGATGGCGGCGAGGAAGGGAATGCAAGGGTACAGGGACGTGGGAGGGAGGGAAGGGCCTTGCATGTTGGGTGTGGAGGTCCTGTGGTTGGGTCAGGGCAGGGGTCTCCGGGCAAGGATAGTGAATGAGAGTTGTGGTCCTACAGGATAGGGTCAGTGTTGTCTACAATGGGGTCCTGGGGGGTTGAAATGAGGGTACTGGGCAGTGAACGGAACAGTCACAGTGAGGGGTGGGGGGGTGGGGTGCGGATTGTCGGATGTGGTAAGGTGGCAGATCCAGGGTCATGATAGGATAGTGGATGGTCTAAAGGGGCGGGGTCAAGGAAACACAAAACAGGTGGCTCAGATAACAAGAGAGGTCAGGATCCGGGTTGGAGGCATGGGGGCAGTAATGGGTGTAGGCTCAGAGGGGAGAGAAGGCATGAGGAAGGTTCGAGGTAAGGGGGAAGGTTCAAGGGCAGCAGAGGGAAGAGGAATGGTTGTATTGGGTGGGTTAAGGGTGATGGGGGGGGGGGCGGGGAAGTTGGTGGGTGACAGGGGCAGGTTGGAAGGTCATGGAACATGTCTGAAATGTGATGCACACTACTTTTTAAAATGTGTTCATGGAAACGCAGTTGTTCCTAAAGTGCGATCCTTCAAAGTACGAGGAGGATCGTTTTGGGTGGGTGGAGTTAATAGTTGGCCAATTGTGGTCACCAAAGGGACACCATAATAATCATGAATCAACTGGATGAAAACCATGCTCAAGTGTGTTCTCCTCTCTGTGGTGAAGCCCACATGGCAGCAGGTTTGCTCTTTGACTTTACATTGAAATACGTTTACATTGAAATCCTAGCAAGGTTGGGAGCTGCAGTAAACTCTGTGCTAAAGGGCACTCAAGTTGACCAAGGTGGAGGGAAACAGAGAGAGGTTTAGAGGGAGGGAGGCAGGCAGGGGTTAGCTCTCTGGGGCCTTGAGTGGGGGTGGGAGGGGTAGGAAACAACATCAAAGTGCTGGTTTACATCCTTGATGGTCGTGGCCTATAATAGGGTAGGTGGTAAGTCCATGATGGCAAGGTAAAGATCTCTTGAAAGTGTCTTGAGGATGATGTAAGGAAGCTCAATAGTATTTGAGGGAGGGTGCGCGGACATGGCTTCCAGTACCCAGCTCTATGCTGCAATCTCCATGCACAGGGATGTATGAACGAGAGGAGAAGTAATCTCTGGTCCTCCAAAATGCACTGGGGAGGAGGCCAGGGGTAGTCTGATGCTAGGTACAGGGCTTAGCATTGGCTTAAAGGATCAGGGATAGAGGGGGAGCTTTAAAGAATATGCTGACTAGATGGATCGCTGCAATTTTAAAATATATCACCTCAGACCTTTATGATGATGATAGAAAACAACCCTGCCTTTCTACTGGCTTTGGTCCAGCTGAGGAGGAACCGGCACAGGGTGGATCTGGGCCAGGAGCAGCAATGGCCAGAGCAGCAAGAGGCAGAGATGGCAGAGCCTCAAGAAGCGCAGGGTGCTGGCAACCACGGGTCAAGGTGACAGTGAGCATTGGCCCGAATGTGAATATATCGTAGGTGGTGCAGCTACCTCCAGATGAGTGAAAGGCAATGTCAGAGGCACCTTAGGATATCCCGGGATGTGATTAATCACATATGCCAGCTGCTCAATGAGGACCTGCGTCTGCAAGGACTGGGAGGCAATCCCATGCTGATGGCAATAAAGGTGACAGCAGCCATAAACTTCTTTGCCAGTGGCTCCTTCCTGGGCTCCACTGGGGATCCCTGTGGGATATCCCAGCCTGTGACACATAAGTGCATCCATGAGGTGACAGATGCCCTCTTCAGAAGAGCGGATGAATTTTTGATATTCCATTTGGATCCTGAGAGCCAGGCAGCCAGAGAAATGGATTTTGCAGCAGTTGCAAGATTCCTACAAGTGCAAAGGGTTATAAACTGCACATGTGGCGTTGAGAGCTCCCTGGGAGCAGCCAGATGCATTCAACAAGAAAAGTTTTCACTCATTGAATATTCAGCTGATATATGATCACACAAGACAAATCCTTCAGGTTTGTGTATGCTACTCAAGGAGCTCTCACGATGTCTGTATTGTCGACCACTCGCAAGTGCCACAAGTCTTTGACCCAGCGGGTCAATTGCAGGGCTGGTTCATTGGAGACAGGGGATATCCCCAGAAGACCTAGATGATGAGACCATTTTTGGAATCCGTAAAGTGCCACCAAGGAGAGGCACATCCTTCCATCACATCTGAAAATGAGGTTCAGGTGTTTGGACCACTCAGGCGGAGCACTCCAATATTTCCCACAGAATGTGGCTCGGATCATCATGGTATGCTGTGCCCTGCACAACTTCACTCAACAATAGGGAGAGGGAGAGATGGATGACCGGAATGTCTCCTCCGACGATGAGGAAGGGGAAGATCATGGTGAGGACAGGAGCCAGGATGTTGTGAATGGACAGGCAGAAGCGAGAGCAATGTTACAATGAGGCAGACAGGCTCGGGACAATCTAATCACTAACAGATTCCGGTGGAGTGAGCTACCTACTTATCTTTTACACTTTGGTTTCTAATCCTCTATCGACCGGAAGGCTGCGGCTTCCTATTTGGGGCTAACATTAAGGTTTACTTTCGTTGATCTTATTTTATCTTAGCTGAAATAAAAAGCACTATTTCCTGTTAACCCTTCTGGTAGTGTGATCCTTTGGCACGCACCAATCTGTATGGACAGACATTCCCCTTGCACCAAATGCATGCAACAGTGCCTGTACAACACTGCGTACTCCTACGACCTCAGGCATCTGGAAGAAAAGGAATCTGTCCCTTGGCTGCAGCAAGCCCATTTCATGTCACATTGGAAGCCACATACAGCCATATCTTGGCAGGGATGCACTCGTGTCACCCTGACACCTGCTCCAAATGGGGACAATGCCTGGCAGAGAACTCTGTCAGGCAGACCCAGAGACATGGGAACACAGGAAAGAGCAACATGAATAGACCATTTAACCCTCAAGAATGCTCTGCCATTCACCTTGATCAGGGTTGTTCTTATAATTGATTACCAATTTCCCTCAATATACCCCTATCCGTTGTCATCTTTATGGGGAGGCTACAAATCTATCAATCTACTAGTTGAGCATACTCAATGATAGACCCTCCATTGCCCTATGGGGTGGAGAGTTCCAAACACTTACCACCCTCTGAGTGTTGAAATTCCTTCATACCTCAATGCTAAATGGCCTACCTCTTACTTTTGAGATGTGTCCCTTTGGTCTGAACACCCCAGCCATGAGAAACATCCTTCCTGCATCCATCCTGCAGAGTCCTGTAAAAAGATCTTTATACTTCACACAGATAGCCTCTCAGTCCTCTTCACTCTCAAGAACACAGGCTCATTCTCCTCACTCTCACCTGCTAGGACAATTGCAGATTGTTATGACACAGCAGTTGGTAAAGACTGGGTTATTTAAAATCCCAGAGGAAAACTTTAAACAACCGTCATAACCTATATTTTAAACTGGTATGTTTGAGATGCAGCTCTGAATTCAGGAGTAAAACCCACCAAGCTTCAAGAGGTTTTTTGTATAAATTAAACACTTATTAATTTAACAACAAATTTAAACACATACACATGTCTACAAATTACAACCATAATAACTATTAAAACAAATCCCCAAATTAATCACTCCAACGTAATCTTCCCCAAGGCAACAGTAACCCATAGACTTAAACAGACACCAGGTAAAGCACATTTTATCTTACGAATTCAAAAGGAGGTTCCTTTCAATTTGGTTTCTTCGCACAATTGTAGGCTTACAGGCAGCATGCCTCTGAGTCACACACAAAACTCTTTCTGTATAAAACTAGCCTTCCCTTTGAATGCAAATTCTCATTGTATCACCAGGCCCTTTGAACTCCACCTCTTCTAACAATAAAACCCCTTTCATAGTACCAACTTTATTGCTTGGTGTCTCCTAGCTAGGTGCAAGGAGTCACCCCCAGTCTTTGAATAGTTTTTCAACAAAATGCAAATGTGCTCTTTATCTTACTGTTTAACATCTCAAAACTACTATACATCAAAACACCCAGACTAACTGGATTTAATCCAATTAAGACACACACACACACTCACACCTACAGACACAGACCCTACTACAAGTCCAATTTAAAATAATTTCCAATAACATTATATACATTATTGCTTCATGAATCAGTCTGGTGAATCTTGGTTGCAATCCCTTGATGGGAGGTGTTATGACGCGGTAGATGTGTGCCAGGTGGATCCAATCCACAAGGGAAACTTGATTGCGCTCTCACAACAGTTTTGCAATTTGTATTTATTTTGAGATGTGTGCTCTGAATTCAGAAATCATAATAACTAAGACTTGTAGAGATTTAAAAAAAAACAAAATTAAAATATTTATTAACAAAAGAGATTTCAAGCACATACGTAGAACAAATTACTACTATAATAACTCATAAAATCCCTAATTAACCTGACTCCCAGTTTTCCCCCTTTAAGGCAAAAGTCTAAAAATAGAGTTTAGATTTTAAACAGATCCAGCAAATTAACACAATACCCTGGACAGTGGAATTCCAAATGACTTTTCTCCAGTTCCAGTTTCTGTAGACAGCAGGTTAATGCACAAATGCTGGAGGCTTCATTATGGCTACTTCACACACTTCTGTTAGATTTCACAATGCCTTATCCATAGCCCATTCTCCATTATATATGTTACTCTTTTTAATATGTAAATTCCATTGTTTCCATATGTTGGGATAATCAGTGATGACACTACTGATGATGTGATCCATGGCCAAGTCCCAGGACATGGGGGCAGCTCTGGTTAGGGACCAATAAGACTTTATTTAAAGTAGATATAGGTTAAGTTTCAAGACATGTGCTTTTGGAATAAAGCCACAAGATCCCACGGGTTTTGAACAAACAAAAACAAGCTTTACTATACAAGTTCAGAAAGATAAAATAATTTACAATTTATATCTTATACTCAACATTCAGAATAAGTATAAGGTACATGTGAATTAATAAATGAACTATGGTTGAGCCCATCATACAACAGAGTAAATGACAGATGCAACCAAGACAGAGTCCATGGATTTCTCAAGAACCCACCCAGATGTCAGTAAATACCAAGTCAAACGATCTCGTTGAAACTCTGTCTCACAAGGTGTTCCTAGCTTCACCTTTGAAGATCTCTCCTTGGAATTCTCCCCAAAAGTTGCTGCCACTTGGATAGCTTTAACAATGGCCCACATCACAGGGTTTCAATCTTGCCTTCCGAGATTCCTTTACCCTTGATTCCCGAGTACACTCAACACTAGTTTACAAGCACACTTTCAGATCTATGGCCATGCCAAGCAGAACACCACTGCTCCAAAGGAGTGTCTTTGCCCCAATGGCCCTCATTACTTAAAGTCTGCTCCTCGCAGCTCTTTCTTAGACTTAACTTAGCTGGGACCTGTTTTGTCTTTGTAACATTTGTTGGTTGGCAGACTGCCTCAAACTGACTGCTTCTAGAAAAGTTGTTCACTGACCCTTGAACTGTTCTGCTGACCTATCAAAACATTCCCAGAGAGTCTCACCCTGGGTATTAGGCAGGAACCAATGTAACAAGCACCCTGTACCTTAAATGTTACAATCTCCACAAACTGCTAACTTAGCACCCAGGGATAAAAATGTAAATGATTTCATGACAGACAATAAATGGTGTATCCATAGAACAACGTCATCGGAATCTGATCAGGAACAAAGTGCAACACCCTTAATCCCCATGACTGTTGGATATGGGTATCTGGCATAGCAAGGGTTAATGTGGTATCAGGAAACAGTTCTGCCCACAATATGATGTAAAGAGACGCATGGCCTGAGACTAGAGTCATTTGTGACTGCACAGAGACCTGTGTAGAAGCAAGCATGGCGTTAGCTCATTGCTTGAGCTATACCCAGTATATATGTAAATAGTTATGTGTTATTAATAAACACTTAATGTTAAACCATACAAGACTCAACCTCTTTGTGAGACCTACCGAATATATAACATACAACTTGGTGGCAGCTAATGGAATAACCCAGAACCTCAGAGAAGCTGGAGCAGCAATTCAATGCTGGAAAATTAAAGGAGCAGCATTCTGACTGGACTGAAAACACATGAAGTGAAGACACAGAGGGAGATCACCTGAAAGAAGCTCCAAGGCAGAATTGGAGGCAGAAAGGCAGTGAAAAAAATTCCACTCTGTCACTGAGGACACCACAAGATCTCATGAAGATCCATTATCAGTGCCCACAGAGTGCAGAGTCCAAGGGACTAGCAGGGTTGAGCAAAAATTTCAGTTCTCGGCCAGGACTAGTTTAAAAAGCTTCAGTGTTGTAAATGTCAGAGCAGCCTTTTTACGAGAGCATTGTGGCCAGCCCGGGTTCAGAATTGGCACCACACCAGGGGTGGCTGAGCTCGTTGTAAGAAAAAAAACAAGAAGCAGAAGGTTTAAAAACTTCAGCCAAAGTCAGGAATCGATTGTAAAATGCCCGAAAGTCCAATATCGCAGGGTAGGCCCCAAATCGTTGATTAAACTAATTGCAAAAAAACCCCCAAAGAGTTTGGGACCGCCATTGCTATGGGAGCCTGCTGAAGACAAGCACAGAAGGACTTTCTGAAAAAAAACGGTTAACTACAACACCACCTTTAAAACCCGCACACCATTTAAAGCCATACCCACCTGAACTTTACAACGACCATGGATTTAAAAAAAATCAATTTTACCAGAGCAATATGGACTGATCCAAGGTCCAGACAAAGCACAAAATTGGGAACTTTGGCAGAAAAAATTCTTAAGATACATGATAGCTTCAGGATTAGATAAAAGTATAGAAGCTGACCAAGTAAATCCATTACTTTATTCAGTAGGTCCGATTGATGATATTGTTGCGAGGCAAGGAATAAACAAATCCTCAAATAAATTTGATGAAGTTCCAAAATCATTTGATACATATTTTAATCTAAGAAACAACAAAATTTTAGAGAGAGCAAAATTCAACAAACATGTCCAACAGCCTGGAGAAACCGTTGACTCTTTTATGAACAAATTATACAGATTGGCTGAAAGCTGTGACTATGGTGACCTCTAGTCAGAACTCATAAGGAAAGAGTTTTTGTCGAAGTGGCTGACCATATCCTTTCAGACATACTACGGGCCAAGGAAGACCTGACTCTAGAAAAGGCCATCTGAAATCCACCAACTGCACCAATCCATTTTATGTGGCAAAAGCAAGCCCTGGTGCAGAGCAACCTCAACTGTCCAGCTAGTAAAGCAACAAAAGGGGCAGAGAGATTCCAAGCCAAGGAAGGCAGTGCCCTAACTGACCACAAGAGGGTGGGTGACCATGTTAGCACTGTGGAGCCAAATGACTTCACAGGCGAGAGCAATGTCCAGCAATCTCGATGCAGTGTTTCAACTGCAACCGCCCGGGATACTTTGTAAATACTTACAAAGCTAAGACACTCAGACAATCCATGAGATTGAGATACCACATCAGGAAGAGACCCAACAGTGCTTCTTGGGATCCCTGGATTCTCTTTTTGGAATGCGGACATCTCAATAAATGGTCACCTCACCAACTTCAAATGGGACACGGGAGCCAGTATTATGGTCCTCTCGGACAAGGAACCATCGCTGGTGATACAATGCCTGATGCCACCCACAACACAGCTGTATGAAGCAGGCAAGATCCAGCTCCCAGGTCACATACATTGTAGGCAACATTCCAATACAAAGATAAACGATTACGGGAGACATTATTTGTAGTCCACAATCAGGAATTTTCCCTTTTAAGCAGAAAGGCTGGCGTCAACATCAACCTCCTTCAGAAAATTGATGAGGTCAGCCAGCAAAGGTCTAGTTCCAAATTTAAAAAAAGAGTTCCCCAAACTCTTCACTGAATTGGGGTGACTGAGGACTGCATACAGTATTACATTAAGGGAGGATGCCAAGCACATGTGCCTGTTCACACCACAGAAAATACCACATCTGCTCATGAAACAAGTGCAGCAACAACTGGACGAGATGACCAAAACAAGGATCATCTCCCCTGTCACTCAGCCGACCAAATGGTGTCCTGGGATGGTCCCAGTTCCAAAGCCAAATGGGTCCATCTATATCTGTATCAACCTGACACAACTCGACAAGGCAGTGGTGAAAGAAGTCCACCCAAAGTCCCCCGTGGGCGACAGACTGACTAAGCTCTCCAAAAGCATAGTGTTTTCAAAGCTTGATGCTAACAGCAGTTTCTGGCAACTTCCACTTGATGAGGAATCCAGATTGCTCGCTATGTTTATCACCCCTTTTGGCAGATTCTGTTTCAACCGCTTGACATTCGGCATTATCTCAGCACCCGAGATATTTCAACACATGATGTCAGCCATTTTGCAAGGCCTGGAGCGTGTCATCTATCATATGGATGATGTTTTGGTCCACAGCATGACTGTGGAAGAACATGACAGGAGGTACATAGCTGTCCTAGAATGCTTGCAGGAAGCAGGGCTGACACTAAACGAGGAATACAAGTTCTCCAAGATTTCTACTCAATTCTTAGGCCACATTGTCAGCAGCAAAGGCGTGATGGCAGACCCACAAAAAGACAAAAGCTATCAGTGAGTTTCCAACTCCATCATCTATTCCAGACCTGCAGAGATATCTGGGCATGGTGAGCCAGTTCGCAAAATTTCTACCCAACCTGGCGCAGGTCACAGAACCCATGACACCTTCTCATAAATGGCCAGGCATGAGTTGCTGACCTGCGCTGACCTGCACTACTAACTCCGTCCAGGCATCCTTGGTCAGGTGGGAAGGCCTCCTGCTGCCATCCATGGGGAACAGGACCTCCCGCCTTTCCTGGACGGCCTGGAGAAGAACCTGCAGGGAGACTTGCTGAACCATGGGGCCAATCTTCTGTTCTGCAACATTCTGGTATCGGCAGTAGGTTTCCCCCACTGGAACGACAGCCTGATTGATGCTCCTGACTTGCAGTGAGTGAATGTCTGTCCAGGTGTCCTTTAAATATGGCGCTCGGACCTTTGAGCCTGTGAGGTAAGGGCAAGATTTGCTGAGCTCCTCGTGCATGCATATGTAATGATCACGTGTGGCCAACCATCCTGGTCTGAGTGGAAATCACTCTCACTTCTGTCTCCATCACCCAACTTATACTCAAGAGCAGAAGATTCCACCCAGTAGGTGGGGTCAGTCACAGGAATGGGAGATATTCCCATATTTCAGTGCACTCCATCCTGGGGCAGCACCAACACTATGAGGGCAAGGCTCAGGGCCCTGCCTGAAAAGTTTGACATCATTTGTGTTCAATAGCATTCAGTTGCTATCAATTACACTCAAAATCAATCATTTAGCTATCATTTAACATTACAAGTACCGTAACTGACATCAATGTCATCAATTGTACCAAAGCGCTGCACTCAAACATTTAAAATCACCAATATCACTTAAGCATTCGGACACCAAAAATGATCGCTGAGTTGATCTTCCATATTTCTGAATTTCGATAGCTTCAAACATCATAAAACTGAGCTAACTTTACAAAAGCAGACCCTGTTTTGATGAGGTATTTTTATGTTTTTGCTTTATAACCTATAACTCGTGCAGCACAAACCTGCCCCCGCCACGCCCTTCCTCCCCCAGGTTGCAGCAGTTCTCTCCCCATCAACCCCCCCCACCCCTAGAGCAACTTTCTACCTCACCAGCCCTCCACCAAGCAATTTTCTTCTGTCGCCTCCTCCCCCCCGCCAAAACCCCATTCCGCAAACTTTCAAAAGTCAGAATTTTCAGGTAGGGTGAGCCAACATAAGGCTGTATTAGGTCATATGACCAAAAACTTGGTCAAAGAGGTTAAATGGGTTTTAAAAACTCAGGGAATATCATAGACCACTTTCCCCACAATAGAGGCTTCTGACCCCTATTTAGCACTGACGTGGAGATCCTGAAGCCTGTGGGAAATATCTTCACCTGGGTGTCTGAAATGGAGGCAGGATTTTCCAGTCCTGCCACTGCTGGGGCTGGACAAGCCTGGAAGGAGTGGGAAAACACCCCATTCCCTACTCCTTGGATTGCAGCAGTTTTCTTCCTTCCTCCCCCACCCCCTCTTCTCCCCTCCTCCCTATCCCTCCCTCTGCTCCCTGATTCCCCTCCCCATCCCTCCCCCACACCCCTTATTCCCATCACCCCTTGCCCCTCCTCCCCACACTCTTCTCTCTTTCCCCTCCTCTTTCTTCCCCCTCCCCCTCTTTCCCCTCTCCCTTCCCCATCCCCCTTTCTCCCCCTCACCATTGAGCGCACTTGAACACAAAAATGTTAAAATTTTCAGATGGAGGGGGGGACAACTGAACCATACCAACAATCTTCAAACAATTCAGCCTCATATCAGTATCACAAAAACACCCAACCATGGCACTGTTTATATTGAAGATGTACCTGAATAAAGGAGAGAGGTTCCCTCTGTACCAGAGTCTGGGTTTCTCCATCTATAAATGTAATCTGTTCCATCCTCTTGTTTAATGCTTCAGAACAGCTTCTAATCTGTGAGAGAGCTCGGAGCCCCTCCTCATCGATCAGTTTCAATGTGGATTTTTCATCTTCATCCAGCTTTCTCCTCCATTTAGAGAAGCTCGTCGATAACTTTCCTTTCAGCTCATTGATTCGTGTCTGAAACCCAAACCAACTCTCATTACAAACGGCCCTTCCACACAGCTGTTACCCTGAGCACACAGCACTTTCCAGAGAAGGGATAGATTGTTTAGATCGCTACCCTGTCATCCGTTAAAGATAGACAAGCAGTGGGGGGTGTCTACTGGGACAGAAAACAGAGTTTAACCAGTGTTACTTTGAGTTTAAAAGAAAGAGCACTGTATTTAGACTGGGTATGGCACTGCCACCTGGTCCATCCACACCTGGAGTGTTGGCTCCAGTTTTGGTGCCCACGCCTGGTGAAGGAGATTGAGCTTCTGGAGAGGACGGTGACCAAAATGACACAGAGTCTGATGGTTTTAGTTCGGAGGATCAGCTCCAAGAGTTTGGGTGATTAGGGAAAGGCAGGCTGAGAGGGACATGATGGAGGTTTTTAAAATGATGGAGGGATCATTGGACTCACTTGTTGGGTGAGGTACTTGAGATGGATCAGGAGGGTAGGACTAGAGGGTCTGTGTTTAAAATCCATAGACACAGAGTTAGGTTAGACACCAGATTCCTCAATCTCTGGAACAGACTTTCTGAACATGTGGTGGTATGGAGTCACTACCATCCTTTAAAAGGGAGCTGGGGAGGAATTTCCCCCAGTTTGTCCTGAATTGCAGGGGTTTAATTCTCTCTTCTGTTTCTCAGGTGAGTACATGGTTCAGGATGGAGCAGTGGTGTGTGTGATTGAACCCTGTCTGCATGGAGCAGGCTCACTGGGACTAATGGAATTTTCTTCCTCTTCCTTTCTATGTTCATATGATACAGGCTTCAGGACAAGTCTTCAACTCTGGCTGTGTCTGTTTCAGTAAATCCAGTGTCCAAGTGATGGAATAATATTCCCTGGAAGGTGCAGGTAGAATTAAGCAGCTCCCCCATAAATCAAACACACAGGGACTCAGTGTAATCAGTGACTCAACCCAACAGAACCAGTCTGGTTTGGAAGGCTTGTTTCTGATGTTCTCATTGACTCAGTGAGGAGAGAAACCCTTTCAAAATCCAGTTCCACTTTTCCCTACCTTTATTTCAGTTTCTGATTTCTCCAAGTCTCGCTGTTTGCTGGAACAATTCTGCTGGACTTCCCGAAGCTTCTCGATTTCTATCTCCAATTCTTCCTGTAAAAACATATCATAAGTGTTTAAAAATAACAACCTGCTTTAAAAAACACTTTTAACAGAATAAAACTCCACCCTTCTTCATTGGATTCATCTCCCAGGATTCCTATCACTCCCCCCTGAGCAACAATGTCTGTCACCAGACAATCAGTGGCCCCATGGTTTAGCAATACGTCCCTGCAGGTTCTCCTCCGGGACAGGAGAAGTGCTCTTCCCAAATGATGGCAACAGGGGACCCTCCTGTCAGACCAAGGAGGCCTCGATGAAGATTGTAGTGGTGGTGAGCAGCTGTGGGGTCCATAATCACTCCTGGGTCCAGAGCCACAAATGGATCAATGATCTCCTCTGATCTGCAGGATAAGTGGCTCGGTGGCTTTGCATCAATGGGGCAATGAGGGCATCAAGCAATCTGTGTGAGCGGAGAGAGGGTCCGAATGGAGAATGTGTGCTCTGCTTCATTATGCTTGGGGCCAGAACATGTGATAGTTTTGCTTGATGAATAAATGCTGTAAGTGGATGTAGAACATGATTGGATACCAGTTAAAAGTGACGGGCCAATACATGGCATGGAGTGCATGTAGACAAGATGGCAAGGTGCCTAGTGAGATAACTCTCCCCTTTGTCAATACAGGAGAAGTTATTGCATAATGAGGGCCAAGATAGGTGGAGGTGTGCCAGAGATGAAGATCTTGACACAGCTGAGAAGGAGACTGTGAAGCTTGCCAGGGAGCAGGGTGGCCGTGCCATTGCAGACAGTGAGGCAGGAGTGGCAAGGCAGCAGAGCAAGAATGCCTCCAACCTGGTGTCGAGACATGGGCACACAGGAGACATGTGTAGAACTGTGATATGCTCATAGAATGTGTTGAACCTTAAGGTCTTTCCTTGTGTTCTCCACTGCAAGTCATTGCAATCTGGAGCCTAACCCACAGCCCCTAGCCTTCAGGAAAGACTCCACCTCTGAAGAAAAACAACAACAAAATCCAGAGGATGCACTCTCCAACAGCGCAGTGGTAGTCAAATCGTTTAGATTTAGACACAATCTGATGAGCACATGATACACAAGTGGCAGCAGCTGAGGGAGGCTGTGACAGTTGAAGTCTCTGATGTTGGGAGATCTGTCAGGGACCAGGTCCATGCTGAGTCCCAGGCTGACGACTGGCTTTGGTCTCCTGGCATTGGGTGCTGTCCAGCCAAGAAGCCTGCTGGGGATGCAGGGACAGGCAGAGAACATCTGGTGGAGATGACAGAGTCTATGCGCAGACTTGTATGAATGGTGGAGGAGTCCATCCAAGGTAAGAGTTCTGCCATGCCTCTAGGAGGTGACCACATGGCTTCATCTGTGGAGGATGGTGACTGTCATGGAGAGGACAGCCAGGTCCAGCAGAACTCAAATGCGCTCTGACCTGCTTTCCATCACTTTGCCCCTGGGCTCTCTACAGCAGTTGTTAGGGGAGAGGGGGTTGGGGCACCTGGACCTCCCTCCAGGTGCCCTTCTGCTTAGTGAGACAGGAAGATGCCATCACGCACTGAGAGGGAGAAGAGTTTGTGTCAGCCTCCTGAGGTGTTCTATCAGGAACTCCCTTGTTGTGTGGCCACACCTCATTTCCCCCGCCAGTGACTCCAGTGCCTCCAGAGGCCGAGGAATATGACCCTAAACATGCGTAGGAGATCCCCAGACTTTTGGCTGCTCTCCAAACTTTCCTGTCCTGCCCGTGGTGATGCCTGCCTGTGGCAGGACAGGAAAATCCTGGTGGAGGTTGTCTCTGGCAGCCCTGGCACGTCTCTTCTTGTTCCTGGCATCTTGGAAGTGTGCCGTGACATTACTGTGCTCTTCCTCAGGTTCATCACCTTCATGCTTATCTGATGAGTGCATCTCCTCCATGTCTTCACTTGCCAAACCATCTCCTTGTTACAATGCAACATTGTGCAATGCACAGCAGACCACGATAATCCTTTGGTGCGTACTGTCGTGCTCCACCAACCGGTCCAGACAGCAGAAGCGCATTTTGAGCAAGCCAAAGGTCTGCTCTATGATAGCCCCGATTGAACCATCAGCTTCATTGTTCCGCTCCTCCTTGTGGCTGTGGGGTGACGCACTGGTTTCATGAGCTACATCCTCAGGGAAAGCCTTTATCACCCAGGATCCAACCTTGCACTTGGGCAGGGGCTTTGAATAGCTCTGGGACCTGATAATAAGATGTAGGAGTCATGGGAACTCACAGGGAATTGAGCATAGGCCTGCAGGATATTTTTCTGTGTTTGCGGATATTTGAATGTTAAGAGCGTGAAACTCCTTGTGATTCACATGTGCAGCTGGCAATACCCAGGGAGCTCTCATGGCCATGAGTGCATTCAATGACCCTTGCACCTGATTGAAACCACATGATAGCCCTGAAGCTCATTGCTCTTGCGGCCTGGCTATTAATATCTGTAGTGAACTTGGTCTGGGTGTTGCAGTCTGAGAAATGTCACACATGTCCCCTGTGGACACCAGGAATGATCAGAGGGGATGGAAATTCAACATCATGGACATCTTGAAGGCAACCAGCATTGGGGTCCCTCTCATTCCATGGAGCTGTTGGTCTTGTTGAAGGAGTGCACAGAGGTCAGTGACTGCCTCCCTGGATAGTCTCAGATGTCTCTGACATTGCCTCACAGACATTTCACCATTTGTGTCCATTCTGAACATGCATCGGTGTGCCAATGCCTGATGATAAAGCTGGCATCCCTGGTTTCTTGCCTCCTGACAAGCCTCACCCTCTGGTGAAGCATCTTGATTGGCTTGTGGCTTCTGTTCTTGTTTGCCCACAACCCTCCTATGGCAAATCCTCTCTCCTCTGCCTGAGGTTGTAAAACTACTGAGTGTATGAGACCCATTGTGAATCCAGAAAGTGAATTGCATAAAGAAAGCAGGCAAAGATATTAGCAGCTCTGTGTATATGACCTTCATCCCCTTTAACAGTTGCAGCTGACCAATAGGAATGCCTGAGACACCCACGAGCCACACCGAGGACACTTCAATCCCACAATATCCTCCTCCCACTTACCCTGGGCTCCACCAATTCAACCCCTATTCACTGAGATATCCACACTCCAACTCCACTCCAACTGTGACCCTGGAGCTCTCAGACATCCACTTCCATCCTCTCTTTCTCACTCTCGAGCTTCCGCTTAATGCCCTCGACTCTCCGCGCATCACCCTCTGTCTTTCAACAATCACCCTTCAGCCTCCCACCATCAACCAGTCACAATGACACTCAACCTTCCTTCTTTCATCTTCGATCCACCTCCCTTTCCCCGCTCACCCCCACCCTGCCTGCTGTCACCCTAGAAGGCTCTATCACCCTTGACCTGCTCTCAGGAGCCCTCAATTTGCCCTCAGTCAGCCTCGACCTGCCCTCCATCAAGCTGGACCTGCCCTCCATCAAGCTTGATCTCCCCTCTGTAAATGTAGACCTTCCCCGTGTGGTACAGCTGCTTCCTTTGGACACACAAGACCCAACGTTGGTCAGGACGGACCCTGCCCTTTCGGCTCTGGTGGACCAGACACCCTGACCCCCACAACACCCATCATTGTGCCTGACCATGCACCATTATGACCCCATCTCCCCTTCCAGTTATGCGAAGCTTCTTCTCTGTGCTACTGCGCTAACCACAGACAACAGCTCAGCTCAAATCGGAACATCGGCTGGTGCAGGAGACATGAGATTTCCATGCCCGGCTGACTTATTCTCGAAAATGTTTGGCTTTAATCAGTATTCATGTGATGCAAATGTATGGAGAAGAGATAGCCACCACTGGACAGCGAATGCCAGTGAAACGCTGCCGACTTAATTACAGAAGTTCAACCCAACTCAGGAAACCGGTTCCCCTCAATCTTGACCTCTCAAACCCCAACACCTCCCGAATCCCTCTCGCCCAGCTCCCCCCCTTGTTGGGGTCTGCCAACTTGGCCCTGGTGAGACCCCCACCACTTAATCAAGTCCCAATCCAGCAAGAGACACCTCCTCATCCTCTCAAGGTATTGAAGACCTGCTGGCTTCTGATAGGCTAGCAGCTGTCAGAGGCATGATTCTCCGTTCTGGAAGGGTTTCCAACCACGCCTCAACTCACCTAATGGACAGCTGGCTGTTTAATTGATGCAGGGCGGCTGAGTATCAACGAGCTCCCTCCTAACTACGGCTCCCCTAAAATCAAGCCCAATAACTCTGTTTCTTTCTCCATAGCTGCTGCCAGACTTGCTGGATATCAAACAAACAGCTTCATAAATCTGAGACAGTGGAGGGAAGGAGAGAGGTGGTGGTGAGGTAGAGCTTGGTGTCCTCAGCATACATGTGTAAACTGATATCGCTGAGAGCAGCTTGTAGATGAGAAATAGGAGGGAGGAAAGGATAGATCCATGGGGGATTCCAAAGGTAACAATGTGGGAATGGGAGGTGAAGCTATTGCAAGAAATTATTTGGCTATGACTGGATAGGTAAGAGTGGAACCAGGTGAGGGCAGTCCCACTCGACAGGGGACACACATTGGAGAGGAATGATGTGGTCAACTGTGTCAAAGGTTGCAGACAGGTCAAGAAGGATGAGGAGTGAAAGTGCACCAGGGTTACAGTTACATAGGATGTCATTGTGACTGTTTAGTGGGGCTGTTTAATTGTTGTGGCAGAGGAAGAAATCTGATTGGAGAGTGTCAAACATGGAGTTGCAGGAAAGGTGGACACGGATTTGGGAGGTGACAACACGGACAAGTGGGGAGGAAAGAGAGGTTATGATGGGCTGGTAGTTTGCAAGGATTGAGGGGTGAGGCTGTGTTTTTCTAGAAGGGGCTGATAATGGCAGATTTGAAAGTGAATGGAATGGTCCCAGCGGAGAGAGAAATATTCCCAATACCAGCGAGAATGTGGAAGGGATGTTAGGTGGTTAGCGGCTTAGCAGGAATAAGATCAAGGAATGTGGGCCTCAAGATGAGCACACAAATGGCATGAGGGGTGTTGGGAGAAAAATTATAGAGAGATGAGAATTCAGAGCTGGAGCAGGGGAGAAAATTGGGGGAGGTCTGGTTTGGTGAGCAAGGGGAAGGCAGGGAAACGACAGAGGAAGCTGAATGAATCTCAGTCTTAGCATCAAAGAAGTTCAAGGACTTTTCACACTTTCCAGAAGAACCTAAGAAATAGGAGCACAGTCAGCTATATGATCCCTCAAGTCTGCTCCATCACTCAATACGATCATGGCTCATCGCAGGAGTTGACCCAGCATAGCTTCACTGTATGGGTTCTCAAGTGTGTATTTCCTTTCTGGATGCTGACACTGACATGACTGACAAGCCTGCCACAGTATTACTGCTGAAGAGTGGTGCCCGGGAGAAATTACTGGGTACAGCCTGACCCTGTGGGACACCATAATAATAAAAGCAAAATACTGTGGCTGTTGGTGATCTGAAATAAAAGCAGAAAGTGCTGGAAAAACTCAGCAGGGTTAGAAGTCAGTTGGAAGAAGAATCATATTGGACTCGAAACGTTAACTCTGTTTCCCGCTCCACAGACGCAGCCAGACCTGCTGAGTTTTTCCAGCACTTTATGTTTTTATTACTGTGGAACACCATCCCTGTCTGAGTCAGGAAGGGGGATGAGATATAAAATGAGATACAGAGGATTAAACAAACACATCCAGAAAGTATAAAAAAGGGACACAGAGTCAATGTGACTATTGATCTTCAAATATATTACTGGAGTGTAAAAATAGGCTGCAGAGCAAGCTCCAAATGGGTGCCATGGATATGGAATCAGGAACATTAGGATGATGTCAGTGGGTTGGAAAAGATAATCAGACAATTGGTGATCAGAAAAGAGGTAAAGAGGGTGCAGAAGCCACCCTGCTCCCCCCTTACTCTGGATCATTACACCCTCCAATGGCGAAGTCAGAGGAGAGTTTTCAGCGGTAGTGAAAGAGAAATTAACAAACATTAGAAATAGAGATAAACTGAAATCAGAGCAAAAGACAGGATTTCTTTTGTTTTCAGTGTACTGTTACTTTAAAAAACACCTGTAATTGTTCACTTTTCGGAGGCTCCACTCCCTGTTATACTCTGCAGTATTAATCCCTTTTGTAAGCCTCGGTTTTGTCAACATTCAGGATGTGATAAAAGTTTCAAACTTCGTTTGTCCTTCAAAAGCTATTTTTTCCGCAGTTATTTTCAGTACTTTATAATGAGACATGCTGGAGAGCAAGAGGAAGATGGTGCATTCTACTGGTTATCTGTAAGCGCATGCTGTCCTATATACGTATACAGAGGTGTTGTTTTGAGTGATTGAGTTCCTCTGTTTCTGGGTCTGAACTGAATTAGACTAACTGACCTGAGGTTACAGACCGAGAATCTGATCAAATTCTGAAATTATGAACACTGGTTTACTGTGACAAGTCACACAGACAGCTAGTTCTGTAAATCTTGTGAACACTCTAAATTGTTAAATAAAAATTGACATTTAAATATTCACACCCATAACAGAGAAAGATTCAAGGTGGATAAGGAGTTAATGTTCAATGTAACTGGAGTCGATATGTTTATTATTGGAGAATGTGAATACAGTTGATGTCTGAGAAAACTAATTCAATGCAAGAAATTAATCTCAACTTAATGTACTGTCTCCAAAATTTTGGGAGATTTAATGTGGTCGAGTGCCTCAGAAGGCAAAAACAGTTCGGACCAGTACTCTTAGTTCCCAGTTTTACTGGTGTTCCATTTTAACGTATACAAGACCAGTTCGGAAGAACATTCTCATTTCCCAGTTTTTACTGCTTTTTCCTTCTGTCTCAGATCCTTGGGTGTGTTTCTGACAGGGTGAGGAAACAAGACTTTTTATTTAAATGAGTTGAACAAGTTAACATTCTGTCATTCCCAAGAGGATTGGGTTACAGAGTGAGTGGTTACAATGGTAATTATCAAATTAATTGTCTAATGGTTCTTGCTTGTTTCAACTGATTGTATTGCTACTTTTTCGGCACTATTCTTTGTTCGGCAGTTGTTTCTTCACCCTGGTTTTCTATGTACCATCTCTCTCCTCTCTGTTGCTGCATTTTGGATCTATTACCCAACCTCCCATCACCATCTCTCTCTCTCCCCACGATCTCTTTTTCTCCCACCGTTTCTCTCCTCCCTTCCGCCATCTGCCTCCAACCCACCACCTTTCCCCACTCACCATCTCTCTGCCATGCTATAATTCCTTTCCCCGAACCTGCCAAGCTCTGATCTTTGATTGACCGGGACCATCCCCACTGTTCCCTGGCTCCTGCCTTGTACTGCAGGATTTCCCACCCAGCAATGCTCAGCCTCTCAGTCTGGCTGGCTGGGAAACAGTAGAAGAATCCTAATCAGGTCCTGCTGTTAAATCCAAATGAACGTCTGCATTCCTGGCATTTCCAGATGTCAAGGCTGCTGACAAGTCTCCCCATTCCTCCCTGTATATCTTGGGGTTTCAGTGTCTGGATCTGGGCAGAAATATTCCTATCTGTGGCTTTCAGTAACAAAATCCCCCCTACCTGTATAAACTGAGTGACCACGCACACACACAGCATTTTCATTTTACATGACACACCATAGGCTGCATTTTCACATGGACTCAGTGTTAAAGGGTTAACATCAGGAGCACCCAATACTGATGTAACTATGATGCAGCATCACCTAGTTAAATAACTGAGATCTGGTGCACATGTAACACCTCGTGTAAAGCACTGAGATGTACATATCTACCTGTAAATAAATAGGAATGGTTTTCACACAGCCCACAGTTGTATTCTTAGAGTAACTAGCCAACCCTAGAGAAGCCTCAACCAAAACCTGAACCGGAGACGAAGCACTCAGCTTCTCCATTTCCAGAAATTAGCTAAGGGGAAAGGGAGACAGACTCAGGCACACCAACATTTCTCAAACAGCAATTCCCTCTTGTGAGGAACAGGTTTTTCTCCCAGCCTCTTGAGTTTCCCCCTCTCCATGGGTGTCTCTCACACTCCCCACTGGTGATGATCCTCTCCCTGCTGCTCAGAGGGCAGAATCCCCCAGTGCACAGAGTTACAACATGCTCTGCTCTACAGCCACGTGCCAGTTCTCACAGGTGCCCACAGTGAATTATTGAGCTTTACAGTGCCCTCCCCAGGAGGGGCTGAGTGTGGGTGAGGGGCAGTCACACTGGGCCAACCTCACTCCTCTCCCCCACACCCCCATTGTGCCCAACCTGTTCTCTCAGACTGTAAGAGTAAGGGGAATAAATATGACTGACCAAAAATAAACAGCTGTAAAGCCTGACCCAGGCCAGAAAGAAAACACAGGACTAAATCAGCACTGTCTGCAATTAGTTCCAATTAATGTTGGTCATTAACAAGAAAACTCTCCTTCACTGTATTTAATATCAGGAATTGTTCACTCACCTTAATTGCAGCTTGTGCCTCATCCAGGCTTAGCAATGTGTGGGATTTATGTTTCCCTATTATTGCACAGGAAACGCACACACACTCTTCATCATCTTTACAATAGAAGATTAGGGGATCCTTGTGGTCAGGACACTGCCTGCCTGTAAGGTCAGACACAGGTTCAATGAGAGTATGTCCACTGAAAGCCTTGCTCTGTAAGTGTGGCTTTAAATGAAGGGAGCAAAGAGATATTTCACATTTCAGACAAGTCTTCACAGCTGGGTTTGGATTACTATCACAGTAATCACACACTACATGACCAGCAGGAGGCTGTGAGTGGTTATATTTTTCCACTATATTACACAGAGTGAAGTTTCTCTCCAGACTGGGCCTGGGGTTGAATTTACGGCGACACTGAGGACACTCAAACTTTCCTGGGCCTGCTGTGTGGGCCCAAACTCTCTCAATACATTTCAAACAGAAACTGTGCTGACAGGGCAGAATTACAGGATCCTGGTACACCTGCAGACACACAGCACAGGTTAATTCATCCTCTAAAGCTGCAGGATCCATTGTTACAGCAGCTGAAGAGGTTCACACACCACCTGAGAGACTGAGGAACCAGAGCAGGAAGTGAAATCCTTATAAACACTCAGTGCAGGGAATGAGAATGTTAGTTTCACTTTTATAATTCTCTCTGGCTGAAGATTAACCCTTTCAGGTTGGGAGTAGCAGTTCAGAGCCAAAATCAGAAAAGCAAGATTGTAATTTCATAATATGTTGCCAGAATTCAGCAAGCTGGGTTCATTAAATGAATTGAACACTAATCACCTCAGACCAAACAAAAAATGGTTTAACAAATAAATTAAAACTGACAAAAAGAAGAAAAATAACCTTTACAAATCCTGCAGAGAGGAAGGGGAAGGAACTTTCTGACAGAAATAGAGAAATATGCAGAAAAAGTTAAAAGGTTTAGAGGGGCAAGGAGAGATGTAAAAAAGCAAAGCAGCAGAGGCTACAAGCTCAGTAAACGCAACACAAAATCTGTATAAACAACACAGAGCTGCAACAAAGACAAATTAATGTTGGAGTACAAACCCAAAACAGGAGAATACAGTCAGTGGATTTCATGATTAATTGTACAGGGTTCTGGTCAGACTCACCCTGAGGGCTGTGTCCAGTTCTAGTCAGTCCCACCTCAAGTGCTGTATTCAGTTCTGGGCAGACTCACTTTAAGTATTTCCACCCCTTTGGATTCCAGCCCCTGAAATAAAGGCTAGCATTGTTCTTGGGAAGAAACAGTAATATTCAGTAAGAAGCATTCAGAATCAGAACAATACATGCTATTAAAAACGGAACCCTTTTATTTCCTTTTCCAGACTCCATTTGCTGGTACTTGTGTATGGTAGCCTTAGGTGGACAAAATGCACAATGCAATTTTCAATACACTACATGTTATATTATGCTTTTAAATTATATTTTATTCACTAGCATTCATTTAATTCTGCACATGGACCCCTAAATCTCTCTGCTCCTCCACAGTTCCAAACTTCTCACCATTTAGAAAATGTACTGATCAATCATCCTTTGATTCAAAGTGGATGACATCACACCTAAGAACTCAGTCTGCACATTATATGTCAACAATTGGGTCTCACGGTGGAGAAATGGGACAGAGGAGCGGGCAGGAAATTTGGAGCCGAGGGCAAATGTGCAAGAATGTAGGAGCTCACAAAGGGACGAGGAATCAAAATGGGTCACATTCTCCACCCTCAGCCAGGGTCCTATTGGCCAAGTGGTTATGTCCAAATGTTTGTCTTCACACTTTTGAGTACCAAGATGAATGTTTGGATGCTGTGCTAGTGGGATAGGGATGTGCTTCATACACATTCCCCTCAAGTCATTATCTTTGGTGGGTTTTTGCAGACAGGTAGACTCCATTTCAAGGGCGTTGGAATGTGAAAGGTATAACCATGCAAATTGTGTAGCCATCTATGGCTGCGAGCTCAAGTCACTGAAATGCAGTTTTAGACTCTTTGTAAATAAAAATCAATTCAGGGTATCCAGCCATTGATTCAAAAAACATTTTCTGACATAAACCAGGTTTCCATGACAATATGGATACAGACTGAGGGCGCATACTTCAGTATCTGAGGAGTCGTCATGTTACTAAACATTGTGCAGCCATCAGTGAACATCATCGCTTCTGACTTGATGATGGAGGGAAGGTTATTGATGAAGCAGCTGAAGATGGTTGGGCCAGGGAACTCCTGCAGTGATGTCCTGGGGCTAAGATAATGGACAACCATCTTCCTTTGTGCTAGGTGTGACACCAATCAGTAGAAAGACTCCTCCCTGATTCCCATCAACTTCAGTTTTGCTAGTGCTCCCTGATGCCACACTTGTTCAAATGCTGCCTTGATGTCAAGGGCAGTCACTCTCACCTCACCTTGGGGATTCACCTCTTTTGCCATATTTGAACTAAGGCTGTAATGAGGTCAGGAACTGAGTGGCCCTGGCAGAACCCAAACTGGGTGTCAGTAAGCAGGTTATTACTGTGTTTGTGCCACAAGATAGCACTGTCAACGACACCTTCCATCACTTTGTAGATGATGAAGAGTAGACTGACGGGGTAGTAACTGGCCTGGTTGGATTTTGTCTTGCTTCTGTGTACAGGACATACCTGGGCAGTTTTCCACATTTCCGGTAGACATCAGTGTTGTAGCAGTACTGGAACAGCTTGGCTAGGGGCTTGGCAAGTTCTGGAGCACAAGTCTTCAGTACTATTGCTGCAATGTTGCCAGGGTCCATAGCCAGTGCCTTCAGCTGTTTCTTGATATCATGTGGAGTGAATGGAATTACATAGAATTTACATCATATAAACATGCCATTCAGTCAGATGGATGTTGGCCATGTGGATATTGTGATGGGGAGTGGATGTAATGGTGGGGAATATTGGGTCTATTTTATGGGGGAATTGTTTCTCACAATCTTATGTCTCACAGTGTTTTCAGTTACACGGCGTCCACGATGTTTCTTCCCTGCCTCCTCCTCCTCTTGAGGGTAATATAATGGTAATTATGTAGCCCTGTGAATATCAGGCCCAATGAATCTGTCACAAGCCCAATTATCACATCCGCCTTTTTAAAGATAAAATTGTGAATTATGAATAATATGCTTAAGGGATTAGTGCTGAACTGTGGAAGGAAAATGATAATTTAAACACACTTAAAAAGAAAGCAGGAAGGCTTATAATAAGGTGAATGGCTGAACTGAATCAGATTCCAGGAACACCACAACCTGCTGTCCAGATTGAGTCACTACCTGTTCCTGTGTGAGAAAATGAATGGCCTGAATTTTCAGCTCGGCGGGCAGGCGCGATCGGCAGGCCTGGGAGCGGTCAGGAAACAGACCACTGACCACGATTTCACGCAGACTGACCAATTAACAGCCAGCCAGCGTGAAATGTGTGTGAAAAGCTCAGTGCTGCCAGGGTGGGGGCGGAAGGATGACATTTCCGTGGGCATGGGTGAGTGCTGAAAGAAAGCTCCCTGAAGGCAGAGAGCTGCCTCAGGGAGCTGCAGACCCGAAAACCATGAAATAAAGTTTTGAAAATCAGGAAAAAAATGTCCAAGCATCAGGCACCTGAACATATAGATCATAAAAATGCTGTCCATAGATTTTAATTTTAATTTTATTTAATAACGGAAACCTCATCCCGCCCTTGGGTGAGGTTTCATGAAAAATGCAAAATTTGCCTGTCCACCAACTGGTTGGATGGACCATGAAAAATTGGAGTTAATTGCTCCCTTAATGGGCTTAATTGCCCTCTTAATTGTCGGTGGATGCACTTTCAACTTCTGCACATGCCTGCCGACTGAAATATCGCATAAGCGCAGGATGATGTCGGGACACTCGTCCGGCGCCTTCTCATGCGATTTTATGCCCGATTGGGTCAGGCGTGCGCCCGCCCACGAGATGTAAAATTCTGCCCAATGCGTTTTATAGTCTCTCACAACCTCAGGTCAGCAAAAACTGCTTCACAGATAATGAAGTACTTTTGAAGTGTAGTCACTGTTGTAATGTAGGGAATGGAGCAGCCAATTTGCACAAAGCAAACAGCAATGTGAAAGTAATCATGTAATTTGCTTTAATGATATTAGTCAAGGGATAAGCATTCACTTGGACACCGGGAAAAGCTGCCGTGCTCTTTTTTGGACAGTGCCGTGAGATCCTTCACGTCTGCCTGAGAGGGCAGATGGAGCTTCGGTTTAACATCTCATCTGAAAGATGGCACCTCTAACAGGGCAGTACTCCCTCTGTACTGCACTAGAGTGCCCACCTCGGATATGTGCCCAAGTCTCTGGAGTGGGACTTGACCTCACAACCTTTTGGTCAGGGATGAGAGTGCTATCGCTGAGCCAAGTCAAATGCCTCAATGAGTTGAACTTCGAAAAGAACAGGCTTGCCCACCAGACAAAAAGGGCACTTTCCACTGCAATGAGCAAATTGGGACAACTCTGGCTACTAGTTGCAGGAAGATGCCTACACTATCCCACTCTGGTTAACTCGTCCACAACCAACATGGAGAACATCTGTCCATCTGAATGGGTGATGCTCCCTTTGACCTGGGGAACTACAGCAGTAACAGGCTACCTTGGGGCCTGTTCTCTAAGAGACCTTCAGTACAAACTGGATAAGCAGTTTACTTAGAGCCATTCTCCTACCTTCTCCCCATAGCACTGCACATTGTTCCTTTTCAAATAACAGTCTAGTTCCCTTTGAATGCCTTGATTGAACCTGCCTCCACCAAACTCTCAGGCAGTGCATTCCAGACCATAAACAAAGGCTGCATACAAATATTTTTTCTCATATGGTTTTTGCTTTTTTTGCAAATTACTTCAAATCTGTGCTCAATCTTTCCACCAGTGGAAACAGTTTCACCCTATCTACTCTGTTCAGACCCCATGAAGTCTCATGGCATCAGGTCAAACATTGACAAGGAAACCTCCTGCAGATTACCATGTACCGCCCTCCCTTAGCTGATGAATTAGTGCTCCTCCATGTTGAACACCACTTGAAGGAAGCACTGAGGGTGGCAAGGGTGCAGAATATACACTGGGTGGGGAACTTCAATATGCATCACCAAAAGAGGCTCGGTAGCACCACTAATGACCGAGTTGGCCGGGTCTGTAGCAGCTGGTGAGGGAACCAACCAGAGGGAAAAACATACTTGACCTCATCCTCATCAACGACGTGCCGCAGATTCATCTGTCCATGACAGTATCGGTAGGAGTGACCGCCGCATAGTCCTTGTGGAGACGAAGTGCCGCCTTCACATTGAGGATACCCTCCATTGTGTTGTGTGGTGCTACCACCGTGCTAAATAGGATAGGTTTAGAACAGATCTGGCAACTCAAGACTGGGTATCCATGAGGCACTGTGGGCCATCAGCAGCAGCAGAATTGTACTCGCACACAATCTGTAACCTCATGGCCCAGCATATCCCCCATTATACCATGACCATCAAACCAGGGAATCAACCCTGGTTCAATGAAGAGTGGAGGAGGGCATGCCAGGAGCAGCACCAGGCATACCTAAAAATGAGATGTCAACCTGACGAAGCTGTAACACAGGACTACTTGCATGTCAAACAGCATAAGCAGCAAGTGATAGACAGAGCTAAGCGATTCCACAACCAATGAATCAGATCTAAGCTCTGCAGTCCTGCCACATCCAGTCGTGAATAGTGGCGGACAATTAAACAACTCCCTGGAGGAGGGAGCTCCACAAATACCCCCATCCTCAGTGATGGAGGAGCCCAGCACAACAGTGCAAAATATAAGTCTGAACCATTTGCTACAATCTTCAGCCAGAAGCACCAAGTGGATGATCCATCTTGGCCTCCTCCAGAGGTCCCCAGCATCACAGATGCCAGTCTTCAGCCAATTCAATTCACTCCACATGATATCAAGGAACGGCTGAAGGCACTGGATACTGCAAAGGCTATGGGCCCTGACAATATTCTGGCCATAATGCTGAAGACTTGCGCTCCAGAACTTGCCGCACCCCTAGTCAAGCTGTTCCAGTACAGCTACAACATCTACCCAGCTATGTGGAAAATTGCCCTGGTAAGTCCTGTACACAAAATGCAGGACAAATGCAACCCAGCCAATTACTGCCCCATCAGTCTACTCTCGATCATCAGAAAAATAATGGAAGGGGTCATCAACAGTGCTATCAAGCGGCACTTGCTTAGCAATAACCTGCTCGCTGATGCCCAGTTTGGGTTCTGCCAGGGTCATTCAGCTCCTGTCCTAATTACAGTCTTGGTTGAAACATGGACAAAAGAGCTGAACTCCCGAGGTGAGGTGAGAGTGACTGCTGTCAAAGAATAAATGCAGCAAATGCAGGTTACTTCAGGAAAGAGTACAATTTATTAAGTGCTGAACCTACAATGGCCATTGGGAGAGATCATCTAGATCTGCTCAAAGTTACAGTGTTCAACAAGCAGTATTTATACAGTACAATTACGTGACTCCAGCATATTTACACAGTGATCTTACTAACTTGAATGATCTTATTAACTTGCCCTTCTTTATTCTCTTATAATTATATCTATGTTAGCTAATTGATTTTGCTTACCCATACAGTTTCTTGATCATCCTTTAACTCTTCTAACAATGTACTATTTATTCCATGAGACAACATCTGTTTGTGTTTATTGTGTCATGTATCCTTTTTATCTACTCTTTGCCTAACCTTTGATCTCAGGTCATTTCACATGTCCAGGCTTATTTTTCTGTTCTTGCTTCCCTTTATAATTTAACCCTTTAGGTGATTTTTCTTTCTCAGTCCCCCCTTTTGTGCTTTGTAGCACAATCCCCTTAGTCCCTTCCCAGTAGTGCCATTTCCCTTCTATACTTGTCTTTTTCCCACTTGTTGATCCTCCTTCTAAGCTGGCAGGCTAAAATAATCAGGATTACAATTATCAAGGCCTGAATAATAACCAGGACATGGGAGAGAATTTTCAGCCATGGATGTACGTTTACATTCATACCCCAATTCCAAATTTGTGACACAACAGAGTTCTCCTTTAATAGTTCACTAGCCATGTCTTGATCAGTCCGAATCTTCTGTTCGATGGTTTTCCATTTGTGAATTATGTTGCGTGTTTCTTTTATCAGTTGCTCCCAATCAGCTCCAATCAGAAGGAGTGTAGTCAAAACAGGAGGTGCAAACTCACATATTGTGGTATCATTGTCCGTGCGCTGTATTGTTGCATCAACTTGTAGATTAGTGTCCTTTGGTATAGGTTCCAGGGTGTCAGTTCCAAAGACAACCTGCTCTTTAGGGGTTTTAATTATTACATTATAGTCTGGCAAGGTGCAGACCTTGTCCCGTATAGTGTAAGTTAGGTTTAGTGGTTACAACATAATAGTGGGTTGCGTTGTGTGTTTTTCCGAAATATAAGCCATTATGTTTAGTCGGGCTGACATATATCGAACAATTATTCCAATGGTTTAAACTGCATGTCCCTTTATTTATGGTGGCGTAGTCTGGACACAACCAGATATCGTCCGTCTGATGACATTGTTCCCATTGCAATCCTTTCATTGAGTTATTCATTATCACTGCCCACTTTGGGGCTTCTGGGACTGTCAACCGCACCCATTCCTTTACCCAGCCCATGTTTTCGACCCGATATAGTCGGGATCTCAACGTATCATCTTTGGTTTTAGGTATGTGTAGAACCATGCCCAGGATTATTGTTTCCTCCTTTTTGTTGCTGCTCTTAAGGTGAGGGATGCGGGTGTCTAGAGAGACATCTCGGACATCAACATTTGCTAGGGATGACCCTAGCGCCCATTTTCGTAAAGTCTCTTCCCCCATCCAATCTGGCATCTGGTGATTTTTAAGCTGCAACAAGTTTTTATCTACTTGGGCCAGAACCCAAGACCTTTTTAAGGTGCATACAGCATCCCTTGTTTCATTCTTTTCTTCACCCTCTTCTCTGTCAATCAGGGCATTTATCGTGTTAGTTACTGGTTTCAGGCGTTTCAAACCTTCCTGGATAAGGACAGTCAACTGTTCATTAGTCTGGGCTGTGTCTTCCTGATCATTATACCCTTTCTGGGCTATCTGCTTCATGTGGGCCTTTACTTTGTCAATTTCCGTTTGTAGAGTTCCTATATCTAAGTTATTTATTGTGGCAGTTCCTGCCGCATTACCTATTCCTGCAACTTCCAAGATCCCTCTCCTTTCTCGTCTTTTTTTCCTGTATCCTCCTTTTTGCGTTATTTCTGAGTAGGGTGTACAGTGGGAGCGCTCACCAATTGCTCCTTTTCAACTTCTAGTTTCAACCCTGTTTGGCTAACTTCCTCTCTGAACAGTTTGGTATGCAGGTTTCTCAGCCCATTAGGGCACCATTCTGGCATATTTAGTCTCGTCAGATTTACTGTTACTTTCACATGGGTGTATCCTGGCACAATAATCACTCCTTCCTTTTCTGGGATTATTACTAGCCCTGTGTTTAGTGGTATTACTTCTTGAGGCATTCTGGGGGTGCCTGGGTGACAATTGTTTTAGTAATATCTTGAGGTGGGGTTGGGGTACCAGCTGTTTTGGGTATCGTTGTGCTGGTTGAGAGGGGTAATGGGGTCGTAAGGCCAGACCTAATAGCCCATCTTATTATCCGGTCTATACAGCTCAAGACAAATCCTCCTCCCACCTGTACCATGGCAATGGTACATGGTCAGATGCCACGGGATGGCATCTGGGTGATTGCACTGTACCTGATCCTTAAAGTCTAGTTCAATAGTGTACGTTCCGTTTCCTGCGCACGGCCAGGTGATGGCAACTATGGAGCCTCCACCGAGGGCCACAAAGGCCAGGATCAAGCTCAGTCCTTTATACATCTTTGGGCACCGGGATCCTTTTACAGTGGGAGGCGTGAATCCAAGTGGTTCTTCCTTCACACTTTACCGCTGTTCTGGTGGTCAGTAGGATTTGATAAGGCCCTTCCCATCTGGGTTTAAAGGAATCCTTTTGTGAAACTCCACAAGGACCCACTCGCCTGGTTTTAGCGTATGGCACTGGAAGTCTCCTGGTTTCTTTTGTGATTCTTTTACCTGTGCATGAATAGATCTCAATTGCTTGGTTAATGCTTGACAATACCGTATCCATTTATCATCTGCCTCATGTAGATCAAAGGATTTGGTTAGCCACGTGGGGTTAAATCCTACTCTCATAGGGCTGCCCATTATTATTTCATGTGGGCTCAATTTCACCTCTGAGTGTGGTATAGAATGCATACTCATTAGAGCTATGGGCAAAACTTCTGGCCATTTTAAGCCAGTTTCCTCACAAAGTTTGGCCAATTTATTCTTTAGTGCGCCATTGTTTCTTTCCACTATTCCAGATGCTTGTGGGTGGTGGGGGCAATGCAGATTTTGTCTAATACCCAAAGCCTTACATATCTCTTGCATAATTTTTCCTGTAAAGTGTGTTCCTCTGTCACTATCTATACTTTCTGGTAGGCCAAATCTGCAGATTATTTCCTTAATCAGTATTTTCGCTACTGTCATAGCGTCCGCCTTATGTGCAGGGAAAGCTTCAATCCATTTAGAGAAGGTATCTATTATAACTAGCACATTCTCATATTCTAATGCCGTAGGTAACTGTATAAAATCAATTTATATATTTACAAAAGGTCCACAGGGATCTATTTTAACAGCAGACCGAGTAGGTTCGATCCTGCCAGCGTTGTGTTTTTGGCAAATAGCACACCTTTGGCAGAGGTTAGCTGACATTTGTGCAAAACCTGGGGCGTACCATGTGTTTTGGATGGTCTCAATCATCCCCACTTTGCTCACGTGTGTCACACCATAAGCAATTTTTGCTAAATAAGGTAACATTTGCCTGGGGGCCACAGGTCTGCCATCTGTGGATCGCCAAAGACCATCCGAATCTTTGTGACATCCCTTAAGGATCCATGACTTACGTTCATTGTAAGGGACGGATTCTTGTAGGGTCACAAGTTCCAATAGTAAACTAGGGAGTTTGTTTTCTGTCCTGTTTCTCCACAGTTAAAGCAGGCACCTCTTCCTGGGGTTGCCTGAATCCCCACCTCCCTGTCCTTTCCCTCTGCCTCTACTTCTGCCTCTGCCCCTTCCTCTTTCCCCAAAATTGTTTCCCTGCAATTGGCCAAGTCGCAGAGCAATCAGTCTTTCCTCCAATTGTTCTTTCCTTTGTTCTAGGCAGCTTTGGCAGTGTGAGGCAACAGCTACTAGCTCTGTGAGGGTTTAGGTTTGCCACCCTATACAGATGATCTTGAGCTGATTTTGGATTTTGGGCAAAAGCCCTCCCACAAAGGATGCTGCAACTGCCTCTGGGGCCATATCTCTGGGCTTGGTGATCCCAGAGTGAGATTCAAAGATTCTAATTATTCGCTGTAAAAAATCTGCAGGAGATTCACTCTTTTCCTGCTTACAATTTTGGATTTTGGACCAATCATCCTTTTTGGGGCATACTACACATACTGCATCAATCAGTCATCCCTTAAAGTCATCCAGGGCTTCAGTGCGACCGGGATCATCTTTGGGCCACTGGGCTGCTTTGAGCAGCCTTTTCTGTACCTCGCTGGGTACTATCACTCTCAGCAATTGCAGCATATCCGACCAATTGAGATTATAACACTGCATTACTGTTAGAAGTTCTTCAGTAAATTTCTCTGGCTGTTCTCTTACAGGGGGAAAGTCCTTAGCCAAATTTCTCAAACCCCCTGGGGTCCATGGGCCATGGACCGTTACCAGTTTGCCATTTGCCCCTGGCAACTGTCTGAGGGGAAGCTGATGAGCAGGTCTGGTTTGTGAATTTTTCCTTTGTTGTCTTGTCTGCAAAGGAGAAAAAGAGGGGGTGCCAGACCTGTAAAGGAGTGGGACTTCCTTCCGAGCTGCTTGGCTCGGAACTAGCTGGACTGGATGAACTGGCCTCTCCCTCCTCATCTCGATGATAGGGAGGTGGGATTACATTGGCCATCCAATCCACCATGTCCGATTTTGTGGAGGAATTATCGTCTTCCTTAGGTTTTAACGGTACGTGGGGATACAAAGGTGCTGAAGGCACCTCTGCGCTGTTATTAGCTTCTTTCAAGGTTTTCACTTCTTTCAGGAGCTTATTATGTGAGTCTTGGAGTCCTCTAACTCTGGAGTCTGCCTGTCTTTTACTGGCTTCTTGGTCCCAATCATAATAAGCGCCTCCACCCTCCAGCACTTTTCTTAAAGGTACTAATTTATCCATATCCCAAGTGCCTTCCATTGGGAATTGCTTCTTGGGATCATCTCTAGTTATCCAATTCCATTTTTTCAAAAATTTGCAAGTATTTTTACCATAATTTTGGTACATGTAATAAGCTGGCGTTCCCTTGGGCAGCACTGGAGTAGCTGATGATGCAGTCCCTCCCATTTCAATCTTGCCTAATCTTTGACTAGTCTTACATTATCCAAATAGAAATGTATACATACACCGTGATCCTTCACGAGTATCCTGACTTCCTTCCTTGAAGTCTGATGTTGCCCCTCCTCGGCGAGCCCCCTCAAGACTTTCACTTTGGCTGCAGCCCCTGCAATCTCGTCTTCGAAGCGACTTCCCTTAGAGAAGTGATAACCTTTATTCCCACTAGCTAGTTTTCCTTAGGCCAACCACTAGGGTTGTCTTACCTGTACTCCTGGTTCATTCCCGTCGCAACCTGCAATACCTCTAGGATCGGATGACGTTGCCCTTCCTCGGGGAGCCCCCTCAAGACTTTCGCTTTGGCTGCAGCCCCTGCAACCTCGTCTTCAAAGCGACTTCCCTTAGAGTGGCATAGTCATCTGAGTCACGGCACCGAGTTCACTGTCAAAGAATAAATGCAGCAAATGCAGGTTACTTCAGGAAAGAGTACAATTTATTAAGTGCTGAACCGTACAATGGCCATTGGGAGAGATCATCTAGATCTGCTCGAAGTTACAGTGTTCAACAAGCGGTATTTATACAGTACAATTACATGACTCCAGCATATTTACACAGTAATCTTATTAACTTGAGCGATCTTATTAACTTGAGTGATCTTACTAACTTGCCCTTCTTTATTCTCTCATAATTATATCTATATTAGCTAATTGATTTTGCTTACCCAGACAGTTTCTTGATCATCCCTTATCTCTTCTAACAATGTACTACTCATTCCATGAGACAACATCTGTTTGTGTTTATTGTGTCATGTATCCTTTTTATCTACTCTTTGCCTAACCTTTGATCTCAGGTCATTTCACGTGTCCAGGCTTGTCCTTATTTTTCTGTTCTTGCTTCCCTTTATAATTTAACCCTTTAGGTGATTTTTCTTTCTCACTGCCCTTGACATCAAAGCCACATTTGACCGAGTGTGGCATCAAGGAGCCCAAGCAAAACTGGAGTCGATGGGAATCAGGGGAAATCTCTCCGATGGTTAGATTCATAATATCACAAAGGAAGATGGATGTAGTTGTTCAAGGTCAGTCATCTCAGCTCCAGCACATCACTGCAGGAGTTCCTCAGGGTAGTGTCCTAGATCCAACCACCTTCAGCTGCTTCATCAATGACCTTCCTTCCATCATAAGGTCAGAATTGGGGAGGTTCGCTGATGATTGCACAATGTTCAGCACCATTCGCGACTCCTCAGAACTGAAGCAGTTCATGTCCAAATGCAGTGAGACCTGGACAATATCCAGGCTTGGGCTGACAAGTGGCAAGCAATATTTGCGCCACACAAGTGTCAGGTGATGACCATCTCCAACAAGAGAGAATCCAACCATTGCCCCTTGATGTTCAATGGCATTACCATCACTGAATCCCCCTCTGTCAGCATCCTGGGGGTTACCATTGACCAGAAACTGAACTGGACTAGCCATATAAATACTGTGGCTACAACAGCAGGTCAGAAGCTAGGAATCGTGTGATGAGTAACTCATCTCCTGACTCCCCAAAGCCTGTCCACCATCCACAAGGCACAAGTCAGGAATGTGACAGAATAATCTCCACTTGCCTGGATGACTGCAGCTCCAACGCTCAAGAAGCTTGACACTGTCCAGGACAAAGCAGCTTGCTTGATTGACACCACATCCACAAACATTCACTCCCTCTACCACCGATGCACAGTAGAAGCAGCGTGTACCATCTATAAGATGCATTGCCGAAATTCACTAAGGCACTTTCAACATCACCTTCCCAACCCATGACTACTATCATCTAGAAGGACAAGGGCAGCAGATAGACGGGAACACCACTACCTGGAAGTTCCCCTCCAAGTCACTCACCATCCTGACTTGGAAATATATCACCGTTCATTCACAGTCGCTGGGTCAAAATCCTGGAACGTCTTCACTAACAGCACTGTGAGTGTACCTACACCACATGGAATGCAGCGGTTCAAGAAGGGAGCTCGCCACCACCATCTCAAGGGCAATTAGGGATGGGCATTAAATGCTGGCCCTGCCTGCGAAGCCCACATCCCATGAATGAATAATAAAAAAAATGTTGTTCTTGACAAAGTTAACCAGATCAAACTAATTATAAAACCTTTGGCCCTATCATAAATACCAACCTAGACTATGTCCAATCCAATACAGATTTTAAAAATTCCCCCGCAGAATGCAAAACCAGGGTACATTCTTTCAACTGAGGACATGGAAATGTGGTACAGTCTATGCAAAATGAGAAAGGAGATTTTTGCACAGATTGAAAGAAAGTGAAATGGCCAGTAGTAAAAGGAGCTCCTAGGCCAGGATTTTATGGCCCCTCCCACCCGACAGGATATTATGGTCCTGCCGAACTGAATGGAGATTTAAATTACTCGCCGCCTCCGCTGGGGGGGGCGGGGGGAGACATGCCGTGACAGGGCTGTAAAATCCTGGCCTTAGAGTTGGGACTGGACTTTAAATCCTAACTGTCTCGTGCTGTAAATTATTATGGGTTAAGTATATTTTGCCAAGACAAGATGCGTAATGGTGAAATGTGACAAAAGGAGAAATAATTATACTTGCACTGTGTGTAATAAGTTAGTTGTTAAAATGTTTATCATGTACTTTGATAGTGTATTAGTAAAATCATTACCACAGTAATGTTTTTCTAATTTTAGGAGGGAGCTGTTACAAATGCGAGACTTTAGAAGATAGTTATGTTTAAAACTATTTATTTTAATTTAAGGTAAAACAGAATGTATTGGAATCAAGGATGGTGAAATTGTTCTGATATCTGCCCAGAGACAGGCCCATGTGATTTGGATGCCATGGGGACAGAAACCCAGGTCAAAACTCATGGAAACTCAAGTTCCAGCTTTCATACCCTGACAAAAAAGAGAGGCAGCTGACCTTGTTGGACACAGATTCACACACTCAGTCAGGCAGAGAGATCTGAAGGAGACCAAAAATGACTGCTGCTGTGCTCAGCAGAGGGAAAAGATGACTTTATGTTTATACCAAGCAGAATGCTGGTGAGAGTGGATTCCCTGTTCGAAGACACTAAACCTGTAGCAATTTAAAGACCAAGGAGACTCCAGAGGATGACTTGCTGCTGGAAGTCAGTTCGATTATACTCAGGAGGTTGAGTAAATGGACTTTTAAAAGAACACTCGAAGACTTGTCCTGGTGCAGCAGATAGCAGAGAACCTGTAGGATAGTTAGGAGAAATGGCATGAGTTTCTGATTTTGTTAATTGGTTAATTTGGGATTGGCATATTCCTGTAGTTTAGTATATTAATTGCCAATAAATAACATTTAGTCAATGTTGATTTTAACTTGTTTGTTACAGTAGAAGTCTTAAAACATGAAATCTTCTTGTGCAATCCTTCTGTTGGCCACTGGGAAATTCATATCTTTTTCTAAAAGTTACCTCTCTCTACAGGGATCGTAACGCTCATTAGTTATGACACAAAGCTTCCATTCTGAGCAGGTGATATTGGTCCTTTTTGAACCCCATTTGAGTGATTTAAATTGTACAATTAGGGGATTCTTCATCCAGGGTGAAACGACAGGCTGACAGTGTGATTTGTAAAATGTCATGTCAGCACAACCAGATCTCACTTCTCCTGGAACAACATGAAGGAACTGCTGCTTTCCAGATCCCTTCCTTTCCCCACACTGATATCCTTGGATAGTTCACAAATTCCTTGTGATATCATCCACAAACACATCTATTGACTTCACTTTGAATACTTGGTGTTACATCAACAGATAAGAATAGGATTGTCACTATCAGAGGATTCAGTCCCAAAATAATATCCCTTTGCTTACAGGGTTTCTTGATGAATTGTCCTGATCCATATCTTCAGACATGCCTTGGCCATCTTGCCATCTGATGGTGGTGAGGTCCCCAGTGGAGGGCTTTCTACATGGGAATCCTCTCCTGATACATTGGGAATCTGGGATGGAGAGTGTTGCATAGATAGCCCAGTGTAATAGGTTTTTAACTTATTTCACTAACTCCCAGGCTGTTTGTAATTTCTATAGTCTGGATGAGTCTGTGTTTCAGGTAGATGTTGAGCGTGAGATGGTAGCCATTAACAAGTCTAGGCAGTGGGCGTTTGAGGGGGTTGTTTGTCTGACTGACTGCCTTTCTTCAGCAGCTACTTTGGAGCCCGGGTGTCCCTGGCAAGGGACCATGCAGGGCGGGATTTTCAATTCTGGAGACTAAGTGTGGTGGTAGGTGGGAAAGTCGGTGTGATTCCTGCTGGAAGTTGGGGGGGGGCGCAGACCTATCCACCCGATTTTCTGCTTTTTAGCTCATTAATTATGCATAAGGAGCTTGTCGAATCTCGTGGCAGGGCAGGCAAGGATTTGTCATCATATTTAAGCTGCACACGCACAGACATTCATTCACTGCAGGCCAGGTGTGTTGTAAAGTTCTGCTTCAACATGGCACCCAAAAGGACAAAACCCTCCACTCCCTGGTTCCGTGAGGCCTCCCTGGGGAATCTCCTCTCGGCCTTCCAGGAAAAGCAGGAGGTTCTCTTTCTGAGGGATGGGAGCAGGAGGTTCTCCCACCTGACCACGCCAGAGGAGGTCACCATGCAGGTCAGTGCTCGTAGCCAACAGAAAAGGACTGCCCTACAGTGCAGGAATGAATTAATGATCTGACGCGCTCTGCCAGGGTAAGTTAAACCTCTACTCACTCCAAACTCACACTCTCATAAGGGCGGCAGTCTTAGGGTTAGAGTCCACAGGAATGTCACAAATGACCATCAAATGGGAAATCAGCACTGAATGTCTGCCAGTCACTTTAAGATCACCATCTCATGTAAGATCCTGCACAAATGGTGTCTCAATCCCTTACCGGGGAGGGCTCAGCAGGCACAATAAACATGTATACTTCTGAAATGCCTTTCATCCATAGTGCTCACAGTCAATCCACCTGTCTTTATGCAGGACAAGATTACCCACAACAGAAGGGAGAGACTGAAGACTCGAGGTGGGACTCCTGAGCTGAGGACACTCTCCTCCCACGAGGAGCCAGCGACAGCGATCGCTGATGAGGACAGAGATTGTTCCTGCATGGAAGGTGAGGTTGGCCTCTCCCAAAAAGCCAGTGAGGGTCTATCCAGTATACATCAACAACATGCGGACAGTGAATGTGAGTAACCTATAATGTTGGAGAATGCCCAGTCAATCATGAGTTATCTCTTCTCTCTATGACAGCTACCAGCAAGAAAAGGTGGAGGAGGAGCTCCAGCAAGCGAGTCAGCCCCAGTTCCCAGACCACTCTAGATGAAGAGGCAGAGGGTCCATCCGATAAAGACCTGTCACTGTGTTCACCTGCACCTTCCACCAGCACAGATACATGCACCTCGGTGGGTCCTAGTTCTAGAGCAGGCTCACGTTCACAATTGTGTCCACAGTAAGTGGAAGTAGTGGCAGCCATTGATATTGGGAGTACTGCTAGAGACCAGGCTGCTGCTGAGACCGAGTCTGATGACGAGCCTCTGGATTCGGCCCTGAGAGAAATGTTGAAGATGCAGAGACAGACAGGAGAACATAAGGTAGAGTTGTCAGAGGCCGTCACAAGACTGGAACAAAGGATGGAGGAGTCCACCCACTTTCTGTCTGATGTTGTGACTCTGGCATGTGAGTGCATCCAAGTTGCCATGGAAAGGGTGGCAGCTGCCTTGGAGACCCAGGTCCAGCAGTTTCTGCAATATTTGTGCTCAGACCTGCACACCATCACTCTAACCATGGGTGCATTCCAGCAGTGGCTAGGCGAAAGCAGGACGGGGCACCTCAACTCCCCTCCAGGTGGCCCTTCTCTTCAAGGAGACAGGGAGGTACCATCAGGCACCCACAGGGAGGAGGGGTGTCAACCAAGCACCCTGAGACCTTCACCCCAGGACACTCCTTGGGTGTCCTGCTGCTCCACCTCCCCTCTGCCAATGACCCCATCACCTCCAACAGGTCAGGCTGTGGAGGGTGCACCTGCTGCAAAGCAGGAGAGCCTGAGCAGGTTGGGGCTCTTCAGGTTTTGGGTCACTAGAGGACACCCGCCAAAGGCATCTCAGACAACAGGGCATAGCCGTCAGCAGGCTTCTTCCACTTCTGCTGCGGATACAAACATACGGACAAGCAGCAGGAGTAGGCCATTTGGCCCCTTGACCCTCTCCACCATTTAATAAGATCATGGCTGACCTGTTGGTAACCTGAAATCTGCATCCCACCTACTCCCGATAACCTATCACTCCCTTGCTTACCAAGAAACTATCCACTTCTGCCTTAAAAATATTCAAAGACTGCTTCCACTGCCTTTTCAGGAAGAGAGTTCCAAAGACACACAACCCTCAGAGAAAAAATTTCTCCTCATCTCTGTTTAAAATGAGCGACCCCTTATTTTTAAACAGTGACCCCTAGTTCTAGATTCTCCCACAAGAGGAAACATCCTCTCCACATCCACCCTGTCAAGTCCCCTCAGTATCTTATATGTTTCAATCAAGTCGCCTCTTACTCTTCTAAACTCCAGCGGATGCAAGACTTATCTGTCTAACCTTTCTGCATAATACAACCCACCCATTCCAGGTATTAAAAAAGCAAAATACTGCGGATGCTGGAAATCCGAAACAAAAACAAAAATAGCTAGAAAAACTCAGCAAGTCTGACAGCATCTGCAGAGAGGAATACAGTTAATGTTTCGAGTCCGTATGACTTCATCAGAACTGATGCTGTCAGACCTGCTGAGTTTTTCCAGCTATTTTTGTTTTCATTCCAGGTATTAGTCTGGTAAACCTTCTCTGAACTGCTTCCAACGCATTTACATCCTTAAATAAGATGACCAATACTGTACACAGTACTCCAGATGTGGTCTCACTAGTTCTCCGTATAAATGAAGCATAGCCTTGCTCCCTTTGTATTCAATTCCCCTTGCAATAAACGGTAACATTCTATTAGCTTTCCTAATTACTTGCTGTACCTGCATACTAGCCTTTTGCGATTCATGCACTTAGACGCCCAAGTCCCTCTGTATCTCAGAGCTCTGCAATCTCTCACCATTTAGATATCTTCTCTTTTATTCTTCCTGCCAAAATTGATAATTTCACGTTTTCCCACATTATACTCCATTTGCCAGATCTTTTCCCACTCAACCTATCTATGGGCAGAATTTTCCCAAATTTGCACTAAGTGCAGTAGTGGGTGGGTAAAGCAACGTTTTACCTGCTGGCCGTGATGGCGGGTTTTCACGCCATATCTCAAACCCGCCTCATTATTTATGCACTCCCGGGAAACATGCTGTTTCCATGGCGGGTGGGCTCTCATTCGCCGGCCCGCCATCATCCCGCCGCCACATCAGGCTGGGCGTCACGTTTAAAGTCCAGCCGCAAGCACAGCGCTCATTGTTTCCAGCTCACCACTGCTGCATGGAAGGCATGGCCAGCAAAGGAAAAAGGAGGGCAGTCCTCGGCTTCAACGACGGGTCCCTGAAGTGACTGCTAGAGGCTGTGGAGGCCTGCAGGGATGTCTTGTACCCCAGCTCTGGCTGCAGGATGGGCAGCAAAGTGACCAATCTAGCTTGGGAGGCAGTGGCAGCGGTGGACAGCGCCAACACCCTTCAGAAGGGAGCAGCCACCTAGTGCCACAAGAGGATAAATGATTTCCTCCATTCCGTAAGTCACTCTTCTCATTACTCTGAACTCACACACTCACAAACCCATCACACGTCCACAGGACCCTCACCCACTGCCAGTTCAAGAGACATCACCATTGTGGGTGAGGGTCCTGTGGATGTGTGATGGGTTTGTGAGTGTGTGAGTTCAGAGTAATGAGAAAAGTGACTTACGGAATGGAGGAAATCATTCATCCTCTTGTGGCACTGGGTGGCTGCTCCCTTCTGAAGGGTGTTGGTGCTGACCACCGCTGCCACTGCCTCTCCACCCTGTCCATGGGACCACTTACCACCCACACATGCCAGGAATACTTATCACCTGGCCTAGCAGGCGTCCTGCTTACACTTTCTCCATCTCTATCCATGCAGGACAAGCTGGCACATGACAAGAGAGAGAGGTCGCAGACCGGTGGCGGATTTCCTGAAATCAAGGTCCTCATGAACTTTGAAAACAGAGCCATCCAGCTGGCTGGCCACAATCTGGACCGGTCCTGTGCTGACAGTGAGGTTGGTGCTGCTCTACCAAATGAGGATCCAGCAATGCAACATCCACCAGACAACCATGACGTGAGTGATGTGTCCTGTTTCACAGGCCACGGCTATGCACTAATTTCTCTCCTTGCTTTCACAGGCACATCTGCTAAACAGCCGACAGAGTCCATGACCCAGGGCCTCCAATCAAGCCCCAAAGAAACCTCTGAAGAGGAATCTGGAGGTACCCTCCCTGAAGTCTTGTCACAGCGCTCACCCACACCCTCCAGCAGCGCAGAGACACACACCTCAGGGAGACTTAGCTTTAGAGTAACCTCGGGATCACAACCTGGTGAGCACATCGCACTGTCTGATCCGCAGCAGGGACTTCCCAGGTTTCCAGTACTCAGGGACTGCTGGAGGCCAGAATGTTGCTGAGTCCGAGTCAGATGACGAGCCTCTGGACTCAGTCATGTCACAGTTGCTGGAGCTGCAAAGGCAAGCTCGGGAACATCAGGAAGGGATGTCCGCTGCACTCATCAGATTGAAAGGCACGATGGAGGAGTCTGTCCGCCTTCAGGCTGAGGTGATAGCGCCGGCATTGCAACGCACCAAGGTCAACACTGATAGGGTGGCAGCCGCCATGGACACCTTGGTCTAGGACTTCATTCCTGCACTGGTGTGCAGGCTTGACTCCATCGCTAATGCCATCGTTGGCCTCCAACAGTGCATATCTGAGAAGGGTGCTGGACAACTTGATCTCACTTCAGCTACCCCTTCCACTCAAGGAATCAGTCAGAGGCCCTCAGGCATCCGCAGGGAGGAGGATCAGCAGGTTCACACGCTGGGCCAATCCATCCAGGTGACTCTGAGAGTGTCCGGCCAATCCGACTCCCCTCTTCCCGTGACCTCAGCAGCTCCAGCTCCACAGGCCGAGGAGGGGGCCACTGTCACACAGCAGGACCCCAAAAGCAGGCCGGTGCCCTCCAAGTCTCGGCCCTCCAGAGGACGCCCACCAAAGTCATTACAGGCAGGGCTGCCCTCCACCTCTGCTGTGAATGTCTGGGGAGCAACAAGACATAACATAAGAACATAAGAAATAGGAACTGGAGTAGACAATTCGGCCCCTCGAGCCTGCTCTGCCGTTCAATAAGATCATGGCTGATCATCTTATTTCGATTTCCACATTCCCATCTAACAGCGATAACCTTTGATTCTGTGGAGAGAAAAACAGAGTTAACGTTTCGAGTCCATATGATTTTTCATCAGAGCTAAAAAGAAGTAAAAATGTGATGAAATTTATACTGTTTAAGGAGGTTGAGCAGGTGAAGCTAGATAGAAGGCCAGCAATAGGTGGGGCAAAGGAGAAATTGACAAAGATGTCATGAACAAAAGGACAAAAGGAGTGTTAATAGTAGTGGTAAGGGCTAAAGGAGGTGCTGATAGTAGCATTAAGGTAAGAAAGCAGAATGTGTTAATAACAGGACAAGGGTAAGCACTCTGAAAAGAACAACATGAACAAGTGACAAGTGGCCCTTGTGGGGGTGGGGTGGAGGGAGGGGATGGAGATGGAGAGAAAAGATCGAAAATAGGATAAAAGGATGGACATGTGGGCATGAGAGTGGGATGGTGTGTTGAAATGACAAGCGACAGGAAGGCTTGGGTCATGCTTGCAGACAGACCGAAGGTGTTCCACAAAGTGGTCATCCAGTCTGAGTTTAGTTTCTCTAACGTAGAGGAGACCTCATTGGGAGCAGCGAATGCAGTAGACCAAATTGAAGGAGGTGCAAGTGAAGCACTGCTTCATCTGAAAGGAGTGTTTGGGCCCTTGAACGGTGAGGAGGGGGGAGGTAAAGAGGCAGGTGTTGCACCTTCTGCGATTGCATGGGAAGGTGCCGTAGGAGAAGGATGAGGTGTTGGGGGTGATGGAGAAGTGGACCAGGGTGTCCCAGAGGGAATGGTCCCAATGGAATGGCGACAGGGGGTGGGGTGCTGGGGAAGATGTGTTTGGTGGTGGCATCATGCTGGAGTTGGCGGAATTGGCGGAGGATGATCCTTTGAATGTGGAGGCTGGTGGGGTGAAAAGTGAGGACAAGGGGGACCCTATCATGGTTCTGGGAGGAAGAGGAAGGTGTGGGGGCAGAGGCGCAGGAGATGGGTCCAAGGTTTCCCACCCACTGTGGTTGAAAGGGCCCTCAACTGTGTCCGACCCATCTCCCACCCCTCTGCCCTCACACATTCCTCTTCCTCCCAGGAGCCTTAGTCGCTCTCTCCTGAGTCTTCTCCGCTCTCTGTAGGCCATCAGGCATAAAGCTAGGTCACCAGGTCCCATGCTCCTGATGTGGTCCTCCTGCGGCATGAAAGAGAGAGGGGCATGGTTAGCTTGGGTGTACTTAGCACCTTTCCTGGCCCTGTGTGACCACCCCTTAACACCTTTTGGAGAGTGCTAGCCGCCCCTCAGATGGCCACAGATGAGTGCACTGCATGGCTGTCCTGTGACATGGGGGAGACTGCTCCTAACTGGGATGCTGAGATTGCAAGAGGCTGTGAGCGCCTCCAGCAGTGACTGCTACATGGTCAGCATTGGCGAGGAGATTGTACAACATGTGCAGTCCAATTGTGCCGGGACCAGGTTGGGGGGGGGGCGGGGATGGTGGGGGGGAACTGGGGTGGTAAGGTATGGATCGCTAGGTGGCATTTTGGTACCTCCGCGCTGCTTGCATGGGCGGGCAGCTTAGAAGCCCGACCCCAATAATATCTCTGTGGCTGGCTGCGCCTGAACTATCTCAGTTTCAGAGGAATGGTCAGTTTATACAAGTGTCCCTACGGCGTGGCCTCTTCCCTCGCTCACCCTGCCCCCAACTCGATGTCTTGTGCGCGGGATCCAATGCCAGGGCAGCAGTTGCCCCCTCCCTGTCCCCCCAACAACAGTCGCCTCCGAGGCTGGGCAGCAGTTGCCCTGGACACTCCCCTCCGACAACAGTCACCTCTGAGTCTGGGCAGCAGTTGCCCCTGGACACCCCTCTCCAACAACAGTCGCCTCCGACGCCGGGCAGCAGTTGGCCCCCCAGACAACCCCCCTGATAACAGTTGCCTCCATGGCAGGGCAGCACTTCACCCCGGCGCCCCTGAAGCCTGCAAAGCAATAGGCGACCCTGGTGAGGTCTGCAGAACGATGCTGTTCACTCATCTCCAGTTCCCCCAAAGTGAAGGCCACCAAGTGCACATCACCTCTGTGCTTTTGTGAAACACGTCAATATGCTTTCCTGCCAACGTGGATGGACGATCCAGTGGGGGACCAAGAGCCTGGCGGGATGGCCTTTTAATGATATGCTGATGTATTACAATGAGCTCCCCGACGACTATTGGTGGGAAACATGGCCCACTGTCGGCGGGATGAGTGCATGATTGCAACCTGGCTTCCCACCGTCGTGGAGCCGATCGCGCCATATTATCCATGTGTGCCACCTATCATACCTGCTGCCAGCGGACATGAAAAATTCAGCCCTATATCTTTTGTAGTCTCCTTATGTCCTCTTCATAAATTACTTTCCTACCTATCTTTGTGTCGTCAGCAAATTTGGCAACCATCCCATCCATCCCTTCACCCAAGTCATTTATATAAATTGTAAACAGTTGAGGCCCCAGCAATGATCCCTGTGGTAGACTGCTTGTTACGTCTTGCCAACCTGAAAAAGACCCATTTATGCCTACTCTCTGCTTCCGTTAGCCAGCCAATCTTCTATCCGTGAAAATATGTTACCCCCTACACCATGAGCTTTTAGTTTCCACAATAACCTTTGATGTGGCACTTTATCAAATGCCATCTGGAAATCTAAGTGCAGTACATCCGCCGGTTCCCCATTATCCACAGCGCATGTTACTTCCTCAAAGAAGTCCAATAAGTTGGTTAAACATGATTTCCCTTTCACAATACCATGTTGCCTCTGCCTGACTACCTTGAACTTATCCAAGTGCCCTACTATAGCTTATTTAATAATAGCTTCTAACATCTTCCCTATGACAGATGTTAAGCTAACTGGCCTGTAGTTTCCTGCTTTCTGTCCCCCTCTTTGAATAATGGAGTTACATTTGCTATCTTCCAATCTAATGGAACCTTTCCCAAATCTAGGGAGTTTATGAAAATTAAAACCAATGCATCAATTATCTTACTGGACACTTCTTTTAAGAACCTAGGTTGAAGTCCATCATTTGGTCAGCCCACAGCTCCAACAATTTATTCAGTACCACTTCTCTGGTGATTGTAATTTTCCTGAGTTCTTCCCTCCCTTCCATTTCCTGATTTATAGCTGCTTCTGGGATATTACTTGTATTCTCAATAGTGAAGACTGCTGCAAAATACCTGTTCAATTCATCTGCCATTTCCTTGTTTTCCATTATCAATTCTACAGACATACTTTCTATAGTACCAATGCTCAATTTGTTAACTCATTTCTTTTTAAAATATTTATAGAAACTCTTACTATCTGTTTTTATATTTCTGGCAAGCTTTCTCTCGTACTCTAATTTCTCCCACCTTATTGATCTTTTAGTCATCTTTTGCTGTTCCTTAAATTCTGTTCAATCTTCTGGCCTTCTACCTATCTTTGCACAATTATATACTTTTTCTTGATATTATCGTTAACCTTTCTAGTTAACCACGGATGGTCAGTCCATCCTTTGGACTTTTTCTTACTCGTTGGAATGTATCTATTCTGAAATATCCCCTTAAATGTTTGCCACTGCATCTCTATTGACCTGTCCCTTAATCTAATTTGCCAATTCACTTTAGCCAGCTCTGCTTTCATGCCCTCATAATTGCCCTTATTTAAGTTTAAAAACATAGTCTCAGACCCACTCCTCTCTCCCTCAAACTGAATGTAAAATTCAAGCATATTATGGTCGTTGCTACCTAGGGACGCCTTCACTCTGAGATCATTAATTAATCCCATCTTATTGCACAATACCAGGCCTAGTACCGCCTGCCCTCTGGTTGGCTCCAGAACATATTGTTCTAGAAACTATCCCAGAAATATTCTATGAACTCCTCATCTAGGCTACTTTTGCCCATCTGACTTTTCCAGTCTATATGTAGATTAAATCTCCCATGATTATCGCTGTGCCTTTCTGACAATCTCCCTTTATTTCTTCCTTTATGCTCCATTCTACCATATGGTTACAATTAGGAGGCCTATATACGACTTTAGTTTCACTTCCGCAACGAGAACAAAGGCACTTCATATGTGAAAATGATGGTTGGACAATACACATGTGACCCTTGCATCTCAAGCAGACACAATTTGGCCTCATGAGAATTCGTCATTAAGGTTAGTGATTATTCTGATGCTGTCACACTGAAGTCCGTAATTTGTGGATGTTACAAGCATTTGTCATAACTGTTAGTGTCTTTTCTCTCAAGTGTACTTTGCGATGGAGCTTTTTTATTAGTGAATGTTTTTGTGAAAAGTAGTATTCATCATCATGCCTCCCTGCAGTGTGTTTTTGTCTCTGCGTTTGAGGGCTGACTGTTATTCTTTTCTTAGTTCTCACTCTCCCCACCCATAATGCTGAATGATTGAAGTAGGTTCCACTCGGTGACATTTGAGTGTGTGATGTCAGAGATGTATGCTCATCCTGATGAAGCCATCTATTTAGCTGTGAGGATCACACTTTGCTGCTGAATGGCTGCCTAGCGGTGCTTTACGGAATCCTTCTGTAAAGCACAGTACACAAATCGATATGGAATTCATTGCATAATGTGCACTCATTGAATTAGGGTAGATAGAAAGATTGGCCTTTGTGAGATGGGCAAAGTCGAGGGCTGTAATGCTATGAAAGCGATGCTTCAGCACATCTCCTGAGTGCTTAGCAGGATCTATGAGGAGAAGTTGTCATAGACTGCTGTGTCAGTACTGACAGGGCCATGTTTCTTCCAAATGCCAGGGCAATGCAGGACTTAGATTTGACAGGCTTCTGACGAATGTATTGTCATGAGTGTTTGTCAAAAATCAAATGATGGTCCTGCTGAGCCACCCTCTGTGATGTCAATTCGAACCTAACTCATAACTTTAGGTGCATGCTGTTGTGTAACAGGCCACTGCGTCCTGATGTCCAATAGCATCTTGGGGCTCAGTAGCAAGATAAGGCCTCGCATTTTTCATGCACGAGAACTGATGTTTGGAGAGATGGTGCTGTCCGGATGTAGATCTCTCTTGAGATGGTTAAGTACTTACCATTGACAAATGTTTTTCTCTCTTGCTAAGCTGCTGTCATACTGGCATGAGCCCATCCATGTGCTCAATGGCATTACAGCTGCTTGAAGGATGCCATGCCCACAGGCTTGTTGACACCATGGTTGAAAGGACTGCACTATGTGTAGTTGCTTATGGAGGTGCACTAGTGGAGTGCTTATCACATTACACAACTGATACATGTTCCTTAGGCTACTGCGCCTTCCAGAAATGACCCTGACATTAGGGTTGAAGGTGACTTATGCTGCCTCTGTGATCATTGTGAGACTGATGACCTTTTGCGATATGTTGACGCTGACAATGGAGGTTTTATTGTGTCCCCTGCATTGAAGCTTGAAGAGAACTTTGATCATGAAAACTTGTCTTCATCTTATTCCTCTTGAAACTTTGTAGCTGTGAGGTTGTCACGGGCACGTCTGGCATTCCGTGCCCATGCAATGGCATCCTCATGTGTCTTGTCTGAATCCTCGCCCTCTTCAGATTCATCCCCTTTCAAGTCCTCGTCATCCAAATAGATGTCTAGCTCCTCAGTGTCTCCCTGTGGCAACACATCCCCGCCTTTGCAGCTCTAGGCTGTGCAGGGCACAGCAATAATGATTATGTGTGACACTCTCTGCAGTGAGTATCGGACAGCACCACCTGAGTGGTCCAAAAATCGGAAACACATCTTTAAGAGGCCAATAGTCTGCTCGATTATGAACCTTGTGGCTGAATGTATCTCTCCTCAGATGCACTCTGTAGCTGGCGAACGGGTGTCATTAGCCATGTCTTCTGGGCGTACCCCTAATCACTGAGGAACCAACACTCTAATCTCTGAGCTCCCTCAAAAATCTCTGCCTCCTGGGAGTGACTCAAATCTAAGAGTCATGTGAGCTTCCTGGTTACCTAGCACAAACGCGCTAACTCTGCATTCTGTGATCACAAATTAGCTGGACATTCAGAGATTGAAATCTTTTTCTATTAATGAATCTCACATGCTGCTGCTAAGGAGCCCTCCAGGCCACGTGCGTGCAGTCAATGGCACCCTGCATTTGAGGAAATCCTGATATTGCAGTGAATCCCACAGCTCTGGCAGCCTGGCTTCTTTCATCCATGCGGAACTACATGACATGGTAAGTTTTACTGAAAAGGGTATCTGTGACCTCTCGTATGCATTTATGTGTTGCTGACTGTGAGATTCCGCAAAGGTCCCTAGTGGAGCTCTGGAAGGATCTGTTTGCAAAAGGTTCAGTGCAGTGCAACCGGCATTGGATGCTCACCAAATCTGTGGGACATGAGTTCCTCATGGAAAGAAGCTACCAAATCCCCAGACAAGCAAAGGCGCCTGAGGCACTGTCTTTTGCTTATCCTCATGTATGAGCTGCATCTTCTGTACACCCTTGGTCACACCAAACGCCTTTATAGATTTGACCCCATCTCATCAGCATTTGGGACTACCTGGGCCCTGCTGGCTTTTGTTCCTCAGGGCGTTGGTCTTCCCTGAGTTGTGCCAATTGGTGATGGGCCCTTCTTCTCCTCATTCTAATCAAAGCCATCAAGAAGGCAGTATTGCATGCAGCCTGCATTCTCCATTCCTGCTTGTACCTGTGAACCAATAAAATTGAACAATCAATGGTAGTTCCCATTGAATGGTCTCCCTCCAAACACAAGGCAGAAATGCAGTCTCTAGCCCTTGACTCACCTTCAGTCTGTAAATGGCATACCAAGGCCACACCTTGCAGGGTGAGATCATCCTGGAGGACAACAAGTGGCTGAGTTTTCCCCTCAGCCATGACTGCACATTCACAACGAGGGTCTTAATTAGAATCAAAAGACCCAGGCCCTAGGATCCACAGTCAGGCTTCTGGTGGTTGCCTTGACAACATCTATTGATGACCCAATCCTTGTATTTATGTCTTGACTACAAGCATGGTGTCTTGAATGCCATGACCAGTGCACTGGAAAAATGTAGGCTTGTAGGGTCTATGCTGCCTCTATGCAGCAGATGTGGCCCTTGGTTATTTGCCCCTACATCCATTCTGACTTGCCTCTGTAAGGATCAGATGCCAATTAAGACCATATGCACCACAGCACCTAAATTTAATGGATTCTCGTTTGAACATGCACCGTTAGGAAAGGAACCATGATCGTTCATTGTGTTCGAGTCCAGCACTCAGCTCAGCCACGCTACCAATGGTTTGAGCAGGACATTTATTGGCTACACCTTCAATCGGCCAAAAAGTGTTGAACTCCTCCCATGCGCCTGGAGACCCCTCCCCAGCAATTATTTTTCTAGCTTGTTTTCAAACTCTGCCATTGTTAGGTGAGATTGAAAATGGTGCTCCTGACTTTCATCCCTGTGACCAGCTTCCAATCTCCCCCACTCATGTACCAAGTTCCTCCCATCATCCCTCGCACTCACCAGCTCCCAATTCCCCTTCCTCCTGTCACTATCCAGCCTCCCACTATTACACTTGATTCCACCATTGTCCATGTGGTTATTCCTGTTATCTCCCCTTGAATCCTTTAATGTTGATGTCCCGACGACCTTTGTTGACCTGACCCCTCCCCCTCTCGAGGCCACATGCACCCTGACATTTCAGAACCTCCCCCCAACCGAGACCATCCAATACCTCCCCCACGACGTTTCAGCTACCAATTTACAGGATCCATATGCCTCCCCTGAACATTACTGTGCCCTCTGCCTCACAATACCATGACTCAACCCCTCAGGACCAAATTCCTTAAGTGACTGACAATGCCCTGCACCCCAGGTGCATGCCACTTATATACAGTAGGCAAACAGAATGTTCTAATTATCCTCTGGAGGGTTACTTAATTTGGAAGGGGAAGTAATTCTGGTCAGCTGGCCTTTTAATGAGTATTCACGAGATGCAAATGTAGTTCCCAACATAGATCAGTGGGAAACTTGACCCACCTTTAACACACCATCCAAGTCGAGAGAACAAAATTCCAAACTAATTTGCTGCCAATGGGAAACTGACTTTTTCTATCATGGCCAATTTAGTGCCCCCGCCTGTCATGATTCCCGTCACTTGCTGGAGCTGAAAATTCCACCCGCAGTGTCTGCTGCTATTTCTGAGGTCCTCTACAACTGGTGGGCAGTGGAGAGACTGAAGAACATCATTAACACATCAAATCAAACTATGGTTTAATTTAACAAAAAGAAAAATACTTGGAAAAACTCAGCAGGTCTGACATCATCTGCGGAGAGGGATACAGTTGACGTTTTGAGTCCGTATGACCCTTCATCAGAACTAAGACATATAGAAATGAGATGAAATATAAGCTGGTAGAAGTGGGTGGGATAGGAGAGCTAGGCGGAAATCCTGTTGGAGTGAAGAGCAATAGACATTCCTTGAAGAGAGGTGGCAGTCAAATTAAACACTAAGGTAAAAGCAAAATACTGCGGATGCTGGAAATCTAGAACAAAAACAAAAATACCTGGAAAAACTCAGCAGGTCTCATTTTTATATGTCTTAGCTCTGATGAAGGGTCATACGGACTTGAAATGTCAACTGTATCCCTCTCCGTAGATGCTGTTAGCCCTGCTGAGTTTTTCCAGGTATTTTTGTTTTTGTTCTAGATTTCCAGCATCTGCAGTATTTTGCTTTTATCTTATGGTTTAATTTAATAAGATTCCTTTTAAACTTTGTTTAATTTCCAATTAAATATTGGTGCCTTTTTAAAAGGGGCCAGCAGTAACTCTTAAAATCAATGACATCATCATCCTTATTAACCAATCAATAGGAAAAATCTGTTTCCAGAGCAGCTGATCATGTTCTGGTGTCTGGCCTGAGTCTCTACAGCAATTACCAATTATTAGTTTTTACCCATCAGCATTTTGTTTGAATCATTTTTTCCTCACGACAAATTTATTTTCTGATGCTTGCTGTGAGGTTTTAACCTCTCTTTTCATTCAAACTTTTACCGAAGAGAGGGATGAACTGATTCAGAACACAGGTGGATAGTGACATTGGGACCAGTAGATGATGCCAGATTACTGTATCTGTCATTGCTGGTTCCAAACCGAAAGCCATCTCACATTACAAACTCTGTCTATACCTCACTGAATTTATCACAGTGTTGAGCACAGGATCAAGGCAGGGCAAGTTATAAATAACCTAGGGGTCATTAGGCCCCATTTTGTCTTAGATTCCTTATCAAAAAGGGGCTCAAAGCCATGTAAAGGCAGCTCTGTATCCAACTGTATCTAAAGCAAATTGTGATGCATGAAGAGTAGAGATAAATTTCTCTAAGCTCTCATCATTTGATATTTGGCATGGCAGAATGATTAACCATAATGCAGCATCTGAGAAATGCAAGTGACCATCATAAAATCTCTGGGCAGAATTGTCCTAGATTTGCACTAAGTGGGGTAGCCGGTGAGAGAAAGAACGTTTTACCCACTGGCTGCAATGGCATGTTTTCGCACTGTATCAGACCATTCCCGCCTCATTAATCATGCAATCCCGGGAAAAACCCTGGGTCGCTTGTGGGGCGGCCTCTGATTCGCCCGCCCCACTGTCACCTCAGGCCTTCAGTAAACCGGGCACCACATTTAAAGGCTGCTCTGGCAAAGGGCTAGCACTCTGCAAGGGATAGGAAGCTGCTAGGAACTGATGGCTGCCAAAGGCAGGAAACATGCTGCCCCCAGATTTAGCGACGCCTCCCTCGAGCCCCTACTGGACGCAATAGAGTCCTGCCACGATGTCCTCTGCCCCCACTCTGGGTGAAGGCCAGCAAAGCAAGGTCACCAATCTAGCATGAGAAGCAGTGGAATTGGGGGTCAATGCCAAAGCCCTGCAAAAGAGGACAGTCACACAGTGCAGAAAGAGAACATATAAATTAGGAGCTACTTTGTCCATTGAGCCTGCTCTGCCATTCAATAAGATCTGAATGTAACCTCAACCTATTCCTGTCTACCCCCAATAACCTTTCACCCCCTTGCTAATCAAAAATCTATCTAGCTCTGCCTTAAAAATATTCGAAGACTCTGCTTTCACTGCTTTTTGAGGAAGAGAGTTCCAAAGACTCACAACCCTCTGAGAGAAAAAAATTCTAATCTCTCTCTTAAATGATCGATCCCTTATTTTTAAACAGTGACCCCTAGTTCTAGCTTCTGCCACAAGAGGAAACATCCTCTCCACATCCACCCTGTCAAGACCCCTCAGGATCTTAAAGGTTTCAATTAAGCTGCCTTTTACTCTTCTAAATTCCAGTGTATACAAGCCCAACCTGTCCCGCCTTTCCTCATAAGACAACCCGCCCATTCCTGATATTAGTCTGGTAAACTTTCTCTGAACTGCTTCTAATGCATTTACATCTTTCTTTAAATAAGGAGACCAGTACTGTACACAGTACTCCAGATGTGGTCTCACCAGTGCCCTGTACAACTGAAGCATAACCTCCCTACTTTTGTAATCAATTCCCCTCACAATAAATGATAACATTCTATTAGCTTCCCTAATTACCTGCTGTACCTGCATACTAACCTTCTGTGATTGATGTACAATGACACCCAGATCCCTCTGAATCTCAGAGCTCTGCAATCTCCCACCATTTAGATAATAAGCTTTTTTATTCTTCCTGCCAAAATGAACAATTTCACATTTGTCCACATTATACTCCATTTGTCAGATCTTTGCCCACTAACCTAATCTATCTATGTCACTTTGTAGCCTCCTTATGTCCTCTTCACAATTTACTTTCCTACCTATCTTTGTGTTGTCAGCAAATTTAGCCACCATTTCTTCGGTCCCTTCATCCAAGTTATTTATATAAATTATAAAAAGTTGAGGCCCCAGAACTGATTCCTGTGGCACACAACTTGTCACATCCTGCCAACCAGAAAAAGACCCATTTATGCCAACTCTCTGCTTCCTGTTAGCTAGCCAATCTTCTATCCATGCCAATATTTTACCCCCTACACTATGAGCTTTTATTTTCTGCAATAACATTGATGTGGCACTTTATCAACTACCTTCTGGAAATCTCAGTACATCCACCGGTTCCCCTTTATCCAGAGCACATGTGATTCCTTCAAAGAACTCCAATAAATTGTTTAAAAATGATTTCCCTTTTACAAAACCATGTTGACTCTGCCTGATTGCTGTGAATTTTTCTAAGTGTCCTGCTATATCATCTTTAATAATAGCTTATAACATTTTCCCTATGACAGATGTTAGGCCAACTGGCCTGCAGTTTCCTACTTTCTGTCTCCCTCCATTTTTGAATAAAGGAGTTACATTTGCTATTTTCCAATCTAATGGAACCTTCCCCTAATCTAGGGAATTTTGGAAAATTAAAACCAGTGCATCAACTATCTCACTGGCCACTTCTTTCAAGGTGTAGTCCATCCAGACCTGGGGATTTGTCAGCCTGCAGCCCCAACAATTTGATCAATATCACTTCCCTGGTGATTGTAGTTTTCCCACGTTCCTTCCTCCCTTCCATTTCCTGATTTACAACTATTCCCTGGATGGTTACTTGTGTCCTCTTATTTAAATGTTTATAGAAACTCTTACTATCTGTCTTTAAGTTACTAGCTAGCTTTCTCTCATACTCTAATTTTTCCCTTCTTATTAACATTTTTGTCATTCTTTGCTGTTCTTTATAGTCTTTCCAATCTTTTGGATTGCACTCGTCTTTCCCTCAAAATGAATGTAAAATTAAATTGTATTATGTTCGCTGTTACCTCGGGGTGCCTTCACTAAGTGGTCATCAATTAATCCTATCTCATTGCACAATACTAAATCTAGTATAGCCGGCTCTCTGGTTAGCTCCAGAACGTGTTGTTCTAAGAAACTATCCTGAACACATTCTATGAACTCCTCATCTACACTACTTTTGCCCATCTGATTCTTTCAGTTTATATGTAGATTAAAATCCCCCATGATTATTGCTGGCAAGCTCCCATTATCTCTTCTTTTAAATTCTGTCCTACAATTAGGGGGCCTGTACATCACTCCCACAAGTGACTTCTAATAACATCATTAATTAACAGAGCCACCCCTCCAACTTTTCCTAACTTCCTGTCTTTCCCGTTCTGCCAGGATAAGTCACTCTTCTCATCACTCTCAACTCACACTCACAAACCCATCACACATCCACAGGAACTCACTCACTGCCAGTTCAAGGGACATCACCATTCACTCCCATCTGCCCTGTGGATCATATCCTCATCCCATCCATGGCACCACTTACCACCCACGCATGCCAGGCATCCTTCTCATCTGGCCTGGCAGGTGTCCTGTTTATACTCTCTCCATCTGTCTTCATGCAAGACAAGCTGGCACACAACAAAATGGAGAGGTCGCAGACTTATGGAGGAATGCCTGAAATCAAGGTCCTCACAGACTTTGAGAATAGAGTCATCCAGCAGGTCGCTGACGATCTGAACCATTCCTGTGCTAACAGTGAGGTCGGCGGTGCTCAACCAAGTGAGGATCGAGCAGTGTAACATCCATCAGACAATCATGATGTTAGTCACTTCCCCTGTTCCGCAGTCTCCTGCCATGCACTAATTCTCTCTCCCTGTTTTCGCAGGCACATCCGGGAAACAGCTGAGTGAGTCCATGAGCCAGGTCCTTGACTTAAGCCCCGAAGACACCTTAGAAGAGGAATCTACTGAGACCCTCATTAAGTCCCATCACAGTGCTCACCCACACCCTCAACCAGTGCAGAGACACAAACCTCAGTGGGACCTAACTTTAGAGTAGCCCTGGGACCACAATCGATGGTGAGCACATTGCATTGTCTGAACCACAGCAGGTGGAGGTAGGGTCTTCCCAGGTCTCCAGCACTCGGAGGACTGCTGGAGGCCAGAAAGCTGCTGAACCCGAGTCAGATGATGAGCCTCTGGACTCAGTCATACCTCAGTTGCTGGAGCTGAAAAGGCAAGCTCGGGAACATCAGGAAGGGATGTCCGCTGCACTCCTCAGATTGCAAGGCACGATGGAGGAGTCCATCCGCCTTCAGGCTGAGGTGATAGTGCCGGCGTACCAAAGCACTGAGGTCAACACTGGTAGGATGGCAGCCACCATGGAGACCTTGGTCCAGGACATCGGTCCTGCACTGCTGCATGGGCTGAACTCCATTGCTTACACCATAGTTGACCTCCAACGGTGTCAATGCGAGAGGGGTACGGGTCAGCGCGATCTCACTCCAGCTGCCCCTTCTCCTCTAGGAGTCAGTCAGGGGCCCTTGGGAACCCATAGGGATGAGGATCAGCAGGTGCACACTCCAGGCCCATCCATCCAGGTGACCCTGGGAGTGTCCATCCCGTCTGAATCACCTCTTCCTGTGACCGCAGCAGCTTCAGCTCCAACAGTTGAGGAGGTGCCACTGCCACACAGCAGGACCCTGAAAGCAGGCTGGGGCCCTCCAGGTCTTGGCCCTCCAGAGGACACCCACCAATGTCATCACAGACAGAACGTAGAAGCCAGCAGGCTGCCTCCACCTCCGCTGTGAATATTGGGGATGCACAAAGATATAGTGGCAATGTTAGGAAGGTTAAGAAAATGTAACTCTTTTCGAGTCAAAACAATTAACTAAATTAACAATAACAAGGGATAAATCAAGCACAGCCCCTAATTCAGGTCAGCTGTAAAACCAAGGACAAAGTTTAAAGGAAACTTACAAACATCAAACCAAAATGTGATTAAAGGGGTCAACAAAACACCCCAGTCCCCGCGGCGCCCACCGGGCACGGAAGGCCTCGATGGTGCCGGCAAACACCGTGTGCTCCCTCTCCAGGGACACCCGGCTGCGAACGTAGCCGCGGAAGAGGGACAAACAATCGGGCAGGACTCCCCCCTCGATCGCCCACTGCCTGGACCTGTTAATGGCCAACCTGGCCAGGCCCAGGAGCAGGTTCACGAGGAGGTCCTCCTCCTTCCCGACCCCCTTCCGCACCGGGTGTCCGTAGATCAGGAGCGTGGGACTGAAGTGCAAACAAAACAGCAACAGAAGGTTTTTTAAATAACTAAAAAGGGAGTGCAGCCTACAACACCCTATATAAACGTGGTCCACGGACTCCACAAGACTGCAAAAAGAGCAGGTGTCTTGGGAGTCCGTGAACCTACACATTTTACGGTTATAGGGGACTGCTGCATGCAACACCCTCCAACCCAGGTCCCCGATAGAAAGCGGGAGGACACCTCCGTAGAGGGCCTCCCATCGGGGGCCACCGCCGCCGGACGGCAACAAGGCACGCCAGGGCGTGTCCGGGCGGCGGACGATGGCGAGAAAATGGAAGGTGTGCAGCAGCAGTCCGTACAGAAAACCCCTCCGCGCCGTGCCAAATGGCACGGAGGGCATGTCCCCGAGGCGGCTCATATTATTGCGGGGCACCGGCACCCGAGGGAGGGTTCGGGGCTTGGGGCCAATGTGGAATTCCGTCCGAACAGGGGAACGTTCAGCCGGAAGATCACCGCGCACCTGGGCCACCTCGAGACCTAAAATGACTTCGGGTCCGAGCACGACCGTCCTTAGGTCTTGGATGGCATCGGCTGCGACCTGGACACTCACTGACGCGCGGCGCGCCAACTCCTGCGGGAGCATCCAGCCCAGTCCTCCGCCACCCAGCACGTCCCCGATCCTGGTCACCTCGGCAGCCACAGCCCTCCTCTCTGCCAGCCACTCAAAGGGACGGAGGGGCGGATTCCTGAGCAGCGGCTCTCTGATGATAGCCGCTACTCCTGACAGGGGAGAGCTGCGTCGCGAAGTGACCACGTTCCAGACTTTGATCAGGTCCTGGTAAAAGATGGGCAACGCCTGTAAGGAGCCACCGAGGCCCCTCTGCTCTATAAACAGGAGCTGCACGTCATAATTCAGGCCGTGCACCTGGCGGAAGAAATACGTCGCCAGGGCACACCATCTCGGAGGAGGCTCGTAAAGGTATCGCTGCAGGGTCTGAAGACGGAAAGTCCCCACCTGCGTGCGTCGGCACACCAGTGCCTGACCGCCCTCCCTAAGCAGGAGACTCAGAACCTCAGCAGCGACCCAGTGCAATCTTTTGTCCCAGAAGAAGTCGACTAGCATTCTCTGGATTTTTACGACAAAGTCCGGGGGAGGGGTCAAAGTGACCAGCCGATACCACAACATGGCGGCGATCAGCTGGTTTATGACCAGAACTCGACCCCGGTAAGACAGCACTCGGAGCAGTCCTGTCCAGCGCCGCAGGCGAGCGGTGACTTTTGTCTCCAGTTCCTGCCAGTTGGCCGGCCAGGATTCCTCGGCAGGGCAGAGATGGACCCCCAGGTAGAGGATGCTGGTCCTGCTCCAGGTGAAAGGCCTGAGCTCCTCGGGTAGGGGATCCATCTGCCACGGGCCGACCAGGAGTCCAGAACATTTATCCCAGTTGATCCTGGCAGAAGAAGCCGCAGAGTAGACCTCCTGGCACTCGCGCATCCTCCGCAGGTCAGCCGGGTCACTAAACATTAGGAGCACGTCATCGGCGTATGCCGAAAGGACCACCCCGATGCCCGGCCCGCGCAGAACCAATCCCGACAACCTCCTCCGCAAGAGGCGCAGGAAAGGCTCCACGCAAATAATATGTAACCCTTTCGAGTTATCAACAGATCGCATGTAACTCTTTCAAGTACATTCACAGTTCTTGGTTTCCGGGAGTGGGACATGAACCCACAACCCTCTGATTCAAAGGCGAGGGTGCTATGAACTGAGCCACAGCTGACACCTCATCGTTAAGATGTAACTCTTTCGAGTTATCAACAGATCGCATGTAACTCTTTCGAGTACATTCACAGTTCTTGGTTTCCGGGAGTGGGACATGAACCCACAACCTTCTGATTCAAAGGCGAGGGTGCTATGAACTGAGCCACAGCTGACACCTCATCGTTAAGATGTAACTCTTTTGAGTCAAAACAATAAACTAAATTAACAAAAACAAGGGAGAAATCAAGCACAGCCCCTATGTCAGGTCAGCTGTAAAATCAAGGAAAAACTTTAAAGGAACCTTACAAACATCAAACTAAGATGTGATTAAAGGGGTCAGCAAAACACCCCAGTCCCCGCGGTGCCCACCGGGCACGGAAGGCCTCAATGGTGCCGGCAGACACCGCGTGCTCCCTTTCCAGGGACATCCGGCCGCGAACGTAGCCGCGGAATCGTTAAGATGTAACTCTTTTGAGTCAAAACAATAAACTAAATTAACAAAAACAAGGGAGAAATCAAGCACAGCCCCTAAGTCAGGTCAGCTGTAAAATCAAGGAAAAACTTTTAAAGGAACCTTACAAACATCAAACTAAGATGTGATTAAAGGGGTCAACAAAACACCCCAGTCCCCGCGGTGCCCACCGGGCACGGAAGGCCTCGATGGTGCCGGCAGACACCGCGTGCTCCCTTTCCAGGGACATCCGGCCGCGAACGTAGCCGCGGAATCGTTAAGATGTAACTCTTTTGAGTCAAAACAATAAACTAAATGAGCAAAAAGAACAAGGGAGAAAACAAGCACAGCCCCTAAGTCAGGTCAGCTGTAAAATCAAGGAAGAACTGTAAAGGAACCTTACAAAGATCAAACTAAGATGTGATTAAAGGGGTCAACAAAACACCTCAGACCCCGCGGTGCCCACCGAGCACGGAAGGCCTCGATGGTGCCGGCAGACACCGCGTGCTCCCTTTCCAGGGACATCCGGCCGCGAACGTAGCCGCGGAATCGTTAAGATGTAAGTTGCACAGCCTGGGCATGGGTGTTAATCACTTGTACATAATGTTCACTTTGTTAATAAACTTCCATGAATGTCTCCTTGCCTATGGCTCCTTGTACTGATGAGCAGTGTTTGTGTCACTCAGTTGTGAAACCTTGGTCCCTGCACAAGATAAAGGCAGGTGTCTCAGTCCAGGGCCTCTTCCCTGTGCAGTGTGTAACCTTCCCAGCACACTGATGGTGCGCCTTCACAGTCACTGGACACATCAGGCATGCCTGCACGTCGATGGGGCTTATCATTGCTGCGAGAATATCCTGGGCCGCGGCACATAATTCCGTCATTCTTTCTGTGTGCTCTCAACACATTTGAGGTGTGGCCCCCACCCCCCCCTAGCTCATCAGCATCTGTGCCTGGTGACAGTGTGGTCCTGAAGGGCGCAGCTCTTGAAGGCCAACTACGGCGTCAGTGATGGAGTTCAGCCTGCGCAGGAGAAGCTAATGTTTCCCTGCTGTACTTCCATTATATAACCTTGTTCACAGAGCGTAAGTGATCTGCCATCAGCCAGACAGGAGTCAAATGTTCACAGATGCAATGTGAGGATCTATGGGGTCTCCTCACTGCACGTCGTCATCATCCTCTGCAAATCTAACATATATGAGGGCCTCCTGAGCACGCCTGCCTTGCCTGGCCACTGTGATGGCCTCATCACTGTCATTGTCGCCTTTGAGGACCACCTCAGCCTCATCCCCGTTGACGTCCTCCTCATCAGAGGAGACCTCCATTTCCTCCTAAACCAGCTCCTCTCCCTGTTGCAGTGCCAGGTTGTAAAGGGCGCAGCGGGTGTTGCCAATGTGTGACAATCTCTGTGGACTACATTGCAATGCTCTACCAGACCGGTCCAGGCACCAGAACCTCATTTTCAACTTTCCGGTGGTTTGCTCCGCCAAACTGCAAGTTGCAGCATGCGCCTCACTGTACCTTCTCTCTGTTGCGCTCTGAGGCCGCTGCACGGACTTCATGAACCACATTCTTTGCAGGTAGCCCTTGTCCCCGAGGAGCCAACCCTGCAGCCTGTGTGGACCCTGGAAGACGTCAGGGATCTGAGACCTACTGAGAATGTACGAGTCATGGGCTCTCCCTGGGAACCGTGCACAGACTGTGGGATGCGTTTATGGTGATCACACACCAACTGAACTGAGCAGTAGATGGCACCCTGCACCTGTGGGAAACCCGAGATCTGGGCAAATCCCAGCGTTTTTACTTCCTGGCTTTCCTAGTCCTGGGTGAAACGCACAAAGTTGTGTGCCTTCGCGAATATGGCATCAATGACCTCATGGATGCATGTGTGTGTGGAGGTTTGCGACATTCCACAGAGGTCACTTGTGGAGCCCTGAAAGGACCCACTGGCGTAGAAACTGAGGTCACAGTCACTTTCACGGCCACTGGCAGTGGATGCCCTCCATGTCCCCGTAGTGCCAAATCCTGCAGCAGGTGGCAGATGTGACCAACCAGTTCCCTGGACATGTGCAGTCTTCAGTGACACTAGCTCACGGTCATCTGCAGGAATGACAAGCGCCATCTACAGACCCTGGGTCTAGTTAGGCGTCGACCAGCAGCAGCTCGCTGTGACTCTTCAGCAGCATGTGAGCCCCAGCTGCCCCTTTTTTTTGAGGGTGCTGCTCCTCTCTCTGTCCAGCCAGATGCCTCTGTTGCTTTTTCCTCCTTCGTCTCCACTCCCTGTAAGCTATGAGGCATACAGCTAGGTCACCAGGCTCCATGCACCTGATGTATTCTTCCTGCAGGATGAGGACGTGTGAGTTAGCATGGGTGTTCTAAGAATCTCTCTTGGTTAAGTCTGGAGGTCCCTTAACACATCCCAGAGAGTGCTGGCCACTCCTTGGATGGCCAGAGTTTAGCACGCTGCATGGCTGCCCAAAACCCCATCCACCTCCACCCCACCCACCTGTCTGATTGGCAGCAGCTTTGCCCATTGGACTGCATGCTGTGCTCTCAGCTCAGGCACAGGCATTCTCCTAACTCGCACTGCAAGGCTCCGCTGTTAGCTTGAACCAAGAGGGAGACTGCTCCAAACCAGGATGATGACATCACAAAGGGCTGAGTGCCTCCACCAATGACTGTTTCAGGGCCAGCTTTCGCAAGGAGATTGTACAACTTGCCCAGTTGTCCAATTGTTCTGCAGTCCACTAAAACACTCATTAGTTTGCAGCCTGAGGGATGAAAAGCTCAGGAGCATTTGGTGGCACTTTCAGGCCTCTGTGTTGTTTGAGTGGGCAGATAAGCTAGAGGCCCGACTCCAAGCATGTCAATGTGGCTGCGCCTGAACTGCCTCAGCCTGAATTGTCTTATGGAATATGCCAAACTTCTGCTCCCATGAATGGATGTTGTTACACAAATTCATATGTTATTTCACAGGAGAATAGGGTTTAAAGACATTTATTGCCTTTCATAGAAATTAAATATAAAATTAAAAATATTACTAATAATCACACATACAATAACTATTAACAAATATAATGAATAATTAGAAGTACAATAAATGTTTATTATGAATAATTACATATGTACAATAATAAGTATTACTAATAATTAAACATATGCTACAGGACCAGAGAATTCACTGGATCACAGGTTTTGAGGTCAAGGGGATCAGTTGGCCAAGCTTTGTCAAATTCTGAAGTATCTATCCTAACAGCCTCATTTTATTCTTTTCCTCACTCTCACTAAGTGAGGATCCACATGTTTCAAAGTATTAACTTATCCAATTAGCTGCAATAACTGCAGTTTTAACAAGAAAAGCTCCCCATAACTTGATCCACTCCCTAATTTTCCAGATCTGGCAGGTGTCTTTTCAAAGCTGGGGATAACAGAGATAGTTTTATGACCTCTCAGTGAAAACACTCTCTGACTAGAATCCCTTTTACTAATTGAATACTACTTTATTAATTGCTAACAGAAACTCAAAATCTAAAGTTAATGTGAAGAATTTAAGCATGGTTAATGCAGAGACAACTGACCAAGAAGTGACAACATCAGCGACCCCAAGCTGACCCGGAAGTGACACCAGAGACCCCAAAGCCGATCCAGAAGTGACACCATAGAGAGACAGGTTTCTGAGGCCCACACATCGAAACAAGGAGTGACATTATCCAAAGTCCCGAAACGGTAAGTAATGTCACCGAGTCTCCAATATCAGGATTAATTTAATAGTTTTAGGGATGCGTACCGACAATAAAATGCTGGAAACACAGGTTCAGTGAATTTAGTTTTAAATGTGTATAAATGCATCAGTGAGCCAGTGATCTGGTGAAATGACAAAGTCCCAGCATCGTAGTTTAATCGAACTTTGATCCTATTGTTAGAGGCGAACGGTCGCAGCCGAGTGACATGGGAATTATGCCGGATCCAGAGAGAACCAAAACCACAATATATGCACCAAGACTTACTGCTGTTCCCAATTCCAGAATTTTCACCCTCCCTCTCCGCACTCCCACACACAATCCCGATTACCCAGTAATCTCCATTCGTCTCCACATCCCAGGAATGGAATCCTGAGGAGAAGCTCTGGGAGCAGAGAACTTGGGGACGGTCTTTAAACATCTCTGGTTGAGGTGGGTAGGGCTGTTTCTGTTCACTCCATGTTACAGATCTGAGATCATCAGAAAGAACCAAGTTGCGGTTTGCTGTCTTTGGATCCAGGCTCAATGACCTTCTCCCTAGAGAGGAGAGAAGAGATTGGTCAGACAGGGTTATTCCACTCAGATCAATGATTGACAGCTACAGGGTAGCAGTGTTAGTATTTCCCAGACACTGTCAGCCCATATTACCTGTTAGACTGTATTCTTCCCAATGTTAGGGGAAAATTAAAAATGCTAAAAGAGAATACAGTAAGAATTTATTGAAAAACCCTTAAAATCTCCAGGCAGACCTGGCTGTTAAACATATTAAGAGTTGAAGATTACCAGATGAACATCGCACAGCCTTGAGAGTCAGACTGGAAGACACAAGCAGGACATAAATTAGATTAGGTGTACTCCCCTCTCACATAGGGAAGGGGCAGATGGTTTTAGCTTAGATATGGGAAGACATAACAATGGACAAAGGGGGCTTTGATGAAACACAAACGCTCTTGAGCTGTGAAAACCAAGGTCTTTGCGTACGTGTTTTAATTTTGATTGGATACTATAATTATGTATACCTCCTTTAGAATAATTGGTTAGCAAAATCACATGTTTATGTACTCAATAGGATAGAGTTAGCATGAGACCGGTGTGTCGGTTACCAATTGGATGTATTCAAATGTATTATGATAAGAAAAAGTACAAAAGTAATGACATGTAATCAATCTGGGAGCTGGGTCTTCATCCTTAGGAATGATTGCGGTTCCCTTGCATATGCTTGAATAAAACCGTTGAAAGGGAGCCTGAGTCTCTGTAGTCGCTGTGTGATCGGGGATTGTAATTTCTGCTCTTCAACTGGCCTATGTGGTAGTTGCAGGATTGGAGGGAGTGCCTTCTTCACCATGTTAAATAAATGGCCTTCAAACAGAATCCCTGTACAATAGCAGTGTGTGGGTCACAGTGCTGTACACTCAGTGCGAACACTGCAGTGAGACACACAGTAACAGTCAGTTTAATCACACAAACCCTGGAACTGTGAACACGTTCTCCCTGTTCACTGTTCCTTCCTTTAGGTGCCTACAGAATTAGTTATTAAATGGAATCGAAACCTTTCAAACACTCGAGACACAATGAAGGGGATTCATAGGAACATTCTACAGCCTCACAGCTAGAGCCCCACAATCTCAGCACTGGTTGTAAAGGAAATGCACAGCTCACAGAGTGTGTCCTGGGCTCTCTCCCTCCTGTCACTGTCCCATCCTGAATACAGGAGTGTGTCTTGGGCTCTCTCCCTCCTGTCACTGTCCCATCCTGAATACAGGAGTGTGTCCTGGGCTCTCTCCCTCCTGTTACTGTCCCATCCTGAATACAGGAGTGTGTCCTGGGCTCTCTCCCTCCTGTCACTGTCCCATCCTAATTCCCAGAGGAGAGTGTGAAAGGAGGACCCTGAGCCAGGCAGTCAGCAGCACCTAGAGAAGAGCAGAGGAGCGATAAAAACAACGCGAGAAGCGGCAAGAGTTCGAGAGCAGAGGTGACTGAGGGAGTTTGGTGAGGAGGGAGGATTGGTTAAGAAGGGGAAAATAGTGGACAAGAGTAAGCTTGCGGGTAACATAAAAACTGACTGTAAAAGTTTCTATAGGTATGTGAAGAGAAAAAGATTGGTGAAGACAAATGTAGGTCCCTTACATTCAGAAACAGAGGAATTTATAATGGGGAACAAATAAATGGCTGACCAACTAAATACATACTTTGGTTCTGTCTTCACAAAGGAGGACACAAATAACATACCAGAAATGTTGGGGAACACAGGGTTTAGTGAGAGGGAGGATCTGAAAGAAATCAGTATTAGTAGGGAAATGGTGTTGGAGAAATTGATGGGATTGAAGGCTGATAAATCCCCAGGGCCTGATAATCTACATCCCAGAGTACTTAAGGAAGTGGCCCAAGAAATAGTGGATGCATTGGTGGTCATCTTCCGAGATTCTATAGACTCTGGAACAGCTCCTACAGATTGGAGGGTAGCAAATGTAACCCCACTATTTAAAAAGGGAGGTAGAGAGAAAACAGGGAATTATAGACCAGTCAGCCTGACGTCGGTAGTGGGGAAAATTCTAGAGTCCATTATAAAAGATTTAATAGCTGAGCACTTGGATAACAGTGGCAAAATCGGACAGAGTCAGCATGGATTTACGAAAGGGAAATCATGCTTGACAAATCTACTGGAATTTTTCGATAATATAACTAGTAGAGTTGATGAGGGGGAGCCAGTGGATGTGGTTTATTTGGACTTTCAGAAGGCTTTTGACAAAGTCCCACATAAGAGATTATCGTGTAAAATTAAAGCACATGGGATTGGGGGTAGTGTATTGAGATGGATGGAAAACTGGTTGGCAGACAGGAAACAAAGAGTAGGAATAAACGGGTCTTTTTCCGAATGGCAGGCAGTGACTAGTGGGGTACCACAGGGATCGGTGCTGGGACCCCAGCTATTCACTCCATAATAATGATTTAGATGAGGGAACTAAATGTAATATCTCCAAATTTGCAGATGACACAAAGCTGGGTGGGAGGGTGAGCTGTGAGGAGGATGCAGAGATGCTTCAGTGTGATTTGGACAAGCTGAGTGAGTGGGAAAATGCATGGCAGATGCAGTATAATGTGGATAAATGCGAGGTTATCCATTTTGGTAGCAAAAACAGGAAGGCAGATTATTATCTGAATGGCTATAAATTGAGAGAGGAGAATGTGCAACGAGACCTGGGTGTCCTTGCACACCAGTCGCTGAAGGTAAGCATGCAGGCAAATGGTATGAATACCTTCATAGTGAGATGATTCGAGTACAGGAGCAGGGATGTCTTGCTGCAATTATACAGGCCCTTGGTGAGACCACACCTGGAATATTGTGTGTAGTTTTGGTCTCCTTATCTGAGGAAGGATGTTCTTGCTATAGAGGGAGTGCAGCGAAGGTTTACCAGACTGATTCCTGGGATGGCGGGACTGAATATGAGGAGAGATTGAATTGGTTAGGATTATATTCACTGGAGTTCAGAAAAATGAGGGGGGATCTCATAGAAACCTATAAAATTCTAACAGGACTAGACAGGCTAGATGCAGGAAGGATGTTCCCGATGGTGGGGGAATTCAGAACCAGGGGTCACAGTCTTTTTAAACAAGTAGCTATGCTTGGACTTAACTGAGAAGCGCCAGGAATAAGGGAAATTTAGGGTCAATACAATAAAGTAATACAAATAATCCAAAGTAGAATAAAGTTAATGTAAGGGAAGTAGAGTTAAGACATGGCAAGGCAGCTCAGTCGAGTGGAATGCATGTCCAATATGTGCAAAATCATGGACGCTACCAGTGTCCTGGACGACTGCATGTGCAGGAAGTGCTGTCAGCTGCAGAAACTTGAGCTCCGGGTTTCAGAGCTCGAGCAGCGGCTGGATTCACAGTGGTGCATCTGCGAGGCTGAAAGCTATGTGGATAGCCTGTTCAGAGAGGTGCTCACACCGCAGCTTAAGAGCCTGGAGACAGAGAGGGAATGAGTGACCACCAGGCAGTCCAAGAGAAGTAGGTAGGTAGTGCAGGAGTCCCCTGGGATTCCGCTCACAAATTGGTTTTCAGTTTTGGAAGCTGGTAAGCACACTTGTTCTTCGGAGGAGTGCAATCAGAGCGAAGTTTGTGGCACCACAAGCGGCTCGGCTGTACAGGAGGGGAGGAAGAAGAAAGGAAGAGCAATAGTGACAGGGGATTCATTGGTTAGGGGAACAGACAGACATTTCTGTGGTCGTAGACGTGACTTCTGGATGATATGTTGCCTCCCTGATGCCAGGGTCAAGGACGTCACAGAGCGGCTGCAGGCTTCATGGGGAGGGTGAACAGCGAGAGGTCGTGGTCGTGGAAAGGAAAGGAAGAAAAGGAGGAGGGGTGGTGGTATTGGTGAAGGAGAGCATTGCAGTGCTGGAGAACGAGGACGTCCCAGAGGGTTCAAGGACAGAATCAATTTGGCTAGAGCTAAGGAATAAAAAGAGTGCAATTACATTGCTCGGTGTAGTCTATAGACCGCCAAATAGTGAGAAGGATGTAGAAGAACAAATCTGCTGGGAAATAGCACTGAGATGCAAGCAGTATAGAGTAGTTATATTGGGGGACTTTAATTACCTGAATGTAGACTGGGACAATGGCACTGTAAAGGACAGAGAGGGGCAAAAGTTCCTTGATTGTGTTCAGGAAAGTTTTCTACAGCAGTATGTGTCCAATCTAACAAGAAAAGATGTACTGTTGGACCTGGTTCTTGGAAATGAGGTGGGCCAAATAGATCAAGTGTCAGTGGGAGAACATTTAGGAGACAGTGATCATTGTATTGTACCTTTTAGGATGATGATAGAAAATGACAATAGGCAATCCAGAATAAGAATAATTAACTGGATGAAAGCCGACTTAGATGGGGCAAAAATGGAGCTGGGCCAGACAGACTGGAATCAAAGATTGGCAGGAGAAACTGTAGCTGAACCATGGGCTACCTTCAAAAAAGAATTGGTTCGGGCACAGTCAAGGTATATTCCATCGAAAGGGAAAGGCAGGGCAAACAAATCCAGAGCTGCCTGGATGAAAAAAGAGATAGAAATTAAGATAAAGAAGAAAAAGTGTGCTTATGATGGGTGTCAGGTAGAAAATGCAATTGAGAACCAAGAGGAATACAGAAGGTTCAGAGGGGAGGTGAAAAAGCATATTAGAGAAGGGAAGCGGGATTATGAGAAAAGCCAACATAAAGGGGAATCCCGAAGTCTTCTATAGGCATATAAATAGTAAAACAGTGGTAAAAGGAGGAGTAGGGCCGATTAGGGACCCAAAAGGGAATTTACACATGGGTGAAGAGGCCATGGCTGAGGTATTAAATAAATACTTTGCATCCGTTTTTACAAAGGGGGTGGATGCTATCCAGGCCATGGTGACAGACGAGGAAACTTTGTCACTAGAATGGTTCAAAATTGACAAGGAGGAAGTGTTGAATAGACTGTCGATAATTAAAGTTGACAAGGCACCAGGACTGGACGAGATGCATCCAAGGATATTGAAGGAAGCGCGAGTAGAAATTGCAGGGGCACTGGCCATAATCTTTCAGTCTTCCCTAGACTCAGAGGAGGTGCCAGAGGATTGGAGAATTGCAAACATAACGCCCTTGTTCAAAAAAGGTTGTGAAAATAAGCCCAGCAATTACAGACCAGTCAGTTTAACTTCAGTGGTGGGCAAGATTCTAGAAACAATTAATCAGGTTAGAATTAGTAGTCACATGGAAAAATATGGGTTGATAAGGAAGAGCCAGCATGGATTTCTAAAGGGAAAATAGTGTTTAACTAACTTTCTGGAGTTTTTTGAGGGGGTAACAGAAAAAGTTGATGAGGGTAATGTTGTTGATGTAGTGCGCATGGACTTTCAAAAGGCATTTGATACAGTGCCACACAACAGACTTGTGAGAAAAGTTATTGCTCATGGAATAAAAGGAACAGTAGCAACGTGGATACAAAATTGGCTGAAAAATAGGAAGCAGAAATCAATGGATATTTTTTGGGCTTGAGGAAGGTTTGTAGTGGAGGTCCCCAGGGGTCGGTATTGGGACCCTTGCTTTTCCTGATATACATTAATGATCTAGATTTGGTGCGCAGGGGACAATTTCAAAGTGTGCGGATGATACGAAGCTTGAGAGTTTTGTAAACTGTGAGGAGGACAATGTTGAACTTCAAAAGGACATAGACAAGTTGGTGGAGTGGGCAGATAGGTAGCAGATGAAGTTCAATGTGGAGAAGTATGACGTGATGCATTTTGGTAGGGAGAATATAGACAGACAATATGAAATAAAGGGTGAAATTTTGAAGGGGGTACAGGAGCAGAAAGACCTGGGTGCAGATGTGCATAGATCATTGAAGGTGGCAGAACAGGTGGCGAGAGCAGTTAATAAAACATATAGTATCCTGGGCTTTATTAATAGGGGCATAGAGTACAAGAGCAAGGAAGTTATGTTGAATTTATATAAGGCACTCATTAGGGGATCCTGTAGATGTAGTATATCTGGACTTCCAGAAGGCCTTTGATAAGGTGCCGCACAAAAGATTAAAACACAAGATAAGATCACACGAGTTAGGGGTAATATATTAGCTTGGATAGAGGATTGGCTAACCAACAGAAAGCAGGGAGTCAGGATAAATGGGTCTTTTTCTGGATGACAAGCTGTAACTAGTGGGGTGCCACAGGGTTCGGTCCTTGGGCCCCAACTATTTACAACCTATATTAATGACTTGGATTCAGGGGTAGAAGGTACTATAGCTAAATTTCCAGATGACACCATGTTAGGGGGAAATAAAAGGATATAGTATAGGGATACAGTAAGAACTTATTGAAGGGAATCGATACTTAAAATATCCAAGCAGGCAAAACTTATCTGCGTAAGCAGTTAACAGTTAAAGGCCAGGCTGGACAGAGAGAAATCTAAACCTTGCACATTCTCAGGGCTTGTGAGTATCAGCAAGGCCATATTGGACGAAGAAGAATGTAAATATGATAGATTGGGTGTTTTGGGAGTCAGACTGGAGCCTTAGGTTGAAAAACAACTAAGATTGAGCCTGTTTACAGCAGATAGGGAAAGAACAGATGGTCTTAGTTTAGGTACGAGGGACGGTCTCTGCCTGGGTGAGAAACAAATAGGGTCATACAATACACGTACTTGTCACTAGACTTGTCAGTTTAATGTAAACCTATATGTTGACAAGATTGAAATCTCGAAACTGTTCTTGTACGTGACCAATAATGTATAAATATGATGAACACTTGCAGTTTAGCAGAGTACTGTCTCAAGCTGTATTGAGCAGGTGCTCTCCTTGCAATTGCTCGAATAAACGATCGTAACCTGTACCTGAGTCTCCTGTGGTCTGTTCATCAAAGGCACCACATCACACCAAAATAGGTGGGAAAGTAAGTTGCAAGGAAGAAATAAGAAATTTACAAATGGATATGGACAGGTTAGGTGAATGGGCCAAAATTTGGCAGATGGAGTTTTAACGTAGATAAGTGTGAGGTTATCCATTTTGGTTGGAAGAATAAAAGGGCGACTTATTATTTAAATGGAGAGAAACTTCAGAACGCTTCAGTGCAGAGGGATCTGGGTGTCCTCATGCATGAATCTCTGAAAGCTAGTATGCAGGTACAGCAAGTAATAAGGAAGGCAAATGGAATTTTGGCATTTATTGCTAAAGGAATAGAGTATAAAAATAGGTAAGTGTTGCTGCAACTGTACAAGGCATTGGTGAGACCGCACCTGGAGTACTGTGCACAGTTTTGGTCCCCTTACTTGAGGAAGGATGTAGTTGCACTGGAGGCAGTTCAGAGGAGGTCACTAGATTGATTCCAGAGATGCGGGGCTTGTCTTATGAGGAGAGATTGAGCAGTTTAGGCCTATACTCGTGAGAGTTTAGAAGGATGAGAGGAGATCTAATTGAGGTATATAAGATGCTAAAGGGGATAGACAAAGTAGATGTGGAGCAGATGTTTCCCCTTCTGGGGCATTCTAGAATGAGAGGCCATAGTTTTAGGCTAAGGGGTGGTAGATTTAAATCAGAGATGAGGAGGAATTACTTTTCTCAAAGTGTTGTGAATCTGTGGAATTCACTACCTCAGAATGCAGTGGATGCTGGGACGCTGAATAAATTTAAGGAGGAGATAGACAGAGTTTTAATTAGTAATGTGTTGAAAGGTTATGGGAAGAGGGCAGGAAATTGGAGTTGAGGCCAAAATGAGATCAGCCATATTCGTAATGAATGGTGGGGCAGGCTCGAGGGGCTGAATTGCCTACTCCTGCTCCTAGTTCTTATGTTCTTATGTTATGTTCTTATTAGACCTCAGCTGGAGTGTTGTGTACAGTCTTGGGCGCCACATTATAGGAAGGATGTGAACACATTGGAGAGAGTGCAGAAGAGGTTTGCTAAAATGGTTTCAGGGATGAGAAACTTCAGTTACGAAGATAGATTGGAGAGGTTGGGACTGTTCTCCTTGGAGAGAAGAAGACTAAGAGGAGATTTGATAGAGATGTTCAAAATCATGAGGGGTCTGGACAGAGTAGATACGGAGAAGCTGTTCCCTCTCGTAAAAGGCACTAGGTCATAATGCTGATTTGGAGAACCGGTGCAGTCACGATGGGCCGAATGGCATCATTTGTGCCGTTAAATTTCTGTGATTCTGTGATCCTGAATACAGGATTGTGCCCTGGGCTCTCTCCTCTTGTTCCTGTCCCATCCTGAATACAGGCTGTTTAAAGCCTCCATCAGTTTACATACAGTGGTGAGGACTCAGTTGTGAATTGAGATGAATCTGATGTCCCTTCTGTACATTAAATTGTGGCACCCTGCTTTATAATCTCAGTGCCGAGTCTGACAGGCAATGAAGTGCCAAATGGAAACATGCAATGCTGTTCTTCACTGAGCTTCAGTGGAACAGTAGGATTTCGATGATAGAAACCAAAGTGAGAGTAGGATGCAGAATTAAAATGGTAAGCAACCAGAAGCTCAGGGTCATGTTTGCAGATTTAAGAAATAATTTCATTAAAACAATCAGCCAATCCTGCATTTAGTCTCCACAGTGTAGCAGCAACTGCATCATGAGCAGTTAATACAGTTTACTAAATTGGAAGAAGTACCTGTAAATTATTGCTTCCCCTGGGTAGAGTGTTTGGAGCCCTGGACAGTGGAATGGACGGAGGTGAAAGGACAGGTGTTGCATCTCCTGCATTTGCACAGGAAAGTGCCATGGGAAGGGGTGGGGGTGTTGAATGTGACGGAAATGTGGACCAGGGTGTGCCAGAAGGAATGGGCCCTTCAGAATGCACTTTGCAGGAGGGACACTGCACAGGGGTCAGGATCAGGAAGTTGTGAGGGTCTTTATTCCCAGCCCAGAGTCCGTGAGAGAGAGAGAGAGGAGTTCCAGCAGGAGGGGGAGTAAATGAAAATTAAAAAATAAATTCCAATTGAGGATCAGAATGTACGAGGAGACGGTGGAAGGAAACTGGCTAGGAAACCATTTCATGGTGTCTGTCAGGCAAGATCCCATTGGCTGTGAGTTTGAGGGAAGCTTGTGTTTACTGATTTTTATTAAGGGAATTTTAAAAATGTATTCATTCAAGGGATGTAGGTGTCACTGGCTAGGCCAGTATTAATTGCCCTTGAGAAGGTGGTGGTGAACTGCCTTCTTGAACTACTGCAGTCCATGTGGTGTAGGTACAACAACAGTGCTGTTGGGGAGGGAGTTCCAGGATTTTGACCCAGCGACAGTGAAGAGACAGTGATATATTTCCAAGTCAGGATGGTGAGTGGATTGGAGGGGAACCTCCCATGTGTCTGCTCCCTTTGTCCTTGTCCTTCTAGGTGGTAGAGGTTGCGGGTTTGGAAGGTACTGCCTGAGGAGCCTTGGTGAGTTTCTGCAGTGCATCTTGTAGATGGTACACACTGCTGCCACTGTGCTTCAGTGTTGGAAGGAGTGAATATTTGTGGATGTGGTGCCAATGAAGCAGACAGCTTTGTCCTGGATGGTGTGAAGCTTCTTGAGTGCTGCACTCATTGAGGCAAGTGGACTGTACTCCATCACAGTCCTGATTTGTGACTTGGACATGATGGGCAGGCTTTGGGGAGTCAGGAGGTGAGATACTCGCCGCAGGATTCCTAGCCTCTGACTTGCTGTTGTAGCCACGGTATTTATATGGCTAGTCCAGCTCAGTTTCTGGTCATGGTAACTCCCAGAATGTTGATAGTGGGGGATTCAGTGATGATAATGCCATTGAATGTCAAGGGGCGATGGATAGATTCTCTCTTGTTGGAGACGGTCATTGCCTGGCGCTTGTGTGGCACGAATGTTACTTGCCACTTGTCATCCCAAGCCTGGATATTGTCCAGGTCTTGCTGCATTTGGACACGGACTGCCTCAGTATCTGAGGAGTCGTGAATGGAGATGAATATTGTGCAATCATCAGCGAACACCCCCGCTTCTGGCCTTATGATGGATGGAAGGTCATTGATGAAGCAGCTAAAGATGGCTGGGCCGAGGACACCACCCTGAGGAACTCCTGCAGTGATGTCCTGGAGCTGAGATGAATGACCGCCAAAAACCACAACCATCTTTCTTTGTGCTAGATATGACTCCAACCAGCGGAGACTTTCCCCCCTAATTCCCATTGACTCCAGTTTTGCTGGGGCTCCTTGATGCCACACTCGGTCAAATGCTGCCTTGATGTCAAGCGCAATCACCCTCACCTCATGTCTGGAGTTCAGCTCTTTTGTCCATGTTTGAACCATGGCTGCAATGAGGTCAGGAGCTGAGTGACCCTGGTGGAACCCAAACTGGGTGTCAATGAACAGGTTATAGCTAAGCAAGAGCCACTTGATAGCACTGTTGATGACTCCTTCCATCACTTTACTGATGATTGAGAGTAGACTGATGGATGGTAATTGGCCGGGTTGGATTTGTCCTGCTTTTTGTGTACAGGACATACCTGGGCAATTTTCCACATTGCCAGGTAAATGCAAGTGTTGTAGCTGTGCTGGAACAGCTTGGCTAGGAGTGTGGCAAGTTCTGGAACACAAGTCTTCAGTACTGTTGCTGCAATATTGTCAAGGCTCATAGCCTTTGCACTATTCAGTGCCTTCATCCGTTTCTTGATATCACCTGGAGCGAATTGAATTGGCTGAAGACTGGCACCTGTGATGCTGAGGACCTCCAGGGGAGGCTGATATGGATCATCCACTCAGCAATTTTGGCTGAGAATTGTTGCAAATGCTTCAGGCTTATCTTTAACATTGATGTGCTGGGCTCCTCCATCATTCAGGATGGAGACATTTGTGGAACTTTCCAGCGAGTTGTTTAATTGTCCACCATATTCATGACTGGATGTGGCAGGACTGCAGAGCTTAGATCTGATCCGTTGCTTGTGAGATTACTTAGGAGAGTGCAAGAGGAGGACCCTGGGACAGGTAGTCAGCAGCACCTAAAAGAGAGACTGAGAGGAGGATCCTGAGACAGTCAGTCAGCAGCACCTAGTGGAGAGTGCGAGAGAAGGACCCCAGGATAGGCAGCCAGCAGCCTGGGACAGATCCTAAAGGATCTAATCTATCTACAGGATCTAGTATCTAGTCTATACTCAGGTAGGATTAGGGGTAAAATAAAAGCAAGGGTCCATATTCTATTTAGTTAAGAGATGTCTCGGTCCCATGATTTGCACATCCTGCGCTATGTGGGAAATCCTAGATGCTCCTGGCGGTCTGGATGACTGTGTGTGCAGGAGGTGCCTCCAGCTGGAGCAACTTGAGCTCTGGGTTTTTGAGCTTGAGCAGCAGTTGCAGTCACTACAGTACATTCATGAGGCTGGGAGGTTCATGGATAGCACGTTTCAGGACGTGGTCAGCCCGCAGCTTAAGGAAGTGCAAGAAGAGAGGGAATGGGTGACTGCCAGACAGAAGAAGGGGAACCAGGCAGGTCGTGAGGGAATCCCCTGAGTGCAGCTTGCTCGCAAATCGTTTCTCACCCTTGGAAAATGGTGAGCGTGACGGTTCCTCTCTCGAGGCCAACCAGAGCCAAGGCCATGGCACTGGGTTTGGTCCAGTTGCTCAGGAGGGGAGGAAGAAGTGCGAAAGGGCAGTGGTAGGGGATTCATTAGTGAGGGGAGTAGACAGGTGCTTCTGCGGTACAAGACCTGACTCCAGGATGGAATGTTGCCTCCTGGGTTTTAGGGTCTTGGATATCACGGAACGGCTGCAGGATATTCTGATGGGGGACCAATGACATAGGAAGAAAGAGAAATGAGGTCCTGCAAGCAGACTTTAGGGAGTCAGGTAGGAAATTGAAAAGCAGGACTTCAAATGTAGTGATCTCCGGATTACTCCCGGTGCCATGCAGTAGTGAGTATAGGAACAGAAGGATAGAGCAGATGAATGCGTAGCTGGAGAGATGGTGCAGGAGGGAGGGCTTTAGATTCCTGGGGCACTGGGACCATTTCTAGGGTAGGTGGGACCTGTACAAATTGGATGGGTTACATCTGAACAGGAACGGGACCAACATCCTCACGGGGAGGTTTGCTAATGCTGTTGGAGCGGATTTTAAATTAAATTGGCAGGAGGATGGGATCCTGAAAAGTAGTTCAGAGGGGAGAGAAGCTGAGATGGGATGAGAAGTTAAAACACTAGTAAGCGAGTCTGGAAGGCAGATGAAACATAGGCTAGATAAGAAAGAAGTGTGTTTAGCAAGGTTAAATGGAATATATTGTAATGCAAGGAGTCTGAAGAATAAGACGGATGAGCTGAGGGCACAGATAGGCATGTGGGAGTATGATAACATAGCTATGACCGAGACTTGGCTAAAAGAAGGGCAGAATTGGCAGCTCAACATTCCTGGTTACAGGGTATTCAGACGAGATAGAGAGGGGGATAGAAGATTGATCAAGGAATCAATTATAGCAGTGAGGAGGATTGATATCTCGGAAGGATCATCAAATGAGGCCATATGGGTAGAAGTAAAAAACACAGAAGGGGCAAACACGCTGTTGGGTGTGTACTATAGGCCCCCAAACAGTCAGGGAGATATAGAGGATCAAATATGTAATCAAACTACCCAAATATTAACTGGGATAGTTTTAGTGTGCAAGGTAGGGAGGGAGCAAAATTCTTAAGTTACATCCAGGAGAACTTTTTAGCCAGTATGTAGAAAGCCCAACAAGGGAGGGGGCAGTTCTGGATCTAATATTTGGAAATGAGCCCAGGCAGGTGGAAAGTGTATCAGTAGGGGAGCATTTTGGAGGTAGTGACCATAACTCAGTTAGATTATGGACAGTTAAGGAAAAGGATAAGGTTGGGTCGGGAATAAAAGTTCTAAGCTGGGGAAAGGTGAATTTTATTAAGATGAGATACGATTTGGCCCAAGTGGACTGGGAGCAGCTACTTGCAGATAAAACTGTGTCAGAGCAGTGGAAGGCATTCAAGGAGGAAATAGCGAGAGTACAGGGCAAATATGTTCCTGTAAAGACAAAGGGGGGGACCAAGTCTGGAGAACCCTAGATGTCAAGGGACATAAAGGTTAGGATTAAGAAAAAAAGATAAGCTCACGGTAGATACTAAGGGCTCAATACGGCAGAGTCCCTAGAGGAGTATAAAAAGTGCAAGGGGGATCTTAAAAAGGAAATTAAGAAGGCTAAGAGAGTGCATGAGAAAGCATTGGTGGGTAGAATAAAGGAAAACCCAAAGGTGTTTTTTAAATATATAAAGAGCAAGAGAATAACTAGGGAAAGAGTCGGGCCAATTAGGGACCATAGAGGTAATGTGTGCGTGGACCCGGAAGACGTGGGTACAGTCCTCAATGAATACTTTGTGTCGGTCTTCACAATGGAAAATGACGACACAGGTATAAACATCAGGGTGGAGGACTGTGAAATATTAGAGGAAATTAACATAGAGAGAAAAGAGGTACAAGCGAGTTTAGCGGCCTTAAAAGTGGCTAAATCCACAGGTCTGGATGAGATGTATCCCAGACTGTTGAGGAAGGCAAGGGAAGAGATATCAGGGGCCCCAGCAGTAATTTTCAAATCCTCTCTGGCCACAGGTGAGGTGCCAGACGTCTGGAGGACTGCTAACGTTGTCCCATTATTAAAAAAGGGAGGAAGGGATAGACCAGGAAACTACAGGCCAGTCAGTCTAACTTCAGTGGTGGGGAAGTTATTAGAAAGAATTCTGAGGGACAGAATATATCTGCACTGGAGAGACACAGGTTAATCAGGGATAGTCAGCATGGATTTGTTAAGGGAAGGTCGTGTTTGACAATTTTGATTGAATTTTTTAAGGAGGTAACCAGGAGTGTTGATGAGAATAATGCATTTGATGTGGTCTATATTGACTTTAGCAAGGCTTTTGGTAATGTTCCTCGTGGCAGACTGGTCAAGAAAGTAAGAGCCCATGAGGTCCAAGGCAAGGTGCCACGTTAGATCCAAAATTGGCTGAGAGGCAGGAAGCAAGGGTGATGGTAGAGGGATGTTTCTGTGACTGGAAGTCTGTTTCCAGTGGGGTTCTGCAGGGCTCGGTGATGGGGCCCTTGCTGTTTGTGGTGTACATAAATGATTTGGACTTAAATGTAGGGGGGTACGATCAAGAAGTTTGCGGATGACACAAAAATTGGTAGGGTGGTATATAGTAAGGAGGATAGCCGTAAACTGCAAGAGGATATCAATGGACTGGTCAGGTGGGCAGAGCATCGGCAAATGGAATTCCACCCAGAAAATTGTGAGGTAATGCATTTAGAGAAGGCTAACAAGGCAAGGATTACACTATGAATGGTAGGACCCTGGAAAGTACTGAAGATCAGAGGGACCTTGGTGTGCATATCCACAGATCCCTAAAGGTAGTAGGGCAGGGAGATAAGGTGGTTAAGAAGGCATATAGGATACTTGCCTTTATTAGCTGATGCATAGAATTCAAGAGCTGGGAGATTATGCTGGAACTGTACTTAATGCTGGTTAGGCCACAATTGGATTACTGCATGCAGTTCTGGTCACCACATTATAGGAAGGATGTGATTATACTGGAGAGGGTGCAGAGGAGATTTACCCGGATGCTGCCTGGGCTGGAGGGTCTGAGCTATGAGGAAAGATTGGATAGGCTGGGGTTGTTTTCCTTGGAGCAACGAAGGTTGAGAGGGGACTTGATACAGGTGTATAAGATTATGAGGGGCAAAGATAGGTTGGATATGAAGGCACTTTTTCCATTAGTAGAGGGGTCAATAACCAGGGGGCATAGATTTAAGGTAAGAGGTAGAAGGCTAAGGGGATTTGAGGAGAAATTTTTCCACCCAGAGGGTGGTGGGAGTCTGGAGCTCATTGCCTGAAAAAGTGGTTGAGTCAGAAACTCTCATAACGTTTAAGAAGTATTTAGATATTCACTTGCATTGCCATAGCCTCCAGGGCTATGGGCCAAGCGCTGGAAAATGGGATTAGTGTGGTCAGATCTTTGTTGACCGGCACGGAAACGATGTACCGAGTAGCCTCCTTCTGTGCTGTAAACGTCTATGAGTCTGTGAGCTCTGTCTATCACTTGCTGCTTATGCTGTTTGGCATGCAAGCAGTCCAGTGTTGTAGCTTCACCAGGTCGAGACCTCATTTTTAGGTGCTGCACCTGGCATGCCCTCCTGCGCTCTTCATTGAACCAGGGTTGTTCTCCTGGCTTGATGGTATTGGTAGAGTGGGGGATATACCGGGTTACAGATTGTGGTTGAGTACAATTCTGCTGCTGCTGATGCCCACAGCGCCTCATGGTTGCCCAGTCTTGAGTTGCTAGATGTGTTCGAAATCTATCCCATTTAGCATGGCGGCAGTGCCACACAACATGATGGAGGGTCTCCTCAATGTGAAAATGAGACTTTGTCTCCACAACGACTGTGCTGTGGTCACTCCTACTGATACTGTCATGAACAGATGCATCTGCAGCAGGCAGGTTGGTGAGGATGAGGTCAAGTATGTTTTTCTCTCTTGTTGGTTCCCTCACCACCTGCCGCAGACCTGATCTAGCAGCTATGTTAGGACTCAGCCAGCTCGGTCTGTGGTGGTGCTACCGAGTCATTCTTGGCAATGGACATTGAAGTCCCCCACCTAGACTACATCTGTGTCCTTGCCACCCTCAGTGGTGTTCAACATGGAGGAGCACAAATTCATCAGCTGAGGGAGGGTGGTATGTGGTAATCAGCAGCAGATTTCCTTGCCCATGTTTGACCTGATGTCATTAGACTTCATGGGGTCCAGAGTCGATGTTGAGGACTCCCAGGGCAACTCTTTCCTGACTATATACCACTATGCAGCCACTTCTGCTGTCTGTCCTGCCAGAGGGACAGGACATACCCAGGGATGGTGATGGTAGTGTCTGAGACATTATCTGTGAGGTATGAATCAGTGAGTATGACTATTGACTGCTTGCGTGCCAAACAGCATAAGCAGCAAGTGATAGACAGAGCTAAGCGATCCCACAACCAATGGATCAGATCTAAGGTCTGCAGTCCTGCCACATCTACTCGTGAATGGTGGTGGAGAATTAAACAACCCACTGGAGGAGAAGGCTCCACAAATGTCCCCATCCTCAATGATGGGGGAGCACACACACCAGTGCAAAAGATAAGACTGAAGCATTTTGCCCCTTGACGTTCAATGGCATTACCATCACTGAATCCTGCACTATCAACATCCTGGAAATACTGGTGAACATAAACTGAAATGGACTAACCATATAAATACTGTGGCTACAAGAGCAGGTCACAGGCTAGGAATCGTGTGACAAATAACTCACCTCCTGACTCCCCAAAGCCTATCCACCATCTGCAAGGCACAAGTCAGGAGTGTGATGGAATACTCCCCACTTGCCTGGATGAGTCCAGCTCCCACTACACTGAAGAAGCAAAGCAGCCTGCTTGATTGGCACCACATCCACAAACATTCACTCTCTCCACCATCGATGCACAGTGGCAACAGTGTGCACCATCTACAAGATGCACTGCAGGAATTCACCAAGGCTCCTTAGACAGCACCTTCCAAACCCACGACCACTACGATCTAGAAGGACATGGGCAGCAGATAGATGGGAACACCACCACCTGGAAGTTCCCCTCCAAACCACTAACGATCCTGACTTGGAAATATATCGCAGTTGCCTCACTATCGCTGGGTCAAAATCCTGGAACTCCCTCCCTAACAGCACTGTGGGTGTACCTAGACCGCATGGAATGCAGTGGTTGAAGAAAGCAGCTCACCACCACCTTGTCAAGGGCAATTAGGGATGGGCATTAAATGCTGGCCCAGCCAGTGAAGCCCACATCCTGTGAATGAGTAATAAAAAAAATGCCAGGCTGTTACTTCACTAGTCTGTGAGACAGCCCACAGATGGTCATGAGGAGGACTTCGCCGGGTCGACAGGACTGTGTTTGCCTTTGTCGTTTCCAGTGCCTCGGTCTCTGGCGGGTGGTCTGTCCATTTTCATTCCTTTTGGACTTTTTAGCAGTTTAATATAACTGAGTGGCTTACTAGGCCATTTCAGAGTCAACCACATTGGCATTGCTGTGGGTCTGGGAGTCACCTGTAGGCCTGACCAGGTCAAAATGGCAGATTTCTTTCCTTAAATGGCAATAGTGAATCAGATGGGTTTTTACAACAATCAGCAATGGTTCCATGGTCATCATAGACTTTTCATTTCAGATTTTTATTGAATTTAACTCACATCATGTGCCATGGCAGGATTCAAACCCAGGTTCTCAGAGCATTACCCTTGGTCTCTGGATTACTAGTCCAGTGACAACATCACTATGCCATCACCTCACCATTAAAGTGGGGCAAAGAGATGGAGTGAGGTCACAGATCAGCCGAGACCTCATTGGTGGAACAGGCTTGAGGGGTTAAGTGGCCTCCCTGTTGCAGTGCCCCTCCTGTACATTAAATTGTTCCACACTGTTCACCCTGAACTCACCCATTACATCCACTCAGGCCCTGGATTTGAGACTCAAATCAATAGAGAGCTGTGAGGAGTAAACAAGAGCGAGAATCTCGAATGCCTAATCACAATCATTGTGATCCCATTTAAGAATATAAACATACCTTGAGATATTCCAATTTTCCTACTGATGCCAGTCGATGGCTGGAGAATGTTCCCTGCAACAGTGGCTGCCCCAGAGGAGCTGTCTGGGGTTGGGGTTACATTTGATGGGCCCCTGTATTCGGTGGAAGCTGGTACTGTAAACAAAGCACACAGTGATTGGGAATTGTGACACAGCGAGGTCCAACCTCCTTCATATTACTCAACGGTGGGTTATATATTCCATCCTTATATATTCTACATTACAACAGTCACTGCACTTCAAAAATAGGGCTTCAATGGCTGGAAAGTACTTTGGGAAATCCTGAGCTTGTGCAAGCTGTTCTAAAAATGCAAGTCTTCCTTAATTTACTTTACTGTTTAAAGAATTTGACAGTCCTGTGAAGGATGGTGCCTCTTTAAGAGACACTCTGATTGACAGTGTATAACCCCACCCCTACCTGACCCATGCTGGGTGAAGCTCTGGCCCCATCACAGTGGGGAATGTTTAAAACAGGTGTCTCTGGGGACTGAGGATCAGGCTCCTGATCCATGCACACAGGGAGCTGATATTAAAGTTCAGGGATATTCTCAGCTGTCTGAACACAACTCACCCGACCCTGTGTGTATGACTATTGACTACTTGCATGCCAAACAGCATAAGCAGCAAGTGATAGACAGAGCTAAGCGATCCCGCAACCAATGTATCGGATCTAAGGTCTGCAGTCCTGCCACATCCAGTCGTGAATGGTGGTGGAGAGTTAAACAACTCGCTGGAGGAGGAGGCTCCACAAATATCCCCATCTTCAATGATGGGGGAGCCCACACACCAGTGCAAAAGATAAGGCTGAAGCATTTGCTACAATCTACAGCCAGAAGTGCTGAGTGGATGATCCATCTCGGCCTCCCCTGGAGGTCCCCAGCATCACAGATGCCACACTTCAGCCAATTCGATTCACTCCACGTGATATCGAAAAACTGCTGAAGGCACTGGATAGTGCAAAGGCTATGAGCCCTGACAATATTCTGGCATAGTTTTGAAGACTTGTGCTCCAGAACTTGCCGTGCCCCTAGCCAAGCTATTCCAGCACAGCTACAACACTGGCATCTACCCGGCTATGTGGAAAATTGCCCAGGTCTGTCCATAACGCAAAATGCAGGAAAATTCCAACCCAGCCAATTACTGCACCATCAGTCTACTCTTCATCATCAGTAAAGTAATGGAAGGAGTCATCAACAGTGCTATCAAGTGGCACTTGTTTAGCAATAACCTGCTCACTGACACCCAGTTTGGGTTCCACCAGAGCCACTCAGCTCCTGACCTCATTACAACCTTGGTTCAAACATGGACAAAAGAGCTGAACTCCTGAGGTGAGGTGAGAGTGACTGCCCTTGACATCAAGGCAGCAAGCAGTGTGGCATCAAGGAGCCCTAGAAAAACTGGAGTCAATGGGAATCAAGGGGAAAGCTCTCCGCTGGTTGGATTCATACCTAGCACAAAGGAAGATGGTTGTGTTTTGTGGAGGTCAGTGATCTCAACTCCAGGACATCACTACAGAGTTCCTCAGGGTAGTGTCCTGGGCCCAACCATCTTCAGCTGCTTCATCAATGACCTTCCTTCCATCATAAGGTCAAAAATGGGGATGTTCATTGATGATTGCAAAATGTTCAACACCATTCATGACTCCTCAGATACTGAAGCAGTCCATGTCCAAATGCAGCAAGACCTGGACAATATCCAGGCTCGGGCTGACAAGTGGCAAGTAACATTCACGCCACACAAGTGCCCGGCAATGGCCATCACCAACAAAGGAGAATCTGACCACAACCCCTTGACATTCAATGGCATTATCAACACTGAATCCTGCACTATCGACAACCTGGGGTTACTGGTGACCATAAACTGAACTGGACTAACCATATAAATACTGTGGCTACAAGAGCAGGTCAGAGGCTAGGAATCGTGTGACAAATAACTCACCTCCTGACTCCCCAAAGCCTGTCCACCATCTACAAGGCACAAGTCAGGAGTGTGATGGAACTTGCTTGGATGAGTCCAGCTCCCACTACACTGAAGAAACTTGACACAGTCCAGGACAAAGCAGCCTGCATGATTGGCACCACATCTACAAACATTCACTCTCTCCACCATCGATGCACAGTGGCAACAGTGTGCACCATCTACAAGATGCACTGCAGGAATTCACCAAGGCTCCTTAGACAGCACCTTCCAAACCCACGACCACTACGATCTAGAAGGACGTGGGCAGCAGATAGATGGGAACACCACCACCTGGAAGTTCCCCTCCAAACCACTAACCATCCTGACTTGGAAATATCTCACCGTTGCCTCACTATCGCTGAGACAAAATCCTGGAACTCCCTCCCTAACAGCACTGTGGGTGTACCTAGACCGCATGGAATGCAGTGGTTGAAGAAAGCAGCTCACCACCACCTTGTCAAGGGCAATTAGGGATGGGCATTAAATGCTGGCCCAGCCAGTGAAGCCCACATCCTGTGAATGAGTAATAAAAAAAATGCCAGGCTGTTACTTCACTAGTCTGTGAGACAGCCCACAGATGGTCATGAGGAGGACTTAGCCGGGTCGACAGGACTGTGTTTGCCTTTGTTGTTTCCAGTGCCTCGGTCTCTGCCGGGTGGTCTGTCCATTTTCATTCCTTTTGGACTTTTTAGCAGTTTAATATAACTGAGTGGCTTACTAGGCCATTTCAGAGTCAACCACATTGGCATTGCTGTGGGTCTGGGAGTCACCTGTAGGCCCGACCTGGTCAAAATGGCAGATTTCTTTCCCCAAAGGGCAATAGTGAATCAGATGGGTTTTTACAACAATCAACAATGGTTCCATGGTCATCATAGACTTTTCATTTCAGATTTTTATTGAATTTAACTCACATCATGTGCCATGGCAGGATTCAAACCCAGGTTCTCAGAGCATTGCCCTTGGTCTCTGGATTACTAGTCCAGTGGCAACATCACTATGCCATCACCTCACCATTAAAGTGGGGCAAAGAGATGGAGTGAGGTCACAGATCAGCCGAGACCTCATTGGTGGAACAGGCTTGAGGGGTTAAGTGGCCTCCCTGTTGCAGTGCCCCTCCTGTACATTAAATTGTTCCACACTGTTCACCCTGAACTCACCCATTACATCCACTCAGGCCCTGGATTTGAGACTCAAATCAATAGAGAGCTGTGAGGAGTAAACAAGAGCGAGAATCTCGGTTGCCTAATCACAATCATTGTGATCCCATTTAAGAATATAAACATACCTTGAGATATTCCAACTTTCCTACTGATGTCAGTCGATGGCTGGAGAATGTTCCCTGCAACAGTGGCTGCCCCAGAGGAGCTGTCTGGGGTTGGGGTTACATTTGATGTGTCCCTGTATTCGGTGGAAGCTGGTACTGTAAACAAAGCACACAGTGATTGGGAACTGTGACACAGCGAGGTCCAGCCTCCGTCATATTACTCAATGGTGGGTTATATATTCCATCCTTATATATTCTACATTACAACGGTCACTGCACTTCAAAAATAGGGCTTCAATGGCTGGAAAGTACTTTGGGAAATCCTGAGCTTGTGCAAGCTGTTCTAAAAATGCAAGTCTTCCTTAATTTACTTTACTCTTTAAACAATTTGACAGCCCTGTGAAGGATGGTGCCTCTTTAAGAGACACTCTGATTGACAATGTATAACCCCACCCCTACCTGACCCATGCTGGGTGAAGCTGTGGCCCCATCACAGTGGGGAATGTTTAAAACAGGTGTCTCTGGGGACTGAGGATCAGGCTCCTGATCCAGGCACACAGGGAGCTGATATTAAAGTTCAGGGATATTCTCAGCTGTCTGAACACAACTAACCCGACCCTGTGAGTATGACTATTGACTACTTGCATGCCAAACAGCATAAGCAGCAAGTGATAGACAGAGCTAAGTGATCCCGCAACCAATGTATCAGATCTAAGGTCTGCAGTCCTGCCACATCCAGTCGTGAATGGTGGTGGAGAGTTAAACAACTCACTGGAGGAGGAGGCTCCACAAATATCCCCATCTTCAATGATGGGGGAGCCCACACACCAGTGCAAAAGACAAGGCTGAAGCATTTGCTGCAATCTTCAGCCAGAAGTGCTGAGTGGATGATCCATCTCGGCCTCCCCTGGAGGTCCCCAGCATCACAGATGCCACACTTCAGCCAATTCGATTCACTCCACGTGATATCGAAAAACTGCTGAAGGTACTGGATAGTGCAAAGGCTATGAGCCCTGACAATATTCTGGCATAGTTTTGAAGACTTGTGCTCCAGAACTTGCCGTGCCCCTAGCCAAGCTATTCCAGCACAGCTACAACACTGGCATCTACCCGGCTATGTGGAAAATTGCCCAGGTCTGTCCATAACACAAAATGCAGGAAAATTCCAACCCAGCCAATTACTGCACCATCAGTCTACTCTTCATCATCAGTAAAGTAATGGAAGGAGTCATCAACAGTGCTATCAAGTGGCACTTGTTTAGCAATAACCTGCTCACTGACACCCAGTTTGGGTTCCACCAGAGCCACTTAGCTCCTGACCTCATTACAACCTTGGTTCAAACATGGACAAAAGAGCTGAACTCCTGAGGTGAGGTGAGAGTGACTGCCCTTGACATCAAGGCAGCAAGAAGTGTGGCATCAAGGAGCCCTAGAAAAACTGGAGTCAATGGGAATCAAGGGGAAAGCTCTCCGCTGGTTGGATTCATACCTAGCACAAAGGAAGATGGTTGTGTTTTGTGGAGGTCAGTGATCTCAACTCCAGGACATCACTACAGAGTTCCTCAGGGTAGTGTCCTGGGCCCAACCATCTTCAGCTGCTTCATCAATGACCTTCCTTCCATCATAAGGTCAAAAATGGGGATGTTCATTGATGATTGCAAAATGTTCAGCACCATTCATGACTCCTCAGATACTGAAGCAGTCCATGTCCAAATGCAGCAAGACCTGGACAATATCCAGGCTCGGGCTGACAAGTGGCAAGTAACATTCACGCCACACAAGTGCCAGGCAATGGCCATCACCAACAAGGGTGAATCTAACCACAACCCCTTGACATTCAATGGCATTATCAACACTGAATCTTGCGCTATCCACATCCTGGGGTTACTGGTGACCATAAACTGAACTGGACTAACCATATAAATACTGTGGCTACAAGAGCAGGTCAGAGGCTAGGAATCGTGCAACAAATAACTCACCTCCTGACTCCCCAAAGCCTGTCCACCATCTACAAGGCACAAGTCAGGAGTGTGATGGAACTTGCTTGGATGAGTCCAGCTCCCACTACACTGAAGAAACTTGACACAGTCCAGGACAAAGCAGCCTGCATGATTGGCATCACATCTACAAACATTCACTCTCTCCACCATCGATGCACAGTGGCAACAGTGTGCACCATCTACAAGATGCACTGCAAGAATTCACCAAGGCTCCTTAGACAGCACCTTCCAAACCCACGACCACTATGACCTAGAAGGACATGGGCAGCAGATAGATGGGAACACCACCACCTGGAAGTTCCCCTCCAAACCACTAACCACCCTGACTTGGAAATATATTGCCGTTCCTTCGCTGGGTCAAAATCCTGGAACTCCCTCACTAACAGCACTGTGCATGTACCTACACCAAGTGAACTGCAGTGGTTAAGAAGGCAGCTCACCACCACCTTGTCAAGGGCAATTAGGGATAGGCATTAAATGCTGGCCCAGCCAGCGAAGCCCACATCCCGTGAATGTATAATAAAAAAAAATGTCAGGCTGTTACTTCACTAGTCTGTGAGACAGCCCACAGATGGTCATGAGGAGGACTTAGCAGGGTCGACAGGACTGTGTTTGCCTTTGTTGTTTCCAGTGCTTAGGTCTCTGCCGGGTGGTCTGTCCATTTTCATTCCTTTTGGACTTTTTATAACTGAGTGGCTTACTAGACCATTTCAGGGTCAACCATATTGGCATTGCTGTGGGTCTGGGAGACACCTGTAGGCCAGACCAGGTAAGGATGGCAGATTTCTTTCCCCAAAGGGCAATAGTGAATCAGATGGGTTTTTACAACAATCAACAATGGTTTCATGGTCATCATTAGACTTTTAATTTCATATGTGGCAGGATTCAAACCCAGGTTCTCAGAGCATTACCCTTGGTCTCTGGATTACTAGTCCAGTGACAACACTACTCCATTACCTCACCATTAAAGTGGGGCAAAGAGATGGAGTTAGGTCACAGATCAGCCAAGACCTCATTGGTGGAACAGGTTTGAGGGGTTAAGTGGCCTCCCCCTGTTGCAGTGCCCCTCCTGTACATTAAACTGTTACATGCTATTCACTCTGAATTCACCAATTACATCCACTCAGGCCCTGGATTTGAGACTCAAATCAATAGAGAGCTGTGAGGAGTAAACAAGAGCGAGAATCTCGAATGCCTCATTGAAGAAATATCACTGAGAAAGAAAGGGTTAAATAGAAACACAAAGGATTAATAGAAAAACGAGAGCGTTAAATATAAATTACAATCATTGTGATCCCATTTAAGAATATAAACATACCTTGAGATATTCCAACTTTCCTGCTGATCCCAGTCGATGGCTGGAGAATGTTCCCTGCAACAGTGGCTGCCCCAGAGGAGCTGTCTGGGGTTGGGGTTACATTTGATGGGTCCCTGTATTTGGTGGAAGCTGGTACTGTAAACAAAGCACACAGTGATTGGGAATTGTGACACAGCGAGGTCCAACCTCCTTCATATTACTCAATGTGGGTTATATATTCCATCCTTATATATTCTACATTACAACAGTCACTGCATTTCAAAAATAGGGCTTCAATGGCTGGAAAGTACTTTGGGAAATCCTGAGCTTGTGCAAGGTGTTCTAAAAATGCAAGTCTTCCTTAATTTACTTTACTCTTTAAAGAATTTGACAGTCCTGTGAAGGATGGTGCCTCTTTAAGAGACACTCTGATTGACAGTGTATAACCCCACCCCTACCTGACCCATGCTGGGTGAAGCTCTGACCCCATCACAGTGGGGAATGTTTAAAACAGGTGTCTCTGGGGACTGAGGATCAGGCTCCTGATCCATGCACACAGGGAGCTGATATTAAAGTTCAGGGATATTCTCAGCTGTCTGAACACAACTAACCCGACCCTGTGAGTATGACTATTGACTACTTGCATGCCAAACAGCATAAGCAGCAAGTGATAGACAGAGCTAAGCGATCCCGCAACCAATGTATCGGATCTAAGGTCTGCAGTCCTGCCACATCCAGTCGTGAATGGTGGTGGAGAGTTAAACAACTCACTGGAGGAGGAGGCTCCACAAATATCCCCATCTTCAATGATGGGGGAGCCCACACACCAGTGCAAAAGATAAGGCTGAAGCATTTTGCTACAATCTTCAGCCAGAAGTGCTGAGTGGATGATCCATCTCGGCCTCCCCTGGAGGTCCCCAGCATCACAGATGCCACACTTCAGCCAATTCGATTCACTCCACGTGATATCGAAAAACTGCTGAAGGCACTGGATAGTGCAAAGGCTATGAGCCCTGACAATATTCTGGCATAGTTTTGAAGACTTGTGTTCCAGAACTTGCCGTGCCCCTAGCCAAGCTATTCCAGCACAGCTACAACACTGGCATCTACCCGGCTATGTGGAAAATTGCCCAGGTCTGTCCATAACACAAAATGCAGGAAAATTCCAACCCAGCCAATTACTGCACCATCAGTCTACTCTTCATCATCAGTAAAGTAATGGAAGGAGTCATCAACAGTGCTATCAAGTGGCACTTGTTTAGCAATAACCTGCTCACTGACACCCAGTTTGGGTTCCACCAGAGCCACTTAGCTCCTGACCTCATTACAACCTTGGTTCAAACATGGACAAAAGAGCTGAACTCCTGAGGTGAGGTGAGAGTGACTGCCCTTGACATCAAGGCAGCAAGAAGTGTGGCATCAAGGAGCCCTAGAAAAACTGGAGTCAATGGGAATCAAGGGGAAAGCTCTCCGCTGGTTGGATTCATACCTAGCACAAAGGAAGATGGTTGTGTTTTGTGGAGGTCAGTGATCTCAACTCCAGGACATCACTACAGAGTTCCTCAGGGTAGTGTCCTGGGCCCAACCATCTTCAGCTGCTTCATCAATGACCTTCCTTCCATCATAAGGTCAAAAATGGGGATGTTCATTGATGATTGCAAAATGTTCAGCACCATTCATGACTCCTCAGATACTGAAGCAGTCCATGTCCAAATGCAGCAAGACCTGGACAATATCCAGGCTCGGGCTGACAAGTGGCAAGTAACATTCACGCCACACAAGTGCCAGGCAATGGCCATCACCAACAAGGGTGAATCTAACCACAACCCCTTGACATTCAATGGCATTATCAACACTGAATCTTGCGCTATCCACATCCTGGGGTTACTGGTGACCATAAACTGAACTGGACTAACCATATAAATACTGTGGCTACAAGAGCAGGTCAGAGGCTAGGAATCGTGCAACAAATAACTCACCTCCTGACTCCCCAAAGCCTGTCCACCATCTACAAGGCACAAGTCAGGAGTGTGATGGAACTTGCTTGGATGAGTCCAGCTCCCACTACACTGAAGAAACTTGACACAGTCCAGGACAAAGCAGCCTGCATGATTGGCATCACATCTACAAACATTCACTCTCTCCACCATCGATGCACAGTGGCAACAGTGTGCACCATCTACAAGATGCACTGCAAGAATTCACCAAGGCTCCTTAGACAGCACCTTCCAAACCCACGACCACTATGACCTAGAAGGACATGGGCAGCAGATAGATGGGAACACCACCACCTGGAAGTTCCCCTCCAAACCACTAACCACCCTGACTTGGAAATATATTGCCGTTCCTTCGCTGGGTCAAAATCCTGGAACTCCCTCACTAACAGCACTGTGCATGTACCTACACCAAGTGAACTGCAGTGGTTAAGAAGGCAGCTCACCACCACCTTGTCAAGGGCAATTAGGGATAGGCATTAAATGCTGGCCCAGCCAGCGAAGCCCACATCCCGTGAATGTATAATAAAAAAAAATGTCAGGCTGTTACTTCACTAGTCTGTGAGACAGCCCACAGATGGTCATGAGGAGGACTTAGCAGGGTCGACAGGACTGTGTTTGCCTTTGTTGTTTCCAGTGCTTAGGTCTCTGCCGGGTGGTCTGTCCATTTTCATTCCTTTTGGACTTTTTATAACTGAGTGGCTTACTAGACCATTTCAGGGTCAACCATATTGGCATTGCTGTGGGTCTGGGAGACACCTGTAGGCCAGACCAGGTAAGGATGGCAGATTTCTTTCCCCAAAGGGCAATAGTGAATCAGATGGGTTTTTACAACAATCAACAATGGTTTCATGGTCATCATTAGACTTTTAATTTCATATGTGGCAGGATTCAAACCCAGGTTCTCAGAGCATTACCCTTGGTCTCTGGATTACTAGTCCAGTGACAACACTACTCCATTACCTCACCATTAAAGTGGGGCAAAGAGATGGAGTTAGGTCACAGATCAGCCAAGACCTCATTGGTGGAACAGGTTTGAGGGGTTAAGTGGCCTCCCCCTGTTGCAGTGCCCCTCCTGTACATTAAACTGTTACATGCTATTCACTCTGAATTCACCAATTACATCCACTCAGGCCCTGGATTTGAGACTCAAATCAATAGAGAGCTGTGAGGAGTAAACAAGAGCGAGAATCTCGAATGCCTCATTGAAGAAATATCACTGAGAAAGAAAGGGTTAAATAGAAACACAAAGGATTAATAGTAAAACGAGAGCGTTAAATATAAATTACAATCATTGTGATCCCATTTAAGAATATAAACATACCTTGAGATATTCCAACTTTCCTGCTGATCCCAGTCGATGGCTGGAGAATGTTCCCTGCAACAGTGGCTGCCCCAGAGGAGCTGTCTGGGGTTGGGGTTACATTTGATGGGTCCCTGTATTTGGTGGAAGCTGGTACTGTAAACAAAGCACACAGTGATTGGGAATTGTGACACAGCGAGGTCCAACCTCCTTCATATTACTCAATGTGGGTTATATATTCCATCCTTATATATTCTACATTACAACAGTCACTGCATTTCAAAAATAGGGCTTCAATGGCTGGAAAGTACTTTGGGAAATCCTGAGCTTGTGCAAGGTGTTCTAAAAATGCAAGTCTTCCTTAATTTACTTTACTCTTTAAAGAATTTGACAGTCCTGTGAAGGATGGTGCCTCTTTAAGAGACACTCTGATTGACAGTGTATAACCCCACCCCTACCTGACCCATGCTGGGTGAAGCTCTGACCCCATCACAGTGGGGAATGTTTAAAACAGGTGTCTCTGGGGACTGAGGATCAGGCTCCTGATCCATGCACACAGGGAGCTGATATTAAAGTTCAGGGATATTCTCAGCTGTCTGAACACAACTAACCCGACCCTGTGAGTATGACTATTGACTACTTGCATGCCAAACAGCATAAGCAGCAAGTGATAGACAGAGCTAAGCGATCCCGCAACCAATGTATCGGATCTAAGGTCTGCAGTCCTGCCACATCCAGTCGTGAATGGTGGTGGAGAGTTAAACAACTCACTGGAGGAGGAGGCTCCACAAATATCCCCATCTTCAATGATGGGGGAGCCCACACACCAGTGCAAAAGATAAGGCTGAAGCATTTTGCTACAATCTTCAGCCAGAAGTGCTGAGTGGATGATCCATCTCGGCCTCCCCTGGAGGTCCCCAGCATCACAGATGCCACACTTCAGCCAATTCGATTCACTCCACGTGATATCGAAAAACTGCTGAAGGCACTGGATAGTGCAAAGGCTATGAGCCCTGACAATATTCTGGCATAGTTTTGAAGACTTGTGTTCCAGAACTTGCCGTGCCCCTAGCCAAGCTATTCCAGCACAGCTACAACACTGGCATCTACCCGGCTATGTGGAAAATTGCCCAGGTCTGTCCATAACGCAAAATGCAGGAAAATTCCAACCCAGCCAATTACTGCACCATCAGTCTACTCTTCATCATCAGTAAAGTAATGGAAGGAGTCATCAACAGTGCTATCAAGTGGCACTTGTTTAGCAATAACCTGCTCACTGACACCCAGTTTGGGTTCCACCAGAGCCACTCAGCTCCTGACCTCATTACAACCTTGGTTCAAACATGGACAAAAGAGCTGAACTCCTGAGGTGAGGTGAGAGTGACTGCCCTTGACATCAAGGCAGCAAGAAGTGTGGCATCAAGGAGCCCTAGAAAAACTGGAGTCAATGGGAATCAAGGGGAAAGCTCTCCGCTGGTTGGATTCATACCTAGCACAAAGGAAGATGGTTGTGTTTTGTGGAGGTCAGTGATCTCAACTCCAGGACATCACTACAGAGTTCCTCAGGGTAGTGTCCTGGGCCCAACCATCTTCAGCTGCTTCATCAATGACCTTCCTTCCATCATAAGGTCAAAAATGGGGATGTTCATTGATGATTGCAAAATGTTCAGCACCATTCATGACTCCTCAGATACTGAAGCAGTCCATGTCCAAATGCAGCAAGACCTGGACAATATCCAGGCTCGGGCTGACAAGTGGCAAGTAACATTCACGCCACACAAGTGCCAGGCAATGGCCATCACCAACAAGGGTGAATCTAACCACAACCCCTTGACATTCAATGGCATTATCAACACTGAATCTTGCGCTATCCACATCCTGGGGTTACTGGTGACCATAAACTGAACTGGACTAACCATATAAATACTGTGGCTACAAGAGCAGGTCAGAGGCTAGGAATCGTGCAACAAATAACTCACCTCCTGACTCCCCAAAGCCTGTCCACCATCTACAAGGCACAAGTCAGGAGTGTGATGGAACTTGCTTGGATGAGTCCAGCTCCCACTACACTGAAGAAACTTGACACAGTCCAGGACAAAGCAGCCTGCATGATTGGCATCACATCTACAAACATTCACTCTCTCCACCATCGATGCACAGTGGCAACAGTGTGCACCATCTACAAGATGCACTGCAGGAATTCACCAAGGCTCCTTAGACAGCACCTTCCAAACCCACGACCACTATGACCTAGAAGGACATGGGCAGCAGATAGATGGGAACACCACCACCTGGAAGTTCCCCTCCAAACCACTAACCACCCTGACTTGGAAATATATTGCCGTTCCTTCGCTGGGTCAAAATCCTGGAACTCCCTCACTAACAGCACTGTGCATGTACCTACACCAAGTGAACTGCAGTGGTTAAGAAGGCAGCTCACCACCACCTTGTCAAGGGCAATTAGGGATAGGCATTAAATGCTGGCCCAGCCAGCGAAGCCCACATCCCGTGAATGTATAATAAAAAAAAATGTCAGGCTGTTACTTCACTAGTCTGTGAGACAGCCCACAGATGGTCATGAGGAGGACTTAGCAGGGTCGACAGGACTGTGTTTGCCTTTGTTGTTTCCAGTGCTTAGGTCTCTGCCGGGTGGTCTGTCCATTTTCATTCCTTTTGGACTTTTTATAACTGAGTGGCTTACTAGACCATTTCAGGGTCAACCATATTGGCATTGCTGTGGGTCTGGGAGACACCTGTAGGCCAGACCAGGTAAGGATGGCAGATTTCTTTCCCCAAAGGGCAATAGTGAATCAGATGGGTTTTTACAACAATCAACAATGGTTTCATGGTCATCATTAGACTTTTAATTTCATATGTGGCAGGATTCAAACCCAGGTTCTCAGAGCATTACCCTTGGTCTCTGGATTACTAGTCCAGTGACAACACTACTCCATTACCTCACCATTAAAGTGGGGCAAAGAGATGGAGTTAGGTCACAGATCAGCCAAGACCTCATTGGTGGAACAGGTTTGAGGGGTTAAGTGGCCTCCCCCTGTTGCAGTGCCCCTCCTGTACATTAAACTGTTACATGCTATTCACTCTGAATTCACCAATTACATCCACTCAGGCCCTGGATTTGAGACTCAAATCAATAGAGAGCTGTGAGGAGTAAACAAGAGCGAGAATCTCGAATGCCTCATTGAAGAAATATCACTGAGAAAGAAAGGGTTAAATAGAAACACAAAGGATTAATAGAAAAACGAGAGCGTTAAATATAAATTACAATCATTGTGATCCCATTTAAGAATATAAACATACCTTGAGATATTCCAACTTTCCTGCTGATCCCAGTCGATGGCTGGAGAATGTTCCCTGCAACAGTGGCTGCCCCAGAGGAGCTGTCTGGGGTTGGGGTTACATTTGATGGGTCCCTGTATTTGGTGGAAGCTGGTACTGTAAACAAAGCACACAGTGATTGGGAATTGTGACACAGCGAGGTCCAACCTCCTTCATATTACTCAATGTGGGTTATATATTCCATCCTTATATATTCTACATTACAACAGTCACTGCATTTCAAAAATAGGGCTTCAATGGCTGGAAAGTACTTTGGGAAATCCTGAGCTTGTGCAAGGTGTTCTAAAAATGCAAGTCTTCCTTAATTTACTTTACTCTTTAAACAATTTGACAGTCCTGTGAAGGATGGTGCCTCTTTAAGAGACACTCTGATTGACAGTGTATAACCCCACCCCTACCTGACCCATGCTGGGTGAAGCTCTGACCCCATCACAGTGGGGAATGTTTAAAACAGGTGTCTCTGGGGACTGAGGATCAGGCTCCTGATCCATGCACACAGGGAGCTGATATTAAAGTTCAGGGATATTCTCAGCTGTCTGAACACAACTAACCCGACCCTGTGAGTATGACTATTGACTACTTGCATGCCAAACAGCATAAGCAGCAAGTGATAGACAGAGCTAAGCGATCCCGCAACCAATGTATCGGATCTAAGGTCTGCAGTCCTGCCACATCCAGTCGTGAATGGTGGTGGAGAGTTAAACAACTCACTGGAGGAGGAGGCTCCACAAATATCCCCATCTTCAATGATGGGGGAGCCCACACACCAGTGCAAAAGATAAGGCTGAAGCATTTTGCTACAATCTTCAGCCAGAAGTGCTGAGTGGATGATCCATCTCGGCCTCCCCTGGAGGTCCCCAGCATCACAGATGCCACACTTCAGCCAATTCGATTCACTCCACGTGATATCGAAAAACTGCTGAAGGCACTGGATAGTGCAAAGGCTATGAGCCCTGACAATATTCTGGCATAGTTTTGAAGACTTGTGTTCCAGAACTTGCCGTGCCCCTAGCCAAGCTATTCCAGCACAGCTACAACACTGGCATCTACCCGGCTATGTGGAAAATTGCCCAGGTCTGTCCATAACGCAAAATGCAGGAAAATTCCAACCCAGCCAATTACTGCACCATCAGTCTACTCTTCATCATCAGTAAAGTAATGGAAGGAGTCATCAACAGTGCTATCAAGTGGCACTTGTTTAGCAATAACCTGCTCACTGACACCCAGTTTGGGTTCCACCAGAGCCACTCAGCTCCTGACCTCATTACAACCTTGGTTCAAACATGGACAAAAGAGCTGAACTCCTGAGGTGAGGTGAGAGTGACTGCCCTTGACATCAAGGCAGCAAGAAGTGTGGCATCAAGGAGCCCTAGAAAAACTGGAGTCAATGGGAATCAAGGGGAAAGCTCTCCGCTGGTTGGATTCATACCTAGCACAAAGGAAGATGGTTGTGTTTTGTGGAGGTCAGTGATCTCAACTCCAGGACATCACTACAGAGTTCCTCAGGGTAGTGTCCTGGGCCCAACCATCTTCAGCTGCTTCATCAATGACCTTCCTTCCATCATAAGGTCAAAAATGGGGATGTTCATTGATGATTGCAAAATGTTCAGCACCATTCATGACTCCTCAGATACTGAAGCAGTCCATGTCCAAATGCAGCAAGACCTGGACAATATCCAGGCTCGGGCTGACAAGTGGCAAGTAACATTCACGCCACACAAGTGCCAGGCAATGGCCATCACCAACAAGGGTGAATCTAACCACAACCCCTTGACATTCAATGGCATTATCAACACTGAATCTTGCGCTATCCACATCCTGGGGTTACTGGTGACCATAAACTGAACTGGACTAACCATATAAATACTGTGGCTACAAGAGCAGGTCAGAGGCTAGGAATCGTGCAACAAATAACTCACCTCCTGACTCCCCAAAGCCTGTCCACCATCTACAAGGCACAAGTCAGGAGTGTGATGGAACTTGCTTGGATGAGTCCAGCTCCCACTACACTGAAGAAACTTGACACAGTCCAGGACAAAGCAGCCTGCATGATTGGCATCACATCTACAAACATTCACTCTCTCCACCATCGATGCACAGTGGCAACAGTGTGCACCATCTACAAGATGCACTGCAAGAATTCACCAAGGCTCCTTAGACAGCACCTTCCAAACCCACGACCACTATGACCTAGAAGGACATGGGCAGCAGATAGATGGGAACACCACCACCTGGAAGTTCCCCTCCAAACCACTAACCACCCTGACTTGGAAATATATTGCCGTTCCTTCGCTGGGTCAAAATCCTGGAACTCCCTCACTAACAGCACTGTGCATGTACCTACACCAAGTGAACTGCAGTGGTTAAGAAGGCAGCTCACCACCACCTTGTCAAGGGCAATTAGGGATAGGCATTAAATGCTGGCCCAGCCAGCGAAGCCCACATCCCGTGAATGTATAATAAAAAAAAATGTCAGGCTGTTACTTCACTAGTCTGTGAGACAGCCCACAGATGGTCATGAGGAGGACTTAGCAGGGTCGACAGGACTGTGTTTGCCTTTGTTGTTTCCAGTGCTTAGGTCTCTGCCGGGTGGTCTGTCCATTTTCATTCCTTTTGGACTTTTTATAACTGAGTGGCTTACTAGACCATTTCAGGGTCAACCATATTGGCATTGCTGTGGGTCTGGGAGACACCTGTAGGCCAGACCAGGTAAGGATGGCAGATTTCTTTCCCCAAAGGGCAATAGTGAATCAGATGGGTTTTTACAACAATCAACAATGGTTTCATGGTCATCATTAGACTTTTAATTTCATATGTGGCAGGATTCAAACCCAGGTTCTCAGAGCATTACCCTTGGTCTCTGGATTACTAGTCCAGTGACAACACTACTCCATTACCTCACCATTAAAGTGGGGCAAAGAGATGGAGTTAGGTCACAGATCAGCCAAGACCTCATTGGTGGAACAGGTTTGAGGGGTTAAGTGGCCTCCCCCTGTTGCAGTGCCCCTCCTGTACATTAAACTGTTACATGCTATTCACTCTGAATTCACCAATTACATCCACTCAGGCCCTGGATTTGAGACTCAAATCAATAGAGAGCTGTGAGGAGTAAACAAGAGCGAGAATCTCGAATGCCTCATTGAAGAAATATCACTGAGAAAGAAAGGGTTAAATAGAAACACAAAGGATTAATAGAAAAACGAGAGCGTTAAATATAAATTACAATCATTGTGATCCCATTTAAGAATATAAACATACCTTGAGATATTCCAACTTTCCTGCTGATCCCAGTCGATGGCTGGAGAATGTTCCCTGCAACAGTGGCTGCCCCAGAGGAGCTGTCTGGGGTTGGGGTTACATTTGATGGGTCCCTGTATTTGGTGGAAGCTGGTACTGTAAACAAAGCACACAGTGATTGGGAATTGTGACACAGCGAGGTCCAACCTCCTTCATATTACTCAATGTGGGTTATATATTCCATCCTTATATATTCTACATTACAACAGTCACTGCACTTCAAAAATAGGGCTTCAATGGCTGGAAAGTACTTTGGGAAATCCTGAGCTTGTGCAAGTTGTTCTAAAAATGCAAGTCTTCCTTAATTTACTTTACTCTTTAAACAATTTGACAGCCCTGTGAAGGATGGTGCCTCTTTAAGAGACACTCTGATTGACAGTGTATAACCCCACCCCTACCTGACCCATGCTGGTTGAAGCTCAGGCCCATCACAGTGGGGAATGTTTAAAACAGGTGTCACTGGAGACAGAGGATTAATCTCCGACTCCTGATCCACACACACACACGGAGCTGATATTAAAGTTCAGGGATATTCCCATCTGTCTGAGCACAACTAACTCAACCTGCTCTCAGTCCCTTATATTGGAGAAAAGCTGCATGTTCTTACTGATGATTCCCAATATGTCTGAGTGGTACACTTCCCATCCATTGAGACTCTTCAGGATAAGTTGAGATACATTGGACAGGTTCAGGGTGAGTGCTGGAACATCTGGCTCTGTGACTCTCAGAGTCTCAGTCACTCTGTAATGAAAGAGGAGAGAATATTTTTATCAGAAGGGACATTTCAGATCAGAAACCCAAAAGGGAATAAATGATCAGCGCAAAAACCTGCACCCCTTCTAATGCTCAGACTGACACCCCACGGCAATGCCCCCATCCTGAAAATGGCAGAATCCCAGGATTTACAGTCCTCCTGCATTTACACATACTGTGAGATCCTGATTTGCTGCCACTTCAGCTCAGTTTGTGATTGTCAAATCCATCTGTGTTCAGTGCAGTTTCTCTGTACTGGAGCCTCATCTTTCCATCATTAACAATGATTATTTTCCTGAGGGTCTCCAGTCTGTGCTCCCCTTTCTCTGCAGGAACACACTCACCGCAATCATGTGAAGTGAGGAGAAGGAACAGTGTCCCAGGGACCTGCGATCAGTGAGATTCCCTCACAGACGTCTCCATTTTAACTCCCAATGATAATGACAGGATTGTGGGTTAAAGCATTGGGACTGAGCCAGCTGACCCCATTGCCATCCATTTAAATTTTCACAAACACAAATCAGACCATTGACAAAGCTCCTGTGAAAAACAGTTGGTGTCTAATTAACATTGAAAAGTTACTGCCTGATGATATAATTGGGGCGATGACTGAAACGTTACTGTAGGTTACGCAGAAGCACGCACTGTCACCTGCCAAGCAGCACATCAGAGTTTGGAGGAACTGACTGGCCAAGGTCAGTTTTAAATAACTGCTCCTTTTAGCACTCCTTGCTGGCCAGGAGTAGCAAAAGACCTGACCCTCAGTTTTCACAAGGAAACCTTGAGCATCCCCCACCCCCAGTTGTTCAGCTTTGTTATTCCCCAGTCCCCTCTCCCAACGGGATCTTGGAGCTCCTGGTTCCTTCTCTAAGTGACCCTGGCTAAGTCCTCCTGCCACTTGTTTTGCTCAAGTTCGCCAGCCAGGCCAATCATTGGCTATTGGGCGGGAGTCTGAAGAAGATTATTTAAATTAGGCTCTGCTATTAGGATCAACAGGCCTCCAAGTCCCCAGTCTTCCTGGGAGCTTCCCACATTAATAACTTCTCCTGCACCCTCCCCATCTTCCCGTTAATGTCGGGGTCAGAGTGCCCAATCATACTGACATTACTGGGAAATCTCAATACCTACTCATTTCTCTGTTAGATAGAATGAGTCAATCACAACTCTGACACTGGGACCTGACCCTCTCCTCATTTCTCCATGGGCTGGTTGATAGGTCAAACCAATCACATAACTTACTGACCCAATGGAATAGAGTCTTTAAGAAGCATTGGTTAGATACAGCTCACTGCAGCTTTCTCTCTCTCTCACTTTCCTGCCCAACAGGTTCCTGAGAAGGGCTGGACTCAGAAATTTACAGCACAGAAGAGACCATTCAGCCCATCGTGTCCATACTGGCTGACAAGTAGCCATCCAGCCTAATCTCACTTTCCAGCTCTTAGTCTGTAGCCTGGCTGGTAGGTTCCAGCATTCGAGTGCATATCCATATAAACGTATACCTTCTTGACCACTGTATTCACCTGTCCAGCCACCTTCAGGAATCCGAGGTCTCTCTGTTCCTTTGCACTTTTCAGTATCTTACCATTTATTGTGTATTCCCTTGCCTCTTCACCTTCCCCAAATGCATTATCTCATACTCTCTGGATTGAACTCCATTTACCACTGTTCCGCCCATCTGACTAGACCATTGATATCTTCCTGCAGTCTACAGCTTTTCTCTTCATTATCAAGCCACAAGGCCAGTTTTTCTAAGGTCTGCAAACTTTATAATCATACCCCTATTTTCAAGTCCAAATCATTGATATATACTACAAAAAGCATGGGACTCAGTACTGGAAACAGCCTTCTAGTCACAAAAATACTTATTGACCAATATCTTGTGCTTTCTGCCTTTCAGCCAATTTTGGATTCAACTTCCCACTTTGCCTTGGATCCCATGGGCTCTTACTTTTATGACCAATCTACCAATGAGACCTTAACAAACACCTTGTAAAAATCCATATAAACTACATCATGTACACTACCCTCATTAACCAACCTCGTTACCTCCTCAAAAAATTCAATCACATTAGTAAGACAAGACCTTTCCTTAACAGATTCATGTTTACTGTCTTTGATTAATCCGCATCTTTCTAAATGAGTAATTATCCTGTCTCTCAAAATTCTATCCAATAATTTCCCACTACTAAGGTTCGGCTAACAGGCCTGAAATTACTCAGTCTATCCCTTTCTTTCTTTAAAACAACATTAGCTGTCAGATTACAATGGAGGCTGGGTCATTGAATATATTCAAGGCTGAGTTAGACAGATTTTTGATCGACAAGGGAGTCAAGGGTTTTGGGGGACAGACAGGAATTAAGACCACAATCAGATCACCCATGATCTTATTGTATAGCAGAGCATGCTTGGGGGCGCTGAATGGCCTATTCTTGCTCCTTTTCCTTATGTCCCCCAGTCCTCTGGCACCACGTGTCTAGCTAGAGCAGATTGGCAAAGGTGGTCAGAACTTCCGCTGTTTCATCTCATGCTTCTCTTAAAGGCGCAGAATATATTTCGTCTTGGCCATGGAATTTATCCACATTTAAAGATGTTAATCTCCTTAATACTTTCTCTCTCACTATGTTAATTTCATCCAACATTTCATTTCATGTGGCATAGTGGTAATATCACTGGACTTGTAATCCAGAGACCCAGGCTAATGCTCTGGGGGCATGGGTTCCAATCCCATCATGGCAGTTGGTGGAATTTAAATTCAATTAATAAATCTGGAATATAAACCTAGTCTCAGTAATGGTGACCATGAAACTATCATTGATTGCTGTAAACATCCTTTAGGGAAGGGAATCTGCCAACCTTACCTGGTTTGGCCTACATGTGACTCCAGTAATGTGATTGATTCTTAATTGCCCTCTGAAATGACCTAGCAAGGTCAGTTCAAGGATAATCAGGGTGGACAACAAATGCTGGTCTTACCAGTGATGCCCACATCCCATGGAAGAATAAAGAAACTCCTCCTCTTTGATTGCAATGTCTGTATCATCCCTCTCTTTTGTGAAAACAGACTTAAAGTATTCATTAAGAACCATTCCAATGTCCTCCACACAGATTACCCTCGTAGTCTCTAGTGGGCCCTGCTCTTTCTTCAGTTATCCTCTTGTTTTTTATGTATTTATAAAAAAAGGAGTTTCCTTTATTTTACTTGCCAGTATTTTATCATGCTCCCACTTTGCATAATTTTCTTTTTAATTTCACTCCTACACATTTTTCTACTTCTCTAGGTTTTCAGCAGTATTGAGTCCTGGGTATCTGTCATAATTTTTTAAAAATTCATTCAAGGGATGTAGGTTTCACTGGCTAGGCCAGCATTTATTGCCCATCCCTAGTTGCCCTTGAGAAGGTGGTGGTGGTGAGCTGCCTTTTTGAACCGCTGCAGTCAATGTGGTATAGGTACACCCACAGTGCTGTTAGAAAGGGAGTTCCAGGATTTTGACCCAGCGACAGTGAAGGAACGGTGATATATTTCCAAGTCAGAATGGTGAGTGACTTGGAGGGAACTTCGAGGTGGTGGTATTCCCATGTATCTGCTGCCCTCGTCCTTCCAGATGGTAGTGGTCATGGGTTTGGAAGGTGCTGTCTAAGGAACTTTGGTGATTTCCTGCAGTGCATCTTGTAGATGGTACACATTGTGCCCCTGTGCGTTGGTGGTGGAGGGAGTGAATGTTTGTTAATGTGGTGCCAATCAAGCAGGCTGCTTTATCCTGGATGGTGTCAAGCTTCTTGAATGTTGTGAGAGCTGCACTCATCCAGGCAAGTGGGGAGTATTCTTTCCTTATTTTCCTTATCCTCTTCTTTAAGCCCCATGATATCCAGGGGGAGGTTCTGGATTTGTTAGTCTGACCCTTTTTTTAAGGGAACATACTTTCTCTGAACCTACACAATCTCTTCCTTGAATGTCTCCCACTGATCTAGCTCTGATTTACCTTGAAATTTGCTTCTAAACACTGATGGAACTGCCCCTGTCACTGCCATTTCTCACAGGTTGCTTGAGCCAATAAACCCTCAAACCACAGTTAAACATCACGCAAAATTCCCATCATTGGGAAGCACCTGAGGAAGGCAAATGGTGTTAGTCTTTATTGCAAAGATGATGAGTCAAGAAGAAAAGGACGTAAGAAATAGGAACAGGAGTAGGCCATTCATCCCCTCAAGCCTGCTCTACCATTCAATACAATCATGGTTGATCTGATCTTGGCCTCAACTCCACTTTCCTGCCCATCCCCAATAACTCCTGAATCCCCTATAGTTTTAGAATCTAAATCAGCCTTGATTATATTCAATGAACCAGCCTCTCCAGGGAAGAGATTTACAAAGATTCACAAGCCTGTGACAGAAGAAATTCCTCCTCAACTCTGACCTAAATGGGAGACCCCTTATTTTGAAACTGTGTCCTCAAGTTCTAGATCCTGCACAAGTCAAAAGATCTCAGCTTCTTTCTGGTCAAGCCCCCTCAGGATCTTATATGTTTCAATAAGATTATATCTCAATCTTCTAAATGCCAATGAATATTGCAGAACCTGCTGAACCTTCATCCCAGGAATCAACTAGTGACCCTTCTCTGAACTGCTTCCAATGCAGTATATCCCTCCTAAATAAGGAGATCAAAACTGTACACCGTACTCTAGCTATGGTCTTAGCTATGGTCTCACCAATACCCTGTACAGTTGTAGCGAAACTTCACTACTTTTATATTCCATCACTGCTTGAGGCCAACGTTCCATTTTCCCTCTTAATCACTTGCTGTACCTGCATACTAACTTTTTGTCTTTCATGTATGAGGATATTCAGATTTCTCTGTACCACAGCATTCTGCAGTCCCTCTATTTAAATAATACTGTTTTTCTATTCATGTGACTGAAGTGGACAGCCTCACATTCTCCAACATTATATTCCATCTGCCAAATTTTTGCCCCCTCAGTGAACCTATCTATATCCCTTTGCTGACTCTTGGACCTGAATCTTAATGCAACCAGTGACATTCCAATATCATGGTAAAAAGTGGTTCTGGAGGCAGCACTCGCTCTCAGTGGGACCATCTCAGCAATTTTACTACAGGCGGCCTTCTAATTAGCCACCTGTGGGACTGCCAGCCAAACAGAGAGCCAGAAGCTCTCAAGCCTCTGCAGCTCCACTGAGAGAGATGGTCACTGCTAAGGAACACAGGAGACCTGGGGAGCTGGGCCAGGAAAACTTAAAAACAATTAAAGATCAGGGGGCCGAGGAGATTGTTGGGGCCACAAGGGCTGTGTCCACTCACCATGGCCCATCTTTGTGCCATTTAGTCCCAGGTTCCCTGGGTTGCTGTAGGGAGCCACCTCCATTCAGCTGGAGGTCTCCCCATGCAGCAAAATCTTGACGACGCCAAAAAATGGCCTCCTAATTGGAATGGGTGGCCTCGCCCCAGTGGTGGGACCGTGTCAGGGAGCCTGTGATTTTACCGTCCCCTCCCTCCCCACCTCCCAGCTGTCAGTAAAATCCTGGCCGTTGTGTCCTCCTCACAACTTGCTTCCCTAACTATCATTGTATCATCAACAAATTTTTCTATAATACACTCGGTCCCATCATCCAAGTCATTAATATAGATTGTAAATAGTTGAGGCCCCAGCATTGATCCCTGTGGCATCTCAATAGTTACAGTTTGCCAACCTGAAAATGACCCATTTACCTCTATTCTCTGTTTTCTGTTAGATAGCCAAACCTCTGTCCATGCTAATATACTAACCTCTAACACCATGAGCTCTGATCTTGTCTAGTAACCTTTTATGGCAGCTTATCAAATGCCTTCTGGAATTTCAATATATCTATTGGTTTCCCTTTATCCACCCTGCTCATTACATCCTTGAAATTCAAGAATAGGGATGTCTTACTCAACTGTACAAGGATTTGGGGGGGCCCTACCTGGAGTACTGTGAACAGTTTTGGTCTGCATACCTAAGGAAGGATATACTTACCTTTGAAGGGGTGCAATGAAGATTCACTAAATTGATTCCTGAGAGAACATGACTGTCCTAAGAGGAGAGATTATGTAGAATGACCCTACACTCTGCAGTTCAGAGGATATGAAAGACATTTCATTGAAAACATAGAAGATTCTGAGAGACTTTGACGGGGAAGATGCTGAGAAGCTGCTTCCCCTGGTAGGACACCCTAGAATATGCGGTGATCGACTCGGGATCAGGGGTCGGCCATTTAACAGAGAAATGAGGAGCAAATTCTTTACTCAGAGGGTTTAATCTGATTTCATGACAATAATTGAGGGATAAACATTGGCCAGGACACTGGGGAAAACTCCCCTGCTCTTCTTAGAAACAGCAACATGGAATCTCTTACATCTACCTGAAAGGACAGACAGGCATCCGTTTCACCTCTCATCTGAACCTCAGCATCCCCGAAAGCACAGCACTCCCTCAGTACTGCAGTGGGACCCTAATCCACAACCTTCTGATTCAGAACTGAGAATGCAACCAACTGAGCCACAGCTGACACTCATCGTACAGAGCCTGGGTCAACTTCAGACAGTGGCCAGCGAGAGGAAGGAAGTCAGTGGCTACAGAATTGAATTTTTGGCTGGTATTGAAGGTAATGGCTTTGACCTTTCCAATATTTAACTGGAAAAAATTTCAGTTCATCCAATACTGGATATTGAACAAGCAGTGAAACAAATCAGAGGCAATGGAGGGATGGAGAGAGGTGGTGGTGAGTAGAGCTGGGTGTCGTCAGTGTACATATAGTGTACACATCCCACAGGCTGCCTGAGCCAATAACCCTTCAAACCACAGTTAAACATCGCTAAATATTCCCACCGTTTGAAAGCACCTTATCTGGGAAGGTTTCCAAGCTGTGATTTTACTTTCACTCTTCTCCCAGATACCGGGGAATGTTCTCAATTAGCAGCGGGTACTTTATGACCGAGAGGAACTTACCTGGAAAGGAGCTGCTTCGAGTTCTGTGAATAAAGAGAGGAGATCAAATCAGTCAATGAACAAGCCAACTCCCAATGGAACCAAACAGTGAATTTGGGACTGAGAGGAAAGAGTTCCGTGTGTAACAGTAGCTGGGGCCATTCACAGGAATGGGGAATAATCTCACATTTCACTGCACTCCATCCTGGGGCATCACCTACACCCTGAGGGCAGGGCTGAGGGGGCAGCACCAACACTCTGAGGGCAGGGCTGAGGGGGCAGCACCAACACTCCGAGGGCAGGGCTGAGGGGGCAGCACCAACACTCCGAGGGCAGGGCTGAGGGGGCAGCACCAACACTCCGAGGGCAGGGCTGAGGGGGAGGTGTTGGCATAGTGGCATTGTCACGAGACTAGTAATCCAGAGACCCAGGGTAATTCTCGGGACCTGGGTGAAATTTGAATTCAATAAAATCTGGAATTAAAAGTCTGATGATGACCACAAAACCATTGTCAATTATTGTAAAAACCCACCTGGTTCACTAATGTCCTTTAGGGAAGGTCTGGCCGACATGTGAATCCAGGCCCACAGCAATGTGGTCTTTAATGTCCCATGACCAAGGGCAATTAGGGATGGGCAATAAATGCTGACCTAGCCAGTGATGTCCATGTCCCATAATTGAATAAAAAAAAGCTCCAACACTCCAAGGGCAGGTCTGAGGGGGCAGCAATTCTGGGAACCATCGACAATCTTCAAACAATTCAGTCCTCACACCAGCCTCACAGAAACACCGCATTCCCCAGCTGTGGCACTGTTTATATTGAAGATGTACCTGAATAAAGGAGAAAGGTTCCCTCTGTACCAGAGTCTGGGTTTCTCCATTTATAAATGTAATCTGTTCCATCCTCTTGTTTAATGCTTCGGAATAGCTTCTAATCTGTTTCAGAGCTCGGAGCCCCTCCTCATTGATCAGTTTCAATGTGGATTCTTCATCTTCTTTCAGCTTTCTCCTCCATTCAGAGAAGCTCTTCGATAACTTTCCTTTCAGCTCATTGATTCGTGTCTGAAACCCAAACCAACTCTCATTACAAACGGCCCTTCCACACAGCTGTTACCCTGAGCACACGGCACTTACCTGGGATGGGACAGTTTGTTTAGATCACCAACCGTTAAAGATAGACAAACAGTGGGGGGTGTCTCCTGGGAGAGAAAACAGAATTTAACCAGTGTTACCTGGAGTTTAAAAGAAAGAGCACTGTATTTAGACTGGGTATGGCCACCTGGTCCATCCACACCTGGAGTGTTGGCTCCAGTTTTGGTGCCCACACCTAGTGAAGGAGATTCAGATTCTGGAGAGGACGGTGACCAAAATGACACAGAGTCTGATGGATTTTAGCTCAGAGGATCAGCTCCAAGAGGCTGAGTGATTTAGAGAAAGGCAGGCTGAGAGGGACATGATGGAGGTTTTTAAAATGATGGAGGGATTATTGGACTCACTTGTTGGATGAGGTACTTGAGATGGATCAGGATAGTGAGACTAGAGAGTCTGTGTATAAAATCCATAGACACAGAGTTAGGTTAGACACCAGAGTCCTCAATCTCTGGAACAGACTTCCTGAACATTGGTGGGTATGGAGTCACTACCACCCTTTAAAAGGGAGCTGGAGAGGAATTTCCCCCAGTTTGTCCTGAATTGGCTGCAGGGGTTTAATTCTCTCTTCTGTTTGTCTTTCCCAGGTGAGTACATGATTCAGGATGGATCAGTGGCGTGTGTGATTGAACCCTGTCTGCATGGAGCAGGCTCACTGGGACTAATGGGCTTTTCTTCCTCTTCCTTTCTATGTTCATATGATACAGACTTCAGGACAAGTCTTCAACTCTGGCTGTGTCTCTTTCAGTAAATCCAGTGTCCAAATGATGGAATAATATTCCCTGGAAGGTGCAGATAGAATTAAGCAGCTCCCCCTTAAATCAAACACATGGGAACTCAGTGTAATCAGTGACTCAACCCAACAGAACCAGTCTGGTTTGGAAGGCTTGTTTCTGATGTGCTCATTGACTCAGTGAGGAGAGAAACCCTTTCAAAATCCAGTTCCACTTTTCCCTACCTTTATTTCAGTTTCTGATTTCTCCAAGTCTCGCTGTTTGCTGGAACAATTCTGCTGGACTTCCCGAAGCTTCTTGATTTCTCTCTCCAATTCTTCCTGTAAAAACATATCATAAGTGTTTAAAATAACAGCCATTTAAAATACCACTTGTTTTACAGAATAAAACTCCACCCTTCTTCATTGGATTCATCTCCCAGGACTCCCATCACTCCCCCCTGAGCAACAATGTCTGTCACCAGACAATCAGTGGCCCCATGGTTTAGCAATACATCCCTGCAGGTTCTCCTCCGGGACAGGAGAAGTGCTCTTCCCAAATGATGGCAACAGGGGACCCTCCCGTCAGACCAAGGAGGCCTCGATGGAGATTGTAGTGGTGGTGAGCAGCTGTGGGGTCCATAATCACTCCTGGGTCCAGAGCCACAAATGGATCAATGATCTCCTCTGATCTGGCAGGATAAGTGGCTCGGTGGCTTTGCATCAATGGGGCAATGAGGGCATCAAGCAATCTGTGTGAGTGGAGAGCGAGTCTCAATGGAGAATGTGTGCTCTGCTTCATTGTGCTTGAGGCCAGAACATGTGACAGTTTGGCTTGGTGAATAAGTGCTGTAAGTGGATGCAGAACGTGATTGGATACCACTTAAAAGTGACGGGCCAGTACATGGCATGGAGTGCATGTAGACAAGATGGCAAGGTGCCCAGTGAGATAACTCTCCCCTTTGTCAATACAGGAGAGGCCAAGGTAGGTGGAGGTGTGCCAGAGATGAAGCTCCTGACACAACTGAGAAGGAGACTGTGAAGCTTGCCAGGGAGCAGGGTGGCCGTGCCATTGCAGACAGTGAGGCAGGAGTGGCAAGGCAGCAGAGTGAAAATGCCTCCAACCTGGTGTCGAGACATGGGCACACAGGAGATGTGTAGAACTGTGATATGCTCATAGAATGTGTTGAACCTTAAGGTCTTTCCTTGTGTTCTCCACTGCAAGTCATTGCAATCTGGAGCCTAGCCCACAGCCCCTAGCCTTCAGGAAAGACTCCACCTCTGAAGAACAAGAACAACAACAAGATCCAGAGGATGCACTCTCCAACAGCGCAGTGGTAGTCAAATTGTTTATAATGGGGGTGGGTTTAGAGTCAGTGACACAATTTGGTGAGCACATGACGCACAAGTTGCAGCAGCTGAGGGAGGCTGTGACAGTCGAAGTCAAAGATACAAAGATACAAAGAAAAGTACAGCACAGGAACAGGCCCTTCGGCCCTCCAAGCCTGCGCCGCTCATATTGCCCGTCAAACTAAAACATTTTGCACTTCTGGGGTCCGTATCCCTCTATTCCCATCCTATTCATGTATTTGTCAAGCTGCCTCTTAAACACCACTATCGTACCTGCTTCCACCACCTCCTCTAGCAGCGAATTCCAGACACTCACGACCCTCTGCGTAAAAAACTTGCCCCGTACATCTCCTCTAAAGTTTTCTCCTCTCACCTTAAATCTATGTCCCCTAGTAATTGACTCTTCCACCCAGGGAAAAAGCTTCTATCTACTCTGTCCATGCCACTCATAATTTTGTAAACTTCTATCAAGTCACCCCTCAATCTCCGTCGCTCTAGTGAGAACAATCCGAATTTCTCCAACCTCTCCTCATAGCTTATAACCTCCAGACCAGGCAGCATCCTGGTAAACCTCCTCTGCACCCTCTCCAACGCCTCCATATCCTTCTGGTAATGTGGTGACCAGAATTGCATGCAATACTCCAAGTGTGGCCTAACCAAGGTTCTATACAGCTGCAGCATGACTTCCCAGCTTTTATACTCAATACCCCTGCCGATGAAGGCAAGCATGCCATATGCCTTCCTGACTACCTTGTCCACCTGCTTTGCCACTTTCAGTGACCTGTGGACCTGTACACCAAGATCCCTCTGCCCGTCAATGCACTTAAGGGTTCTGCCATTTACTATATAATTCCTACTTGAATTAGACCTTCCAAAATGCATTACCTCGCATTTGTCCGGATTAAACTCCATCTGCCATCTCTGATGTTGGAAGGACTGTCGGGGAACAAGTCCATGCTGAGTCCCAGGCTGATGATTGGCCTTAGGTCTTGGCCACAAGAAGCCTGCTGGAGACACAGGGACAGGTAGAGAATGTCCGGCGGAGATGACAGTCTATGTGCAGCCTTGTGTGGGTGGTGGAGGAGTCCATCCAAGGCAAGAGTTCTGTCATGCCTCTGGGAGGTGACCACATGGCTTCATCTATGGAGGATGGTGACTGTCACGGAGAGGACAGCCAGGTCCAGCAGAACTCAAATGCGCTCTTACCTGCATTCCATCACTCTGCCCCTGGGCTCTCTACAGTAGTTGTTAGGGGAGAGGGGAATGGGACACCTGGACCTCCCTCCAGGTGCCCTTCTGCTCAGTGAGACAGGAAGGTGCCATCACGCACTTAGAGGGAGAAGAGTTTGTGTCAGCCTCCTGAGGTGTTCTATCAGGAACTCCCTTGTGTGGCCACACCTCATTCTCCCTGCCAGTGACCCCAGTGCCTCTAGTTGGTGAGGCCGAGGAATGTGACCTTAAACACGCGTGGGAGATCCCAGACTTTTGACTGCTCTCCAAGCTTTCCTGATCCACCCGCAACAATGCCCGCCACTGGTGAGATGGGAAAATCCTGGCAGAGGTTGACACTGGCAGCCCTGGCATGTCTCTCTCTGTTCCTGGCATCTTGGAAGTGTGCCGTGACATTACTGTGCTCTTTCTCAGATCCATCACCTTCATGCTTATCTGATGAGTGCATCTCCTCCATGTCTTCACTTGCCAAACCCTCTCCTTGTTACAATGCAACATTGTTTAATGCATAGCAGACCACGATAACCCTTTGGCGCGTACTGTCGTGCTCCACCAGACTGGTCCAGACAGCGGAAGCACATTTTGAGCAAGCCAAAGGTCTGCTCCATGATAGCCCCGATTGAACCATCAGCTTCATTGTTCCGCTCCTCCTTGTGGCTGTGGGGTGACGCACTGGTTTCATGAGCTACATCCTCAGGGAAAGCCTTTATCACCCAGGATCCAACCTTGCACTTGGGCAGGGGCTTTGAATAGCTCTGGGACCTGATAATAAGATGTAGGAGTCATGGGAACTCGCAGGGAATTGAGCATAGACCTGCAGGATATTTTTCTGTGTTTGCAGATATTTGAATGTTAAGATCATGAAACTCCTTGTGATTTACATGTGCAGCTGGCAATGCCCAGGGAGCTCTTATAGCCATGAGTGCATTCAATGACCCTTGCACCTGATTGAAACCACACAACAGCCCTGAAGCTCATTGCTCTTGCGGCCTGGCTATTAATATCTGTAGTGAACTTGGTCTGGGTGTTGCAGTCTGAGAAATGTCACACATGTCCCCTGTGGACACCAGGAATGATCAGAGGGGATGGAAATTCAACACCATGGACACCTTGAAGGCAACCAGCATTGGGGTCCCTCTCATTCCATGGAGCTGTTGGTCTTGTTGAGGGAGTGCACAGAGGTCAGTGACTGCCTCCCTGGATAGTCTCAGATGTCTCTGACATTGCCTCACAGACATTTGACGATAGTTTGTGTCCATTCTGAACATGCACCGGTGTGCCAATGCCTGATGACGAAGCTGGCATCCCTGGTTTCTTGCCTCCTGACAAGCCTCACCCTCTGGTGAAGCATCTTGATTGGCTTGTGGCTTCTGTTCTTGTTTGGCCACAACCCTCCTATGGCAAATCCTCTCTCCTCTGCCTGAGGTTGTAAAACTACTGAGTGTATGAGACCCATTGTGAATCCAGAAAGTGAATTGCATAAAGAAAGCAGGCAAAGATATTAGCAGCTCTGTGTATATGACCTTTATTCCCCCTTAACAGTTGCAGCTGACCAATAGGAATGCCTGAGACACCCAGGAGCCACACCGAGGACTCTTCAATCCCCCAATATCCTCCTCCCACATGAATCTGGTCTCCGCTAGCTTAACCCCTATTCACTGAGATATCCACAGACACTCCAACTGTGACCCTGGAGCTCTCAACCATCCACTTCCACCCTCTCTTTCTCACTCTCGAGCTTCCGCTTAATGCCCTCACCCATTGCCTTTCAACAATCACCCTTCAGCCTCCCACCATCAACCAGTCACAATGACACTCGACCTTCCTTCTTCCATCTTCGACCCACCTCCCTTCCCCCGCTCACCCCCACCCTGCCTGCTGTCACCCTAGAAGTCTCTCTCTATCACCCTTGACCTGCCCTCAGAAGCTCTCGATTTGACCTCAGTCAGCCTTGACCTGCCCTCCATTAAGCTGGACCTGCCCTCCATCAAGCTTGATCTCCCCTCTGTGAATGTAGATCTTCCCCGTGTGGTACAGCTGCTTCCTTTGGACACACAAGACCCAACGTTGGTCAGGACTGACCCTGCTCTTTCAGCTCTGGTGAACCAGACGCCCTGACCCCCACAACACCCATCATTGTGCCTGACCATGCACCATTATGACCCCATCTCCCCTTCCAGGTATGCAAAGCTTCTCCTCTGTGCCACTGCGCTAACCACAGACAACAGCTCAGCTCAAATCGGAACATCGGCTGGTGCAGGAGACACGAGATTTCCATGCCCGGCTGACTTATTCTCAAAAATGTTTGGCTTTAATCAGTATTCATGTGATGCAAATGTATGGAGAAGAGATGGCCACCACTGGACAGCGAATGCCAGTGAAACGCTGCCGACTTAATTAAAGAAGTTCAACCCAACTCAGGAAACCGGTTCCCTTCAGTCCTGACCTCTCAAACCCCAACACCCCCCAATCCCTCTCGCCCAGCTCCCCCCCCCTTGTTGGGGTCTGCCAACTTGGCCCTGGTGAGACCCCCACCACTTAATCAAGTCCCAATCCAGCAAGAGACACCTCCTCATCCTCCCAAGGTATTGAAGACCTGCTGGCCTCTGATAGGCTAGCAGCTGTCAGAGGCATGATTCCCCGTTCTGGAAGGGTTTCCAACCACGCCTCAGCTCACCTAATGGACAGCTGGCTGTTTAATTGATGCACGGCGGCTGAGTATCAACGAGCTCCCTCCTAACTACGGCTCCCCTAAAATCAAGCCCAATAACTCTGTTTCTTTCTCCATAGCCGCTGCCAGACTTGCTGGATATCAAACAAACAGCTTCATAAATCTGAGACAGTGGAGGGAAGGAGAGAGGTGGTGGTGAGGTAGAGCTTGGTGTCCTCAGCATACATGTGTAAACTGATGTCGCTGAGAGCAGCTTGTAGATGAGAATTAGGAGGGAGGAAAGGATAGATCCAGGGGGGATTCCAAAGGTAACAGTGTGGGAATGGGAGGTGAAGCTATTGCAAGAAATTCTTTGGCTATGACTGGATAGGTAAGAGTGGAACCAGGTGAGGCAGTCCCACTCGACAGGGGACACACATTGGAGAGGAATGATTTGGTCAACTGTGTCAAAGGTTGCAGACAGGTCAAGAAGGATGAGGAGCGATAGTGCACCAGGGTTACAGTTACATAGGATGTCATTGTGACTGTTTAGTTGCTGTGGCAGAGGCAGGAACCTGATTGGAGATTGTCAAACATGAAGTTGCAGGAAAGGTGGACAGATTTGGGAGGTGACAACACGGACAAGTGGGGAGGAAAGAGAGGTTATGATGGGCTGGTAGTTTGCAAGGATCGAGGGGTGAGGTTGTGTTTTTTCAGAAGGGGCTGATAACAGCAGATTTGAAAGTGAATGGAATGGTCCTGGCACCGAGAGAAATATTTCCAACACCAGCGAGAATGTGGACCAGGTAGGGAAGTTAGGTGGTCAGTGGTTTGGCAGGAATAAGATCAAAGTAGCAGAATGTGGGCCTCAAGATGAGCACACGAAGGGCATGAGGGGTGATGGGAGAGAAATTATAGAGAGATGAGAGTTCAGGGCTGGAGCAAGGGAGAAAATTGGGGGAGGTCTGGTTTGGTGAACAAGGGAAGGCAGGGAAGCGACAGAGGAAGCTGAATGAATCTCACTCTTAGCACCAAAGAAGTTCAAGGACTTTTCACGCTTGCTAGAAGAACCTAAGAAATAGGAGCACAGTCAGCTATATGATCCCTCAAGTCTGCTCCATCACTCAATAAGATCATGGCTCATCGCAGGAGTCGCCCTAGCGTAGCTTCACTGTATGGGTTCTCAGGTATGTATTTCCGCCCTTAGGTAAGGAGATCAAAACTGTACACAGTACTCCAGATGTGTGCTCAGCAAAGCCGTACATAATTGCAGCAAGATTTCTTTATTCTTATACCCCAGCTCCACTGCAATAATGTTCTATCTATCCAATATCCTCTTTTTGTCTACCCATCCATCCATCTTACCTTATCTATCTAGTTGTTAATTCTTCAATGTTTATATCTATCTATTGCTGTCTGTTTATCTCTCTATTTCCATCTTATCTGTCTGGTCTATTTTATCAATCAATCTTACATGTCAACCTTTATTAACACAATGTACAGATTAGAAGATGACTAAAGATGAGGGAGGCCATTCAGCCTATCTTCTATCATTGAGCACAACCCTACAACACTCACACTGCACCAGTTAATCAGTCCTTAACTGATTCCAGGGATTCTCACTGTCACTGCTCCATTGCAGTGTCTATTCCAATGCTGTTCCTGTGCAAGCAACTTCCTGACATCAATCAGGCTTTTGATAAGGTCCCTCATGGCAGATTGGTCAAGAAAGTAAGAGCCCATGGGATCCAAGGCAAAGTGGCATGTTGGATCCAAAATTGGCTGAGAGGCAGGAAGCAGAGGGTGATGGTAGAGGGATGTTTCTGTGACTGGAAGTCGGTTTCCAGTGGGGTTCCACAGGGCTCGGTAATGGGGCCCTTGCTGTTTGTGATGTACATAAATGATTTGGACTTAAATGTAGGGGGTATGCTCAAGAAGTTTGCGGTTGACACGCAAATTGGTCGGGTGGTAAATAGTGAGGAAGATAGCCGTAAACTGCAGGAGGATATCAATGGACTATTCAGGTGGGCAGAGCAATGGCAAATGGAATTCAACCCGGAAAAGTGTGAGGTAATGCACTTGGGGAGGGCTAACAAGGCAAGGGATTACATTATGAATGTTACGACCCTAGAAAGTACTGAAATCAGGGGGACCTTGGTGTGCGTAACCACAGATCCCTGAAGGTAGCAGGGCAGGTAGAAAAGGTGGTTAAGAATGCTAATGGGATACTTGGCTTTATTAGCTGAGGCATAGAACACAAGAGCAGAGAGGTTATGCTGGAACTGTATAAAACGCTGGTTAGGCCACAACTGGAGTACTGCATGCAGTTCTGGTCACCACATTATAAGAAGGATGTGATTATACTGGAGAGGGTGCAGAAGAGATTTACCAGGATGCTGCCTGGGCTGGAGGGTCTGAGCTATGAGGAAAGATTGGATAGGCTGGGGTTGTTTTCCTTGGAGCAACGAAGGTTGAGAGGGGACTTGATAGAGGTGTATAAGATTATGAGGAGCAAAGATAGGGTGGATATGAAGGCACTTTTTCCATTAGTAGAAGGGTCAATAATCAGGGGGCATAGATTGAAGGTAAGAGGTAGAAGGCTAAGAGGGGAGTTGAGGAGAAATTTTTCCACCCAGAGGGTGGTGGAAGTCTGGAACTCAGTGCCTGAAAAGGTGGTTGAGTTAGAAACTCTCATAACATTTAAGAAGTATTTAGATATTCACTTGTGTTTTCATAGCCTTCAGGGCTATGGGCCAATTGCTGGAAAATGGGACTAATGTAGCCAGATCTTTGTTGACTGGCGCATACACGATGGGCTGAATGGCCTTCTTCTGTGCTTAGACATCTGTGAGTCAGTCCTAAAATAGCCTTTTATTTTTTCACCCTGTGATCCCTTGTCCTTTATTTACATTGTCTGCAGCTACCATTTACTCATTCTTTGTGCAACTCTTGAGCCTAAACCCCATACTTAGACCCCAACTGTTTCCATTTACCATCTGACTGGGTTCATTTTTAGGGCAGCACATCTGCTCCACATCATCCAACTATCTTTCCTTCGCTCTTCAGAGCAGGAATGTGATCACAGAATAGCTGAGCAAAAACAGAGGGCCTCTCATGAGAGAATGAAGCAGGTGAACAGAACAATACAGTCTCTGCAAAGCCAGTACCAGGTAACATCTTAACTGAAAGAAACAGCACCTCTGACAGTGCAGCACTCCCTCAGTACTGCAGGCTAAACTGTCGGGCTACTTTATGTGCTTAAGTCTCTGGAGTGGGTCTTGAGCCCAAAACTTTCTGATTCAAAGGCATTACAGCTACCACTGAGCTATGACTGACTATTTTGAGATAATTATTTAAACTGTTTGAGAAAATGATTGATGATGAACGTGTTTGGCGATTATGACAGTGAAGGAAATGATGATAATTCGAGGCCCAGGGATCATAGTACAGAACAGCAGCTGGGAGAGTAGAGGAGGCAACTCTTCCATTCATTTTTCTACGTCAACTGTCACGGTGGATACAGATGTTGATATGACTGACATCCCCTCCCCCCATAGCATTACAGCTGAAGAGTGGTGCCTGGGAGGAATTACTGAGGTCAGTCTGACCCTGTGGGACACGTCCCTCCCTGAGTCAGGAAAGGGGATGAGATATAAAATGAGATACAGCGGATTAAAAAACACGTCCAGAAAGTATAGAGCGAGAGAGCCAATGTGACTATTGATCTTCAAATACATTAGAGCAATGTAAAAATAGGCTGCGGGGCAAGCTCCGAGCAGCTGCCAGTGATACAGAATCAGAAACATCAAGATACTGTCAGGGTTTTGGATGAGAAAATCATGCAATTGATGATCAGTGAAGAGATAAAGAAGAGCATAAACTACTCCGTTCCTCCTTTATTCTAAACTCACATATACTCACATCTACTTATTTCCCTTTATCCCATTCCGTCTTTATTCTATATAATTACAGCCTCCCATATACCAATGGAAAGGTCAGAGGAGAGTTTTCAGCAGCATTGAGAGAGAAATTAAAAGTAAACATCGGAATTTTAAAGGTAAACTGAAATGAGAGCAAAAGACGATTTATTTTGTTTTCAGTGTATTGTCACTTTAAAAAGACCTGTAATTGTTCAATTTTCAGATGCTCCATTCCCTGTTAGAGCTTGTAGTATTAATCCCTTTTGTAACATGAAGAATGTGACACAAGTTTCAAACCATGTCTCTTTCGCTCCCACCAACTTTCAGCTGTGCTATGAAAATCTTCCACCGAGCTCTGATCTTTGATTGACTGGGACCGTTCCCGGTGTTCCCGGCTCCCGCCTTGTACCGCAGGATTTCCCACCTGGCAGTGCTCAGCCTCTCAATCTGGTCGGCTGCCGTGTGGAAAGCAGAGTAAAAGATTTCTAATGAGGCCCTGATGTTAAATCTGTCTAACGTTTCACATTCCCGGCATTTCCAGACTCCCTGGCTGCTGGCAGTGTTCCCAATCCCTCCCTCTAAATCTTGGGGTTCAGTTTCTGGATCCAGAGCAGAAATATCCCTCTGTGGCTCTCAGTTAGAGACTCTCCCTGCCCTGTGTATGCTGAGTAACCACACACACTGGCTTCTTTTCACAGTCACACACCGTGTGCTTCATTTTCACATGGACTCAGCTCCTCCATTTCCAGAAATCAGTTGAGGGGAAAGGGAGACAAATCAGAAACACCAGAGTTTCTCAAAAAAGAATTCCGTTTGTTGTGAGGAACCGGTTTTCCATCCAGTCCCTGAGCCTCACACCCCCACCGTCCCACAGCTCCCCCCCCGCACCCCAACCCATAGCTCCCTGCTACTCAGATGGCAGACTTCCCCAGCGTTACACAGGTTACATGATCTGCTTCACAGCCCTATGCCATGGAGTGCCAGTTCTCACAGGTGCCCACATAGTGAATTACTGAGCTGTACAACCCAGCTCAGTAATTCACTGTGTGGGCACCTGTGCCCAACTCAGGAAGGGGCTGGGTGTGGGTGAGGGACACAACGTAGGCCACTCACACCCACTACCCCCATCACCCCTTCCCCCGGTGCCCACCCTGTTCTCTCAGGCAGACTGTAAGAGAAAGGGGAAGGAGCAAATATAACAAAGAACAAACTTCCATAAACCAAGACTCAGGGCAACAAGAAAACACTGAGTATCAGCACTGTCTGCAATCAGTTCCAATTAATGTTAGTCATTAACAGGAAAACTCTCCCTCACTATATTTAATATCAGGAATTGTGTCACTCACCTTAATTGCAGCTTGTGCCTCATCCAGGCTTAGCAATGTGTGGGATTTATGTTTCCCTATTATTGCACAGGAAACGCACACACACTCTTCATCATCTTTACAATAGAAGATTAGGGGATCCTTGTGGTCAGGACACTGCCTGCCTGTAAGGTCAGACACAGGTTCAATGAGAGTATGTCCACTGAAAGCCTTGTTCCGTAAATGTGGCTTTAAATGAAGGGAGCAAAGAGATATTTCACATTTCAGACAAGTCTTCACAGCTGGGTTTGGATTACTATCACAGTAATCACACACGACATGACCAGCAGGAGGCTGTGAGTGGTTATATTTTTCCACTATATTACACAGAGTGAAGTTTCTCTCCAGACTGGGTCTGGGATTGAATTTACGGCGACACTGAGGACACTCAAACCTTCCTGGGCCTGCTGTGTGGGCCCAAACTCTCTCAATACATTTCAAACAGAAACTGTGCTGACAGGGCAGAATTACAGGATCCTGGTACACCTGCAGACACACAGCACAGGTTAATTCATCCTCTAAAGCTGCAGGATCCATTGTTACAGCACCTGAAGAGGTTTCATACAGCATCAGAGACACTGTGAAACCAGAGCAGGAAGTAAAATCTTTATAAACACTTGATGCAGGGAATGAGAATGTTAGTTTCGCTTTCATGATTCACTCTGGCTGAAGGTTAACCCTTTACAGGCCTGGAGTAGCAGTTCAGAACCAGTTTCAGAAAAACAAGATTGCATTTTATAACATGGAGTCAGAATACAGCAAGCTGGGCTTAGGAAACACAAGCTGAAAACTAATCAGCTTAGACCAGACCCAAAATAACTTAACAAATATATTAAAACCTATATGAAGATGAAAAATAACCTGGAAGGAGGAAGGAGTTTTCTGGGAAGAATAGAAACAAATGCAGAAAAAGTTAACAGTCATCAGAGGGGCAAAGAGAGATGTAAAAAATAAAGCAGCAGAGGCCCCAAGTCTCAGTAAACTCAACATGAAACATGTATAAACAACAAGTAGCTGCAGCAACAAAGACAAATTAATGATGGAGTACAAACCCAAAACAGGAGAGGAAATCATGATACAAATGTACATTGTTCTGGTCAGACTCACCCTGAGTGCTGTGCGCAGTTTTGTCATAGTAAAAAAGGAACAGGAGGAGGTTATTGAGCCTGTCGAGCCTGTTCCAGCATTCAGATAATAGCTGATCTGTATATTAACTCCATCTGCTCAGGGTCTGGAACACGGTCACCCCCAGCCAGAGCAGTCTCAATAACCATTACCATAACTAGTCTTTACCCATCAACCTATAGTTCAAACTATTTTCTCCTCATAACAACTACTTAGTGATGCTTGCTGTGAGGTTTTAACCTCTCTTTCATTCTAACTTTGGACAAAGGGAGGGGTGAACTGATACAGAATACAGGTGGATAGTGACATTGGAACACCAGTCAACAGCCCCAGATTACTGTATCTGACCCTGCTGGTTCCAATCCAAAAACCATCCCATATTCCAAACTTACCTAACTGAATTTATCACAGTGTTGAACACTGGATCAAGACTGGGCAGGTTATAAACAACCCACTGAACATTCAACCTCTTTGCCTGAGACTCCTCATCAAAGTCAGAAAACCATATAAATACATCTCTGTATCTGACCATATCGAGTATAAATTTTGTTGCTTGAACAGCAAGGATAGGTTTTTGTAAACTCCCATTTAACTTCAAGTTTGATAATCGATCTGGCGCAATGATTTATTGTAATGCTACAACATTAAAAATCAGATAAATACAGGTTGTTATCATCAAAATCTCTTTCCTATGGAACAGGCCGACACTTTTGTCTCCTTCAACTGTTAAGGAATGGATATTGTTACACAAATTCAGGTTACTCCACAGGAGAATAAGGTTTAAATGCATTTATTAGCTTTCAATGGAATTAAATATGAAATTAAAATATTACCAATAATCACAAAATAACTAATAATGATCACAAATAGAGTGTAAATTGACTGATCAAATGATAATTACGTCGATTCAATAACTATTATGAATAATCACATACACAATATATACTCACTCCCTCATTTTCATTTTCAAGATCTATGTTGTTTACAAAATACAAAATCTATGTTTTGTTTACAAAATTATGAGGGGTATAGACAGAGTAAATGCGAGTAGGCTCTTTCCACTTAGATTAGGAGAGATAAACATGAGAGGACATGGCTTTAGGGTGAAAGGGGAAAGGTTTAGGGGGAACATTAGGGGGAACTTCTTCACTCAGAGAGTGGTGAGAGTGTGGAACGAGCTACCATCTGACGTGGTAAATGCGGGCTCACTCTTAACTTTTAAGAATAAATTGGATAGATACATGGATGGGAGAGGTCTGGAGGGTTATGGACTAGGTGCAGGTCAATGGGGCTAGCGAAATAATATTACGGCACAGACTAGAAGGGCCGAATGGCCTGTTTTCTGTGCTGTAGTGTTCTGTGGTTCTATGGCTGGTGACTTTTCCAGGCTGGAACAAAGACTCTCACTTCCTCCAAATAAAAAGTGTGGCTATGGGTACCCGCATGGGCCCCAGTTATGCCTGTCTCTTTATGGGATATGTGGAACATTCCTTGTTCCAGTCCTACTCTGGCCCCCTCCCACAACTCTTTCTCCAGTACATCGATGACTGCTTCGGTGCCGCTTCATGCTCTCATCTAGACCTGGAAAAATTTATTAATTTTGCTTCCAATTTCCACCCCTCCATCATTTTCACATGGTCCATCTCTGACACTTCCCTTCCCTTCCTTGACCTCTCTGTCTCAATTTCTGGTGATAGACTGTCCACCAATATTCATTACAAAGCCTACCGACTCCCACAGCTACCTCGACTACAGCTCCTCACACGCCACTTCCGGTAAGGACTCCATCCCATTCTCTCAGTTCCTTCGCCTCCGTCGCATCTGTTCTGATGATGCCACTTTCAAAAACAGTTCCTCTGACATGTCTTCCTTCTTCCTTAACCGAGGTTTTCCACCCACGGTGGTTGACGGGGCCCTCAACCGTGTCCGGCCCATCTCCTGTGCATCCGCCCTCACGCCTTCCTTTCCCTCCTAGAACCATGATAGGGTCCCCCTTGTCCCCACTTATCACCCCACCAGCCTCCACATTCAAAGGATCATCCTCCATCATTTCCGCCAACTCCATCATAATACCACCACCAAACACATCTTCCTTTCACGCCCCCTGGTGGCATTCCGCAGGGATCGTTCCCTCCGGGACACCGTGGTCCACTCCTCCATCACCCCCTACACCTCAACCCCCTCCCATGGCACTTTCCCATGCAACCGCAGAAAGTGCAACACCTGCCCCTTTACTTCCCCTCTCCTCACCATCCAAGGGCCCAAACACTCCTTTCAAGTGAAGCAGCATTTCGCTTGCACTTCCCTCAATTTAGTCTACTGCATTCGTTGCTCCCAATGGGGTTTCCTCTACATTGGAGAGACCAAACGCAGACTGGGTGACCACTTTGCGGAATACCTTTGGTCTGTCCGCAAGCATGACCCAGACCTCCGTGTCGCTTGCCATTTCAATACCCCACCCTGTTCTCATGCCCACATGTCCGTCCTTGGCCTGCTGCATTGTTCCAGTGAAGCTCAACGCAAACTGGAGGAACAGCACCTCATCTTCCGAATAGGCACTTTACAGCCTTCCAGACTGAATATTGAGTTCAACAATTTTAGCTCATGAACTCTCTCCTTCATCCCCACCCCCTTTCCGATTCCCCCCCTTTTTTTCCCCCAGTAATTTATATAGATTTTTCTTTTCCCACCTATTTCCATTATTTTTAAATGTATTTCCATCCATTGTTTTACCTCTACCTTTTAGCCTATTTCGATCCCTTCAACCCCCCCCCCCACCCAGGGCTATCTGTACCTTGCTTGTCCTGCTTTCTACCCTTAATTAGCACATTCCTTAGATAATATCACCACCTTCAACACCTCTTTGTCCTTTTGTCTATGACTATCTCCACCTATCACTGGCCCTCTATCCAGCTCTATCTGTTCCACCCCCCCTTAAACCAGCTTATATTTCACCTCTTTTCTATTTTTACTTAGTTCTGTTGAAGAGTCATACGGGCTCGAAGTGTTAACTGTATTCCTCTCCGCAGATGCTGCCAGACCTGCTGAGTTTTTATTTTTGTTTTGGAACAAAGACAGTTTTGCAAACTCTACTCATCAGTGTGTGTTAAGTCTTGTGGTTTCCAGAAGTTCTCAATAATCACACCTTTAGACATAGATATTGGAGCTGAGATCAAATGTATTTCCTGCAGTTTACCATTGTTTAATAAGCAAATATCCATTTACCAAATCAGGCAACAGAAGACATTCTATGAATCAGAACTGTTTTATTGTTAAACTATAGTTCTGCACAAATACCAGTTTCCACTCTTCCCTTCTGGATCCTCTTTCTATCCAGAAGCAAACCCAACTCCTTGTGATAGGGGAAAACCCAGCTTTTAAGTATAGGCTTCAATGAGCATCACCTGTTCTCAATTCACTCTGATTTTATCTTGGTTTACTCTTAGAGGGACCTGAATTTGTTTCATTAGCCAGGTCTTCTGGGGGTATCCCTTGTTCCCAAGGTGCCAGTCCTATGGTGGCCAAGGTCCTCCAAAAAGTTGTGGCACCTAGGACTGGGTCAGAATATAGGTGCCATGAGAGCTCCCTGGGAATCCAGCACAAACATGCAGGATTTGCCTTCTGTGATCACATTCATCTGTATGTTCAAAGAGATTTTCTACTGATGAATGTGACTGGCTATTGTCAGGGAGCTCTCAAGGCCACGTGTGTGCATTTAATAGCACTATGCCCCTGTGGGAAATCTGAGATTAGTACAAAACCCAATGCTCTGGCAGCCTGGCTTTCGGGTTCCAGGCCAAATTGGACAAATTGCTGCACTCTCCTGAATAGGGCATCAGTCACCTCTTGTATGCACTTGTGCGTTGTTGACTGGAAGATGCTGCACAGGTCCCCAGTGCCCTGGAAGGAGCCACTTGCAAAGAAGTTTAAGGCAGCGGTGACCTCCAATGCCGGCAGTATGGGATTCCCTCCAAATTCTTGTGGCTGCAGGTTATTACTGGCTGATGTAAGGAACCACATTTTGGCACATCTGAAGGCACCTCCAGCATTTCCTTTTGCTCATTTGTAGATAACTGTACTGCCTGCGATACACCTGTGGTCGGACCATCGCTCACTGTTGCAGTGGACCCTGTTTACCAGCATCTTGACATTCCTGAGGCCCCGCTGCCTCTTGCAGCCCAGGCCGTTGCACCTCATGACCATGTGCCAACCTGTGATGGGCTTGCCTTCTCCTTATCTGGATAAGAGCCAGTAGAAAGCCAGGCCTGGAGCCTGCATTATCTACACCTCAGTGGATCTGTGAACGAATTGAAGTAATAAATCTAGTGAGCATATTCTTTACAGGTTTGCCTCCAACTTAGAGCCACCAAGCCAGTGCTAAGCCCTGTGCCTGGCCTCCGTCTAGAAATGGCATCCCCACCCCACCTCTTCCAGGTGAAGGACATCCTGAAGGACAAGAGTTGGGTGTTTCTCCTGTTCATACATGACTGCACATGGAAAAATTGCTCTTTGACCCTGATGACGAGAGCCATTTATGGGAAACCTCCCTCTGACACTATTCAGTTTGCCTCCACTGCCCTCAATACTCTAGAGAGACTATTGCCTTGGTATTATAGAAAGACTAACCATATGACCCCTATCCTGCATGACTGTTCACCTAGGAGGATGGAGATTTGGAGTCAGGATCTGGCCACCATCCACCAGCCGTGCCCCATGGAGGCATTCACCTCTCTCCCATCCTTCATTTCTGATAGCAGCAGATGGCAAATGGCACAGAATGAATGGCAGCTCTACACCTTGCTGGGATCTTGAATCATGAGACCTATGAGTCAGGAATTAACCTGCTGCCATGTGGGCTTCACCATAGAGGGAATACAACTATCATGGTTGCCATCCAGTTGCCAATTTGTCCCTTTAGTCAGCAAATTGTGCTGACCTTGAACTCTACACACTCGAAAAGACCCTCCTCCCAATTCTAGGTATTGCAGCATTGTATTGTTGTTTCTGGAAAAATGGTGAGCGTTAATTTTGAGACTCGTTCACCTACCTTCTATCCTTCTCCTGTCACCCACCAACTTCCCCCATCACACTTGACCCACCCAATATCACTATTCCTCTCCCGTCTGCCACCCTTAAACCTCCCCCATTACCCTAAACCCTATTACCATTCACCTCTGTGATGGTTCTACTATCTTTACCCTCCAAGGAGGATAAATTTATTTAATCAAACTTATTGTTAGTCTTAATCCTCTACTAGGAGTAATTTTAAATCATTATAAGAGCTTAGTCAGCTATTATTATCTACAGGCTTGGCCTTAAAATAAAATGTCCTCTCTCTCAGGAGTATATAGGCTAAACAAAGGTATTTCAGAATAAAATATACTTAGTAGGTACATTATAATAGAATTAACTCCCCTAAGTTAACCTACCTCAGTACATAGAATTCCTCTCTAAGAACTCTAGAGAAGTTAGGGCCCTGAGGTATAAAGAGTGAGTCTACAACTTTTATAATGATTACTTAATATCATTTTATTATAAGAATAAATCCCGAATTACATTATAGTAATGGTTGCAACCTTACAAAGTGTAAAATAATTAAAATAAACAAATCCACCTAAAGTTAAATGCAGGATATCACAAACAAAGAATATACTAGGTTTATCTTCACAACCAAAGTATAAAGGTTAGTTTTATCTTGTCTCAGTTAAGCACGAAGAAACCTATCTAAGATCTCTACTCACTGCTGTTCAGGATGGAAAGGTCTGACCCTGATGCTTGCTTAGAGGCTATACCTAAAAAAAAAATTCTTGCCTAATTCTAGTTACTGGGTAGGAACAAGCTCATTATTGGTATATTTTATCAGGTTTTTAGCTTTTCTTAGGACTCTTTTGTCTCAGAGTTCTTGAGGATCAATCAGTCTGTCTTGTAAGTATTTTTCCAGCTTGCAGCAACCAGTCTCAAGTCTTTTTGGCTCACAGAAACCAGTCTCAAGGTTAGCTATGTTAATTTTTCTACATTTTGTATCTAATTGTTTGTCACTTTGCTCTCCCTGTTCTTGGGCAAGATTCAACTTCTTCATCAGTTGGGTTAAGGACTTGACTGTTAAATTTCATAACACTTCCACATGCCATCCCTCTCCTTAGAGCCAATACCCGTTGCTGTCCCCATGCCCACCCTGACCCCTCCTGTTATCTGAACCATCTGTGTAATCAGCCTCAGTGACCTCCACACCCATGGAACCTTCAACTACGCAACTATCACCCTGGACCTACCACCCTACCGCACCCCACTCCCCCCTCTGATTGTGTTTCCTCCTCTGACCAGTACCTTCAGTTCAACCCCCAGAGCGCCACCATCAATTGCACAGTCCCATCCTCTAGGACCATTCTCTCTCCAACCATCCTTGTCCGTAAAGTCCCCTCCCTGACCCAGCCACAGAATCCCCAGGTCCACTACGAAAGGCCCTTCCCTCATCCCACATCACTGCATTCCTTGCTGCCTTCCCCTTTCTCCAGAGAGTCTCTTCCTTCTTTGGACACTCTACCCTGTGCCCTCCATCCTTTGCCTGCCACTGGTGTTCAGCATCTGCTCCACCCTTCCCTCCCTGCCCCAATCCCCTCCAGGCTTCGTCTGCCTCTCATGTCCAGCTTCACCTCCACCCTACCCCCTCCACCCTTAGCCTGCCTCCCTTGTCCAGCCTCTGCTCCAGCCTTTGAACCGACTCCCCCTTCCACCCTTATCCTGCCTCCCATATCTAGCCTCTGCTCCACCCTATCCCCCCTTAGCCATACCAAGCTCCACACTTTCACCCACTCCCCATGGCCCCTTATGCCCCCTATGCCAAGCTCTGCCCTTCCACCCACTCCCTATGGCCCTTCATGCCTCCATGCCATCTCTACCCTTCCATCCACCCCCTATGTCCCCTCATGTCCACTCTGCCAAGCTTTGCCCTTCCACCCACCCCCTCTGGCCCCTCATGCCCCCACGCCAAGATATGGCATTTTCAAGCCCAGTGACCCACTGTACACTTTTGAGAACCAATGAACTGTAAAGTGTTTTTTGACGTTTAAAAAAAAGCTTCGAAGAAAAGTAATCCATCCATAACTTTCTCCTATGTTTGAAAAAAAGTCTGCACTACAAACTAATAAAAATGTCAATCATCCAGGCCCTTTAAAGTCTCAAAAAACACAAACCCTTAAAACCACTTAACTTGTATAAACAAACATTATGAAATTGACAGCAGAGATCAAAGGGCCTGAGCGGTCAATGAAACAATGTTTTCTCTGGGGAGCAGGTGTTCCATATTCTAATAGCTGTCTGGGCTCTCAGCCACACCTTGTTTTATATGTGTGTACTAGTATACAATTGTAAAATACGAACATATACATTAGGAGCAGGATTAGGTCATTCGGCCCCTTGAGCCAGCTCTGCCATTCAATAAGATCATGGCTGATCTGATTGTGGCCTCGGCTCCACTTTCCTTCCTACCCGCTATACCCTTTGACTCCCTTGTCAATCAAGAATCAAACTAACTCAGCCTTAAAACCCCTCTGAGAGGAAACATTTCTCCTCATCTCCGTCTTAAATGGAAGATCCCTTATTTTAAAACTGTGCTTCCTAGTTCTAGTCTTTCCCACAAGGAGAAACATCCTTTCAGCATCCACTCTGTCAAGTCCCCTCAGGATCTTATATGTTTCAATAAGATTGCCTCTCATTCTCATATTCCATCCTTATATATTCTTACATTACAACAAGGGCTACACTTCAAAAATAGAACTTCATTGGCTGCCAAGACCTTTGGGATATCCTGAGGTTGTGAAAGGTGCTACAAAATGCAAATTTCCCTTTATTTTACTCTTTAAACATACTTATCGCCCTATGAGAGAGTGTCCCTTTAACAGACACTCTGATTGAAACCGTGTATGTCCGGCCCTACCTGACTAATTGTGGGTGAAGATTTGGCCCATTTCAGAGAGGAATGTTTAAAGCAGGTGTCACTGGGGATTGAGGATTAATCTCAAGCTCCTGATCCACACACACACAGGGAGCTGATATAAAAGTTCAGGCATATTCCCAGCTGTCTGAACACAACTAACTCGACCTGCTCTCAGTCCCTTATATTGGAGAAAAGCTGCATGTTCTTACTGATGATTCCCAATATGTCTGAGTGGTACTTTTCCCATCCATTCAGCCTCTTCTGGATAAGTTGAGATATATTGGACAGGATCAGGGTGAGCGCTGGAACATCTGGCTCTGTGAGTCTCTGAGTCTCAGTCACTCTGTAATGAAAGAGGATAGAATGCTTTTATTAGTGTAGACATTTCAGATCAGAAACCCAAAGGGGAATAAGTGATCAGTGCAACAACCTGCACCCCTTCTAATGCTTGTACTGACAGTGCACAGCACTGATAATGGCAGAATCCTGGAATTTGCAGTCTCCCTGCATTCACCATCTCCACAAGTGCAGTAGGATCCTGGTTTGCTGCCATTTCAGTTCAGTTTGTGATTTTCAAATCCATCTGTGTTCAGTCCAGTTTCTCTGTACTGGAGCCTCATCTTTCCATCATTAACAATGATTATTATCCTGAGGGTCTCCAGACTGTGCTCCCCCCTCTCTGCAGGAACACACTCACTATAATCATGTGAAGTGAGGAGAAGGAACAGCCTCCCAGGGACCTGTGATCAATGAGATTCCCTCACAGACCGCTCCATTTTAACTCCCGATGGGAGGGGGAAGAATGTGGATTAAAATATTGGGATGAAGCAATCTGACCACTTTCCCATCCATTTAAATTTTAACAAACACAAATCAGGCCATCGAAAAGACTCCTAGGAAAGGCAGTCACCATCTAATTAACATTCAGAAGTTACTGCCTGATGACTGGCAGTGACTAAAGTGTGAGCCTAGGTCAGAGGGACGACTGAGCTAGCAAAGATCAGAGGCCAGAGGAGCCAACTGGCCAAAGTCAGTATTAAAGAAGTGCTCCTTTTAGCACTCCTTGTGGGCCAGGCGGAGCAGGAGACCCAAGCCCCATCTTTCAGCCTTCATTCCCCAGCCCTTGATGGGGTCTCGGAGCTTCTAATTTGCTCTATGAGTAACGGCAACATCCTCATGGGTCTCTAGCTTTGTCCCCTTGCCGCTTGTTTGGCTCCCATCTGCCAGTCAGGCCATCAATCACCACTGTTAGGTGAGAACCTGAAGAAGATTATTTAACTGAGGCCTGGATGTTGAGATCGACAGGGCCTCCACAAACCAGCCTTGCCAGGATCTTCTCATGTTAACAGCCTCCCCTGCACCCTCCCTACCTCTCCATTAATATCAGGGTCAGAGTGTTCAGTGACACTGACATTGCTGGGAAATCTCAGCACTCAGTCATTTCTCCAAGTGGACAGAATGAGCCAATCAAAATACATTTTACCGTCACTCTGACACTGGGACCTGACCCTCTCCTCATTTCTCCAGAGGCTGGTTGATAGACCAAGCTAATCATATGACACTCAATGGAATAGAGCTGTCACTGAGACACATGGAGCCTTTAGAAAGCCTGGATTAGATACAACACACTGCAGCTTTCTCTCTCTCATTCTATCACTTCCTATCTAACAGGATCCTGAGAAACTCTACACACCAATGGAACAGTCCATGTCACTGCCATTTCCCATAGGCTGCTTGAACCAATAACCCCTCAGTCAAACATCACTCAATATTTCCACCATTTGAAAGCACCTTATCTGGGAAGATTTCCAAGTCTTGATTCTCTTTCACTCTTCTCCCAAATACCGGTGAAAGTTCCCTATCAACATCAGGTCCTGTATGACTGAGAGGAACTTATCTGGAAAGGAACTGCTTCGAGTTCTGTGAATAAAGAGAGAAGACCAAATCAGTCAACAAACAAACCAACACTCAATGGAACCAAACAGTGAATTTGGGATTGAGAGGAAAGAATTCAGTGTGTAACAGTAGGTGGGCCAGTCACAGGAATGGGGAAAAATCCCACAATTTACTGCACTCCATCCTGGGGCTGCACCAACACTCTGCGGGCAGGGCAGTGGGGTAGCACCAATACTCCGAGGACAGGCTGAGTGGGCAGGGGAGGATGAATTCTTGGAGTATGTACAAGATGGGTTTCTGGAGCAGGACATTGAAGGACCAACTAGGGAATGGGCTATTTTAGATTCAGTATTATGTAATGAGAAAGGACTAATTAATCACCATGTTGTAAAGGAGTCTTTATGAAATAGTGACCATAACATGCCAGAATTTTACATTCAGTTTGAAAGTGATATAGTTCATTCTGAAGCTAGGGTCTTAAAGCTGAACAAAGGAAATTATGAAGGTATGAGGGGCAAGCTGGCTGTGGTGGATTGGGAAAATACATTAAAAAAATTGATGATAGACAGGCAATGGCTAGTATTTAATGGAGCATTACATAGTCGACAACAAATATGTATTCCTTTAAAACATAAAAACCAACAGGAAAGGTGAATCGACCATGGCTAACAAAAGAAGTTAAAGATTGCTTTAGATTAAAGGAAGTGGTTCATAAGGTTGCCAGAAAAACTGGTAAGCCCGAGGATTGTGAGCAGTTTAGAATCCTGCAAAGGAAGACCAAGGAACTGATAAAGAAAGGGGAAAGAGAATATAAATGCAAGCTAGCGAGAAACATAAAGGTAAGAACTTCCTTAGGTTTGTAAAAAGGAAAAGATTAGCAAGGACAAATGTGCGTTCATTACAACTGGAGACAGGAGAATTATAATCAAGAATAGGGAAATGGGGTAGAAACTAAACAATCACTTTCTTTCACAGATGAAGATACAGAAAATCTTCCAGAGATACTAGGGAACCAAGGGACTTGTGAAAATGAGGAACTAAAGAAATTAATGTGAATGAAGTGCTAGTACTCAAAAAATTAATTGGACTGAAGGTTGATCAATCCCCTAGACCAGATGAGCTACATCCCAGAGTGTTGAAGGACAGGGCTGCAGAGATAGTGGATGCATTGGTGGGTATCTTTCAAAATTCTATGGGCTGAATTTTCCCCCCGTTGGGGGGGAAGTTGATGGGCGGGCACGTACGGGCGCACTTCCGATCGGCACCCCCGATCGGAGGTACGCCGCCATTTTACGTGGGCAGGCCAATTAAGGCCCACCCAGCGTGACATCTGCACGGAAGCACTATGTGCTCCCTGTGTGGGGGTGGGGGGGTGGTGGAATCCCAAAATCGAGAGTGCGCTCTTTCGCTAAGTGCAGCCTCAGGGAGATCGGCTCTACTCTCAAAAATATTAAAAATAGAAAAAAAAAATTCCCTGACATGTTCCCTCATGTGACAATGTCACATGAGTTGGGACATGTCCATAATTTTTACAAAATCTTCATTAAAATTTTTTAAAGCCTACATGAAACCTCATTCCGCCCGTGGATGAGGTTTCATGCTTTTTCTAATTCCTGCTGGGGCTCCTGGCCTGCCCACCAACCTTAAGGTTGGACGGGCAGGTCCTTTAATTACTTAATTGACCTTGTCAATGGCCTCAATTGGCCATTGACAGGTCAGTGGGCATGCAGCTGAGTTTGCTGCGCTCCCGCCTTCCTGAAAATTTAAATCAGGCGCGGTGACATTGGGAGTTCCCCCCGACGTCACTGCACATCATTTTACGTGTCAGCGGGTGGGCCCCGCCCCCCGCCCTTGCTCGCCGACTCGTAAAATTCTGCCTATAGGTTCTGGAAAGGTTTCTGTGGACTCGAAAGTAGCAAATGTAACTCCATTATTTAAGAAGGAATGGAGAGAGAAAACTGAGAACTACAGACCTGTTAGTTTGACATCAGCAGTAGGGAAAACATTAGAATTTATTAAAAAGGATGTGATAACTGGACATTTAGAAAAAAGTGATATGATTGGGCAGAGCCAACATGGATTTATGAAAGGGAAATCATGTTTGACAAACCTGTTGGGAGTTTTTTGAGGATGTTACCTGTAGCATAGATAAAGGAAAACCAGCAGATTTGGTGTATTTGGATTTTCAGAAGGCTTCCGCTAAGGTCCCACACAAGAGGTTCATAGACAAAATTAGAGCACATGAGATTGGGGATAATATACTGCTATGGACAGACAGAAAACAGAGAGTAGAAATAAATGGGTCATTCTCAGGATTGCAGACTGTTACCAGTGGGGTACCATAAGGATCAGTGCCCGGGCCACAGTTTTTCACAATCTGTACAAATGATTTGCATGGGGGGACTAAATGTAACGTTTCCAAATTTGCTGATGATACAGAATTAGGTAAGAATGTAAGTTGTGAGGAGTCTTCAAGGGGACTTGGACCAGAAATTTCCCCCTGTCGGAAGGGCTGTGCGGGGGTGGGTGCGAACCCGATCGGTGCCCCCGATTGGGGATGCATCGCCATTTTACGTGGGCGGGCCAATTAAGGCCCACCCAGCGTGACGCTCGCCCAGAAATACTGAGCGCTCCCTGTGCGGGCGGGAGGGGATTCCCTGAGAGGTTCCCTGCACTCTTTCATGCACACACGCGAAAGAGCCCAGAGATCTCCCTGAGGCATCTCCATGCCTCAGGGAGATTTGTTTCAGTGCTGAAGTTTTAAATAAAGGTTTTTAACACTTTGAAAACATGTCCCCTCACGTGATACTATCACATGAGCTGGGATATGTCAAAGAATAAATGTATAAATTTTTATTAGATTTTAAAGCACTTCATGAAATCTCATCCCACCCGCGGATGAGGTTTCATGAAAAATGCTAAGGCCACTTGGGCTCTTTGCCTGCCCGCCAACCTTAAGGTTGGATGGGCAGCTCATTAAATTGAATTAATTAGGTTTCAAATGGCCTTAATAGGCCTTTGACAGTTCGGCTGCGCGCCCGCTGAACTGAAAATCTAAATGACGTGCAGTGACGTCGGGACGCCCGCCCTATGTCACCGCGCATCATTCTATGCTTTGGCGAGTGGGCCCTTGGAGAGGCTAAGTGAATGGTCAAGAACATGGTAGATGGAATATCATATGAATAAGGGTGAAGTTATCCACTTTTGTAGGAAAAATGGAAAGGCAGAGTATTTCTTAAATGGCTAGAGATTGGAAAGTGTTGATGTCCAAAGGGACCTGGGTGTCCTTGTTCATTAGTCACTAAAAGCTAGCATGCAGATGCAGCAAGCAATTAGGAAGGCAAATGGTATGTTGGCCTTCATCGCAAGGAAATTTGAGCACAGGAGTAAAGATGTCTTGCTGCAATTGTATAAAGCCTTGGAGAGACTGCAACTGGAGTATTGTGTACAGTTTTGGTCTCCTTATCTAAGAAAGGATATACTTGCCACAGAGGGAGTGCAATGGAAGTTCACCAGACTAAGCCTTGGGATGGTGGGATTGCCTTATTAGGAGCGATTGAGGAAACTCAGCCTGTATTCTCTAGCATTTTGAAGAATGAGTGGTGATTTCATTGAAACTTATAAAATTCTTACAGGGCATGACAGGGTAAATGTAGATAGGATGTTTCCCCTGGCTGGTGAGTCTAGAACCAAGGGACACAGTCTCTCCAAGTCCCCTTGAAGCCTCAGAATAAGGGGCAGACCATTTAAGACGGAGCTGAGGAGGAATTTCTTCATTCAGAGAGTGGTGAATCTTTGGAATTCTCTACCTCATAGGGCTGTGGCAGCTCAATCAATGAGCGTGTTCAAGACAGAAATCGATAGATTTCTGGATACTATTGACATCAAGGTACATGGGGATAGTGCAGGAAAATTGAGTTGAGGTAGATCAACCATGATCTAATTGAATGGGGGAGCAGGCTTGACAGGCCGAATGGCTTACTACTACTCCTATGTCCCTAACATTCTGAGGGCAGGGCTGAGGGGGCAGCACCAACACACTGAGGGCAGGGCTGAGGGGGCAGCTCCAATGCTGAGCCCCACCAACAACTTTCAAACAGTTCAGTCCTTCTCCAGCCTCACAGAAACAGCCCATTCCCCAGCCATGGCCCTGTTTATATTGAAGATGTACCTGAATAAAGGAGAGAGGGTATCTCTGAACCAGACTCTGGGTATCTCCATCTATTAATGTAATCTGTTCCATCCTCTTGTTTAATGCTTCAGAACAGGTTCTAATCTGTTTGAGAGCTCGGAGCCCCTCCTCATTGATTAGTTTCAATGTGGATTCTTCATCTCCTTCCAGCTTTCTCCTCCATTCAGAGAAGCTCTTTGATAACTATCCTTTCAGCTCAATGATTCATGTTTGAAACCCAAACCAACTCTCATAACAAATGGTCCTTCCACACACCTGAGCACACAGCACTTTCCAGAGAAGGGATAGATTGTTTAGATCACTACGCCATCACCCGTTAAAGATAGACAAACAGTGGGGGCTGTCTACTGGGACAGAAAACAGAGTTTAACCAGTGTTGCCTTGAGTTTAAAAGAAAGAGCACTGTATTTAGACTGGGTATGGCACTGCCACCTGGTCCATCCACACCTGGAGTAATAGCTGCAGTTTTGGTCTGGAGAGGACGAGCCAACCTGGTTTGGAAGTGCTCATTGGCTCAGTGAGGAGAGAAACCCTTTCAATATCCAGTTCCACTTTTCCCTACCTTTATTTCAGCTTCTGATCTCTCCAAGTCTCGCTGTTTGCTGAAACAATTCTGCTGGGCTCTCCGAAGCTTCTCGGTTTCTCTCTCCAATTCTTCCTGTAAAGATATTTAGCTTTATGAGGCATTTTTAACATAGTAAAACATCCCATGGCCCTTCACCAGAGAGTAATCCGTCAAAAATTCATACTGAGTCAAAGGAGGAGACATTAGGACAGGTGAGAAAATGCTTGGTTAAACAAGTAGGTTTTAAAGAGCTTCTTAAAGGAGGAGAGGGAAAGGTGGAGAGACAAAGAGATTTGGGGAGGGAATTCCAGAGCTGAAGGTCAAGACTGTTGAAGGCCTGGACACCAATGATGGGGCAAAGGAAACTGAGGCTGCACAAGAGGCCAGAAATGGTGGAATGTAGAGTCCTCAGAGTGTTGAATGGACTGGAGGGAGTTATAGAGATAAAGAGGAGTGAGGCTGTGGTGGGACTTGAACACAAGGATGAGCATTTTAAAAGTGATGTTTTGCCAGACCGGGAGCCAATGTAGTTCAGTGAACACAGAGGTAAACAGTGAAAGGGATGTGGTGCGATTTAGGAAATGTTGGGCAGATGAGTTCATGTTTATGGAGGGTGCAAGGTAATCAGGAAAGCATTAGAATAGTTAAGTTTGGCGATATCAAAAGCAGGATTGGAAATTTCATTTGTTGATGGGCGGAGGAATGGGTGGAGACAGGCGATATTATGGAGGTGGAAGTAAGTGGCCTTTGTGATGCCGAGAATAAAGGGGTCAGAAGCTCAGTGCCATGAAGCTATTAATGTATATAATATTTTGGAAAATATTTTTCTTTTAAAGTAGATGTTTAGTCTGCAGGTGTGTCTTAATTGGATTAAATCTAGCTAGTCTGGGTGCTTTGATATATACTAGTTTGAGATGTAAACATGGAGGTAGAGTGTATTTGCATTTTTTGAATAGATCATTCAAGAAGTGGGGTGAAAACTTGATGCCTTTCTAGCAGCTACCAAGTAATATGTTTATATTACTAATAAAATTGGTACAATGAATGACGTTTCATTGTTAAAAGATAAAGTTCAAAGAGACTGGTGAGACAATGAGAATTAGAATTCAATCAGTGGTGGTAGGTATAACTTCAGTAGTTTTTGGGTGTGCAGAGCAGAGGCAATGTAAGATCAAAGGCAGCTGCAAGCCTCCAACTGGCTCCACAGTGAAAAGAACCTCATTTTGAATTCATAAGGTGAAAATGCTTTGCCTGGTGTTTGGTTAAGTCTATGAGTTGCTGTTGCCTTAATGGAGATTAGTTTGGGAATTTGTTAAAAGTTATGATTGTAGTAATTTGTAGCCAGGTGTATATATATTTTTAATCTGTTTAAATTAATAAAATGTTTCAATTAATTTAGTGTAAAACCTCGCGAACTGATGGTCTGATTCCTGAATTTAGAGTAACATCTCAAACATAACACTTAAAATTATAGGCTATGACAGTTGTTCAAAGTTTCCCCCTGGGATTTTTAAATAACTTCACTTTACCAACTGCATTGGTCATAACAATTGGGGGCTCATCCGGGATATAAATTATATTTCTAATTCCTTGATTGGTTAGAAATTAGTGAATCTTATGCTTACGAGTACAAGAGGCACTTTGAATTCAGGAGTTGGTGAGGTATTTTAGGAGTGGTGAGACAGCAAGATGGCTTTGGCAATTGCTAAGACATGTCTAGGAGTAGAACAGATAACTCTGAGTGGGTTGGAGAAAATAACCAAAAGTAAGTTAGCAGAGCTGGCAGATAAGTTACAATTGGGGTTACCTGCAGAAGCTAGGAAATCAGATATAGTTAAAAGTATAGCACAGTGTCTACAGTTGGAATTGAAACCTGACACTAGTGAGTCACAGCTGGAGGTAGTGAGACTTCAGTTACAAATGAAGATGCTAGAATTTGAACAAGCAAAGGAACTGAAAAAGCTTGCATTTGAAGCAAAGGGCATAAAAATGGCTTTTAAAAGGGAATTAGAAATTGTGACGAGAGAGGAGGAAAGAGAAAAAGAGAGAGAATTCCAACTGCAAATGTTGGCAGTTAGAAAAGAGATGTCAGTAGGTGAGGAAGGATTTATCTCTAGAGTAGAACCCAGTGGGAATATGTTTAAAGTTGTACAAGCTCTTCTAAAGTTTGAGGAAAAAGATATTGAAACATTCTTTATTTCATTTGAGAAGCTAGTTAAACAGATGAAATGGCCACAGGAAAACTGGACATTATTATTACACTCTACACTATTAGGTAGGGGACTTGAGGTACATGCTTCGCTTTCAGAAGAAATGTCAGTGAATTATGATGTTGTGAAAAAAGCTATTTTGGGTGCATATGAGTTGGTTCCTGAAGCATACAGGCAGGCAGAAATTTAGGAATATGAGAAAACATCCTGGGCAAACTTGTATTGAGTTTGAAAGAGCAAAACAAAGTAATTTTGACTGGTGGATACGGGTGTTAAAAGACAACCTATGCAGCTCTTGAGTCATTCTTTTGGAAGGATTTAAAGATTCAATCCCTTCAGTAGTGAGAACTCATGTGGAGGAACAGAGGGTTGATTCTGTAAGACAAGCAGCAGAGATAGCTGATGATTATGAGTTAGTGCATAGAGCTAAACCATTTTTCTGTCCCCTTTCAAATTGGAAAATGATAATAAGCGGCATGGTGAAAGGAAGGCCGGTAGTCAGGAAGAGAAAGAGTAGCTGGAAGTTCTCAGGAAGTTTTTTTCTCAGAACAAAAAGGAAGGTGCTAAAGGTAGAAGTGACATTTGAAAATTGAGCTGTTTTTATTGTAATAAAGTGGGGCACACAAAGTCAGTGTGTTGGAGATTGCAGGAAAAATCTGTAGGAATTATTAGAAAAGCTCTGGAAGTAAAAGTACTGTGGGTTCTGAGGCTCAGGCACAGGAGAAACCAGTGGTTTGTGTACAGGTGAAACAGGGAGAATCTGTGAAAGGTAAAGAAGTGGGAATGTGTTCACAGTTTACTCAAGAGAATTCTGAGAAGGTCACAGAAATGTTTAAAGATTTTGTATGTGAAGGGAAAGTCTTTTCATGTGTACAGGGTGGAGTAGGTAAAGATTAAAATTTTAAGAGACACAGGGGCTAGTCAGTCCTTAATGTTGTTGGATAGTGATATTTGTTGTTCAGAGGGAGTGCTGCAGGAGAAGGTAATAATAAGTGGGGTTTATGGAGATGCTAAATCAATTCCATTGTGGAAGGTAAATTTAAAGAGCAGATGGAAGATGGGTGAGGTTATTGTTGGAGTGTTGGAAAAATTGCCCATTGCAGGGGTTCAGTTTATTCTGGGTAATGATATAGCTGGATCACAAATGTGGGTGATGCCTGTGGTAGTTGAGCAGCCTGTAGAAGTGTTTTCAACAGAAGTGCTACAGAAGGAACATCCTGAATTGTTTCCTGATTGTGTTATAATGAGATCAAAAGTCCGTAGGGAGGAACAAAATAAACAAGATTAAGCAGGCAGTTCAAAGGCAAGAAGAAGTTGTCGAAATCCAATTAGCTGGCACTGTATTTGATAACATTGTTCAGGAGGAAGGAATGCAGGACAGTTCAGTTAAAGTGTTTAACTTAAAGCGATTAGTGGAGTTGCAGAAAAATGATTTGCAATTAAAACATATATAAAAAATATATCAGAAAGCTTATTCAGAAACTGAAGCAAAATGTATTCCAGTATGTTATTATCTTTGAAGGAATATATTAATGAGAAAATGGCGGTCGGACCATGCTCAGCAAATGAAAGCTGGAGGGAGGTGCATCAGATTGTTATCCCATTAGGTTACAGAAATGAGATTCTGAGGATTGCTCATGAAATTCCAATGGGGGGACATTTAGGAATTAGGGAAACACAGGAAAAGATAACAGAGGTTTTTTTTTTGGCCAGGGTTGCATAGGGGTGTAGGCAAATTGTGTAGAACCTGTTATATATGTCAAGTAACAGGAAAAGCACAAGCAGTGATTAAGCCTGCGCCTTTGATCCCAGTACCAGCGTTTGAAGAACCTTTTACCAGGGTCATGATTGATTGTGTAGGACCCCTCCCTAAGACTAAAAGTAGAAATCTATGTTTATTAACAATAATGGATGTGTCTACTAGTTTCCTGAAGCGATACCTTTAAGAAATATTACAACTAAGAAGATTGTGGAGGAGTTAATTAATTTTCTCACGAGATATGGTTTACCTAAAGAAATACAATGAGATCAGGAGTCAAATTTCATGTCACAGCTGTTTAAGGAAGTAATGAACAGTTTGGGGATAAAGCAGTTTAAGTTAACAGCTTATCATCTGGAGTCACAAGGAGCTTTGGAAAGATGGCATCAGACTTTAAAAACTATGATAAGAGCATACTATCATGATTATGCACAGGACTGGGATACAGGAATTCCATTTTTGTTTTTTGCTATTACAGGCACTCCTAATGCATCAACTGATTTTAGCCCTTTTGAACTAGTTTACTGTCATAAGGTAAGGGGACTACTGAAATGGATTCATGAGAAATTGGTGGCTCAGAAATCAGAAACTACTCTCCTGGATTAAGTATCAAATTTCAGGGAAAGATTGAACAGAGCATGTGAGTTGGCTAGGGAACATTTAAAGATATCACAGCAAGTGATGAAAGTGAAAGCAGATAAGATGGCTAAAGTTCGCAGTTTTGTTTCTGGAGAGAAAGTATTAGTTTTGTTACCAGTACTAGGTGAGTCATTAAATGCAAGATTTAGTGGACCTTAAAGTATGGAAAAGAAATTGAGTGAAGTAAATTATTTAATAAATACTCCAAATAGAAGAAAGAAGCAGAGGGTGTGTCATGTAAGTATGCTTAAAAAATATTTTGACAGGGAAGAGGAACAAAAAGAGGTATTAGTGATGGCGGGTGATGAGAAAGAGGTAAAAGTGCAGGACTCTGAAATTGATTTTCCTCTAATCAAATTGGATAATGAGGGGGTGCTTGAAAATTTAAACGAAATATTGAGTTACCTTCCAAACAAGTGTCAAGGTGATTTGGAAAAGCTATTGCCACACAAAACTATTTGGGAAGGACACATTCAGCTTCAAATGATGTATGTCTAGAAATATTATTTTCAATAAGGCAACAACCTTATAGATTAAATCTTGCAAAGTTATCACAAGTACAAAAAGAAATTGATTTCATGCTTCAAAATGATATCGTTGAGTCTAGGTTGCAGTAACGGAGTTCGCCTGTTGTACTGGTACCGAAACTGGATGGAACACAAAGACTGTGTGGACAATCGAAAGGTGAATGCAGTGACAAAAGCGGATTCATATCCCAGACCACAGTTGAAAGATTGCATTGAGAAAGCGGGACAATTGAAATTTATCACAAAGATTGACTTTCTAAAACGATATTGGCAGGTACTATTGTCAGAAAGGGCAAAGGAGATATTAGCTTTCATAACGCCAAGTGGACTATATCAGTCTAAAGTCATGTCATTTGGTATGAAGAATGCACCTGCGACATTTTAAAGACTGACAAACAAAGTAATTGCGGGTCTAAGCAATTGTGCGGTTCACAATGATGACCTAATTGTTTTCAGTCAGACGTGGGAGGAGCAATTTCAGCATCTAGAAGAATTATTTACTTAACTACAAGAAGCTAATTTGGTGATGAACTTGGCTAAAAGTGAATTTTCAAAAGCGCAAGTTACGTATCTAGGCCATTCCATTAGATATGGTAAGGTGACCCCGAGAGTTGCAAAAGTCAAGGCTATTGTTGATTTCCCAGTGCCTACAACAAAACGAGAAGTTTTGAGATTTCTGGGCATGAGTGTGTTTTACCAGAAATTTGTACCAAATTTTAGCCAAGTGGTTGCTCCACTGACTGAACTATTAAAAAAGAACAAGAAGTTTCAATGGACACTGGAGTGTCAGAAGTCATTTGACAGTTTGAAAACTGTATTAACTATGGCACCAGTATTGGCAGCACCCAATTATGCCAAGCAATTCAAGTTGGCCATTGCGCAAGCGATATAGGCATTGGGGCTGGACAGTTACAAGAAGATGACACTGGAATTTCAAAACTGATAGAGTATTTTTCACAGAAGCTGAATGTACAACAGAGAAGATATTCAACAATTGAGAAAGAGACTTTGAGTTTAGTGTTAGCATTTCAGCATTTTGAAATTTATGTTGGAAACAATTCATTAGAAAAAATTGTTTACACACACCATAATCCCTTGAAGTTTTTGGACAAATTTCGTGACAAAAGTGCAAGGCCTTTCAGATGGAGTCTATTATTACAACCATTTAATCTACGTATTATACATATTGCTGGAAGAGATGCATTATCAAGAGTCTGAAGCTTAAAGGAAATTGGTACATTTAATAAAAAAAACCTGGACACTGAACTGGAGTGATTTCTGTTGATACCAAGGACTTGTATATATATATTTATGTTAATGCATGCATCTGGTAATGTAATAGAGTAATAAGTATAGGAGATGGAGTGAGATGAATTATTAAAATGAAGCTGTGAAAGGTGAAAATGCTTTTCCTGGTGTTTGGTTAAGTCTATGGGTTGCTGTTGCCTTAATGGAGATTAGTTTGGGAATTTGTTAAAAGTTATGATAGTAGTAATTTGTAGCCATATATATATATATATTAACCTGTGTAAATTAATAAATTTTGTCAATTAATTTAATGTAAAACCTCGAGAACTGACTCCTGAATTTAGAGTTGCATCTCAAACATAGCACTTAAAATTATAGGTTATGACAGTTGTTTAAAGTTTCCTTCTGGGATTTTAAAAAAACTCCGCTTTACCAACTGTATCGTTGGAACTACACTCAGCTCCGGGTCAAATAGATCACCAAGATTGTGATTGGTTCAGACAAAGACAAGGGCCAAGAAGGTGGATGGAATCAGTGAGTGGACATTCTGGAAGAGAATTGACAGTGAATTAAAAGCAAAATACTGCAGAAGCTGGAAATCAGAAACAAAAGCAGAACAATCTGGAAATGCTCAGCAGGTGTGCCCAGCATCCATGGGCATGAAACAGAGTTAATGTTTTGGGCCAATGACCTTTTGTCAGAATCCTTTCTTGTACTCTGATGAAAATTCACAGACCTGAAACATTTACCCTGTTTCTTTCTCTACAGATGCTGCCAGACCTGCTGGATGTCAAACAAGCAGAATAATAAATCAGAGACAGTGGAGGGGTGAAGAGAGATGGTGGTGAGATAGAGCTTGGTGTCTTCATCATAAGTGGGTAAACTGATTTCAGATAATGTCATCGAGGGGTAGCATGTCGATGAGAAATAGTACGCAATGAAGGATAGATCTATTGGGGATTCCAGAGGTAACAATGTGGGAGTGGGAAGAGAACCTATTGCAGAAAATTCCTTGGCTATGACTGCATAGGTAAGAGTGGAACCAGACAAGGGTAGTCCCACTCAGCTGGACAGCAGGGGACACACATTGGAGGGGAATGATGTGGTCAAATGTGTCAAAGGTTGCAGACAGGTCAAGAAGGATGAGGAGGGATAATGCACCAGGGTTACAGTCACATAGGCTGTCATTGAGACTGTTTAGTGGCGCTGTTTAATTGTTGTGGCAGAGGCAGGAACCTGATTGGAGAGTGTCAAACATGGAGTTGCTGGAAAGGTGGACACGGATTTGGGAGGTGACAATACGGTCAAGTGGAGAGGAAAAAGGTTACGATGGGGTGGTGAGAAGAAGGTGGGTCACATGGACAAGATGTGGACGGAAAGGCCATGAGGGGAAATAGGAGAGAAATGAGAGAGAGATGTGAGCTCAGGGATGCAGCAGGGGAGAATGCTGGGGGAGGTCTGGTTTAGTGAGCAAGGGGAAGGCAGGGAAGCTACAGAGAAGGCTGAACAAATGGTCGCAATCCTGGTGACAAAGAAATCTAAAAGTTCATATTATAAGAACTGTTACGGACAGAGTGAGAGAGAATGTTGAATTCCCTGTTCCTTTCCAATTGTCAACAACCAGTAAGCTTTTGAGAGGAAGGTGTGTGTATTTCTTAACCACTGAGTGTGTGGATAATCTGAATAACCAGCAGCAAGCTTCTCGTGGGCTTAATACAGAGGATTGTTTATTTACATGCTCACCCTGAAATCTTACGCCAGTTACACACATAGACACACTCCAGGAAAGTACAATTGAAGAGAATAGTGCACTTTTACAGACTATAAGCAAAAGAGTAGTTCATAATTCACATAATTGTCTTGTTACAGAAAAACACACTTTGCAGGCCTGATGAAGAAGATGCCTTCACTCTTGAAGAGTATTTTAGGTGAAGTCAGCAGCCAAAGTCGTATTTAAGGTTCTCTTGAAGAGATGGACTTTCTGCAGTTCATGAGTTAGTTGCTTGTAGTCTCCTTACCAGGAGATCAGTGTACTGTATTGGTGGACCTGAAAAGGGACAGGCTTGGACACCTTGTGATGTTCCAGCCTTCAGTTCTTTTAAGGCATAGGTGTTATTGCCTTTTCTGCTACAGCTACTTTCTGCAGCCAGCCCTTAAAGATTACAAAGGGACAAACATGGCTGCCTTACCGTGTGACTCTTCACAATTGCTGTTCCTGTTCTAATGATGGTGGTGGACTTGAGTTTATTAGCCACGTTCTGGTTTATTGTTTAGAAGACATTCATCCTGAGGGGCTTAAGACAATTACCTTCTTTGGGCGAAATTTTCCATCCTGGATACTAAGTCAGATGGCAAGCTGGAAAGTCAGTGTTTTTCCCGCTGGGTGGTGAGATGGCTGAACATGTGCGATCTTCCGTTTTTCAGCTCATTAATCATGCATTATCAAGGAACATGGAAAATCTTGTGTGATGGCGGGCAGCGATTTGCCGCCATGCAATTACCTCATGGGGTTGAAAGTTCTGACAGGACCAGGACAGACATTCACTCACTGCAGGCCAGGTGTGTTGTGTCATTCAGGTTTTCAAATGCACCTAAAAGAACCAAACACTTCACTCCATGGTTCAGCGAGGCCTCCATAGGAATTCTCCTCCAGGTCATCCAGGAAAGATGGGAGGTCTTCCTTCCTTGGGACGGGAGCAGGAGGTCCTCTCACTTGACCACACAGCTTGGGAGGTGGTCGCCAGGGAGGTCAGCGCTGTGGGCAACAAAAAGGACTTCCCTGCAGTGCAGGAAAAGGGTGAATGATCTGATGCACTCTGCCAGGGTAAGTGAAACTTCTACTTACTCCAAACTCACACTCTCATAAGGGGATCAGGCAATCTAAGGGTTAGAGTCCAAAGGGGTGTCACACACTACCAGCAGATGCGACATCAGCACTGAATGTGTTCTAGCCACTTTAAGGCCTGCATCTCATAATAGTTCCTGGACAAATGGCTTCCTAACCACCTACTGGGGAGGGATTGTAACCACAATAGGCATGCATGCTTCTGAAATGCTCTTTCATCCATTGTGCTCAGTCAATCCATCTGTCTTTATGCAGGACAAGATCTCCCACAACATAAGAGAGAGAACCAAGACCAGAGGGGGGAACCAAGACCAGAGGGGGGAACCCTGGAATTGAGGACACTCTCCACTCACAAGGAACAGGTGGCAGAGCTGATTGGTGAGGACAGAGATTGGGCGAGTTCGGGCCTTCCCCAACAAACCATTGAGGGTCCATTCAGTATACATTGCTACATGCGGACAATGACTATGAGTGACCTATAATGTTGGAGCCTGACTGGTCAATCATTAATTATCTCTTCTCTCTATTTCAGCTACCAGCAAGAAAAAGCGAAGGACATCCTGAAGCAAGTGTCTCAGCCCCAGCCCCCAGACCAGCTCAGATGAGTATGCTGAACACTCATCTAATGAAGATCCATCACTCGTTCACCTGCTCACTACACTAGGTGGGAACTCGGTGGGACCTAGTTCTAGCGTAGGCTCAGGTCCACGATTTGGTTATCACCTCATTGACATGTGTCCACAGTAGCCGATGCCTCTGACACTTGGAGGACTGCTGGAGACCAGGCCCCTGCTGAGTCTGAGTTTGATGATCAGCCTCTGGACTCAATCCTAACACACTTCTTGGAGATGCTTAGCTAGGCAAAGGAACATTAGGTAGAGTTTCCAGAGGCTGTCAGCAGACTGGGAACGAAGGACGAAGGAGTCTGTCCTCATTCTGTAAGATGTTGTGGCTCCTGCATGCAAGTGCATTGAGGTCTCCATGGGAAGGGTGGCGGTCGCCTTGGAAACCCAGGTCCAGCTGTTTCTGCCGGATTTGCTCTCAGACCTACCCACTATCTACCTCCTTCCAGAAGCCCCTTCTCTTCAAGGAGTCAGGGAGTGGCCCTTGGGCATCCAAAGGGAGGAGAAGCGCCAGCCAGACAACCCGAGTGCATCCACCCAGGAAATTCCAAGGGTGTGCTGGCACTCCAAATCCCCTTTGCCAGTGACCCCATCAACTCCAGCAGGTCAGGCTGAGGAGGGTACACCTTCCCCAGAGCAGGAGACCCTTAGCAAGCCAGGGTCCTCCAGGCCTTGGGCCATCAGAGGACGCCTGCCAAAGTCATCACAGATAACAGGGCATAGCAGTCAGTAGGCTGCTTCCACTTCTACTGCAGATGTCAGGGTTGCACCTGGATGTGGCGGTAGGGTACGAGAAACTAAAAAGTTTTCAATGCACAATGGTGGTACAGGCGTTCAGACACTATATGTACTCTTCACTATTGAAAATATAGTTTGCATTTAACCCTCTCCAAGTCTCAGGTATTCAATGGCTAACTGATGTGATGCAAGGTCCTGCGTTCATTCAAGGGTCCAAAATGTACCATCCCCCCTGCCGCACCCCGCCCCCCCCCCCCCACCCCCCTCCCCCAATTAGCTCCCATCTGGTTCCTCAGTTCCATTATCTCTCACTCAATATCATCATAGTGATTAGGCTTTATTTCCACATCTGCGACAGTAACAAAGACACTTCACATGTGACAATGATGGCTGAACAGTACACATGTGACCCTTGGATCTCGAGCAGACACTATTTGGCCTCAGGAGAATTGCTCATCAAGGTTAGTGATCATCCTGATACTGTCGCATTGAAGTCTGTAGTTTGTGGATGTAACAAGTATTTGTCACGACCAACGTTAGAATCTTTTCTCTCAAGCGTATTTTGCAATGATGTTTATTTTATGACAGTGAGTTTTGGGAAAAGTAGTATCCATCGTTTAGCACCATAGGCTTTCATGCCTCCCTGCAGCGTGTTTTGAACTCCACATTTAAGGCTGAACATTATTCTTTTCTTAGTTTCCACTCTCCCCATGCATGACGCTGAACGATGGAAGTAGGTTCCACTTGGTGACATTAGAAATGTTTACAAAAGAGGAATGAGTGTATGATGTCAGAGGTCTGTGCCCATCCTGATGAAGCCGTCTACTTAACTGTGAGGATCTTTGCTCCTGAACGGCTGCCTAGTGGAGCTTTACAGAATCCTTCTGTGAAGGCATAGTAAGCAAATCGATATGGAATTAATTGCTTCACTCATTGACTTAGGGTTCAGATAAAGGATTGGCCTTTGTGAGATGGACAATGTCGAGGGCTGTAATGCTGTGAAAGCAATGTTTTGGGACATCTCCTGAGTCCTCAGCAGGATCTATGAAGAGAAGAAGTTGTCACTGACTGCTGACTGGGCCATATCTCTCCCAAATACCAAGGCAATGCAGGACGTAGGCTTGTCAGGCTTCTGACAATGCAGGGTAATGAGTGTTTGTAAATAATCAAACGATTGTCTTGCTGAAGCAAAAACAAAAATAGCTGGAAAATCTCAGCAGGTCTGACAGCATCTGTGGAGAGGAATACAGTTAACGTTTCGAGTCCGTATGTCTCTTCATCAGTCTTGCTGAACCACTCTCTGTGAGGACAGTGGAAACATAACTTGTAGCTTTGCATGCTGTAGAGTAACAGGTCACTGCGTCCTGATGTCTGAAGGCATATTGGGGCTCAGCAGCAAAATGAGGCCTCTACATTATTCATCCATGAGAGCTAGTGTTTGGAGAGATGGTGCTGTCCAGATGCTGCTCTGTCTCAAGATAGTCAAGTGGCAACCATCACGAATTTTTCCTGTTAGTGCCACCTTGCTAAGCTGCTGTCATACTGGCATGAATGCATCCATGTGTGCAATGGCGTTTCAGCCGCTTGAAGGCTGCCATGTCCACTGACTTGTTGACGCGTTGGTTGAAAGGACTGCACCATGTGTAGTTGCTTAAGGAGATGCATTAGTGGAATACTAATCATGTTCCACGGTGGCCACATGTTTCCAAGGCTACTGTACCTTCCAAATATGACCCCATTGTTAGGGCAGAAGTGACTTATGTTGCTTCAGTGATCATTGTGAGATTGATTACCTTTCCTGATATGTTGATGCTGTGAATAAAGGTTAGGCTGAATCCCCTGCATTGAAGCCTGAAGAGAACTATGATTGTGAAAACTTGTCTTCACCTTATTCCTCTTGAAATCTTGTGGCTAGGAGGTTGTCACGGGCACGTCAGCCATGTCTTGCCCATGCAATGGCATCCTCATGTGGCTTGTCTGAATCCTTACCCCTTCAGATTCATCCCCTTTCAAGTCCTCCTTGTCCAAGGAGAAGTCCAACTCCTATGTCTCCCTGTGGTAACACATACTCCCTTTGCAGCACTAGATTGTGCAAGGCGCAGCAAACAACAATAATGTGTGACACTCTCTGTGGTGAGTATTGGAGAGCCCCGTCTGACCATTCCAAACCAAACATCGGAAACGCATTTTTAAGAGGCCAATAGTCTGCTTTATTAAGGATCTTGTGGCTGAATGTGCAGCATTGTATCTCTCCTTGGATGCACTCTGTGGCCAACGAACAGGCATCATTAGCCATGACTTCTGGGGGTACCCCTTATCACCAAGGAGCTAACCCTCTAATCACTGAGCTTCCTTAAATACCTTTGGCACCTGGGAGTGACTCAAAACGTACGAGTTGTGTGAGTTCCCTGGGTACCTAGCACACACATGTTGGATCTGCTTTCTGTGATCACAAATGAGCTGGATGTTCAGAGAGTGAAATCCTTTTCTATCAATGCATCTCACAGGCTGCTGCTAGGGAACTCTTATGGCCACATGTGTGCAGTTGATGGAGCCCAGCACTTGCAGGAACCCTGAGATCACAGTGAATCCACAGCTCTGGCAGCCTGGCTTGCTTCATCCATGCAGAATTGCACATAATGGTGAGTTTTATTGAAAAGGCATCTGTTACTTCCCTTATGCATTTATGTGTCACCTCTTGTGAGTTACTGCAAAGGTTCCCAGTGGAGCCCTAGAAGGATCTGGTAGCAAAAAGATTCAGTGTGGTGGTAACCTTCGGAACAATTGGATGCCCTTCAAGTCCGTGCAGTGTGAGTTTCTCATGAAGAATGGGGCAAGTGTGAGCTACCGCATCTCTAGACAAGTGAAGGGGGCTGCGGCATTGTCTTTTGCTGATCTCTATGTATGAGCTCCATCTTCTGTAGACCCTTTGTCGTAAATGTCTTCGTGGATTTGGCCCCTCCTTGTCAGCATCTGGGACTTACTGGGTCTTGATCCTCATGCATTGGTCTTTCTTGAGCTGTTCTAATCATAGCTATCAACAAGGCAGCGTTGCCCAGAGCCTGCATTCTCCACACTTCCTTGTATCTGTGAACGGATACAATTGAGCAATCAATGGTAGTTCCCCTGGAATGGTCTCCCTCCATATACAAAGCAGAAATCCAGTCTCTAGCCCTTGACTTGCCCTCAGTTTGTACATGGCACACAAAAACCACCCCTTCCAGAATGATAGTACACTGGAGGCCATAGCTGGCTGAGCTTTCCCCTCAGACATGACTGCACATTCACAACAAGGGTCTTAATTAGGATCAAAGACCCTTGTCAGGCATCTGGTAGTTGTCCTCTAGTAGCCTTGATTATAACTATTGATAACCAATCCTTGCACTTATGTGATAACTGCAAGCTGCTTTTTATTCTTTCATGGGGTGTGGGCATCACTGGCTAGGCCAGCATTTTTATTGCCCATCCCTAATTGCCCTTCAGAAAGTGGTGGTGAGCTGCCTTCTTCAACCACTGCAGTACTTGTGATGTAGGTACACCCACAGTGCTGTTAGAGAGGGAGCTCCAGGATTATGACCCAATGAGGGTGCAGGAACAGTGATGCTATCAAAGAATGCCATGATCAGTACACTGGGAACATGGAGGATTGTAGGGTCCATGCTGTCTCTGTGCACCAGTTGTGGCCCTTGATTGTTTGATTAATGCCTCTGTAAGGATCAAATGCCAATTTAGACCATATACACTACAGCACCTAAACTTAATGGATTGTCGCCTGAATGTGCACCGGTAGTAAAGGAGCCAAGCTCGTTCATTGTGCATTAGACCCTCAAGTCCAGCACTCAGCTGAGCCATGCTCTCCATGATTTGAGCAGGAAATTAATAGGGTGCCCCTTCAATCGGCCAATAATTGTTTGGCTGAGCTCCTCCCACATGTCCAGAGACACCTCCCCAATTGATTTTTTCTAGCTTGTTTTTCAAACTGCATCATTCTTAGGTGAAAGTGAAAATGACTTTTGTCCGTGAGACCAGCTTCCAACCTCCCCCTATCATCCACCAAATTCCTCCCATCCTCCTCCAGACTCACCACCCCATAATTCCCATCCTGCTACAACTATCCAGCCTCCCCGTGTTGTCCTTGAGCCCATCATTGTTCCTCTTCCACCCCCGAACCCTTTAATGTTGATGTCCCCATGTCATTTGACGACCTGACCCCTCCCCTTCTCGAGGCACCCTTACTTTTCAGGACCCCCCCCCCACCAATGGGACCATCCAATACACCACAATGACTTATCAGCTACAGACTTACAGGATCCAGATGCCTCTCCTGAACATTACTGTCCTCTGCCTCACAGTCATGACTCAAACGTCCAGGACCAAATTCCTTAGGTGACTGACCACACCCTGCACATCAGGCTGTGCACAACTGTCACTGCCCAGAAAGGCCTTTCCCCACCCGAGGCTGGGATTAAGACATGCGTGCAATGCAGCGTTTTCTAACATGGCCTGTACAGCCTCTGGGCAGTCTCTTCAATTTGCCCCCACTGCGTGGCCTAAGCCCCAAGACAGTTACTGACTCTTCCTTGCACAGTCTTACAATGCTTGCCCCAGGACAGTCTTTCACTACTCCACTCTGTTTCCTGACAGGTCCTGTCTCTGTCTCCCCACTCCCCTACCATGCTTTCCCCTCCCAAGTCCTGCGTCTGTCTACCCCTCCCCTCTCAAGTTCCTCATACCACCCCACTCTTGTCCTGCCTCTGTCTTACCCCTCCCTGCTGGTCTTGCCTCCCATGCCCAGCCTTGCCGCAACTTGTGCTACAGGCACCCAAAACTCCGCAGCTGCCGTGTGAAAGGAAGGTAAAAGCAGAGTCTACTGACCTCCAAGTCATGGATGAACTGAAGGTTACCAGGTGCATGCCACAGTCGTGAAACCTACCATTCTAATTATCCACTGGCGCGGCATTTGATTTGGAGGGAGAATGTAATTCCGGCAAGTTGGTCTCTTGATGAGCATTCATGAGATGCAAATATGTTAACTGACAAAGCTCAGTGGAAAAACCCAACCTGCCTTTAACCTGTCATCAAAATCGGGACAGCAAAATTCCAAACTACTTTTCTGCTGCCGGGAAACTGACATTTTTCATCATGGCAGGTTTAGTGTCCCCGCCCTCCAAGGTTCCCACCACTGGCAGGAGCAGAAAATTCAGCTCTTTGATTCAAAAAGACCCACCCAATTCAGGAAGGTCTTTTATATCCTGAGACTATGTATAGTTGACAACTTTTCATCTTTGATGTCCTCTTTTGCCTCTGTTAGACAGTGAGTCAGTTTTTGAATATTCCAGAGATGAGGTGAGAGTGACTGCCCTTGACATCAAGGCAGCATTTGACCAAGTGTGGCATCAAGGAGCCCGAGCTAAACTGGAGTCAATGGGAATCTGGGGGAAACCATCCGCTAGTTGGAGTCATACCTAGCACAAAGGAAGATGATTGTTGTTGTTGGAGGTTAATCGTTGCAGTCCCAGGACATTGGAGCAGGAGTTCCTCAGGGTAGTGTCCTAGGCCCAAATATCTTCAGCTGCTTCATCCATCATAAGGTCAATAGTGGGGATGTTTGCTGATGATTGCACAATGTTCAGCACCATTCGTCACTCCTCAGATCCTGAAACAGTCCATGTACTGTTATCTGCAGCAAAGACAGACAGTCCGGAAGGCTGTGTTGCCTACCTGGTGCCAAGTTTAAGGACATCTCTTCTGGGCTGGAGAGGAACTTAGAGTGGGAGGGGAAGGATCCAGTTGTTGTGGTCTATGTAGAACCAACAACATAGGTAGGACTAGGAAAGAGGTTCTGCTGAGGGATGACGAGCAGCTCAGAGCCAAATTAAAAAACAGAACCACAAAGGCAATAATCTCTGGATTACTACCTGAGCCACGTGCAAATTGGCATAGGGTAAATAAGATTAGAGAGGTAAATGCATGGCTCAAAGATTGGTGTGGGAGGAATGGGTTCCAGTTCATGAGTCACTGGCACCAGTACTGGGGAAGGAGAGAGCTGTTCCGTTGGGACGGGCTTCATCTGAATCATGTTGGGACCAGTGTCCTGGCGAATCATATAGCTATGGTTGTAGATAGGATTTTAAACTAATTAGTTGGGTGGAGGGTTCAATTGAAGGGAAGTTTAAAAAATCAAAAAGAAACAAGGGAGCAGAGGTGCAGGGTAGCGAAGAGGTGAACGATAATTAAAGTGTGACAGGAAGGGGCAGAAAATATAAGTAAAAGAGTGCAGCAGAAATTAGAACCAGAATGAATAGTAATGGTAAAAAGTTGAAGCTTAAGGCTGTTTATCTGAATGCACGCAGCATTTGTAACAAGATAGATAAGTTGACGGCACAAATAGAAATAAGTGGATATGACTTGATAGCTATTACAAAGACATGGTTGCAGGGTGACCAAGACTGGGAACACAATATTCAAGGGTATTTGACATTCTGGAAAAATAGGCAAAAAGGAAAAGGAGGTGGGGTAGCTTTGTTAATAAAGGAAGGTGGTGAGTAGTGATATAGGTGCAATAGATCATGATATGGAATCATTTTGGGTGTAAATAAGGAATATCAAGGGAAAGAAGTCACGGGTGGGAGTCGTCTATAGGCTCCCGAAGAGTTACCTCACCTTTGTAGGACAAAGTATAAATCTGGAAATAATGAAGGTGTGTAAGAAGGGTGCTACAATTGTCATGGGTGATTTTAATCTGCATATTGACTGGACAAATCAGATTGGCAGGGGTAACATGGAAGACAAAATTGTAAAGTGCATCAGGGATTGTTTCTTAGAGCAATATGTTGCAGAACCTACCTGGGAACAGGCTATTTTAAATCTAGTAATGTATAATCAGGTAGGATTAATAAGAGATCTTGTAGTTAAGGATCCTCTAGGGGGTAGCGATCATAACATGGTAGAATTTCAAATTCAGTTTGAGGCTGAGCAACTCGGATCTCAAACCAGTGTCCTCAACTTAAATAAGGGCAATTACAGAGGTCTGAAGAAACAGTTGTCTAAAGCGGGCTGGGAAAATAGCTCAGTGGATGAGCAGTGGCAGACATTTAAGCAGATATTTCATAACACTCAGCAAAAATTTATCCCGTCAAAAAGAAGGATTTGATGAGAAGGATGAACCACCCATGGTTAACAAAAGCGGTCAAGGAGAGCATCCAATCAAAAACTATGGCATACAAAGCGCCGAAAACTAGTGGTAGGCCAAAGGATTGGGAATTTTTTTGGAACCAGCAGCGGATGACTAAAAAGCTAATTAAGAGGGATAAAATTGATTATGAAAGTAAATTGTCAAGAAATATAAAAACAAACATCAAGAGCTTCTACGGGTATATAAAAAGAGAGTAGCTAAAGTGAGCAGGGGACCCTTGGAGGATGCTACTGGAGAATTGATAATGGGAAACAGAGAAATGGCAGGTAATTTAATATTTTGCATTGGTCTTCATGGTGGAGGACACTATAAACATTCCTAAGATATCAGATAAGCAAGGAGCTAATGGGAGGAAAGATATTGTAACAGTCTCTATCACGAGGGACAAAGTATTTGACAAAGTATTAGGACTAAATACAGACAAGTCACCAAGACCTGATGGCCTGCATTCAAGGGTTTTAAAGGAAGTGGCTGCAGAGATAGTGGAGGCCTTGGTCGAAATATTACAGAACTCACTGGATTCCGGGAGGGTCCCAACGGATTGGAAAACCGCTAATGTGACACCCCAGATCAAGAAGGGAGACAAAAAGCAGGAAACTATAGACTAGTCAGCCTAACATCTCTCATTGGGAAAATGCTAGAGTCCATTATTAAGGAAGAAATAGCAGGACATTTAGAAAACCTTAATGCAATCAAACAGAGTCAACATGGTTTTGTGAAAGGGAAATCATGTTTGACGAATTTGCTAGAGCTCTTTGAGGATATAACAAGCAGAGTTGACAGAGCTGTTGAGCTGCCTTCTTGAACCGCTGCAGCCCATGTGGTGTAGGTACGTGGAAGGGAGTTCCAGGATTTTGACCCAGCAACAGTGGAGGAAAGGCGATATATTTCCAAGTCAGGATGGTTGAGTGGCTTGGAGGGGAACTTCCAGGTGGTGGTGTTCCCATGTATCTGCTGCCTCGTCCTCTTAGATGGTAGTGGCTGTGAATTATGAATGTGCTATCTAAGGAGTCTTGATGAATTCCTGCAGAGCATCATGTAGATGGTACACACTGCTGCCACTGTGCATCGGTGGTGGAGGGAGTGAATGTTTGTGTATGTAGTGCCAGTCAAGCGGACTGCTTTATCCTGGACGGTGTTGAGCTCCTTGAGTGTTGTGGGAGCGGCACTCATCCGGGCAAGTGCACTTGTGGGGCGGTGGGGGGGAGAAAGAGGAACTGATTGATGTGTGTTTGTAGAGGGGGGGGGTGGAAGAGGGGATAATTGCTGTATGTGTGAGTGGTGGTGGTGTGAGAGCAACTGATTACTGTGTGTTGGGGGTTGTGGAAGAGAGGCTGATTACTGTGTGTGGGGGAAGGGTGTGGAAGAAGGGCTGCTTACTGTGTGTGTGTATGTGAGAAGGGGGGGCTGATTACTGAGAATGTGAGGGTGGAAGGGGAGAGGGGCTGATTACAGTGTGGGGAGGGGAGGATGGATGGAGAGCGACTTCACTGAGTCTTCTGTTACTGCGGAATGTGGAGACATTAACTGAAATCTGCATGAATACATTTAAAAACACAGATTTTCATATTTATATGTTGTATTATATGTTGACCTGTAATAGGCAAACTTTTATTTAAATACTGAATGTTATTGTTTTGTTTTTGCTGGCGTCTTATTTTCAAGTATTAAAAATAGAATTTCATTGGAAAATAGTTTGGGATGCATTGTGTTAATGGTTCCCTCTCCTTAGGTACTGTTCTACCCCCACTCGTTTAAACCTGCTGTCATCACCGCTCTCCACAAAAAAAACCCCTCACTTCGCCCTGTAAACGACCATTCTATCTCCAGCCTCCCTTTCCTGTCTATGGTGCGTGAATGTTGCTGTCACCTCCCAAATCCATACCCATCTTTCTTAGAACTCCATATGTTTGAATCCTCCACAGTACCGAAATAGCCCTTATCAAAACACTGTCTCCTATGAACACAATACATGGCTGTGCATGTGCACTGGTCCGTGCATGCGCAGGAATCCAATGATGTCACTCTGCTGCACCCAGCCCGCCAGAAAGTATTTGCTGTTCGAAGGAAGAAAGGGGAACAGGTTAGAAAGGAAGGGGTTGAACGGTTAACTTTAAGAAATTGCATTTGCGGAGTCAGTTGACTCAGATAGTGCTTATCATTGATACAATATGGGCAATGTACATGCTGATCAGTAATCACTGGATTGTGTACACTTGAGCTACCAATCCATTTGCTTCTGTGTTCCACTAAAATCAAGTGAAATAAAAATTGAGATACATGTAATAGGGGTTGGAGGTTTGCTATCCCTTCATTTACACACACCCCCTTGGATCTATCTCAAACTTTGGGAATCAGCTTGAAACGGTCTCCAAGTTAGTCACTTTTACATTGTGAAGGCTCTAGTTATGCTTACTCTTTCCTGCACAATGACATAACAGAGTAAAACACCAGAACTGTGCATGCACAGCATTGGCAACAAATGTAGCTTTATCAAAATCAAAAATAGCATTCTGTGTTATGGTGATTGAGGTAATTATCCCTCCTTGTACTTCTCGACCTGTCTGTAGCTTTGACAAGGTTGACCAAACCATCCTCCTCTAACGCTTCTCCACTGTCACCCAGCTGGTAGGTCTGCTTTCATTCTTATCTATTCAGTTGTAGTCAAAGAATCAGTTACAATGGTTTCTCTTCCCGATCCTGCACTGTTATTTCTGGAATCTCCCCGTGTTTTTAAATATCTCTCACTCCCTATCTCTGTAACGTCCTCCAGGCCTACAAGCCTTTGAAATCTCTGCACTCTTTCAATTATAGCTTCTTGCACATCCCCAATTTTAATCACTCCACCATTGGCGGTCATATGTGTCTTTGATTTGCTTCTTCTGCCCCACATATACGAAGCTGAATTTTTAAAAATGACGTCAATGAAAACCAAGTGATGAACCAGGATGAATATTGACCATCATCTGCCTGTCTGCTTGTCAGAGATTCCTCCACATCTTGACAGAATGTTTACTCAGCACTAGCAACAAGTTTCATGTTAAGTAAGAGAAAATAATAAATGTTGATTTGTATAACTCATTTTTATTCAGTAAACAATACCTGTGTTATAGAGCGTCTGAGGAACTTTATAACACGGGAGGGGTATCAGAAGTAGCAAGGTTGAGAACCCTGATCTAGGCTGACACTCCTGTGCAGTACAGTGCAGCATCTCGCAGTACTTCAGATGTAAATCTAAGCTGAGGCTTCAGCTACTTACTCAAGTGGCAGTAAAAGATTCTGTGGTCACTATTCAAAGAATCTCCTTGGTGTCCTGGTCAGTATTTATCCTTCTTGACATCACTAAAACAGGTTATTTGGTCATTTGGCTGTTACATTTTCTACATTAAAACTGGCTACGCTTCAAAATTACTTCATTGAGTGTGAAGCACTTTGGGACATCCTGAGGTTATGAAAGACTATATTAATATAAGGGGGTAGAAATTGGTTTACCCTCCTATCTATGCTCAGGACCATGATTCACAGTCTACCCACTGTAAGAAATAAATGGTGTTATAATGGATCTCTCTTTCTCTAGTTAAAAAGGAAGTTCCCCAGCAGTCTACTTCAACTGACACAGAACAACGTTAACTCATAATGAATAAGGTTTTTCACATGGGGTTGTTATCAGGCTTTCATGTCAGCATAGCTAGGCCTGATAAGAGGCTGGGAGGAAGAGTCGTAACCCACACATCCAAACAAGCTGTTTGGGAGAGGATAATAAGTTGTCCATACAAGAGATAAGCAACAGATGATGATATGGGGCTGAGATCTAGGATCCACCTTGGGTTCCCCAGTAATCAGACAACTGAATCAGTAAAAGCAATGAAACAAATATCTACCTGCCCCTAAAATAAGGCATCTAAATAGGCAGTTGAGAAGTGACAAACACTTTGGACAGAGGAAAGCTCCCTAGGTGGTTCCATGTTAACTTTGGCTTAACACCTCAGCCTGCTTGAGACAACCAAAGAATGAATGCAGCTCCAACAACACTCAAGAAGCGCAACACCATCCAGCAGATCAACACTGTGTCCTTCGATAGATTAGTAGGATTTCTGAGGCGTTGCCCTAGGCAGGGTGTCAGTCACTCCATGGAACACAAACTTGCTGTTCTCTCTCAGGATGACAGCATTTGTGCTTTCACTGGTCCCATAATGCATGTCTGTACAAGATATCCAGGCTGTTGCTAGTCCAGTCTCCCACCGGTACTCACACCTTGAAGATTTGAGACAAGAGCTACACTTTAAAGAGGTGGTTGATGACACCTGTGAGGAGCCCAAACCCTCGTGTCCAGGAAAGGTACAACTGACAACTTTTGTGCTCATGTGGCGTAACTTATCAAGCAGACAGGATGATTCCGGTGCCTTGACAGGGATCTCCTTCAGTTTGCACCAACATAGATTTCCAGAATGGTAGTGGCCTGTACAAGGTGCAGCAACATTGCACAGAAAGAGGACTGGAGCTCTATACATTGCCCATATCCAGGAACGAGGCACCACACAAATGCTACTGATCTCCCTCTGGCCACTTTCAACCGTATCTGCTTGTACTCTGAGGCTGCTTTCTTCCTCTTGTTCACGGGGAACAGTCCTCCCTATGGCCACTCACAGCATGCTGTTCAGGAACACAATGAAGAGGCATGATGCTGCCTTTCCATGTTGAGCCTCCATTTGTGAGGTTCCTGGCTCTGTTATGACACTTTGACAATCCTTCAATTCTAACCCTCGCAGGTTCCTTGTAAATACTGGAGCTGAAACAGATTGATGAGGGTTGGCATCAGCCCGCCAGCTCCAATTGGTCAGGAAACCCAGAAGTTAGATGTAAATGCAATAGCTGGGTTAAAGAAGCTTGCAGGTTACTAACATGTTGCCAGACTCCCCCAGTGTGAGTGGGTCTGAAAGTTAAAATTCAGCCGTATATCTGACGCTGACACCACTTGCTGGTTATCCTAAACTGTCTGTCTCTGTCTCAGAAAATGCTGGAGCTTCACTGTTCAAATCAGTGATATAAGATCAAGTTCTGCTCATTTGTTAGTAATTGCAGTTAATTCATTCCAAGCTAATCAACAAAGGAGGTTTTGAGGCCTTCCACCCAGCAGAAACAGGGTGATAGCTCCCTGAAAGCAGTGGGGATAGGCATCCAACTGATTCCCACCAATTTAGGAGACAATCCCTATTTTCCCCAGGGCCCACAATGAGACAGCCAGACTGTACATATCAGTCACACGATTGACTCCTTTTAATATGGGATTCTGGGGTCTGTAGCGTAAGCACGTGCCTGATCATTATTTTAAGATGGTACTGGGAGTAACGTGCATTGTGCACCCTCTGCCCAGTTACAGCCACTGGTCCAACGGAAGAGGATCCCACAGGTAAGTTTCAATTTATTTTTGTGGTGATTGTCAAGACCTAGTGTCAGTAATATCAAATTCACCACCTCATAAATCATGAGGCAAACACTTTAAAATGAACTGAAATGGTATAGAAATCATGAGTTTATATTTTGTTCAAACAATATCCAATATAGATTGATAGCTGCTTTACAAACCTCATTAGTGGTTTAATAGGTCAAAGCACTTTATAAAGCTGCATCTGAAAATGTTTTATTAAAAAATGTTTTAAAGTTCTACCTGTTATCCATACGTGTTAAAAATAAGGATCTACCCTCTCTTCACAGTCACTACTGGCTGAAACAGTTGCCTTCGTTTCAATTGGTACAGACACAATGGGCCAATAGGCATCCTACTGGGGTGGAAATCTTCTGTTTCTATAAATAAGCTAACATCATAATTCTGTAAGGAATTCCATGGAGTGAGGAGCAGGGCCTGTCTCTAACATCAGGGTTCTGTGTGAGTATCTACACGAGAAGATTTCACTTCCCATCCTACAACAGAGGGGTCTGCACCATATGAAGATCGACCGATAGTTAATACGACACAAGAGAATACTTTATTTTAAATGTTTAAAGCTCCACATTTACAAATCATTGAATTAAGCAACAGTTTGCCCCTAAGAACAAGAGGAAGTGGAGGAGGATCAGAGTCTCTGTGTTTTGCCTTCAGTCTGATTAGGACAGCAGCAGTTAAGTGCACAGCTCTTTTGCAAGGTGATCCTCAGAGTGGGTCAGATACATTGTTCTGACTGTAAACACGAAAAGGTGACCGAGTGTGCTCAGAGCTATTCATGTGGATTATGGAACAAGGATCTGCAGTCTGTGACAAGAACTGATTTTGTCAGAAAAATCTTGAACCAACTGCCCTGAAATGTGTCTTGGAAAGTCTGTGTATCTCACTGTGGCTCCCAAAGCTACTTCTCAATCAAAGAGGATGCCTCAACGTTACAAGAGCTGGTGGCCTCCTCACTGTTTCCATTCAGAGCCAACAAGCAAACCAGGCTGGAATGGACCTGTCAACAGAAGTAGGACCTTGAATCTCTGTTTCCATACTTGCTGAATGTTTCAGTTGCACAACATCAGACTCCGTCTTGGTCTCAAAACTGGGTTGTTGGAAACTGGTGAATTGAATTTAGGGATCTGGCCATCAGTTGTGGTGTATTATGTCATTATGACAATATCCAGTAAGCAACATGAAAGGACATCCTCCATCTTAACTGTAGTTCTGATCATAAACATCACTGTTTCACATACTGGGACTAAATCTTCATCTGTTACTTGGTCTGGCTAATAATTGGGTGGTACCAGGATCCCTAAAACAACAGATACAGCACACTGTTAAATCAGGAATTGTAGATATATAGTAGCATGTTACTTGACTGGTAATCCAGAAGCCTGGATTAATGATCTAGAGACATGAGTTCAAATCTCCTCAAAGCACCTGGGAGTTTGAATTCAGTTCATTAATTCAATAAATCTGAAATAAAAAACTAGTATTGTTAGGAAATTGTGATAGTTTAAATAATTTATATTTGTATTTGTGGTGTTAGGAATGAGTTTTAGCTTTAATGTTTAAGTTTGATCTGTATTTCTGTATCTGTTCGTTAAGATAAGGTTAAATTGAGTTTTAGTTTCACTTTAAAAGGTGCCTGCATTTCTAATGGGAGTTTTACGACTGTTGCAGCTAAATTAAACAAACAAGAGTTGAGAAACAGCTTCTTAATCCCAGGGTCATTAATCTTAATCCTACAGTGGGTAATGATTTTTAAAAATAATTTAAAGTAATTTTTTGTCAAAAATGTGATCACAAACTAAATATTACAATTCTCCATATTGGAAGTTGAGAATCTTATTGATTGAAATTTCCTGATTATATATCTTCATTTACTGAATGCTCAGAAGCATGTTTTACAAAAGAAACAGTTGCTAAATGAAAGGTGGACTAGATATGAGAACTTGCAATTAGTTAAGTACTACACAGATCTAAAAATGGGTAACTTGGGTTAAGACCTGGCAGATGGAGTGTAATATGGGAAAATGTGAAATTGTACATTTTGGTTGGAAGAATAAAAGAGAAGCATATTATCTAAATGGCGAGCAATTGCAGAGCTCTGAGGTGCAGAGGGACCTGGGTGCTCTTGTGCATGAATCACACAAGGCCAGTATGCAAGTACAGCAAGTAATTAGGAAAGCTAAAAGAATGTTATCATTTATTGCGAGGGGAATTTAATACAAAAGTTGGGAGGTGATGCTTCAGTTATACAGGGTACTAGTGAGACCACATTTGGAGTACTGTGTACTTATTTAAGGAAGGATGTAAATGTATTGGATGCAGTTCAGACAAGGTTTGCCAGACCAATATCTGGAATGGATGGGTTGTCTTATGAAGTAAGGTTGGACAGACTAGGCTTGTATCATCTGGAGTTTAGAAGAGTAAGAGGTGACTTGATTGAAGCCTATAAGATACTGAGGGGTCTTGACAGGGTGGATGTGGAGAGGATGTTTCCTCTTATGGGAAAATCTAGAACTAGGGGTCACTGTTTAAAAATAATGGTTCGCCGATTTAAAACAGAGATGGGGCAATTTTTTTTCCCCACTCAGAGGGTCATGAGTTTTTGGAACTCTGATCCTGAAAAGGTGTTGGAAGCAGGGTCTTAATATTTTTAAAGCAGAGGTGGGTAGATTCTTGGTAAGCAAGGGGGCGATAGGTTATCAGCGATAGGTGGGATGCAAATTTCAGGTCACTATCAGATGAGCCATGATCTTAATAAATGGTGGAATAGGCTCAAGGGGCTGAATGGCCTACTCTTGTTCCTATGTTATTTTATCGTTAGCCTGTTTCAAGCTCTGACACTGACATGGCAACTAAGCATGTGCAGGAAGTGCTCTCCAGTGTTGTGGCATAAATAAATACCCATTAAGAAAAGGAGTTTCATCATTGTCTTTCTTTCCTTTGTCTCAAAGTAACCTTGCTGAGCCATGTTACACAGCAACTGGCTAATTAGTTGCTTCTTCTGATGGCAGCTCTGGTCTAGGAGCACTAGTTTTGTGGCTGCCATAAATTGAGACTTCTTCCTCTCAAAGTGGGAGAAGGCCAACCAACTTGATGAGATACCTCAGTAAACTGAGTGCTCCTGCTTTGATTTGTTGGTCAACACTCTCTAACTTGAGTAGGAAGAATTTGACCAATGACTCTGTATAAGCCAGGGTCAAGACTGTGAAACAGCAAAGGACCAGATTGTCTTTCATCACAGCAAGATGGTTATTAGAACTCTAAAGGCAACAGAGAGCTGACAGAGCCCACAGCTTCCATTATTGGGATACTCACTTCAGAGAACACCTTCTCAAGATCAACCTTGAACAACAGACTATAGATAACGAAAACGAAAAATGCTGGAAAAACTCAGCAGGTCTGACAACATCTGTGGAGAGAGACACAGAGATAACATTTCGAGTCCATATGACTCTTCAGATTGAAAGAGAGGTAAAGATGTTGTGAAATATATACTGATTAAGGGGGGGTGAAACCAGTGAAGCTGGATAGAAGACCAGCGATAGGTGGCGGCAAAGGAGAGATGGCAAAAGATGTCATAAACAAAAGGTCAGAGTTGTTAATAGTGGTGGAACTGGCTAAATGAGGGGCTAATGGTGACATTAAGAAAGCAAAATGGGATAATGGCAGGACCAGGGTAAGCACTCTGGAAAGTTACAGATGGCCCTAGTAGGGGTGGGATGGGGTGGGGGGAAACGGTGGTGGGAGGAAGGATCGAAAATAGGCTAAAAGCTGGGGATAAAACAATGAATGAGAATGGAAATAAATTTTTAAATTAATAATAATGAAAATAAGTGGAAAAAAATTAATACATTTTTTTTTAAAAATGAATATGGAAAAAAGGGGGGTGAAAAGGGGGAGTGGGGATGAAGGAGATAGTTCATGGTCTGAAGTTCTTGAACTCAATGTTAAGTCCAGAAGGCTGTAAAGTGCCTAATTGGAAGATGAGTTGCTGTTCCTCCAGTTTGCATTGAGCTTCACTGGAACACTGTAGCAGGCCAAGGACGGATGGACATGTGGGCATGAAAGCAAGATGGGGTGTTGAAATGGCAAGCGACAGGAAGGCCTGTCATGCCTGCGGACAGACCAAAGGTGTTCCACAAAGCGGTCATCCAGTCTGTGTTTGGTCTCTCCACTGTAGAGGAGACAGCAATGGGAGCAGCGAATGCCGTAGACCAAACTGAGGGAAGTGCAAGTGAAATGCTGCTTCACTTGAAAGGATTGTTTGGGCCCTTGGATGGTGAGGAGAGGGGAAGTAAAGGGGCAGGTGTTGCACCTTCTGCGATTGCATGGGAAGGTGCCATGGGAGGGGGTTGAGGTGTTGGGGGTGATGGAGAAGTAGACCAGGGTGTCTCAGAGGGAACACCTAAAGGGGTGGTGAAGGGAAGATGTATTTGGTGGTGGCATCATGCTGGAGTTGGCAGAAATGGCAGAGGATGATCCTTTGAATACGGAGGCTGGTGGGGTGAAAAGTGAGGACAAGGGGGACCTTGGGAGGGAGAGGAAGGTGTGAGGGCAGAGGTGTGGGAGATGGGTCAGACATGGTTAAGGGGCCCTGTCAACCACCGTGGGTGGAAAACCTTGGTTAAGGAAGAAGGTATCACCAGAGATTGAGACAGATAGGTCAAGGAAGGGAAGGGAAGTGTCGGAGATGGACCACATGAAAGTGATGGAGGGGTGGAAACTGGAAGTAAAGTTGATAAATTTTTCCAGGTCCAAATGAGAGAATGAAGTGGCACCGAAACAGTCATCGATGTACCGAAAGAAGAGTTGCGGGAGGGGGCCTGAGCAGGACTGGAACGAGGAATGTTCCACATACCCTATAAAAAGACAGACATAACTAGGGCCCATGCGGGTACCCATAGCCACACCTTTTATTTGGAGGAAGTGAGACAAGTTTAAGGAGAAATTGTTCAGTGAGACAACAAGTTCAGACAGACGGAGGAGTGGTGGTGGATGGGGATTATTCGGGCCTCTGTTCAAGGAAGAGGCAGAGAGCCCTCAGACCATCCTGGTGGAGGATGGAGGTGTAGAGGGATTGGACGTGCAAGGTGAAGAGGAGGCGGTTACGGCTAGGGAACTGGAAATTGTTGATATGATGTAGGGCATCAGGGAAATCACGGATGTAGGTGGGAAGAGACTGGACAAGGGGAGAGAGAACGGAGTCAAGATAAGAAGAAATGAGTTCCATGGGGCAGGAACAGGCTGACACGATCAGTCTACCGGGACAGTCCTGTTTGTGATTTTGGGGAGGAGGTAGAAGCAGGTTGTCAGAGGTTAAGAGACTATGAGGTTAGGAGCTGTGGAGGGAAAACACCAGAGGAGATGAGGTCAGTGACAGTCCTGGAAACAATGGCTCGATGTTCAGTGGCAGTGTCATGGTCCAGCAGGAGGTAGGAGGAATTGTCTGAGAGTTGGCGCTCAGCCTCTGCGAGGTAGAGGTCAGTACACCAGACAACAACAGCAGCACCCTTGTCGGCTGGTTTGATAACAAAGTCAGGGTTGGACCCGAGAGAACGGAATGCGCAAGTTCAGAAGCAGACAAGTTAGAGTGGGTCAGAGGAGCAGAGAAATTAAGACGGCCGGTGTCACACCGACAGTTCTCAATGAAAAGATCAAGGGCAGGTAAGAGGCCAGAGGAGGGGTCCAGGTGGAGGGAGAGTACTGGAGGCGGGTGAAAGGATCTGTTGAACAGGGGAAGGGCTCCAGCCCAAAGGAGTGAGCACGGAGATGAAGGCAGCGGAAGAAGAGTTCAGCATCGTGCCGAGCCCTGAATTAATTGAGGTGAGGGCGTAAGGGTGTGAAACTGAGTCCTTTGCTGAGTACTGAACGTTCAGCATCAGAGAGGGGAAGATCAGGGGGTATGGTGAATATACGGCAAGGGCTGGATTAGAAGACGGGAAGGGGTCAGAGGGGTGGAGGGTCCTGGATGGGCGTTGGTGTCGATGAGTTGTTGGAGCTTGCATCCTTAGCACCTGAAAGAAAGAGACAAAGTTTCTTGTTAAGGCGTCGGATGAGGCGAAGAATAAAATGAAACTGGGGGCAAAGACAGCTTTGAGATAGGGCGCTGCTGGAGGGAGAAGTCGAATGTGTTCATATGGCTGCGCACGGCACTGAGTGTGGATCTCAGGATGCGATGATGAGAACAGCAATCCGAGGAGCATTGTATGTCCCAGGGATACCTGTAATCCTGGGAGGATTTGAAACATGAGGGATGGAACTTCAGTTGGAATCCACTTGGGGTAAATCGGAGATGGAAACAGTCACTGAGGAAGGAAATATGGCTGTGAAAATGAGTTTTAGTAAACACCTTGTCAAACACCAGGGAGGGAAATGGAAAGCAATGAAGGTGAACAAGGCAAAAGAGAGAAGCAGAAATCCTGTCGGAGAGAAGAGTAGTACATCTTCAAGGTGGGCATTCCTGGAAGAGAAGTGGCAGTGAATTGAACACCAAAATATAGACAAAATACTGCGGATGCTGGAATATCTGAAACAAAAACAAAAAATGCTGGAAAAACACAACAGGCCTGAAAGTATCTGTGGAGAGAGAGAGAGACAGAGTTAATGTTTCGAGTCCATATGACTCTCCTTCAGATCTAATAGGAGGTAGAGATGTGGTGAAATATATACTGATTAAGTGAGGGGTGGAACTGGTGAAGCTGGATAGAAGGCCAGCGATAGGTGGAGGCAAAGAAGGGATGGCAAAAGGCTATAGATAATGTTGATTATAGTGGAGCAGGCTCTTTAGTCACTGTAGTATTGGTGGCTTTCTCTACATTTCCCTGATAAATCAGGAAACTTGCTAAAACTTCCCAGCGTTGAGGTGAATACAGACTTCAGCTCAGCCTGTTTAACTCCAATGAGAACTGGAATCATGGTCCCCAAGATAGATTTCAGTAACGGCACATTGCCATACGCATTTTCCATTGACATTTTTAAATCAAAATTATCACCATGTTCACATGAAATTTCTTGATGTTGTTTATAAACATCATTTATGACCCCGAAGCTCACTGTAACCTGGAGATTGCTTGTCAGTGCAGACAAAGAGATAACTTTCTCAGCGAGTGCTTGACTAATTTGATCAGGGGTGTCCTTCATAATCATCACCAATACTACAACTCCTTGTGGAGCTGTTAGTGTGGTGTGGGATAGTCATGGCTGGTCATTATCACTATTTCTAGGTGCTAACAATCCAGTGTGGGAAAGGTGGGAACACATTTGGGGAGTGAGAACACATTCAAGGAACTTGGAGAGGAAAGGGAGGTTAGAAATGGGGCAGGAGATTGCAAGTACAGAGGGCTCGAGAATACATTTTTGAGGGGAGGGATGATAGATTTGAAGGAAATGGAGACAGTAGCTACACTGAGATCTCTCCAGTCCTGAAATCCATAAACAGCAGTTGTCCAGAATTTTTTTGAGCAGGCCCCACTACTTTCAGACTCAGCACTTGCGGCACTGCAATAGCGAAATCAGCTCACCCATAATTGCCCTCGAAAAAGTGATGATGAGCCATCTCCTTGAATACGACCAGGTGGCGTGCTAGGCCATTTCAGAAGATATTTAAGAGTTAACCATAGTGTACAGGTCTGAAGTCACACATGTATAGATGGCAGATTTCCATACCTAAAGGACATTAGTAAAAGTTGTACAACTAAACTAATACAAGCTTTTGATTCCAGATTTACTTAATTAATTGAGTTTAAGTTACCCAGTTGTTGTGGTGGAATTCCAGTTTAAAATTCAATAATTCAACCACTGTGACCAACTTTCATCTTCCTCAGTGTCACCTTCATAAGGGCAACTAAGAATGTTGAGGTACATTTGAACAGTCTTTCCACAGCTACACAAAGTTTAGAATTCCTCACTTCAGTATGAGCTTATTACTGTCCTCACACTGAGCTGTCTGATACATTCTCAGCAGCTCGATTCGATCCCGTTCTTTGCTTCAAGTTCTGAGATTCTTCAATTTGAAGAAATATTTTAACCAGAGTTTGTGGCTAATGATTGATTGGAATCAGATCTCCAGTTGTGCAACTCTTTGCTCTCTTGAATGTTCTTTCTCTCCAGTAATAAACACCAGTGGTTGTGTACCGCCTGAAAAACAGGCACTACTCAGCACACTTCAAATCCCCAGTCTTGTATTACCTGAATGAAGGTGAGTGATTTCAATTGAACTCTTACTGATGAAAATTCAGGATTCTTCTTCATAGCAACAGAGAAAGCTCCATATCCTGCTAATTATAGACTCTGTAGTACTATCACATTTCTATTCTACTTTTCGACCCACTAGTCAGCCTTCTGTGCCATGGTGCCTTGGGCTGCATTGTGGCTGTCCTCGCTGCAGTCTTTCTTCTTTTCCTCACAGTAGCGAGTACAACATAGCTGTTGGTCAGGACCAGTGTCTGTGGGACCTTGTAGATTGTAAATAGCACTGGTCCCAGCATTAATCCTTGCTGCACCCCACTGCTTTAAGCCTGCCAACCTGAAAATGTCCTGTTTATCCATATTCTCTGCTTCCTGACTGCTAACTAGTCCTCCATCCAGATTTCCAGGTGCTGTTTGGAGATTCAACTGAGGAATCTCACACAGGGATCAGTCCCCCTCAGGGTCAACATGGAGTAGAGACCTGGAAAATCCTAGTAGAAAATTGTATTGATTCCAGAAATGACAGAAGGATAAAAATAAAATCCATTAATGTTTACTGCATAATTTAGAGAAAAAACTAAAAATCAGACCAGTGATGAGATTTTACCGTTTGGATTCTGGTCAGTACCTGGTGGAGCGGATCTAAAACCGCCTGATTTTAATCCCATTCATTTCAACACATGTGAAAATCAGGCGGTTCCTATAACGAGCGGCTGATCCACTCGCCAGTTCAACACCCGGGCCGTGAGTTAGAAACTCGATATCTTAGTGTGAAAATCAGTCTCGGGCGATGGTGTAAAACGGTCAGAATCACATCGGCCGCCCGATCTCCACCTCGGCCAATATTCAGTCCCATTGGAGTCAAAGGGCGGAGAACAAGTGAGCGATGCGATTCCGCCCGTTTTATGCCGCTGCCCCAGTTGAATAGCTCCCCTTGTATCAGGCAGTGGTTGAACCATATTGAACACAGGTTATTATTGAGACTGGGTTTAAGGAGCTTCAGTACAAAGTGCTGCCTCCTCTCCTCCTAGGAGGGATCTTCCTGCAGCAGAATGGAGCCATGGAGATCAATGCTTCATTCTGACAGTTGACTCTATGATGGAGGCTCAGAGCTCAGCCTAACACCGAGAGATTGGCCCCTGACACCAATCACCGCCTCATTGTTCCTCACACATTCACACCAAGACGGGGAAAGGAGCCACCACAATGCTCTCTCTGATTTCCTTGCCTGATTTTTCTCTCTCTCTCCATCCGGACGGGGCTGAGCTGCTCCGTCCACTCGGCTCCAATCAGCCGCTGGCCTGAGCGTGCAGTACATTGCGCATGCACTGAGACCACATTCAAATTGTAGCGCGAGGTGGTCAAGCACCTCGCTGAGTTATTGGCTGAGGGTCACGTGCAGCAACCGCCGCGGCCATGGATCACGTGCAGCAACCGCCATGACCATGGGCTGAGGGTTATGGGGTTTGGGAGAGTTGGGGAGGAGGAAGAAATGAATAGTGAGTGGATGAAGGGAGGAGAAATGCAGAAGGAGAAAAACGATGGGGAAGAGAGCAGGATTTGGGGAGAGTGGAATGAGAGTTAAAGAGTTGGGGAATGGAAAGAGATGAGCAGAGAGTGAGATGGGAAGGGTGTTGACTGAGTGGAGAAGGAGGGGAAGTGAGAGAGTGAAGTTTTTGAATTTGTTCATGATATGTGGTCTTAGCTGGCTAAACCAGCATTTATTGTCCATCCTTAATTATCCTTGAGAAGGTGGTGGTGAGCTGCCTTCTTGAGCCGCTGCAGTCCATGTGGTGTAGGTACACCCACAGTGCTGTTAGGGAGGGAGTTCCAGGATTTTGACCCAGTGACAGTGAAGGAACGGTGATATATTTCCAAGTCAGGATGGTTAGTGACTTGGAGGGGAACTTCTAGGTGGTGGTGTTCCCATGTATCTGCTGCCCTTGTCCTTCTAGGTGGATGTGGGTTTGGAAGATGCTGTATGAGGAGCCTTGGTGAATTCCTGCAGTGCATCTTGTAGATGGTACACACTGCCGCTACTGTTCGTTGGTGGAGGAGGGAGTGAATGTTTGTGGATGTGGGGTCAATCAAGCGGCTGCTTTGTCCTGGACAGTGTCCAGCTTCTTGAGTGTTGTGGGAGCTGCACTCATTCAGGCAAGTGGAGAGTATTCCATCACACTCCTGACTTGTGCCTTGTAGATGCCCTTTGGGGAGTCAGGAGGTGAGCTACTCATTGCAGAATTCCTAGCCTCTGACCTGCTCTTGCAGCCACAGTATTTATATGGCTAGTCCAGTTCAGTTTCTGGTCAATGATAACCCCCAGGATGTTGATAGTGGGGGATTCAGTGATGGTAATGCCATTGAACGTCAAGGGGCGATGGTTGGATTCTCTCTTGTTGGAGATGGTCATTGCCTGACACTTGTGTGGCGTGAATGTTACTTGCCATTTTTCAGCACAAGCCGTGATATTCTCCAGGTCTTGCTGCATTTGGACATGGACTGCTTCAGTATCATCGTGAATGGTGCTGAACATTGTGCAATCAGGATTAATTGATAACCTCCTAGGGAAGGCACCCCTAGATAGCAGCGACTATAATATGATTGGATTTTACATTCATTTTGAGGGAGAAACAAGTGCGCCCAAGACTAATATTTTAAACTTAAATAAGGGCAATTAAGAGGGCATGAAAGCAGATCTAGCTAAAGTGAACTGGCAAATGAGGTTAAGGGATAGGTCAATAGAAGTTCAGTGGTAGATATTTAAAGGGATGTTTCAGAATAGATACATTCCAGTGAGAGAAAAATTCCAAGGGGAGGGCCCACCGTCTGTGGTTAATTAGAAAAGTTAAAGACAGTATCAAACTTAAAGGAAAAGGATATAATTACGCAAAGACAGGTGGCAGGTCAGAAGATTGGAAAGAATATAAAGAATAACAAAGAATGACAAAAAGATTCATGAGGGAAAATTTAGATTATGAGAGAAAGCTAGCTAGTAACATAAAAATGATAGGAGTTTCTATAGATACTTAAATAAGAAAAGAGTTAACAAAGTGAGTGCTGGTCCTATAGAGTCTGGGGAATTGATAATGGAAAGTAGGGAGATGGCGGAAGACTTAAACAGGTATTTTGCTTCGGCCTTCACTATAGAAGATGCAAGTAACATCTGGGAAATAGCTGTAAATCAGGAAATGGAAGGGAGGGAGGAACTCGGAATCAGCAGGGAAGTGGTATTGAGCAAATTGTTGGGGCTGTGGGTTGACAGATCCCCAGGCCTAAGGTCTTGAAAGAAGTGGCCAGTGAGATAATTGATGCACTGGTTTTAATTTTCCAAAATTCCCTAGTTTCGGGGAAGGTTCCATTTGAGGCTATTATTAAAGATGTTATAGCAGGGCACTTAGAAAAATTCAAGGCAATTGGGCAGAGTCAACGTGGTTTTGTAAAAGGGAAATCATGTTTAACCAATTTATTGGAGTTCTTTGAAGAAGTCACATGTGCTGTGGATAAAGGGGAACTGGTGAATGTACTGTATTTAGATTTCCAGAAGGCATTTGATAAAGTGCCACATCAAAAGTTATTGCAGAAAATAAAAGCTCAAGATGTAGGGGTAACATATTGGCATGGATAGAAGATTGGCTAGCTAACAGGAAACAGTTGGCATAAATGGGTCTTTTTCTGCTTGGCAGGATATTATGAGTGGTGTGCCATGGATCAGTGCTGGGGTCTCAGCTTTTTACAATTTATATAAATGACTTGGATGAAGGGACCGAAGGAATGGTGGCTAAATTTGCTGACGACATAAAGATAGGTAGGAAAGTAAATTGTGAAGAGGGTGTAAGGAGGCTACAAAGTGACATATATAGGTTAAATAAGTTGGCAAAGACCTGGTAAATGGAGTATAATGTGGGTGAAGAGGAGATGTTACACTCTCCGATCCCGCAACGACCACATGAGACTCAGGCTTCCTTTTAACCGGTTTTATTCAAGCATATGCAAGGGAGCCGCAATCATTCCTAAGAATGAAGACCCAGCTCCCAGATTGATTACATGTCATTACTTTTGTACTTTTTCTTATCATAATACATTTGAATACATCCAATTGGTAACCAACACACCGGTTCCATACTATCTCTATCCTATCGAGTACATAAACATATGATTTTGCTAACCAATTATTCTAAAGGATGTATACATAATTATATTATCCAATCAAAGTTAAAACACATACACCAAGACCTTGGTTCTTACAACTCAAGACTGTTTGTGTTTCATCAAAGCCCCTTCTTTGTCCATTGTTCATCTTCCCATATCTAAGCTAAAACCATTTGTCCTCTCCTTGTCTGAGAGATGAGCATACTTAACCTAATTTCATGCCATGTTTTATCTCCAGTCTGGCTCTCAAGGCTGTGCAATGTCCATCTGGCTTTCCTCAACTGTTAATAAGTTTAGCATCAATGGCTGCCTGGAGTTTAAGTGTGATCAGCAACTTCTTATTGTGTTTTCATTTAATATATTTAATTTCCCCCCTAATATGTGGGAAAATGTGAAATTGTTCATTTTGGCAAGAAGAATAAAAAAGAAGCTGATTATCTAAATGGTGAAAGAGCTCTGATTCAGAGGGATCTGGGTGTCCTGGTGCATGAATCACAAAAGGTTAGTATGCAGCTAATTAGGAAGGCTAATTGAATGTTATCATTTATTGTGAGGGGAATTGATTACAAAAGTAGGGAGGTTATGCTTCAGTTGTACAGGGCATTGGTGAGTCCATATCTGAAGTATTGTGAACAGTTCTGTTCTCCTTATTTAAAGAAATATGTAAATGCGTCAGAAGCAGTTCAGAGAAAGTTTACTAGGCTAATACCAGAAATGGGTGGGTTATCTTATGAGGAACGGTTGGACAGGTTAGGCTTGTATCCACTGAAGTTTAGAAGAGTAAGAGGTGACTTAATTGAAACCTTTACGATCCTGAGGGGTCTTGACAGGGTGGATGTGGAGAGGATGTTTCCTCTTGTGGTAGAATCTAGAACTAGGGGTCACTGTTTAAAAATAAGGGGGTAAGACAGAGATGAGGAAAAATGTTTTCTGAGGGTTGAGTTATGGAACTCTTTTCCTTAAAAGGTAGTGGAAGTAGAATCTTTGAATATTTTTAAGGCAGAGCGAGAGTAATTCTTGATTAACAAAGGGGTGAAAGGTTATCGGGGGTAGGCAGGAATGTGGGGTTGAGGGTTACATTTAGATCAGCCATGATCTTATTGAATGGCGGAACAGGCTCAAGGGGCCGAGTGGCCTACCCCTGCTCCTAATTCGTACGTAAAACAAAGAATAAACCAAACCAGAAAAGAAGAATGAAGTAAAATGGATGCAAAGGCTATGATCTAAAATCGTTGAACTCATCGTTGAGTCCAGAATGCTGAAAAGTGCCCAATCAAATGATGAGGTGGTGTTCCTCAAGCTTGTGATGAGCTTCATTGGAACATGGCAGTAGGCTAAGGACATTTCTGTCAGAGTGAGAGCAAGTTGGAGAATTAAAATGACAGGAGACTGGAAACTCCAGGTCATGCTTGCAGACTGACTGACTGTTGTATGAAACACCACCAGTCACTCTGTCTTTGGTCTCCCCAATGTAGAGGGGACCATTGCTTGAATACAGTATACTAACTTGCAAGAAGTACAAATAAATCACTGCTTCACTTGGATGGATTGTTGAAGCCTCGGACGGTGAGAAGGAGGAGGTAAAATGGCAGGTTTCTCCTGCACTTGCGTGGAAAGATGCCATAGAAAAGAGAGAGGGCACTGGGGATGAATGAGGAGTGAACCAGGGTATCATGGAGGGAACAGTTCCTTTGGAATGCTGAAAGGGAGGGAAAGGTGATGGCATCACACTGGAGGTGGTGGAAATGTCGGAGGATGATCCATTGAATGTGGAGGCTGATGGAGTGGAAGGTGAGGAGAACGGGAACCCTATTGTGGTTCTGGAAGGGATGGGAGGGAGTGAGAAGTCAGAGAAATAGAGGATCCTGCCAACCACGCTGTGCGTGCAGGGGGAGATATGGTGGGGGTAGTCCTTAGTTGAGGAGAAAGGAACACATATCAGAAGCACTAGTATGGAAGGTTGCATTATACAGGTACGATGGAGAAACTAGGAGAATGGAATAGAGTCCTTACAGGAAGCAGTGTGTTCAGAAATATGGTCAAGGTAGCTGTGGGAGTCAGTGGGCTTATAATGAAATTGCTTGAGAAGGAAACATAGAGATCAAGGAAGGAAAGAATCTGAGATAAGACATTTGAAGATAAGAGGATAGAAATTGGAAGCAAATCAAATTTTCCAGTTCTGGGCAAAAGAAAGAAATGGTACAGATACGGTCATCAGTGTCCTGAGAAAGAGTGAGGGTGGTGTTCTGAGTAAGACTGGAACAAAGAATGTTGTACATATCCCACAAAAAGGCACAGGTTAGATGTTGAGAAGATGTTTCCTCTAGTGGGGAATCTCGAACTAGGGAACATAGTTACAGAATAATTTAAAACTCATTTAAAACTGAGATGTGAAGGAATTTCTTCCCTGAGGATAGTGAATGACTGGAATTCTCTGCCCCAGAGAGTTGTGGAGGCTAGATCACTGAAAGTATTTAAAGAGGAGGTAGATAGATTTTTGAAATATCAGGGAGTTGAGGGCTATGAGGAGCTGGCATGAAAGAGGAGTTGAGGCTGGCGGCAGATCATCCATGATCTTCTTGAATGGCAGAAAAGGCTTGAGGGGCCGAATGGCTTAGTCCTGCTCCTATTTCTTATGTTCTTTGGCCTGCAGTTCTAATGAAAGGTCACAGATTTTCCTTTTGTTGTAATGGAATTCTGACTTTTGTATCTAGAGGACTAGAATGCAAGGGGTAGAAGTCATGCTGCAGCTATACAAAGCCCTGATTAGACCACAGCTGGAGTTACTGTGAGCAGCTCTGGGCACCAATCCTTAGGAAGGATATATTGAACTTGGAGGGAATGGGATGTACATTCTCCAGAATGAAAATAAAATACTTGTGGTAGATTGAGAGAAACTATATCCACTGGTTGGGGAGCCGAGGACTATGGGCAAGTCAAAGAATTAGAACAAGATCTTTCAGGAGTGAAATTAGGAAAGACTTCTTCACCCAAAGGGTGGGTTAGATACAGGACCACGAGTTAGATAAAGGACCATGGGTCCTAGACAGGACAGTGTCTAGATAAATACAGCATTGTGGGTTAGATACAAGACAGTGGGTCAGATATAGGACTGTAGGCTGGATACAGGTTGTATACAGATCCAAATGGGAGAAGGACAACTGATAGCTGCTGCTTAATGTCAATGATCAGGCACGAAGTTCTGCTGCCACTCAGTGGCTCCCCGAGAACTGCAGTTATAAAGATCAAGGAACATTGAGCGCACAGTTCCTCACCTTGAACTACATAGGATTAGTGAATCAATCCATCGATAATTTCCCTTCAGCTGACAGCCTATATGATTGGGTTTGGTGCATAAGGAGAAGCCGATTAATCTGTCACTCAAGTTTCTCGATGTCACACCTGATACTTTCTGCCTCGAGTGCAAAATATCTACATCAGGATTTAGTTATAGGGAGATGAAAATCTCTTTCACACAACTTTTCAACTGCCTGAATCTAAAGGAAAGCAGAACAACAGCCTTCAATCCCAGTGGCCCTTTGGAATCGATTCCTGCATAGCTTTGCTTCAACTGGTCCTAATACCATTCCTGGCTGGTGATTGTGAAATTCAGAATACCCTGATTCCAATTCAATCCACAGTGGGAACATTTTCTTCTGCTGTATCACAGAGGTTAATACACTGACCCTTAACTAATGTACAGCATAACATATCAGGGGTTGCCTAGGTATCTCCCACTTGTACCATCCTTCTCAGGTGTGCTTTGTATTCTTTGTGAGTACCTTCAAAAACTCCAGTTGATTCTACTGCCCAAACTCGGCTCATTCTGTGGTGAGTTAATACTGGCAAACTAACCCCTAACAAGCCTTTTGCCTGCATATGGCAGGCATGGTATGTTGAGACGACCCTCCCTAATCTTCTGAATTTACAGGTGGAGTTTGTGGAGCTTATCATTCCTGGTAAATTTAATTTCTTCACCTGTTCATCATTTATGAAAGCAGGAACTCAATCCAACTCAATATTGTCTAAACCCTATTGGACATGGGAAAGCACAAAGCTCCATACATGCTCTAGAAGTATCATGGGACATAACTCTCCTTTCTTTGATGAAGTCATTGATTTTGGCCAGGATTTTCCGGTCCCGCCAGCAGCAAGCATCGTCGCAGGTGGGTGGGAACAAAAGAGCAGCGGTCCTGGACCTGCATCTGGGTTGGCTAGAATCATTCATTGAAAGGTTTCCCCTTGTATAAACCACCTTTGATTACCTTGTTAATGGGGAGATGGTGTTGAAGTCTCTGAAAGCAGATTCCTTCCATTAGTCCTGGCCGTGGACATTTAATTCTCTCTCTTAAGCACCTTTCTGACAGTTGAAAAGCGGTGCCTGGAACTGTTGCCACTGAAGTGCAACCCGAATGGGGAGATTAACCTGGAACTGTCCGAATCCCTCGACGCAGAGCTGCAATAACGGCTCTGTTCAATTTTGAACTGTTCACCAATTTTGTCTGCCAGTTTGAGGTGATTCATGTTGTTCTTAAATGAGGATTTTTAAAATTTTTAATATATGTCTTGAATGTTAAATGAGCAGATGAGTCTGTTACAACATTGAACTCAGATGCTCCCCCCATCCCCCGTCTGTCACATGCCACAATTTGCTGCACAGTGTTAGAATCTCATCTCTCAAGACTGAAGTTTTCTTTTACGAAATGGAAGGATTTGGCATAATCTGGACATGTGGATTCTAACCTGGGATTTTTTTTTAAAAAGGTCGTTAGTTCACCTTGGAACTGTAAACAAGCAGGCCTTTTCCAAGAAATCACCTGACCTATATGGAACTTGAGAAAGAGTTGTTTGTTTGTGTTGAACTGCAAAGCACTTTAATTAATGAAAAGCTGGGAGACAAAAAGACAATCACATGGGAGAGAGGAAAAAAACTTGTTATGAACCTGTCTTTTTTGAAGGCAGTCTTGGAGAACAAGCTGATGAAGGAAGGCTACATTGACTGGCTTCCTCTCTCTACCTTGCTTAAAATTGTGTGTGGCTATCTACCTGTAGCCAGAGAACCCTCATCTGAGTGTGACTAGTCCGCATTTGGACCTGCGAAGCTGGACCATTTGGTGAGAACTTCCAGGCATCTACTGGGATCAGCACATGAGAAAACTCCAGGTCGACAGCGTTGAGACCGTGCAGACTTCATCCTTTATTTCATAACACCCATCTTCCAAAATGTATCCCAGGCTGTTGAGTGAGGCAAGGAAAGAGATAGCAGGGACGCTGGCAATAATTTTCAATACCTCTCTGGCCACAGGAGAGGTGCCATAGGACTGGAGGACAGCCAATGTGGTACCGTTATTCAAGAAGGGAGGAAGGGAAAAACCAGCGAACTACAGGCCAGTCAGTCTAACCTCAGTCCTGGGGAAACTATTGGAAGCAATTCTGAGGGACAGAATTAATCTACACTTGGAGAGGCAGCGATTATTCAAAGACAGTCAGCATGGTTTTATTTAAGGGGAGGTCATGTCTGACCAAAAAATTCAATCAAATTGAAGAGGTGACCAGGTGTGAGGATGAGGGCAATGCATTTGATATAGTCTACTTGGACTTCAGCAAGGCTTTTGATAAGGTCCTGCATGGGAGACTGATAACGAAGGTAAGAGTCCATGGGATCCAAGGCAATTTGGCAAATTGGATCCAGAATTGGTTGAGTGGCAGGAAGCAGAGGGTGATGGTTGAGGGGTGTTTTTGTGACTGGATGCCTGTGTCCAGTGGAGTTCCACAGGGATTGGTGTTGGGTTCCTTGCTGTTTGTGGTATATATAAACGATTTAGACTTGAATGTAGGAGGGTTGATCAGTAAGTTCACGGATGACACGAAAATTGGTGGAGTGGTAAATAGTGAGGAGGATAGCCTCAGATTACAAGAGGATATAGATGGGCTGGTCAGATGGGATAATCAGTGGCAAATAGAATTTAATCTGGATAAGTGTGAGGTGATGCACTTGGGCAGGACAGCAAGGCATGGGAATACATGATGAATGGTAGGACCCTGGGAAGTACCGAGGATCGGAGAGACCTTGGTGTGCATGTCCAATGGTCCCTTAAGGTAGACAAGGTGGTTAAGAAGGCATATTAGCCGAGGCATAGAATATAAGAGCAGAGAGGTTATGCTGGAACTGTATAAAATGCCTGTTAGGCCACAGCTAGAGTATTGCGTGCAGTTCTGGAATCTGCATTACAGGAAGGATGTGATTGCACTAGAGAGAGTGCAGAGGAAATTTACCAGGATGTTGCCTGGTCTGGAGAGTTTTAGTTATGAGGATAGACTGGGGTTATTTTCCTTAAGCAGAGGAGATTGAGGGGGAACATGATTGAGGTGTATAAAATTATGAAGGGCATGGATAACGTAGACAGGAAGGAACTTTTCCCCTTGGTGGAGGGATCAATAACCAGAGGGCATAGATTTAAGGTAAGGGGAAGGAGGTTTCGAGGGAATGTGAGGAAGAATTTTTTCACCCAGATGGTGGTGGGAGCCTGGAACTCACTGCCTGAAAGGGTGGTAGAGGCAGAAACCCTCATAACATTTAAGAGGTATTTGGATGTTCACTTGCGATGCCATGGCATACAAAGCTATGGGCCTAGTGCTGGAAAATGGGATTAGAATAGTTAGGTACTTGTATCACCAGTGCAGACTCGATGGGCCGAAGGGCCCTTTTCTGTGCTGTAGACCTCTATGACTCTCTAGAACCTATCTCTGCAGAGAAACTCTGTGTTTGTTTATTGTTTGTGTGTGTGCGCACGTGCTGGGGGAATTCTTTAAAAGAGATAGTTATACTTTCTGATTACAATTGTATGTTAACCAGTACTTGCAACTTGTTAAAAGTTTTGTTTTAAAATAAATTAATCATTGACTTTTTGCAAGAAGCCTGGTCAGAGTCTCTTTTCTTCTGGATACTAGAGGTATAGGTATACAATTGGCCATTTCGGTGGGAAAATTAAACATTTAAATTAATGCTATGGCCTGCGGAGCAGTGGGGCTTGATAATTTGCGCACTCCTCCCATCCCAGTCATAACAACAGTAACTACACAAACCAGTGCTGGAGCCTGTCTAATTGACTCCCATTTCAAAGCATGTTTCTTTCATTCACCCACAGTGTAGCACTACAATGCTGAGCACTCTGACCACTGTCCTTTTTTTAATGTCACCTAAATGATCAAACATTATATTTGGTTACTTCTGAGTGTTGTTTCAGATTCTCATTATCTGCTTTTTTGCGGATTGCATCTAATTGTTACAGTCTCATTTGAATAATCTTTGTTGCCTTTACCTGAAAATGGAATTAGGTGAATAGCTGCATTGACCCTGTCCACATGGCTGAGGGTCATATATCCCCAACAGCTGTGGCCAATGGCTGAAACCTTGCACTGAGGTGGAGAGATGAGAGCTTGAACATGGTCACAGAGGGGAAGGGGGAGCGGGAGAATGTGTGTGTGTGTGAGGGAAAGGAATGTGTGAGGGAGAGGAATGTGGGAGGGAGGGAGAGGGGAAAATGTGAGAAAGGAGGGAGGAGGAGAATATGGCAGATGGGGAGGGGGAGAATGTGGGAGGAGTGAATGTGAGAGGAAGAATGTGGGGGAATGGAGAGAAAGTGGGAAGGCAGAATTTGGAATGGGGACAATGTGGGGGGAGGTGAAGACTTGAGGAGGGGGAGAATGTGGGAAAGAGGGGAAGAATGAGTGAGTAAGAGGGGGAAACATGGCAGGAGGAGAATTTGGCTGAGGGGTGTAAGACATTCTATCTTTTATAAAACACTTACTCTTAAGTTCATCTGACCTGCAAATTATAAGAGAACAGCTTGATGACTTGTGCAAAAGGTTGTTATGCTTAATGGGATTAGTTTATTTTTTGTACACAAGATTACAGATTTTAAACAGGCATCAATTTCAAAGGATTGGAGGAAAATTAAAATGCTTACAGATTTAAATAGGATGGGAATATAGGAATACGGACCCCGGAAGTGCAAAATGTTTTAGTTTGACAGGCAATATGATTGGCGCAGGCTTGGAGGGCCGAAGGGCCTGTTCCTGTGCTGTACTTTTCTTTGTTAACAGTTTGAAAAGAAACAATAAAAAAAACACAGCAACTGCTTTGATATTTTACTCTCTGCAAATCAGTGCTTTACTGTGACTTTACTTCCAGCAAATAAACACTTCACCAATATCTAGTTCGAATATACTAATGATTGTGGTTGTATAATTACTCAAAATGGTCGATCCCTATGTTTGTAAACTCTCCTAAAGATCAGTCAGAATCTTTCTTTCTCTTGGATCTCTTTCCAACAATTAGCATGGTCGTCTTCTATCGATTGCAGTAAAGTTCTCCAATGTGTTCAACCTTTTATACCATTTTTCAGGGATGGGGTTAGTTTACTATGTGGAAAAGGCATATCATCCTCTGAAGCTTCTTTCAGAAGTACAACACCCAATTATATTCTGTGGCCTTTGTTTAAATCATGATTTGAATCCACCCAGAAAGTTAACCATCTTTCTTTTGCATTCTCCAGTAATTTTCCATTCTATGAAGCCCTTATAATCAATTTTCCATAAAGAGATGTTTAAGTTTTGCTGGACTTCTGTGCTTCAGCTTATCTTGATTCGAAGCCTAGTCATCATCAACTCAAACATTAGTGTCTCTCATTGGGTTGTATTATCTCTGTAGCATTTATTTTTGTCCCTTGCCTTGGCGAGGCTTATTTTAGAAAAAAATGACATAACAACTGTTTTCTCAGCCTAGTCATTTCATTGTGAGTGTGATGGGCTGTATTGTCAATCTTTTACCCTGAATTCATTTAAAGTGGTTTTTTGTTTTGTCCTACAACCTCAAGTGTCTTAGTATGATGTATCACACTAGCGACATTTAATTAACAGTTGTGTCCTTTCTTCAGCTTTTCCATCAGTGTTGGTTCTGGTATCTCAGATATTGTAGTTTTATTCCAGATCAGTTAATATCTTTTTAAACTTTGCTGTGTTCCAGGCAGGAGTGGAATGTTATGACCAAATTCAGTAACACATTTGAGCTAGTTGGACCTAAGCCCATTATTTACAAGTTCTATGGTAGCCATATGCTCTAACAATATCCAAAATATTTTAACAAGGGAAATACATCCCTATTCAAACTGATCAGATTTGGAGAAAAACAAGTGTTGTAATGACATCTGACAATTGTCTACCTGAATGTTCATTCCTTTTCAGCTTTCTGTCACAATTTTAAAAGTTGTTTGTTTTCTTTTCTGATTTATTGTATCAAGTCAATTAACAGAAATACCGAATAATCAATTGGACAATTACCAGGGTATGTGAAATAATTCTTATCCATGGGTAGATTTCAATGGTCATACCAAAATCCCACCAGGAAGAAAATTCCTCTACTTCAGGGATTTCGTGGTTGTTCTGGGTCAAAATATGATGATGTTTTTGAGTGATCAATATGCTTCATTACAGCCTCTTAAACAGGTCCAGATAGATTGGAGAGACTTTTCCCAAGCTGTGCCTCGGGATGAGGACACAGAGGTGATGGTAATCTGACTCTATTAACTGGAACAATTGAATTAGCAGTGTACTATCAACACCATCAGACACCCCGAGTTTCCCACATAATCAGTTAAAATTTAGTGTCTGTGACGTGCAGGGGAAGCACATGTGAATCTTTGGAGGGAGATGCTTTTCAGTAGTAAAACTCACTGTCAGCTGACAACGCAGCAGCTGTGGGCGGGCTATAAAAGAACCTTCTGGTCAAACAGGGAGGCTCTACTTTAAAGCTACAACTTTCCTGACCAACTCCATTGCCATTAACATAAGACTTATTGACAACACAAAGGAGGCACATGTGTTTTACAAATTTAAATTTGACACATAAATAATTCACATTAAATTGGTTTCACTTTATTCATATGTGCATCATTGTTATTTGTTGAGTCTAGTTTAGTCAGAGAGCTAAATATACTGACATGCCTCATGGTGTGCAAAAATTAATGGTTACAGAGGAGTTAGAGGCATGTCTTTGATTGTAGCAGAAACAATGTTGTCTTTTTGTTTGTTCTTTATTGATGTTAATGTTAGTGTCCAGTGTTGTATTTCACCAATCTGTGGGACATGGCTGAACTTGCAGGCTCAACTGGCATTGTAAAAGACATTGTTTGAGATCACTCTCAGCAGGGATAATTGAAATGCTGTAGGTGAACTCAAAACCCTGTAAGGACTCTGCCAGTCAACACCCTGAGATGGATTAGATTTGGACAGTACTGCTCTTTACGCCCCTCATTTTCATACCTTGACTGACTGCCACCACACACCCTCATATCCAGGATACCAGACGCTTCCCACGTCACTCCTCCATACCCCTGACCCCATTCCACACCCCTACCCTCCAACACTGACTGACCCTTGCTGGTCCTGAGTCTCCAAGCAAGCTGCCATTCTCCGGCTCCCCTCCCTTGTTCTGTAGAGTTCATCGAGAAGCAATGACCTCAGACACAACTGTACAAAGCTGACAGGTGCATGCCACCTTTAAACAAATGTAAACCTGGCGCAACAAGATTCTTGTGCACTGCTGACTTTATCTTGAAGGTAGGACTATGGAGTTTTACGCTAATCAGTATACATGGCATGCAAATTAATTACAAGAAGGAACCTGCCACAGGACAGCGTGAGGCCTAACATGCCGCAAATATGCCATCGACTTAATCTCAGCCTGTCATTGGGAAATCAAACTTTCGCAAACCCCCCAGTTCAGCCAGTTTTTTCTTGACGGCTCCATAACTGCGTCCCAGTCCAACACAGCCAACCCGGAAGCGAGATCATCAGGGGCCCCCCGGCTGCGGAATTGAACGTGACATGTTTCTGAGGTCCAAACAGGAAGTGATATCATCACCCAAGTATCGGAAGTGATGTCATTGTGTCTCTGATATCAGGATTAATTGAACAGTTTTAGGCTTTTGCCCTGATAATAAAATGCTGGAAACATGGGTTCACTGAATGTGGTTTGAAATGTGTGTAAGTGTATCCGGAAGTCAGCACTGATCTGGTAAGATGACAAAGTCGCAGCCTCGTGGTCCAACTGAACTCGGATCCTGGTGTTTAAGGGGATCGATGGGACTTCAGTTGAGCTGAGAATTGTGCACAGCTCTTCGACCATGAGAATTAGAAACTTCGTATTCCAAACTCCAGGATTTAATGCTGAACCCAAGAAGAGAATTTCTCCCCTTTCTCTCCAGGCTCAGACACAATCCATATTCCCCAGGGAGATCTGTCAAACTGCACATCCCAGGAATGGGATTCTGAGGAGAAGCTCTGGGAGCAGAGGACTTGGGGACGATCTTGAAAACCTCTCTGGTTGAGGTGGGTAGAGCTGTTTCCGTTTAATCCCTGTCACTGATCTCAGATCATCAGACAGAACCAAGTTGCAGTTTGCTGTCTTTGGACCCAAGCTCAATGACCTTTTCCCTAGAGAGGAGAGAAGAGATTGGTTAGACAGGGTTATTCCACTCAGATCAATGCAGATAGCAGTGTCAGTATTTCCCAGACACTGTCAGCCCATATTATCTGTTAGACTTGTTAAATGGCCTTCAATCAGAATCCTGTTAAATAGCAGTGAATGTGTCCCAGTGCTGTACACGCAGTGCAAACAGGTAGAAACAGGAGAATTTATAATGGAGAATATTGAAATGGTGGAGAAACGAAACAATTACTTTGTAACTCTCTTCACGGAAGAAGATACAGAAAATCTCCCATAAATACTAGGGAACCAAGGGACTAGTGAAAATGAGGAAATGAAATAAATTAGTATTAATAAATAGATAGTACTCGAAAAATTATTTGTATTAAAGATTGATAAACCCCCTGTATCAGATGAGCTACATCCCAGATTGTTGAAGGAGGTGGCAATAGAGAGTGGATGCATCGCTGGTTATTTTTCAAAATTCTGTAGGTTCTGGAAAGGCTCCTGCAGACTGGAAAATTGCAAATGTAACCTCACTATCTAAGAACAGAGGGAGAGACAAAACCGAGAACTACAGACCTGTTAGTTTGACGTCAGTAGTAGGGAAAATGTTAGAATCTATTATAAAGGATGTGATAACTGGACACTTGGAAAATAATGATATGATTGGGCAGAGTCAACATGGGTTAATGAAAGGGAAATCATGTTTGACAAACCTGTTGAAGCTTTTTGAGGATGTTACCTGTAGCATAGATAAAGGAGAACCAGTAGATGTGGTGTAGTTGGATTTTCAGAAGGCTTTCGATAAGGTCCCACACAGGAGGTTAGTAAACAAAATTAGGGCTATTGGGAATGGGAGTAATATACTGGTATGGATTGAGAATTGATTAACAGACAGAGAACAGAGTAGCAATAAACACGTCATTCTCTCGATGGCAGGCTGTTTCTAGTGGGGCACCACAAGGATCAATGTTTGGGCCACAGCTGTTCACAATCTATATAAATGATTTGGATGTGGGGACCAAATGTAATATTTCCAAATTTGCTGATGACTCAAAACTAGGTGAGAATGTGAGTTATGAGGAGGATACAAGGAGGCTTCTTGGGGATTTGGAAAGGCTAAGTGAATAGGCAAGAAAGTGGCAGATGGAATATAATATGAATAAGTGTGAAGTTATCCAAAACAAAAAAAAACCTGGAAAAACTCAGCAGGTCTGGCAGCATCGGCGGAGAAGAACAAAGTTGATGTTTCGAGTCTTCATGACCCTTCAACAGAACTAAGTAAAAATAGGAAAGGGGTGAAATATAAGCTGGTTGAAGGGAGGGGTTTGTTGGGACAAGCAAGCAGTGATAGGTGGAGATAACCAAAAGATGTCACAGACAAAAGAACAAAGAGGTGTTGAAGGTGGCGATATTATCTAAAAGAATGTACCAATTAAGATTGGAGAGCAGGACGAGCTCTAGTGGGGGTGGGGTGAAATAAACCATGGGTGGAATACATTTAAAAATAATGGAAATAGGTGGGAAAAGAAAAATCTATATAAATTATTGGAAAAAACAAAAGGGAGGGGGAAGAAAGGGAAAGGGGGTAGGGATGGAGGAGGGATTCAAGATCTAAAGTTGTTGAACTCAATATTCAGTCCAGAAGGCTGTAAAGTGCCTAGTTGGAAGATGAGGTGCTGTTCCTCCAGTTTGCGTTGAGCTTCACTGGAACAATGCAGCAAGCCAAGGATAGACATGTGGGCAAGAGAGCAGGGTGGAGTGTTAAAATGGCAAGCGAGGGAGGTCTGGGTCATTCTTGCGGACAGACCGAAGGTGTTCTGCAAAGCGGTCGCCCAGTCTGCGTTTGGTCTCTCCAATGTAGAGGAAACCGCATTGGGAGCAACGAATGCAGTAGACTAAGTTGGGGGAAATGCAAGTGAAATGCTGCTTCACTTGAAAGGAGTGTTTGGGCCCTTGGACGGTGAGGAGAGAGGAAGTGAAGGGGCAGGTGTTGCATATTTTGCGTTTGCATGGGGAGGTGCCGTAGGTGGGGGTTGAGGAGTAGGGGGTGATGGAGGAGTGGACCAGGGTGTCACGGAGGGAACGATCCCTACGGAATGCTGCCAGAGGGGGTGAAGGGAAGATGTGTTTGGTGGTGGCATCATGCAGGAGTTGGCGGAAATGGCGGAGGATGATCCTTTGAATGCGGAGGCTGGTGGGGTGATAAGTGAGGACAAGGGGGACCCTATCATGTTTATGGGAGGGAGAAGACGTGAGGGCGGATGCGAGGGAGATAGGCCGGACACGGTTGAGGGCCCTGTCAACTACCGTGGGTGGAAAACCTCGGTTAAGGAAGAAGGAGGACATGTCAGAGGAACTGTTTTTGAAGGTAGCATCATCAGAACAGATGCGACGGAGGCGAAGGAACTGAGAGAATGGGATGGAGTCTTTACAGGAAGCGGGGTGTGAGGAGCTGTAGTCGAGGTAGTTGTAATGGATATTGGTGGACAGTCTATCACCAGAAATTGAGACAGAGAGGTCAAGGAAGGGAAGGGAAGTGTCAGAGATGGACCATGTGAAAATGATGGAGGGGTGGAGATTGGAAGCAAAATTAATAAATTTTTCCAGGTCCCAACGAGAGCATGAAGCAGCACTGAAGTAATTATCGATGTACCGGAGAAAGAGTTGTGGGAGGGGGCCGGAGTAGGACTGGAACAAGGAATGTTCCACATGCCCCATAAAGAGACCGGCATAGCTGGGGCCCATGCAGGTACCCATAGCCACACCTTTTATTTGGAGGAAGTGAGAGGAGTTAAAGGAGAAATTGTTCAGTGTGAGAACAAGTTCAGCCAGACGGAGAGAGTAGTGGTGGATGGGGATTGTTCGGGCCTCTGTTCGAGGAAGAAGCTGAGAGCCCTCAGACCATCCTGGTGGGGGTTGGAGGTGTAGAGGGATTGGACGTCCATGGTGAAGAGGAGGTGGTTGGGGCCAGGGAACTGGAAATTTTTAATGTGACGTAAGGTGTCAGAGGAATCACGGATGTAGGTGGGAAGGGACTGGACAAGGGGAGAGAGAAGGGAGTCAGGATAGCGAGAAATGAGTTCCGTGGGGCAGGAACAGGCTGACACAATCTGTCTGCCGGGACAGTCCTGTTTGTGGATTTTGGGTAGGAGGTAGAAGCGAGCCGTCCAAGGTTGGGTGACTATCAGGTTGGAAGCTGTGGGAGGAAGATCTCCAGAGGAGATGAGGTCAGTGACAGTCCTGGAAACAATGGCTTGATGTTCAGTGGTGGGGTCATGGTCCAGGGAGAGGTAGGAGGAAGTATCTGCGAGTTGACGCTTAGCCTCCGCGAGGTAGAGGTCAGTGCACCAGACAACAACAGCACCGCCCTTGTCAGCGGGTTTGATGACAATGTTAGGGTTGGACCTGAGAGAACGGAGTGCAGTAAGTTCAGAGAGAGACAGGTTAGAATGGGTGAGAGGAGCAGAGAAATTGAGACGACTAATGTCACACCGACCGTTCTCAATGAAAAGATCAAGAGAAGGTAAAAATCCAGAGGGAGGGGTCCAGGTGGAGGGAGAATATTGGAGGTGGGTAAAAGGATCCGTTGAATGGGGAGAGGACTCCTGCCCAAAGAAGTGAGCACGGAGACGAAGGCGACGGAATAAGAGTTCAGCATCGTGCCGAGCCCGAAATTCATTGAGATGAGGGCGTAAGGGTATGAAACTAAGTCCTTTGCTGAGCACTGAACGTTCAGCGTCGGAGAGGGGAAGGTCGGGGGTATAGTGAATATACGGCCGGGGCTGCGATTGGAAGATGGGGTGGGGACGGAGGGACAGGCAGAGGTGGAGGGTCCTAGATGGGCGTTGGTGTCGATGAGTTGTTGGAGCTTGCGTTCCTTAGCACTTGAGAGAAAGAGAAAAAGTTTCTTGTTGAGGCGTCGGATGAGACGAAGAATAAAATGAAACTGGGGGCACGCGCAGCTTTGAAAAAGGGTGCGGCGGTGCTGCTGGAGGGAGAGGTCGAGTGTGTTCATATGGCGGCGCATGGCACTGAGTGTGGATCTCAGAATGCGACGGGAACAGCAGTCCGAGGAGCGTTGTATGTCCCGGAGATACCTGTAATCCTGGGTGGGTTCGAAATATGAGGGATGGAATTTCAGTTGAAATCCACGTGGGGTAAGCCGGAGACGGAGACAGTCACTGAGAAAGGAAATATGGCTGTGAAAGCGGGTTTTAGCAAACACCTTGTCAAACACCAGGAGAGAAATGGAAAGCAATGAAGGTGAACAAGGCAAGAGAGAGATTCGAAAATGCTGACGGAGAGTAGAACAAAACTTCTTCAAGGTAGGCATTTCTTGAAGAGAAATGGCAGTCAATTTAACACAGAGATAAAAACAAAAAACTGCGGATGCTGGAAATCCAAAACAAAAACAGAAATACCTGGAAAAACTCAGCAGGTCTGGCAGCATCGGCGGAGAAGAACAAAGTTGACGTTTCGAGTGCTCATGACCCTTCAACAGAACCAAGTAGAAATAGGAAAGGGGTGAAATATAATTGAATAAGTTATCCACTTTGGTAGAAAAAACAGAAAGGCAGACTGGGTAACCATGAGGCACTGTGGGCCAGCAGCAACAGCAGAATTTCACACAGCCAGAATCTGCAACTTCATGGCCCAAGATATCCCCTGTCTACCTACCTGATGATATCTAGCATCACCACCAAGCCAAGGGATTGACTGTGGTTCAATGAAGAGTGCAGGAGGACATGCCAGGAGCAACACCAGGCATACCTAAAAAATGAGCTGTCAACCCGGTGAACATGTGTGCCAAACAGCATAAGCAGCAAGCAATAGAGCTAAGCAATTCTACACCCAACGGATCAGATCTAACCTCTGCAGTCCTGCCATATCCAGTTGTGACTGGTGGCGGACAATTAAACAACTCATTGTGGGAGGCGGCTCCACAAATATCCCCATCCTCAATGATGGAGGAGCCCAGCATATCAGTGCAAAAGATAAGGCTGAAGCATTTGCTACAATCTTCAGCCAGAAGTGCCGTGTAGATGATCCATCTCTGCCTCCTCTGGAGGACTCCAGCATCATAGATGCCAGTCTTCAGCCTATTCGATTCCATGTGATAAAAAGAAAAGGCTGAAGGCACTGGACATTGCAAAGGCTATGAGTCCTGACAATATTCCGGCAATAGTACTGAAGGCTTGTACTCAAGAACTTGCCACACTTCTAGCCAAGCTCTTCCAGTAGAGCTACAAGACTGGCATCTACCGGGCTATGTGGAAAATTGCCCAGGTAAATCCTGTACACAAAAAGCAGGACAAATCCAACCCGACCCAGACTCCTCTGATACCGAAGCAGTCCGATACAGGGACAGTGATTAGAGGACTGAGATACAGGGACAGTTGTTGGAGGACTGAGAAATAGGGACAGTGATTGGAGGACTGAGACACAGCAGCAGTGATTGGAGGTCAGAGACAGAGGGTCAGTGATTGAACGACTGAAAGACAGTGACAGTGATTGGAGGACTGAGACACGGATGGTGATTGGAGGTCGGAGACACAGGCTCAGTGATTGGGTGACTGAGAGACAGTGACCGTGATTGGAGGACTGAGACACGGATGGTGATTGGAGGTCGGAGACACAGGCTCAGTGATTGGATGACTGAGAGACAGTGACCGTGATTGGAGAACTGAGACACTGCAGCAGTGATTGGAAGTCGGAGACACAGGCTCAGTGATTGGAGGACTGAGACACGGACAGCGTTTGGAGGATTGAGATACAGTGACAGAGATTGGAGGACTGAGACACGGTCAATGATTGGAGGAATGAGACACGGACAGTGATTGGAGGATTGAGATACAATGACAGTGATTGGAAGACTGAGACACAGGGACTGAATGATTGGAGGACTGAATCACAGGGACATTAATTGTAGGACTGAGACACGAGACAGTGACTAGAGTTGGGAGACACGGGGACCGTGATTGGAGGACTGAGGCACAAGCAGTGATTGGAGGTTGGAGTCACCGGATCAGTGATTGGATGATGGAGATACAGGGACAGTGACTGGCGAAGTGAGACACGGGACAGTGATTGGAGGTCGGAGACACAGTGGCTGAGTGATTGGAGGACAGAGACACGGCCAGTGATTGGAGGGCTGAGACATGGGGCAGTGATTGGAGGACTGTGAAACGGGGACAGTGATTGGGGGAGTGAGAGGGGGAAAGTGATTGGAGGACTGAGACAAAGGACATTGATTGGAGGCCTCAGACACATAGAGTGATTTGAGGACTGAGATATAGGGACAGTGATTGGAGGACTGAGACCCAGGGACTGAGTGATTGGAGGACTGAGACCCAGGGACTGAGTGATTGGAGGACTGAATCACAGGGACCATGATTGGAGGACAGAGACACGGGCAGTGATTGGTGGTCGGAGACACAGGGTCAGTGATGGGATGACGGAGATACAGGGGCAATGATTGGAGGGCTGAGACACAGGACAGGGACTGGAGGTTGGAAACACAGGGATAGTGATTGGAGGTCGGAGACACAGGGTCAGTGATTGGATGACGGAGATACAGTGACAGTGATTGGAGGACTGAGACACAGGTACAGTGATTGGAGGTCGGACACACAGTGGCTGAATGACTAGAGGACAGAGAGACAGGAACCGTGACCGGAGGACTGAGACACGCACAGTGAATGGGGGACTGAGATACAGGGACAGTGATTGGAGGACTGAGAAACAGGCAGTGATTGGAGGTCGGAGACACAGGGCCAGTGATTGGAGGACTGTGAAACGGGGACAGTGATTGGGGGACTGAGACACGGAAAGTGATTGGAGGACTGAGACAAAGGACAGTGATTGGAGGCCTCAGACACATAGTGATTTGAGGACTGAATCACAGGGAAAGTGATTGGAGGACTGAGACCCAGGGACAGATTGATTGGAGGACTGAGACCCAGGGACTTAGTGATTGGAGTACTGAATCACAGGGACCATGATTGGAGGACAGAGACACGAGACAGTGATTGGAAGTCGGAGACACAGGGTCAGTGATTGGACGACGGAGATACAGAGGCAATGATTGGAGGGCTGAGTCATAGGGCAGGTACTGGAGTTCGGAGACACTGGGACAGTGATTGGAGGACTGAGACACAGGGACAGTGATTGGAGGACTGAGTCATCGGACAGTGATTGGAGGTCGGAGACACAGGGACAGTGATTGGATGACGTAGATACAAGGACATTGATTGGAGGACTGAGACACAGGTACAGTGATTGGAGGTCGGAGACACAGTGGCTGAGTGAATGGAGGACAGAGACAGTGACCGTGACAGGAGGACTGAGACACGTACAGTGATTGGGGGACTGAGATAGAGGGATAGTGATTGGAGGTTGGAGACACAGGGCCAGTGATTGGAGAACTGAGAAACGGGCATTGATTGGAGGTCGGAGACACAGGGCCAGTGATTGGAGTACAGAGACCTAGGGACAGTGATTGGAGGACTGAGACACGGACAGTGATTGGAGGACTGAGACACGGACAGTGATTGGAGGACTGAGACACAGGGACTGAATGATTGGAGGACTGAATCACAGGGACAGTAATTGTAGGACTGAGACACGAGACAGTGACTAGAGTTGGGAGACACGGGGACCGTGATTGGAGGACTGAGGCACGGGCAGTGATTGGAGGTTGGAGTCACCGGATCAGTGATTGGACGATGGAGATACAGGGACAGTGACTGGCGAAGTGAGACACGGGACAGTGATTGGAGGTCGGAGACACAGTGGCTGAGTGATTGGAGGACAGAGACACGGCCAGTGATTGGAGGGCTGAGACATGGGGCAGTGATTGGAGGACTGTGAAACGGGGACAGTGATTGGGGGAGTGAGAGGGGGAAAGTGATTGGAGGACTGAGACAAAGGACAGTGATTGGAGGCCTCAGACACATAGAGTGATTTGAGGACTGAGATATAGGGACAGTGATTGGAGGACTGAGACCCAGGGACTGAGTGATTGGAGGACTGAGACCCAGGGACTGAGTGATTGGAGGACTGAATCACAGGGACCATGATTGGAGGACAGAGACACGGGCAGTGATTGGTGGTCGGAGACACAGGGTCAGTGATGGGATGACGGAGATACAGGGGCAATGATTGGAGGGCTGAGACACAGGACAGGGACTGGAGGTTGGAGACACAGGGATAGTGATTGGAGGTCGGAGACACAGGGTCAGTGATTGGATGACGGAGATACAGTGACAGTGATTGGAGGACTGAGACACAGGTACTGTGATTGGAGGTCGGACACACAGTGGCTGAATGACTAGAGGACAGAGAGACAGTGACTGTGACCGGAATACTGAGACACGCACAGTGAGTGGGGGACTGAGATACAGGGACAGTGATTGGAGGACTGAGAAACAGGCAGTGATTGGAGGTCGGAGACAAAGGGCCAGTGATTGGAGGACTGTGAAACGGGGACAGTGATTGGGGGACTGAGACACGGAAAAGTTTGGAGGACTGAGACAAAGGACAGTGATTGGAGGACTGAGACCCAGGGACTGAGTGATTGGTGGACTGAATCACAGGGAAAGTGATTGGAGGACTGAGACCCAGGGACTGAGTGATTGGAGGACTGAGACCCAGGGACTGAGTGATTGGTGGACTGAATCACAGGGAAAGTGATTGGAGGACTGAGACCCAGAGACTGAGTGATTGGAAGACTGAGACCCAGGGACTGAGTGATTGGTGGACTGAATCACAGGGAAAGTGATTGGAGGACTGAGACCCAGGGACTGAGTGATTGGAGGACTGAGACCCAGGGACTGAGTGATTGGAGGACTGAGACCCAGGGACTGAGTGATTGGAGGACTGAGACACAGGGACAGTGATTGGAGGACTGAGACACTGTCCCTGTGATTCAGTCCTCCAATCACTCAGTCCCTGGATCTCAGTCCTCCAATCACTGTCCCTGGGCCTCAGTGCTCCAATCACTGACCCTGTGTCTCTGACCTCCAATCACTGCCTGTTTCTCAGTCCTCCAATCACTGTCCCTGTATCTCAGTGCCGCAATCACTGTGCGTGTCTCAGTCCTCCGGTCACGGTCACTGTCTCTCTATCCTCTAGTCACTCAGTCACTGTGTGTCCAACCTCCAATCACTGTACCTGTGTCTCAGTCCTCCAATCACTATCCCGTGTCTCAGTCCCCCAATCACGGTCACTGTATCTCCGTCATCCAATCACTGACCCTGTGTCTCCGACCTCCAATCACTATCCCTGTGTCCCCAACCTCCAGTCTCTGTCCTGTGTCTCAGCCCTCCAATCATTGCCCCTGTATCTCCGTCGTCCCATCACTGACCCTGTGTCTCCGACCACCAATCATTGCCCGTGTCTCAGTCCTCCAATCATGGTCCCTGTGATTCAGTGCTCCAATCACTCAGTCCCTGGGCCTCAGTCCTCCAATCACTCAGTCCCTGGGTCTCAGTCCTCCAATCACTGTCCCTGTGATTCAGTCCTCCAATCACTCAGTCCCTGGGTCTCAGTCCTCCAATCACTCAGTCCCTGGGTCTCAGTCCTCCAATCACTGTCCCTATATCTCAGTCCTCAAATCACTGTATGTGTCTCAGTCCTCCAATCACTTTCCGTGTCTCAGTCCCCCAATCACTGTCCCCGTTTCGCAGTCCTCCAATCACTGCCCCATGTCTCAGCCCTCCAATCAGTGACCGTGTCTCTGTCCTCCAATCACTCAGCCACTGTGTCTCTGACCTCCAATCACTGTCCCGTGTCTCACTTCGCCAATCACTGTCCCTGTATCTCCGCTGTCCAATCACTGACCCTGTGACTCCAACCTCCAATCAGTGCCCGTGCCTCAGTCCTCCAATCACGGTCCCTGTGTCTCCCAACTCTCGTCACTGTCTCGTGTCTCAGTCCTCCAATCACTGTCCCTGTGTCTTAGTCCTCCAATCACTGCCCATAGTTCAGTCCTCCAATCACGGTCCCCGTGTCTCCCAACTCCAGTCACTGTCTCGTGTCTCAGTCCTCCAATTACTGTCCCTGTGATTCAGCCCTCCAATCATTCAGTCCCTGTGTCTTAGTCCTCCAATCACTTGCCGTGTCTCAGTGCCCCAATCACTGTCCCCGTTTCACAGTCCTCCAATCACTGCCCCATGTCTCAGCCCTCCAATCAGTGACCGTGTCTCTGTCCTCCAATCGCTCAGCCACTGTATCTCCGTCGCGCCCATCACTGACCCTGTGCCTCCGACCACCAATCATTGCCCGTGTCTCAATCCTCCAATCATGGTCCCTGTGATTCAGTGCTCCAATCACTCAGTCCCTGGGCCTCAGTCCTCCAATCACTCAGTCCCTGGGTCTCAGTCCTCCAATCACTGTCCCTGTGATTCAGTCCTCCAATCACTCAGTCCCTGGGTCTCAGTCCTCCAATCACTCAGTCCCTGGGTCTCAGTCCTCCAATCACTGTCCCTATATCTCAGTCCTCAAATCACTGTATGTGTCTCAGTCCTCCAATCACTTTCCGTGGAGGACTGAGACACAAGACAGTGATTGGAGGAATGAGACGCAGGGACTGAGTGACTGGAGGACTGAGACACAGGGACAGTGATTGGAGCACTGGGTCACGGGACAGTGATTGGAGGTCAGAGACACAGGGACATTGATTGGATGACGGAGATACAAGGACATTGATTGGAGGACTGAGACACAGGTACAGTGATTGGAGGTGGGAGACACAGTGGCTGAGTGATTGGAGGACAGAGAGACAGTGACCGTGACAGGAGGACTGAGACACGTACAGTGATTGGGGAACTGAGTTACAGGGATAGTGATTGGAGGCCGGAGACACAGGCACAATGATTGGAGGACTGAGACACAGGGACAGTGATTGGAGGACTGAGAAACGGGCAGTGATTGGAGGTCGGAGACACAGGACCAGTGATTGGAGGACTGAGACCCATGGACAGTGATTGGAGGACTGAGAAACGGGCAGTGATTGGAGGTCGGAGACACAGGACCAGTGATTGGAGGTCGGAGACACAGGGACAGTGATTGGAGGACTGAGATCCAGGGACTGAGTGTTAGGCGGACTGAATCACAGGGACAGTGATTGGAGGACTGAGACACGGACAGTGATTGGAGGACTGAGGTATAGGGACAGTGATTGGAGGACTGAGACCCAGGCACTGAGTGATTGGAGGACTGAATCACAGGGACCATAATTGGAGGACTGAGACATGGGCAGTGATTGGAGTTCGGAGACACAGGGTCAGTGATGGGACGACGGAGATACAGGGGCAATGATTGGAGGGCTGAGACACAGGACAGGGACTGGAGTTTGGTGACACAGGGATAGTGATTGCAGGTCGGAGTCACAGGGTCAGTGATTGGATGACAGAGATACATGGACAGTGATTGGGGGACTGAGACACTGGTACAGTGATTGGAGGTCGGAGACACAGTGGCTGAATGACTAGAGGACAGAGAGACAGTGATTGTGACCGGAGGACTGAGACACGTATAGTGATTGGGGGACTGAGATACAGGGACAGTGTTTGGAGGACTGAGAAACAGGCAGTGATTGGAGGTCGGAGACACAGGGCCAGTGATTGGGGAACTGAGACCCAGGGATAGTGATTGGAGGAGTGAGATCCAGGGTCTGAGTGATTGGAGGAATGAATCACAGGGACAGTGATTGGAGGACTGAATCACAGGGACCATGATTGGAGGACAGAGACACGGGCAGTGATTGGTGGTCGGAGACACAGGGTCAGTGATGGGATGACGGGGATACAGGGGTAATGATTGGAGGGCTGAGACACAGGACAGGGACTGGAGGTTGGAGACACAGGGATCGTGATTGGAGGTCGGAGACACGGTCAGTGATTGGATGACGGAGATACAGGGATAGTGATTGGAGGACTGAGACACAGGGTCAGTGATTGGATGACGGATATACAGTGACAGTGATTGGAGGACTGAGACACAGGTACAGTGATTGGAGGTCGGACACACAGTGGCTGAATGACTAGAGGACAGAGAGACAGTGACTGTGACCGGAGGACTGAGACACGCACAGTGAGTGGGGGACTAAGATACAGGGACAGTGATTGGAGGACTGAAAAGCAGGCGGTGATTGGAGGTCGGAGACACAGGGCCAGTGATTGGAGGACTGTGAAACGGGGACAGTGATTGGGGGACTGAGACACGGAAAAGTTTGGAGGACTGAGACAAAGGACAGTGATTGGTGGCCTCAGACACATAGAGTGATTTGAGGACTGAGATATAGGGACAGTGATTGGAGGACTGAGACCCAGGGACTGAGTGATTGGTGGACTGAATCACAGGGAAAGTGATTGGAGGACTGAGACCCAGGGACTGAGTGATTGGAGGACTGAGACCCAGGGACTGAGTGATTGGTGGACTGAATCACAGGGAAAGTGATTGGAGGACTGAGACCCAGAGACTGAGTGATTGGAGGACTGAGACCCAGGGACTGAGTGATTGGAGGACTGAGACACAGGGACAGTGATTGGAGGACTGAGACACAGGGACAGTGATTGGAGGACTGAGTCACGGGACAGTGATTGGAGGTCGGAGACACAGTGGCTGAGTGAATGGAGGACAGAGAGACAGTGACCGTGACAGGAGGACTGAGACACGTACAGTGATTGGGGGACTGAGATACAGGGATAGTGATTGGAGGCCGGAGACACAGGCACAATGATTGGAGGACTGAGACACAGGGACAGTGATTGGAGGACTGAGAAACGGGCAGTGATTGGAGGTCGGAGACACAGGACCAGTGATTGGAGGACTGAGACCCATGGACAGTGATTGGAGGACTGAGAAACGGGCAGTGATTGGAGGTCGGAGACACAGGACCAGTGATTGGAGGTCGGAGACACAGGGACAGTGATTGGAGGACTGAGATCCAGGGACTGAGTGTTAGGCGGACTGAATCACAGGGACAGTGATTGGAGGACTGAGACACGGACAGTGATTGGAGGACTGAGGTATAGGGACAGTGATTGGAGGACTGAGACCCAGGCACTGAGTGATTGGAGGACTGAATCACAGGGACCATAATTGGAGGACTGAGACATGGGCAGTGATTGGAGTTCGGAGACACAGGGTCAGTGATGGGACGACGGAGATACAGGGGCAATGATTGGAGGGCTGAGACACAGGACAGGGACTGGAGTTTGGTGACACAGGGATAGTGATTGCAGGTCGGAGTCACAGTGTCAGTGATTGGATGACAGAGATACATGGATACAAGTTTGAGATGATGGAAATGACGTCGGATTCATTGCACAGAATCCCTTGGGATTTCCCTGTATGTTCTAGATATTTATGACGCTGTGACTTACAATTGCAGTATGAGCAACATGTTTTAAATCTAAAAAAAACAGAGTAACCATCACACTGAACCTCCAGACAGTCTGGTGGGAAAAGATATGCAAACATGCAGAATTTATTCAACTCACCTTGCCAGAAGGTATATATATAAACCCAATGAATATGAGTGAGCATGTTGCTCCGTTCTCAGCCTTTCACAGCCCCCTGGCTGGAGGAAAGGTCTTCACTTGCTCAGAAAGTTGGCAGTCTCGCATCAGTTTTTTTTAATCAAAAATAGGACAAGTTCTAGGATGAGATCCCAACAAATATCTCTAAAGTGTTGTTCACTTGATATTTGGAAGATGAACAAATAATACATTTGATGCTAGAGGACAAATCATTCCTTTATCTAGTGTCTTGAGCAAGCTTTGAGGTAGATAGTGAACTAAATGATGACAATTTAAAGCAGAAACATGACATGGTTATTCAAGAAAAGAATGTGAGGGATACCCACAGGGGCAGCCACACTCGAGAACAAAAGGAACCAAATCTTCTGTTGAAAGGATATTAGGAGAATAAACTGTTCAATTTAGAAAACAAAAACTTTCACATTCCTCCTCGTCACACTGTTGATGTGATTTCCATTCTTGGATTGTGATAGACTGCAAAACCTGATAGCAAATTCACCTCTTGGACAGAATCTGAAATATTCTACTCTGCACTGGTTCCAGTGTAGCACGGAGGAATCCTGCACTGCTGCATCAGCTGCTTTTCAGATCAGACATTAAACAGGGGTCCTAGCTGCCTGTTTCGGTGCTGAACACGGAGAAATCCCATGGCCCTATTGGAAGAACAAAGAATTTGTCTGGTGTGCTGGACAGCATTCCTCCACCATCAAAATTACCATTCACTGTCCATTCATCTCATTGTTATTTTATAGGATCTTGCTACTGCAAAATGGCTGCACTTTTGCTTGATTAAAATGATTGGCGATGTAAGCATCTTTAATACACAAGGTTTTCATCCAAATCACATCATAGAGCTTTTCAGGTGAGAAGCTAAAAAATTTAAATGAAAATAAATGTAGATTTCCACCGCATCCCCAAACACTCAACCCCACATTCACTCTTATCACATCACCGACAGGTACTGCCCCAGACAGTTCACCCAGTCCCATCACCGACAGGTACTGCCCCAGACAGTTCACCCAGTCCATCACCGACAGGTACTGCCCCAGACAGTTCACCCTGTCCCATCACCGACAGGTACTGCCCCAGACAGTTCACCCAGTCCCATCACCGACAGGTACTGACTCGGAGAGTTCATTCTGTCCCGTCACCGACAGGTACTGCCCCAGACAGTTCACCCTGTCCCATCACCGACAGGTACTGCCCCAGACAGTTCACCCTGTCCCATCACCGACAGGTACTGCCCCAGACAGTTCACCCAGTCCTATCACCGACAGGTACTGCCCCAGACAGTTCACCCAGTCCCATCACCGACAGGTACTGCCCCAGACAGTTCACCCAGTCCCATCAGCGACAGGTACTGCCACAGACAGTTCACCCTGTCCCATCACCGACAGATACTGCCCCAGGCAGTTCACCCTGTCCCATCACCGACAGGTACTGCCCCAGACAGTTCACCCAGTCCCATCACCGACAGGTACTGACTCGGAGAGTTCATTCTGTCCCGTCACCGACAGGTACTACCCCAGGCAGTTCACCCTTTCCCATCACCGACAGGTACTGACTCGGAGAGTTCATTCTGTCCCATCACCGACAGGTACTGACTCGGAGAGTTCATTCTGTCCCGTCACCGACAGGTACTGCCCCAGACAGTTCACCCTGTCCCATCACCGACAGGTACTGCCCCAGACAGTTCACCCAGTCCCATCACCGACAGGTACTGACTCGGAGAGTTCATTCTGTCCCGTCACCGACAGGTACTACCCCAGGCAGTTCACCCTTTCCCATCACCGACAGGTACTGACTCGGAGAGTTCATTCTGTCCCATCACCGACAGGTACTGACTCGGAGAGTTCATTCTGTCCCGTCACCGACAGGTACTGCCCCAGACAGTTCACCCTGTCCCATCACCGACAGGTACTGCCCCAGACAGTTCACCCAGTCCCATCACCGACAGGTACTGCCCCAGACAGTTCACCCAGTCCCATCACCGACAGGTACTGCCACAGACAGTTCACCCTGTCCCATCACCGACAGGTACTGCCCCAGACAGTTCACCCAGTCCCATCACCGACAGGTACTGCCCCAGACAGTTCACCCAGTCCCATCACCGACAGGTACTGCCACAGACAGTTCACCCTGTCCCATCACCGACAGATACTGCCCCAGACAGTTCACCCTGTCCCATCACCGACAGGTACTGCCCCAGACAGTTCACCCAGTCCCATCACCGACAGATACTGACTCGGAGAGTTCATTCTGTCCCATCACCGACAGATACCAACCCATTGCAAGTGGCTGAAAAGTTTGGCCACTGACTGTATTTTGGGTGGACGAAATAGCAGTTCAGGTAATTTAGATCAACTCCAAGCATCCCAGGGTCACAGTTTTATCATTTTCAATTGAGACATTTCACAATGATTTTGCGAAATCAGACCCGCATAAACAATATTTAAGTCACTGCTCTGTGCTGCTGTTTTTGCAAATGGATATATACAGGATCTCTGTGGAATAGGTGGGACTCAATCAAATTAATGACATTGGAACATTTTAAAAATACATAATCTGCCTAAAGAGTAAACTCTGCACAGTAGTACCACAGGAAAGTGTAATGGTGAGTGAATAGGTGAAATTTTCAAAATATTTCCACTTAATCTTTTGCAGCAAGTACAATTATAGATGATCACATTCCAAACTAATGGTGGGTCTGAAGAGAACATTTTTTAGCGACTGATCACTTGGCCAACGTGCTGAGGTTAAAGGTTGCTCACAGCGATCAGGGTCACTGAAAACAATGAATGAATGTTGTATTTGTCATCTGGTGTTGGTACTGGAGGAAGTTGTGAGTTCAGCAGCAGCAGCGTCAGTTAAGGAGGCAGCAGCACTGCCTCCGGGGGTGGGAGGGAGAGGTTTGAAAAACCATTGAATTAAGTTGTTATCCGTGATGGTTAGAATGTGAAACACGCCATTGTTAGAAACTGACCGAGGATTGGTTAGAATGTGGTTCATTCTGGTCATTTATCTCATTCCTATTATGGGTATTTGCTGTGCACAAACTGGTTGCCAGATTCCCCTACGGTACAACAATGACTGCACTACAAAAGAACTTCATTGGCTGTGGAATGTCCAGAGGTTGTGAAAGGTGCTATACAATGTGTCACTGGAAATAGTGCGCTTTACTATCAATCCCCGCTGTTCCCCAAGCCGCAACAAATGTGAAAAGTTTGGATACCAGAATGCCCCAATTTTACCTAACTTTAATTTCGGTTAACAGAATATGAGCAACAGGATTGTAAACTTAATAAGTAAATAACTGTTTATTGAACAAACTGTTGTTAGCCAGTGGCAAAAGAAAGAATTATGAACTGCTAATTTCTAACTTTATAACAAACTCTACCCCCTTCTTAAATCCTTATACACACACATACAAGACACATATGACATACAGAAACATGGATTTTAAGGGTGGGATAAAATAGTTCAATAGCACCAGTCCCAGAGTACAGGACTTGATGGGTTGATTTTGATCGATGTCTTCCAAATTCCTTTCAGTTCTTGTTGATGACACAAAGTGGTCTTCCAGCACTTTCAGTCTTTAGTTCACTGGTTGAGCACTTGCCTTTCAATGTCTCTAACAGTGATTTTCCCCTTTGTCTCTTGACAGGGATTTTCAGAGAGAGAGAGCAGGTTATAGAGATATGAGGGGAAAAAAAAACAGCCAGCTGTTATTGTGGAATTACAGGAGAAAGAGGTTTTAGGTCTTGTTCCTTTATATTCAGCTGCTCTGCTCTTTACTCAAACCCTGGTCACCTGGTCAGAAGCCAATTAAAATGCTGTTGTCAGGCAGCTCTCTTGGTCCAAGACTCTTTTCTGGCACCATCCTGTCTTTCATGGCACACTCTGTTCCAGGACTGCAACATTGTATATATCTCTCATCCTGTTCCAGTGGACACGTCTTTCAACCTGCAGCCATTGTAGTTTTAAATCCACAGTCTAACAGAAAATAAAAAGATATGTTCCTTACAAATGTAAGTTCCATCTTTCTTGCTAGAACACTATACATTCTTCCGCATGTCTGTTTAGTCTCAAGTTATCTCTAAAACAATCAAGTTTATTCTGCTGTAGTAGAAACAGAAAATAATCAGCATGTCCGGCAGCATCTCTGGAGAAAGAAACAGAGTTAACATTTCAGGTTGGTGATGTTTCATCAGAACCAGCAGGGGTGGGGGGCAGCAGTAAAAGCAAGTCACTTTTTCTCGGCTGGCTTTCAGTGCAGTGCCGGGCAAGAGCTTCAGTGTGGGTAGGGCTGGGGGTTGTGGGGAAAGCAGGGAACAAGGCAGCTTAGACTGAAGGAAGTACTCAAAGCACATGCTGGGTGGAGGGTGCTGGGTAGTGGGGGGTGGAGGGAGAGGGAAGCGGCCATACATTTGGAAAAGCTTGTCAAAAGTGAGCATTCTTCCGCAGCTGAGACCATTTAGCAGCAGCTCCATTGACATGCTTGGAACCGGGCCTTTGAAGCTTTTCTGCCCACTCAAACAACACAAAAGCATGAATGTGCCACCAAATGCTCCAGAACTTTTCACCCCTCAGATGCAGACTGCAAATTAATGCATATTTTAGGGAGCAGCAGAACAACTGGGCAAGTTGTAGAAACCCCTTGCGAAAGCTGGCCATGGCGCAGTCACTGGTGGAGGCGCTCAGAGCCCCTTGCAATGTCCTTGTTCAGGTTTGGACCAGTATTCCACATGGTTCAAGATAACAGTGCAGCCTTGCAGTGTGGGTTAGGATAATGCCTGCGCCTGAGCTGATAGCACAGCATGCAGTCAAGTTGAGTGGGGCGGAGGTGGATGGGGTTTCAGGCAGCCATGAAACACACTGCACACTGTCCATCCAAGTGGTGGCCAGCACTTTCTGGCATGCATGAAGGAGCCTTGCGATATAACCAAGAGAGGTCCTTAGGACACATATGCCAACCCACGCGTCTCTCTCTCTTTGATCCTGCAGGAGAAGAACATTAGGAACGTGGAGCCTAGTGATCTGGCAGTATGCCTCATGGCTTACAGAGAGAAGTGGAGAAGGAGAAGAGTGTGATGGAGGAGCACCACCCTCAAGATGAAGGGGTAGCAGGGCCTCCTGTGCACGCAGCTGAAGATCCACAGCAAGTCGTCGCTTATAGATGCCTCGCTAGACTCAGGGTCTATATACAGCACTTGTCATTCCTGCAGATGACTAAGAACCAGTGTTGCCAAGACTACGCATGCCTAGGGAACTGTTCAGTCATATATGCCACCTGCTGCAGGATTTGGCACCACAGGGATGTTATGACACAGCAGTTGGTAAAGGCTGAGTTATTTAAAATCCTAGAGGGAAACTTTAAACAACTGTCATAACCTATATTTTCAATTGTTTGAGATGCAGCTCTGAATTCAGGAATAAAACTCACCAAGCCTGAAGAGGCACACGTACACGCGAAAGAGCGCAGCAATCTCGCTGAGGCACGGAGCTTAAGTTCATATTGAAAGTTTGAAATAAATAAAGAATAAAATTATTTAGACACGTCCCCTCATGTAACAGTATCACATGAGCTGGGACATGTTTATGAATTGTGAAAAAAAATATTTATTTATTTAATAAAACCTTCAGGAAACCTCATCCCAACCATGGATGAGGGCTTCCTGAAAAATGTGAAGGCTGCTTGGGCTCTTTGCCTGCCTGCCAACCTTAAGGTTGGACAGGCAGCTTCGAGAATTACTTTAATTGGTTTAATAATGGCCTTAATAGGCCTTTGACAGTTCGGCAGACGCGCAGCCGCCTCTGGCGTGCGCCCGCTGAGTGAAAGATCTGAATGACGCTCGGTGACGTTGGGACACATGCCTGACATCACCGTGCGTCATTTTACGCATCAGCATGTCCGGCCTGCCCCCGCACGCCAACTTAAAAATGCTGGCCATAACCTCATCTCCTTTATACAAGTTTCTCCATTTTTAATGTAAATTCCATTGTCCCAATATGTCTTTGCAACTTTACTTTTTCCATAAAATAAATCTTTCATAGTACCCAAATTATCAGTAATCTTTGGGAAAAATAAACACACTGTTTGACTTAACTTCTTATGGTTAGGTGTAACATCCTACCATCGCTTTGAAATTCAAACTACTCTGGTTTATCTAAAAATGCAAATGTTCCTCACACCTCACATCCTAAAACTTCAGGCATATTTACATATTTAGCATTTCAAACTCAGCTTCTCTTTTGATAACTCAAAAGCTCCCAACTAGCTGTCTGCAATTGTTAAATTCCCCCCCACCACCACCACCACCACCCCCACACACACACATACACACAGAGAAACTAATCCAAACCCCATGATTAACCTACCTTTACAATAAATCACAATAATATTATGAAAATTATTATATTTTCATGACACAGTATTCCCTCCCCACACCTGAAAGGGTAAGCAGTGTTACCAAATCGAAGATATCAGGATTAATTTAACAGTTTTAGGGATTTTCCCCTACAATAGAATGCTGGAAACACGGGTTCAGTGAATGTGGTTTGAAATGTGTGTAAATGTATCAGTGAGTCAGTGACCTGGTAAAATGACACAGTCCCAGCCTCATAGTCCAGCTGGACTCGCATTCTGCTGATAGAAGGGTTCAGTGGTAGGTTAGTAAACTGGGAATTGTGCCGGGCTTTGGAAGAAGAACCATTGAAACATACACACCAAGATTTGTCATTATTCCCAAGAATAGACTTTTCTCCCTCCCTCTCTATGCTTCCACACACAATCCCCATTCCCCAGCTGCTCCCATCTGTCTCCACATCCCAGAAATGGGATCCTGAGGAGAAGCTCTGAGAGCAGAGAGCTTGGGGATATCTTTTAAACCTCTCTAAGTGAGACGGGTAGGGCTGTTTGTATCCAGTCCATGTTACTGATTGTAGATCATCAGACAGAGCCAAGTTGCAGTTTGCTGTCTTTGGATCCAGGCTCAATGACCTTCTCCCTAGAGAGGAGAGAAGAGATTGGTCAGACAGGGTTATTCCACTCAGATCAATGACTGACAGCTGCAGTGCAGTACCACACAAGCCCCTGACGCTGTGCACACATTCTCTGAGACACAATGGAGAGGATTCACCAGCACACAACACATTCCACAGCTTCACATTTACAGCTCCACAATCTCAACGCTGGCTGTACTGGGAATACACAGCTCATAGGAGTGTGTCCTGGGGTCTCTCCCTCCCATTACTGTCCCATCCTGAGTACAGCTCAATTCAGGCAACCATCAATTTACAACAACCATAACAACTTGTATTTATTTACACAGGATCTTTAACATAGTAAAGTGTCCCAAGGCATTTTGCAACAGCAGTATAAAACAAAATTTGACGCTGAGCATATAGGGAGATAATAGGGCACATAACAAAATCTAAGTCAATAATGAAGATTTTAAAGAGCGCTTTAAATGGGGAAAGAGAGGCTGAGTAGTTTACAGGGGTAATTCCTGAGCTTAGGTCCTTGGCAGTTGATGACATGGCTACCAATGATGGAGTAATTAAAACTGGGGATGTACAAGTGGCCAGAATTAGATGAGTACAGATATCTTGGAGGTTTGTGGGATTGGAGGAGATTACAGAGATAGGGAGAGACAAGGCCATGTAAGGATGACCATTTTAAAATGAAGTAATTTAACTAGGAGCCAATGTAGGTCAGTGAGCAGATGGGGTGATAGGTGAATGGGACTTAATGCAAGTTTCATAAACAAAAGGACAAAGGGGTGTTGACGGCAGGGATATTTTGTCCTTTTGTCCTTTTGTTTATGACATCTTTGGCAATCTCTCCTTTGCCTCCACTTATCACTGGCCCTCTATCCAACTCCACCTGTCCCAGCCCCCTTAAACAGCTTATATTTCACCACATTTCTATTCATCTTTAGTTCTGATAAAGAGTCAAACAGATTTGAAACGTTAACTCTGTCTTCCTCTCCACAGATGCTGTCAGACCTGATGAGTTTTTCCAGCAATTTTTGTTTTTGTTTCAGATTTCCAGCATCCACAGTATTTTGCTTTTACCAGAAGTAATGAGGTGGGAAGACAAAAATTAGAAGTGATTCTTTGGCTATGACCAGATCACTAAGAATGGAACTAGGTTAGGTCAGTCCTATCCAGCTGAATGACAATAGAAACGTATTGGATGAAGTTGGTGCAATTAACCATGTCAAAAGCTGTAGATAGGTCGACGAGGATGATGAAGAAAACTACTTTTGTCACAGTCGCAGAGAATGTCATTTGTGACTTTAATAAGAACAATTTTAGTACTGTGGTGGTGGAGGAAATCTGATTGGAGGAAGTCAAACATGGAATTTTAGGAAAAATAGGCAAGGATTTGGGAGGTGACAACATGTCCAAGAAATTTGGAGAGGAAAGAGAGGTTAGAGATTTGGCAGTAGTTTGAAGAAAAATTGTTGTAGACTCCTCGTTGTTTAAGTACGTCCAAGCTGTAAATGACTTCATTATCTTCCTTTATTTTAGTTTACTCTTTAAACATACTGTCAACCCTGTGGAGGGATGTTGTCCTTTTAAGAGACACACTGATTGACAGTGTGTAACCCTGTCCCTACCTGACCCATGTTGGGTGATGCTCTGGCCCATCACAGTGGGGAATGTTTAAAACAGGTGTCACCGGGGACTGAGGATTAATCTCCGGCTCCTGATCCACACACACAGGGAGCTGATATAAAAGTTCAGAGATATTCCCAGCTGTCTGAACACAACTAACCCGGCCTGCTCTCAGTCCCTTATATTGGAGAAAAGCTGCATGTTCTTACTGATGATTTCCAATATGTCTGAGTGGTACTTTTCACATCCATTCAGACTCTTCTGGATAAGTTGAGATACATTGGACAGGTTCAGGGTGAGCGCTGGAACATCTGGCTCTGTGACTCTCTGAGTATCAGTTGCTCTGTAATGAAAGAGGAGAGAATGTTGAAAGAATGATCAGTGGGGACATTTCAGATCAGAAACCTAAAAGGGAATGAGGTGATCAGTGTAACAACCTGCACCCCTTTTAATGCTCGTACAGACACCCTGCAGCAACCCACCCTGAAGATGGCACAATCCCGGGATTTACCATCTCCCTGCATTCACACTGATCTCCACATGTGCAGTGGGATCCTGGTTTGCTGCCATTTCAGCTCAGTTTGTGATTTTCAAATCTGTCTGTACTGGAGCCTCATCTTTCCATTATTAATATTATCCCAAGGTTCTCCAGTATGTATCTCCTGCTCTCATACTGAATGGCGGAACAGGCTTGATGGGTTGAATGACCTACTCCTGTTCCATCCATTTAAATTTTAACAAACACAAATCAGGCCATCAACAAGGCAGTTGCAGTCTCATTAACATTTGAAAGTTACAGCCTTATAATATAATCGAGGCGATGACTGAAACGTGAGTGTGGGTCAATGCTCTGTTGTCTGCCTGGCAAAAATCAGAGGCTGGAGGGGCTGACTGGCCAAGGTCAGTGCTAAAGATCTGCTCCTTTCAGCACTCCTTGTGAGCCAGGAGGAGCAGGAGACATCCAAGCCCCACAAGGAAGTCTTCAGCACCCCCCTGCCCTGATCTTTCAGCCTTTGTTCCCCAGCTCCCCCGCCAATGAGGTCTCAGAGCTCCTTCCTTCCCTCTCTGAGTAACAGGGACGCCCCCACAGCTCCCTGACTGCATCCTGCTGCCACTTGTTTTGCGCCTCTCTGCTGACCAGGCCATCAATCACTGGCTGTCCAGTGGGAGTCTGAAGAAGATTATTTAAATGAGGCACAGCTGTTAAAATGACCGAGAGGAACTTACCTGCAAAGGAGCTGCTTCGAGTTCTGTGAATAAAAAGAGGAGATCAAATCAGACAAATGGAACCAAACAGTGAATTTGGGACTGAGAGGAAAGAGTTCAGTCTGTAACAGTAGGTGGGCCAGTCACAGGAATGAGGAATAATCTCACATTTCACTGCACTCCATCCTGGGGCATCACCTACACCCTGAGGGCAGGGCTGAGGGGGCAGCACCAACACTCCGAGGGCAGGGCTGAGGGGGCAGCTCCAACACTCCGAGGGCAGGGCTGATGGGGCAGCACCAACACCCCGAGGGCAGGACTGGGGGCAGCACCAACACTCCGAGGGCAGGGCTGAGGGGGCAGCTCCAATGTTGGGCCCCGCCAACAATCTTCAAACAATTCAGCCTCACAGAAACACCCCAGGGCCCTGTTTATATTGAAGATATACCTGAATAAAGGAGAGAGGTTCCCTCTGTACCAGAGTCTGGGTTTCTCCATCTATTAATGTAATCTGTTCCATCCTCTTGTTTAATGCTTCGGAATAGCTTCTAATCTGTTTCAGAGCCCGGAGCCCCTCCTCATCGATCAGTTTCAATGTGGATTCTTCATCTTCTTCCAGTTTTCTCCTCCATTCAGAGAAGCTCTTCGATAACTTTCCTTTCAGCTCATTGATTCGTGTCTGAAACCCAAACCAACTCTCATTACAAACGGCCCTTCCACACAGCTGTTACCCTGAGCACACGGCACTTACCTGGGATGGGACAGTTTGTTTAAATCACCAACCGTTAAAGATAGACAAACAGTGGGGGGTGTCTACTGGGAGAGAAAACAGAATTTAACCAGTGTTACCTGGAGTTTAAAAGAAAGAGCACTGTATTTAGACTGGGTATGGCCACCTGGTCCATCCACACCTGGAGTGTTGGCTCCAGCTTTGGTGCCCAAACCTGGTGAAGGAGATTGAGATTCTGGAGAGGACGGTGACCAGAATGACACAGAGTCTGATGGAGTTTAGTTCTGAGGAACAGCTCCAAGAGTTTGGGTGATTAGAGAAAGGCAAGCTGAGAGGGACATGATGGAGGTTTTTAAAATGATGGAGGGATTATTGGACTCACTTGTTGGGTGAGGTACTTGAGATGGATCAGGATGGTAGGGCTAGAGGGTCTGTGTATAAAATCCATGAACACAGAGTTAGGTTGTACACCAGAGTCCTCAATGTCTGGAACAGACTCCCTGAACATGTGGTGGGTATGGAGTCACTACCATCCTTTAAAAGGGAGCTGGAGAGGAATTTCCCCCAGTTTGTCCTGAATTGGCTGCAGGTTCCAGAGTAAATTCAGTCCAACATTTCACTACCTTTATTTCAGCTTCTGATCTCTCCAAGTCTCGCTGTTTGCTGAAACAATTCTGCTGGTCATCCCGAAGCTTCTTGAATTCTCTCTCTAATTCTTCCTGTAAAGGCATTTAGGAAGTGTTTAAAAGGGATTCAAATTGGAATGTAAAAGTGGAAATAATTCCGTTGCAGGAGTGACCCCACTGCTTTGGATAGAAAGTTATTTGTGGGGAATCTCAGTGTCTGGTCCAGAGCAGAAATATTCCCTCTGTGGCTCTCAGTTAGAGACTCTCCCTGCCCTGTATACACCGAGTAACCACGCATACACCGGCTTCTTTTCACAGTCACACACCGTGTGCTGCATTTTCACACAAAATCAGTTCCTCCATTTCCAGAAATCAGCCGAGGGGAAAGGGAGTCAGACTCAGACACACCAACATTTCTCAAACAGCAATTCCCTCTTGCTGTGAGGAACAGTTTTTCCACTAGGCCCCTATGTCTTCCTCTCCCCATGTGTGTCCCTCACTCTCCCCAGTAGTGTCCAGGCCCTGCTGCTCAGAGGGCAGATTCCCACAGTGTTACACAAAGCTACAACATGCAATGGAGTGCCAGTTCGCACAGGTGCCCACACAGGAAATTACTGAGCTCTAAAGTGCGCACCCAAGGAGGGGCTGAGTGTGAGTGAGGGGCAGTCACTCTGGGTCACTCTCATACCCCTCCCAGTGCCCACCCTGTTCTCTTAGATAGACTGTAAAAGAAAGGGGAAGGAGCAAATCTGACTGACAGAAAAAAAAAGCCATAAACCCAGACCCAGGGCAGCAAGAAAACACTGAGCTAAATCAGCACTGTCTGCAATCAGTTCCAATTAACGTTGGTCATTAACAGGAAAACTCTCCCTCACTGTATTTAATATCAGGAATTGTGTCACTCACCTTAATGGCAGCTTGTGCCTGATCCAGGCTCAGCAATGTGTGGGATTTGTGTTTCCCTATTATTGCACAGGAAACACACACACACTCTTCATCATCTTTACAGTAGAACTCTAGGAGTTTCTTATGGTCAAGGCATTGCCTATGTCTAAGGTCAGCCACAGGCTCGATTAGGGCATGGTCTTTGTAGACCTCTTTCACAAGATGTGATTTTAAATGAAGGGAGCAAAAAGATGTTTCACATTTCAGACATGTCTTCACAGCTGTGGTTGGATTCTCAACACAGTATTCACACAAGACACAGGCTGAATCACTAGGAAGTTGTAACTGGCTGCATTCTTCCAGTGTGAAGTTTCTCTCCAGACTGGGCCTGTGGTTGAATTTCTGATGACACTGAGGACACTCAAACCCTCTTGGATCTGCTGACTGGGCCCCAACTCCTTCAATACATTTCAAACAGTAACTATGCTGACAGGGTAATGTCACAGGATCCTGGTACACCCGGAGACACACAGCACAGGCTAATTCATCTTTTAAGGCTCTGGGATCCATTATTACAGCATCTGAGAGACTGGAACCAGAGCAGGAAGTGAAATCCTTATAAACACTTGGTGCAGGGAATGAGAATGTTAGTTTCACTTTCATGATTCACTCTGGCTGAAGATTAACCCTTTACAGGCCAGGAGTAGCAGTTCAGAACCAAAATCAGAAAAACAAGATTGCAATTTTACAATATGAAGCCAGAATACAGCAAACTGGCCTGAGTAAACACAAATCCAAAACTAATCAGTTCAGAGACCCAAAATAGTTTAACGAAGATATTAAAACTGATACAAAGAGGAAAATTAAACTTTACAAACCTGGCAGAGAGGAAGGGGATGGGGAATAGAAAAATATACAGAAATAGTTAAAATGTTTATCAAAGGGGCAAAGAGAGATGATAAAGACAAAACAGCAAAGGCTACAAACCTCAGAAAACACAGTGAAGAGCTATTCCATCCTCATGATGTTCCATCACAGGCATGGTCAGAAATAGCTGCCGACTTGTTTACTGTCAAAGGTGATGACTTCTTACTTGTTACCAACTACTTCTCCAAATTTCTTATCATTCGCTAGCTGACTGATCCATCAAGCACACTGGTAGCAAATATGATGAGCGCAATTTTCAGTCCTTTTGGTTCCCCAGAGGAGATAGTGTAAGACAATGGTCCACAGTACATTACTAAACCCATCCAACTCATGTGTGCAAAGTGGGCTGTACACCACGTTACACTATCCACACACTATCCAAGGTCAAATGGGTTAGCAGAAAGGATGGTGTGGATGGTAAAGTCACTAATTTTGACATGTAAGGAGACCAGTCAAGGTATTCAAGTAGCAATGTTGCACCTACAAGCTATACCACTAGATACGGGATTACCATCCCCAGCAGAGATTATGTTCAGAAGGCAAGTCTGGACAACTCTTCCAAGTCATCATCCGATCAGATTGTTGTTAGTCCAAGAAAAATTATTAGAAAGACATGAAAATCACACATGACAAACATATGGGTGTGGAGTTGTCTTCTCTGCATGTATGGCAGAAAGATAGAGTGATCCACCCACAAGAGAGGACATGGTTCACTGCAGAAGTGTCAAAAATCCGTAATGTGCCACAGTCATATGTGGTGACCGTCCTAAATGGAGCTATGTTGAGAAGGAATAAATGTCAGTTAGGAGAGTTATCCAACAACATCATATCTAACTCTCCTGTAGCATCAAGAATTATTGCACATACAAGTTCTCAGAGTGGAGTTAAAGGAGATGACACATACTACGCTCAAGTGCAAGATAATTGTCAGTCTATACCTACAGGTCAAGAGAAAATAGTCGAAAATTCCTGATCTTAGCAAAGTTTCACTGTTACCAGATCTGGTCAAGTCAGCAGACAACCTGTATGTTTCAGAGACACTTGAATAATTAATGTAAGAGTCAACAAATGGTCAGTAACATTCGCACCACACAAGTGCCAGGAAATGACCATCTCCAACAAGAGAGAATCCAACCATTTCCCCTTGACATTTAATGGCATTACCATTGCTGAATCCCCCACTATCAACATCCTGGGGGTTACCATTGACCAGAAACTGAACTGGTCTAGCCATATAAATACTGTGGCTACAAGAGCAGGTCAGAGGCTAGGAATTCTGTGGTAAGTAACTCACTTCCTGACTGCCGAAAGCCTGTCCACCATCTACAACACACAAGACAGGAGTGTGATGGAATACTCTCCACTTGCCTGGATGAGTGCAGCTCCAACAACATTCAAAAAGCTTGATACCGTCCAGGACAAAGCAGCCTGCTTGATTGGCACCCCTTCCACAAACATTCACTCCCTCCACCACCGATGCACAGTAGCAGCAGTGTGTACCATCTACAAGAAGCATTGCAGCAACTCACCAAGGCTCCTTTGACAGCACCTTCCAAACCCACAATCTCTACCACCTAGAAGAACAAGGGCAGCAGATACATGAGAACACCATCACCTGCAAGTTCCCCTCCAAGCCACACATCATCCTGCTTTGGAAATATATCGCTGTTCCTTCACTGTCACTGGGTCAAAATCCTGGAACTCCCTCCCTATCAGCACTGTGGGTGTACCAACACCACATGGGACTGTAGCGGTTCAAGAAGGCAGCTCACCACCACCTACTAAAAGACAATTATGGATGGGCAATAAAAATGCTGGCCTAGCCAGCAATGCCCACGTCATGTGAAAGAATAAAAAGTAAAAACAAATAGTGTTCACAATTATCCTATTCTATTATGTATATAGCTTATAACTTTTGTAATTTTTTTTTCTTTTAAGGAAAGAGAGATCTTTTGTATTGCTTTGTAGTGCACACAGTTTAACATACTGATTTAAGTATTGCTGAATATGTAAATAGTTTGGTATACATTATCAAAGGAAGTGCTGCAGATTAACATGTGATATAGTCATTGTATCAGTATTGATCAGCAGAGAATGTGAATAAATGTGGATTTTATGCATGGCAGAGGAGGCTGGTGCCAAGTGTTCAGACCACCCTGACAGCTTTGTCACTGGGCTCAGGGCATGTGTCTGCTATAGGGTTGGCCATCCTATGCACATTGGAGGCTCCCCGGAAGGTTCCCCCTCTTGCTGCATTTCCCTTCTCCCTGGGCCCCAGCCCTATTGCTCCCAGTCTCCTATCCCCCTTGCCTTGGCCTGCAAGACTGGCCCAGGTGAGACCCTGGACTAACCTTAAAGTCTGAATCCATGCACCTTTCTCAAGGTTGCTTGCAGTCCCAGAAGTGACCACTGCTCCCAGTGGTGCTGCTGGGACAAGACAACTGGCAACCATTTGATTGGCCAGATGGCTGTTAAATGGCTTCAGGGCGAGCTGGCGAAGCGCAGGTGGACTTGTCACTGACGTGTACGCCCAGGCCAGGGATCCTCTGTAAAATTCAGCCCTCTGCCCCAAAACTTAAGTTCCCCAACCAGCAGAAATAGTACACAACAAAAACAAAAATACCTGGAAAAACTCAGCAGGTCTGACAGCATCTGCGGAGAGGAATACAGTTAACGTTTCGAGTCCGTATGACTCTTCAACGGAAATAGTTTCTGTCTTTCTACTCTATTAGTGCTCTTAATATCTTGAAAGCCTCTGTCAATCATCCCATAACCTTCTAAATGCCAGTGTTTGCAATCTAGCTTGTGTACCCTCTTCTTGTACTTTAATGCTTGGAGTCCAGGTATCATTCTGCTAAATCTACACTGCGCTCTCTTCAAGGCCAATATATTCTTCCTAAGATGTGGTACCCGTAACTTCACACAATACTCCATGTGTGATCTAATCAGACCTTTGCATAGCTGAAGCATGACTACTACCACCTTTATTCTAGTCCTCTGGATATAAAGGCCAGCATTATATTAGCCTTTTGTTTATTTTCCGTCCATGACATTTTAATGCTCTGTACACATGGGGCCCAAAGTGTCTCTGGACCTCCACTGTTCACCATTTAAAAAGTAACTAGGTCCAAAGTGAATGGTTTCACACATGCCTATATTGAAATCCATGTGCCACAGTTTTGCCCATTTACTTAATTTATTAGTATCTTTGTAATCTTATGCTTCCATCCACACTGCTTATAATGCTGTCTTTCTTTGTGTATTCAGCAAATTTGGGTATGTTGCTCTCTGTCCTATCATCTAAGTCAAAAGTAAATACAGTGAATGCTTAAAACTGCAACACAGAACCCTGTGGGATTCCACGAGTCACATCTGCCAATTTGAGTGCTTGTGCATTATCTCCTGTCACTCAGCCAATTTCCAAACCAGTAATTTACCTTCAACTCCTTGAGTTTCAACTTTAGCTAACAGTCTCTTATGAGAGACTTTACCACGTCTTTTAGAAGTCTATATATTATCATTTACAAAACTTCCCCTGTTCACGATTTTAGAGGTGGCATGGTGATATTGTCACTGGACTAGTATTCTAGGGTAACAAAAACAGAATTACCTGGAAAAACTCAGCAGGTCTGGCAGCATCGGTGGAGAAGAAATCAGTTAACGTTTCGAGTCTTCACGACCCTTCGGCAGAACTGAAGTATTCTAGGGTAATGCTCTGGGGACCCAGGTTCAAATCCCACCATGGCAGATGGTGAAATTTGAATTCAATAAAATATCTGGAATTAAAAGACTGATGATGACCACAAAACCATTGCCAATTGTCATAAAACCCATCTGGTTCATTAATGCCCTTTAGGGAAGGAAATCTGCTGTCCTTACCTGGTCTGGCCTACATGTGACTCCAGGCCCACAGCAATGTGGTTGACTCTTAGAAAACGTTGCCCTCTGAACAAGGGTAATTAGGGATGGTCAATAAATGCTGGCCTAGCCAGCTATGCCCACACCCCATGAATGAATAATAAAAAAACCCTCTTCAAAAGGTTCAATTAGATTTGTCAGGCATGTTGTTTCCTTTAAAAATCCATGCTGCTCTCTCTGATCAACTGTAGCTTTTCAAAGTGTTTAGTCACTGCATCCTTCATAGATTGCTAGTAATTTGCTGACAATAGATGTTAGAATAACTGGCCTGTGATTTCCTGGCTTCCCTCTTTCAACTCATAATTTTCCAAACTATAGGAACAGTTCCTGAATTGAGAGAACTTTGGAAGAGTTTATTTAGGGGATCTGCAATGTTCTTACCCATTTCCTTTAAATCCTTGGGATGGAAACCATCTGCTCCTGATTTGCCAGTCTTTCATGCCATTATTTTCTTCAATACCATTATTTTTCTTGCAATAATTTTGGGAGACCCCATCCCTCATTCAATAATAGTTTTCTTGGGATGTCTGTCCGGTATGCAGGCCTCTTATTCTACTGTTAAGTACTGGGGAAAGAAATTATTTAACATGTTCATCATTTCTTAATTTTCATGTATAATATCAGTATTGTCAGTTTTTTAACAGGCTCACAATGCTCTTTAACCACCCTTTGCCTTATCTCTGCATTAATATTTTCTGCCACTTTATAGTTGCTACCAGGGAGTCTGTACATAACTCCTGCTATAGCCTTAAATACTTTTCTATTTCATAATTCCATCCATAAAGTCTTCTTGCCTGCTTACCTCTTATTATATTGTTTCTTATCATAAAGGTAATTTCATCCTTAATCACTAAGAATACACTTTCCCTCTCTTTCCCGTGGACCTTATAACCTCCAACCATCTGAAAAGAAATCTTTGCATGAACTGCACAAGCCAGGTCAGTTGGTAATTTATGCTCTGGTTGATTAGCTAAAATTCTACACAGAATTTCATCAGTCATAGCATGATTCCTTTCACAAAGGCCATGCTAAAAGGGCTCTCGGCTACTGTATTCATGACAATGATATTCATTTTCTCACACAAATCTCTGAACTCTCCATGAATCAACTTCACTTGGATTATCAGTTAGGTGCCCCAAGTCCAGATGCTATACATTTTGCTATTTTTTTTAATAATAACTTCCTTGTCCTTAATATATATTAGTGTAGAAATACTAAATCTCTTAGACAGATCAATAAAGCGCAAGATTAAAATATTTCTATTTTTGTCCCATACCTTGACAACCACTTTATTAATTATGTGCCAATAGAAACTTACAATTGCACGTGGAGAGCATCCCTCTCTGCCTCTTATAGATTTCACAGTTCTCAATAATCTCTTCTACGAGGCTCGTATACACCTTAACAACTACACCTGCATCTTTTAGCAAGATTTTTAATCACTGATGAGAAAATTGTTTATGTAACTTTATGATCATTTTTACCCTCTCTTATCCTTATCACCTGAAGGCATTGTCTAACACACTGATGAGAAAAAACAGGTTGTTGTCACAAAAATGTGCTTATATCAACTATCAATCTTTTATTTCATCAGCTGGTCCATACCTGGGACTTTTTAAAGAGACAGTTGTTCACTGAAATAAGGGGCTGTATTTTCAGCCTGGCATGTGGGTGCACGCCCGACATGCACAAGCGTGAAATAGCGCGCGATGACATTGGGCAAGCGTCCTGATGTCATCGCGCATTTGTGCCATAATTCAGTCAGCGGGCATACATGGGAGTTGGCAGCGCGCCCACCAACAATTCAGAGGGCTGTTAAGCCCATTAATTCAATTAATTAAGCTGAATTTTTCCCTGCTCGTCCAATCTTACGGTTGGTGGGTGGGCGAAAAGGCCAAGCGGCCTTTGAATTTTTGAGGAAACCTCATCCACGGGCAGGATGAGGTTTCCGATGTTAATTAAAAATAAAATAAAAATTTTAAAATCTTATTTTTAACATGTCCCTGCTCATGTTTACCTTAATTTTAAAATCTTTATTTTCAATGTTAGAAATCTTCAGCTCCCTGAGGCAGCTCTCTGCCTTCAGGGATCTTGCACTGCGTGCTCCGCTGCTTATGTGCTGACTTCTGCGCTCACCCTCCTCCCCCCACACCCAGGCAGTGCTGAGCATTTCAGTGCGCGATTCACTCTGGCTGACTGTTAATTGCACAGCCAGTGTGAAATCGCAGTCAAGGCCCGATCGCAGGCGGCAGACCATTGCGCGGCTGCTGCTGGGCTCGCCCGCCTGACGAGGGGAAAATCCTGCCTGAGGGCACTAACTGGAACTAAAGATGGCTGCCAGTTTTCATTACTATGTAACCGCAGTCCATTTCATTGGGAGGGCAATGAAAAGCCTATGAAATCCAGCCAGAGACATGGCTCCAGAAGGAAGAACCAGTAAAACTTGGAAATGACTGCTACTGGCCTGAACAGGAATTCCATTTTAAGATATACAAGACCTCTTTGGACCAGTACCAGCCATTTCCTATTTTTATTTGATTTTCCTTATGGAGAAGGATGAACAGCTTCCTTCCCACCTTGTCAAACGTGGAGAATCACTGTCTTCAACCATTGAAGAATGAACTATTCAGAAGCTAATTGCTTGGACATTAATATTAATTATCTCGGCCAATACACACGCTAAGATAATGATACAGACTTGAGTTAATCAAAGCCAACCTTTTGGAATATACAAAGGACTTTATTGAACTTCTGTTGGTGAAATGGACAGACATCGGGTGTAATTTTCTGCCCCAGAGACAAAGTGTGGTGGCGAGCGGGAAAGTTGGCACAACTCCCACTGGCCAGTGGGATGGATTGCCGTGCCAGATTTTCCACTTTTCACTTCATTATGTATGCACAAAGGAGCAGCATGTCATACCTCGTGGTGGGGCACGCTGGGATCTGTCCGCCCTACCATTACTTTATTGGGTCACAGTTCTGGGTGCCATATTTAAACAACACCAGCACACACTTGTGGTGAGTGACGGCCCCAAGAAGAGACAAGCTCTGTGCTCCGAAGCTCAGTGATAAGTGGCTCCTCCAGACAGTCCAGGACTGGCAGGAGATCCTATACTCCCATGATGGAAGCCAGAGGTCCACCAACCTCAGCACCCAAAAGGACCCTCCTCCAGTGCAGGAGGAGGATGAATGAGCTCATCCACTTTGCCAAAGTAAGTCAACCTTCTCCTCATTCTCAACTCACACTCTCAGAAGGCCACCAGGCATTGCTCTATCAACATGGTGGTTGGACAATTCATATGTAAGACTTGTGTCAGAGGATCATATCATGTGGCCTCATGAGTATTGATTTTTCAGTTTGTTTTATTCTCCTGATGCTGCTGCACTGAAGGCTGGTCTATAGGGGTCTTATAGGTTTTAATGGTGACCCGCATTGGAGCCATTCTAACCCAGTGCATTTTTCAATGGCCTCCATGTAATGTCTGTCATGCTTGGGCATGGATCATATTTCAAGTAATAGTTGGTGATCTTAGGCGCTCATGGCAGCCTGTAGAGTGATGTTGTGACTGTGTTTACAGCTAAACATTACACTTATAATAGTTCCCACTCTCCACCTGCATGATGCGGAGCTATAGACCTAGATAGAAATGTCGGCCAGGACTATGTGAGATTTGAGGTGTTTGTGTCTAGCCTTGTGGTGCCAGACTATTACATGGGAAGTTGCTGGTTTGTACCTGAAGGTTTGCCTCGCGTGTTTTGATAGAATCCCTGTGCTAGCCCTCAGAAGGGCAATCGACATGATTATCTGATCGTGACAGTGACATCAGTGTCCTAGGCTTCCTCATGTATATCTTAATCTGCTGGAATGAAAACGTGGAAGCCTCAAATGGGATCAGAGCAAAGCTCCAGTGCATCTGATGTGTGCGCTTTATTATTAACAAACGTACTAAGTAAAGTTTAAATACTGTGTCGAGATTGACTAGATCACCTCATACCCAGATGTCAAGGCAATGCTGGACATGAACTTGGGAAGGTCCAGACGAAGGCTGGGTCATGACTGCTTGTCAATGATTAGATGATGGTGCTGCTGAAGCTCTCTCTGTGCGCACAAAGATCATTTGACCCACAGCATCGCATCCATGATTGACAGTGATAGATCACAGCGTCCTAAAGAATGGTCTCATGCTGGGGACAGTATGAGGATGAGGCCAGAACGTTATTCATGCATGAGAGATGGCCTTTGCAGACATGCCACAGTCAGAATTCAAATCAATCCTCAGGCATGCTGCCATGAGTGCATTGAGATTTGCAGTGCTGCTGCTGCCTCTTGAAGGCTGCCATTGGCAGTGAAATGTTGATACGATGCTTGAAAGGACTGCACCATGTCTAATATCTTCACAGTGAGTGCTGGTGGAGTTCTTATCCCATAATAGAACAGCCACATGCTCCAGAGGCTGCCTAGACTTGCAAGGATGAGGCAATCTTCAAGCAAGATTGTGACTGCTCATTCTGAGGTTGATGTTCTTCATTGAGATGCTCAGGATAGCAAAGAAGATATTAATGTCGGGCCTGCATGGAGGGCACAGATGAAACAGGCTTGTATGAAGTAGCCCTCTTCATTGTCCTAGAACTTTGTGGCTAAAAGGGTCACACGGACATGCCTGCCACATCTGGCACGTGCTACGGCCTCTTCCTGTGGGGCATCAACATCCTCGCCCTCTTCAAAGTCATCCATTTTGACATTCTCCTCATTGGAGGATACGTGCAGCTCTTCCATCTCTCCATCTGGCAGCTCAGCTCATGCCCCTTTATAGTGCCAGGTTGTGTAGAGCACAGCAAACCACAATGATGCAGGACACCCTCTGGGGATAGTACTGGAGAGCACCACCTGACTGGTCCAGACATCTGAAACGCATCTTTGATATGCCTACGGTCTGCTCAATCAAGGACTGTGTTGAATGAGCCACATTGTACCTCTCCGCTGAAGCACTCTGTGGCCACTGAGTGGGTGTCATTAGCCACATCTTTTGAGAGTAGCCTTTATCACCGATAAGCCAACCCTGAATGCGTCGAGGATCTGTGGCACCTATGAATGACTCGTGATGTAAGAGTTGTGAGAGCAGCCAGGGTATCTTGCATAGATCTTCATAATCTGCTTTTGGTGATGTTATGGCACAGCCGATGGTAAATGTTGAGTTGTTCAAGTTCCAAAGGGAAACTTGAAACAACTGCCACAACTTGTTTTGCAATTTGTATAAATTTCGACATGCGTACCCTGAATTCAGTAGTAATAAGACCACCAAGTCTTATAGGTTTTTACAAAACTAGATTAAACATTTATTAGTAGAAGAAATGACTTTAAATACATACAATGATCTACAAATTACTACTATGATCATTTCTAAATCTGCTAATTAATCTAACTCCCAGCTACACTTTCGTTAAGGCAACAGTAAGACACATGGATTTTAAAAGACCCAGGCAAAGAAACATGATACCCTGAACAAGACGAATTCCAAGTGAGTTTTCTTAACTTCAGTCCTTTGAAGACAGCAGTTTAAGGCACAGATGCCTTTAAGGCAGAGATTAAGGAATTTTCACACTGGTTAGATCTTAAAAATGCCTTCCCTGACACACAGCCCTTGCTCCTTCTTTATACATATCTTTCTGCTTGAATGCAAATACTCATTGTTTCACTATGTCTTTTGTCTTTATCTCCCCGATAATAAAACCCTCTTATGGCACTAAGTTTTACCAGTAAACTTTGGGAAAAATAAACACACCATTTCTAAACTTCAGCTGGCTAGGTGACACATTTCACCCCTCCTTCAAAAACGATCTAGTCTGGTCTATTTCAAAATGCAAATGTTTCCTTGACACCTATGTTTCAAAACTTCCCAAACGAAAACAAAAACAAAAATACCTGGAAAAACTTAGCAGGTCTGGCAGCATCGGCGGAAAGGAGCAATGTTGACGTTTCGAGTCCTCATGACCCTTCAACAGAACTAAATAAAAATAGAAAAGGGGTGAAATATAAGCTGGTTTAAGGGTTGGGGGGGTGGGGGGGAGTTGGGACAAGAAGAGCTGGATAGAGGGCCAGTGATAGGTGGAGATAACCAAAAGATGTCACAGACAAAAGGAGAAAGAGGTGTTGAAGATGGTGATATTATCTAAGGAATGTGCTAATTAAGGGTAGAAAGCAGGACAAGCAAGGTACAGATGGCCCTAGTGGGGGTGGGGTGGGGTGAAGGAATCTAAAAAGGCTAAAAGGTAGAGATAAAACAATGGATGGAAATACATTTAAAAATAATGGAAATAGGTGGGAAAAGAAAAATCTATATAAATTATTGGAAAAAACAAAAAGGTGGAGGAAAAAACGGAAAGGGGGTGGGGATGGAGTAGAGAGTTCATAATCTAAAATTGTTGAACTCAATATTCAGTTATTTTGGTTATCTCCACCTATCACTGGCCCTCTACCTAGCTCTTCTTGTCCCAACCCCCTCTCCCCCTTAAACCAGCTTATATTTCACCCCTTTTCTATTTTTACTTAGTTCTGTTGAAGGGTCACGAGGACTCGAAACGTTAACTGTGCTCCTCTCCGCCGATGCTGCCAGACCTGCTGAGTTTTTCCAGGTATTTTTGTTTTAGTTTTGGATTTCCAGCGTCCGCAATTCTTTGCTTTTATTTCTAAACTTCTCCATGTTTATCTAATTAACATTTCAAACATAACCTCTCTTCTTAGATCAAAGCACCCAGACCAGCTGCCTCTAATTCAATTAAATTTCACACACACTCACAGACACATATAGACACATAGACACATCTCACTATTACTCAATTTTATGATAAATTCCAATAACATTATGAGAATTATTGTATCTTCTTGACTGTGATCACAGATCAGCTGCACATTTAGAGAGTGGAAGCCTTTTCTATTGATGAATCTTTGTGGCTGCTGTCAGGGATCTCTTAATGCCACATGTGTGCAGTCAATGGCACCCTGTACCTGTGGGAAGTCTGAGATAGCTGCAAATCCAGCTGCTCTGGCAGCCTGCTGGCTTCATCTAGGGAGAACTGGATGTAATTTTGTGTCTTACTGAATAGGGCATCGGTGATCTCTCGGATGCATTTATGGGCAGAGGATTGTGATATTCTGCAGGGGACCCCAGTAGAGCCCTGGAACAAGCCAATTGCAAAAAGGTTGTGTGGCGGTCACCTTTAGAGACACTGGCAATGGATGGCCTCCCAGGCTTGACAGCTCATTCACAAAGGGAGTTGGATCTGGATAAGTACAGCCAGGCACCATTAGCCTCAGTCAGGGCACTGTCAGGCTGCCTCCTTTGGAGTAAACTAGAGCCCAGCCTTGCACAAATGTCATGGCTGTAATCGTTGAGCTATGTAAAGCCTGGACCTCTCAACTGCAATGTGTAGGGTTCTTTGGAGCCTTTTGAATATGTACTTTAGCCGTGGCCCCTTTACAGTTGGATCCTTCTGACCTTTGCCCATTCCTATGAGAGGGACAAATGATCATTCAAACCCTTTCAACAATTGGTCCCAAGCCGTAATGGATTCTTGCAAGAATGCACACCATGAGTTAAGGTGCCCAAGTGCTTCAATTGGTATTTGACTCTTCCTAACAGCTGAGCCTTGCTCTCCATGTCCTGAAGCAGAAACTATTAGGGCATTCCTTCAATTGGCCCATAAGTGCAGTAGTTAACTCAAAGAACAAAGAAGAGAACAAATAAAAGTACAGCACAGGAACAGGCCCTTTGGCCCCCCAAGCCTGCGCCGATCATATTGCCTGTCAAACTAAACCATTTTGCACTTCCGGCGTCTGTATGCCTCTATTCCCATCCTATTCATATATTTGTCAAGCTGCCTCTTAAACACCACTATCGTACCTGCTTCCACCACCTCCTCTGGCAGCAAATTCCAGACACTCACTACCCTCTGCATAAAAAACTTGCCCCGCACATCTCCTCTATAGTTTTCTCCTCTCACATTAAATCTATGTTGCCTAGTAATTGACTCTTCCACCCTGGGAAAAAGCTTCTGACTATCTACTCTGTCCATGCCACTCTTACTTACCAGTTGCCCATTTACAGGCTCCAGGTGCCTCCCATGACTGTGACTATACCATCTGCTGCCCAGTACCAAGCCACCAACCCCTAGGATCCAAATGTGTGAGGGACTGACCATGCCCTGCTCTCCATGCTCTGCATGACCCACATAGCACAGTCTTTCCAAAATATTGTGTACCCTGGAATATTTATTTCCCAACCTTGATTACCTTGTAACCAAGTCTCTGTAATGGAAATTAGATCTAAATCATTTACCTATGTTTGTGCCACTAGTTCATCTGTCTTATTGCATTGTGCATTCAGGTAAAGAACTTTTAATTTTGAACTTTAATCCATGGCTCACTCAGGAGGTTGGGGATAGCATTAAATTAAAAGAAGAGGCGTACAATATTGCAAGAAACAGTAATAAGGCTGAGGATTGAAAGTGTTTTAGAAGCCAGCAAAGAGCAACCAAAAAGTTGATAAAAAAAGAAAAAAGTAGAATATGAGAGTAAACTAGCCAGTAATTGTAAGAGTTTTAATAAGCATATTAATAAGTATACTGGGGAGGTGATGGTGTAGTGGTATTGTTGCTGGACTGGTAATCCAGACACCCAGGGTAATGCTCTGGGACCTGGGTTTCAATCCCACCACGACAGATGGGGGAATTTGAATTCAATAAAAAATCTGAAATTAAAAGTCTAATGATGACCTTGCAACCATAGGCTATTGTTGTAAAAACCCTTCTGGTCTTTTAGGGAAGGAAATCTACCATCCTTACATCCCTACCATCTGGCCTACATGTGACTCCAGATCCACAGCAGTGTGGTTGACTCTTAAATGCCCTCTGAGCAACAATAAATGCTGGCTGAGCCAATGACACCCACATCCTATGAATGAATTAAAAAAGTATATAAAAAGGAAGTGTTAGAATCAAATCTCTCAAAACTGAAGCTTTCTTTTACAAAATGGAAGATTTGGCATGATCTGGACATGTGGATGCTAACCTGGGATTTTTTTTTAAAAGGTCATAAGTTCACCTTGGAACTGTCAACAAAAAGGCCTCTTCCAAGAAATCACTGACTTATATGGTACTTGAGAAAGAGTTGTTTGTTTGTTTTGACTGCAAAGTTTAAGTAGTGAAAAGCTGGGAGACAAAAAGGCATGGGAGAGAGGGAAATAAATTTAAGTTGTGAACCTGCTTGTTTTGAAGACAGTCTTGTTAGGGAACAAGCTGAGGAAGGAAGGCTATCTTGACTGGTTCTCTCTACCTTCCCTAAAATTGTGTATGGCTATCAACCTGTAGCCAGAGAACCCTCATCTGAGTGTAACTAGTCTACATTTGGACCTGTGAAGCTGGATCAGTTGGTTAAAAATTTCCAGGCATCCATTGGGACCAGCAGCCCCTCTGCACACGAGAGAACTCCAGGTCAATAGCATTGAGATCCTGCAGACTTTATCCTTTATTTTATAACAAAGCCCATCTGTGCAGAGAGATTCTATCTGTTTGTCTTTTGTTTGTCTGTGTGCATGTCTGTGTGTGCTGGGGTAATTCTTTAGGAAGAGATAGATAGTTATACTTCCTGATTACTATTGTGTGTTAACCAGTACTTGCAACTTGTTAAAAGAAGTTTTATTTTAAAATAAATTAATCATTGAGTTTTTGAAAGAAGGCTGGTCATACTCTCTTTTCCTCTGGGTACTAGAAGTATAGGTACACAATTGGCCATTTTGGTGGGAAAATGAAACATTTAAATTAATGGTATGGCCTGCGTAGTAGTGGGGCTTGATAATTCACGCACTCCTCCCATCCTGGTTGTAACAGAAAAGAGTAGCTAAAGTTAACATTGATCTGTTAGAATCAGAGACAAGAGAAATCATTGTATATCAATGTACAATTTGAGATTTTTCCTGTATTAATTAACTTTAGTAATGTAAGCATGCCAATTTTATTATGTAATGAAAAATATACAACTTGCTACAGAGAAATGATTAGGCATAAGTTAGAGAATCTCCTAGACTGCAATTCAGAAAATTATTACTATGTTGATTTGAACCCCACCTATATTGTTAGCGATGACACAGGGTGTTACAGAATTCAAACTCAAACTGTTGCGACAGTTCATCCACAAGAAGGAGAACAGCTGGAAAATGTAAAAAAAGAGGGATAGAAGAAATGCTGGGATTGGCTACCAAAATAATCATGACAGGAGTAAATTAAATGGATAACAAAACCATATGGAAAAATTGCGAGAAATTGAAGGGACAGTTAAAGAGATAATGTGAGGAAAGGCTGGGAAACAAGGTCATCAAAGGTGATTTCTACGAGGGGAAACAGGTCCTCCTTTCAATTAATGATTTTCTAGCCAACCAGTTGCAGCTCCAGGACAAAGCCAATGATAACATCAAAGAAGGAATGATAAATTCCACAACTTCCACCTATGAGTTAAGAAGATTAGGAACGGTCATCCCAAAATGCCATGTCTACCATATGCAGGAAAAGGCTTGTTAGGGGTTAGTTTGGTTCTGCCAGCATTAACTCACCACAGGACGAGCCAAGTTTGGGCAGTAAAATCAACTGGAGTTTTCGAAGGTACTCACAAAGAATACGAGCTACACCTGAGAAGGATGGTATAAGTGGGAGATACCTGGGCAACCCTTGATCTGTTACGCTGTATATTAGTTAAAGGTCGGTGTATGTACCTCTGTGATTTAGCAAAAGAAAATGTTCCCTCTTGTGGATTGAACTGGGATCAGGGTATTCTGAATTTCACAATCACCAGCCAGGAATGGTATTAAGACCAGCTGAAGCAAAGCTATGCAGGAATTGATTCCAAAAGGCCATTGGAATTGAAGGCTCTTGTTCTGCTTTTCTTTAGATTCGGGCAGTTGAAAAGTTGTGTGAAAGAGACTTTCATCTCCCTGTAACTAAATCCAGATGTTCCGTTGTAGATATTTTGCGTTAGATGCAGAAAGTATCAGGTGTGACACTGAGAAACTTGAGTGACAGATTAATCTGCTTATCCTTATGCACCAGATCTGAATGTATGTTTCAATGAGATTGTCTCTCATTCTTCTGAACTCCAGAGAATAGAGACCCAATTTATACTCAGCCTGTCATCATAGGACAATCTCCTCGTCCCAGGTATCGGGTCTGTTGGACCTCAATCATGATGATATCCTTCGATGTCGTCTCTGTCCCAGTAATACTCCATCCGTTCTGCAAGAACATCTCAGTCTATAGCTTCACCCCTATTCTTATCTCCCCAGTTACACCACACAGACTCATGACTTGAACCATCCCCACTGGAATTTCAGTTGTTGTTTAAGCTTTTCTACCTCTTCTTTTGCATTGATCGAGATGAGGCTCCTGTAGGCTTGCCTCTCTTTCCTTTTCATAATATCAGATATGGTTTTAAAAGCTGCAGTCAATTCATTGACCTTAACCTTCACTTTCTCCAGCTTGTTTCAGTTCCTTCCACTCACCTGGCTTTGAGTAGCCTCATGTGTTTTGCTTACTCCCTGTCTCTCCGTGGATTGTCACTGTTCCTTGTAACATGTCTGTATAATGTTTCTCTTCATTCTTACTCTTTATCTGCTCTTCCTCATCCTTCTGTATCTTAGCTTTTAGCAATTGATTCTCAGCCTCAATGTGGTCCTTTAATCTTTCCACTTCCTGAAGATTAAACATCAGCAATCTTGCTTTCCAATCATGACCCGAAATTTTCTTTTCCTCAGTTAACTCCTTTATTTTGATTTCAACTTCATCAAAATCTGATATTTGTTAACTAATAAAGCAGTTCCCAGCTTCCCCTGGGCATAGTTCTTTGTTTTACCTCCCAGAGTTATTGCTGGCTTTTCTCCCACCTTCACAAAACTATTTACTTCATTTACTAACCCTTATTCTTTTTAAAAAATCAAAAAAGCACACGTGTGTGAAAATACATTTCACCATGTTAAACAAACCAGCCGTGGTTTTGGTAAACCCACCCTGGGTATAGTGCCAGGACTATTACACAGGTCCTCAACCACCAGAAAACACACATTAGCAGGTATCAAACCAAACACATTTACAACTTGTACAGTTGTACAGGGGGAGGGGAGGCTCTACAAATATCCCCATCCTCAATGATGGAGAAGCCCAGGACATCAGTGCAAAAGATAAGGCTGAAGCAATCGCAACAATCTTCAGCCAGAAGTGCCAAGTAGATGATCCATCCCTAGCACCACAGATGCCAGTCTTCAGCCACTTCGATTCACTCCATGTGATACCAAGAAATGGCTGAGGGCACTGGATACTGCAAAGGCTATGGGCCCTGACAATATACCAGCAATAGTACTGAAGACTTGTGCTCATGATTACAGTATCTTTACAGGGCAGAAGGAGGCCATTTGGCTCATCGAGTCTGCACTGGCTGTCTGAAAGCATTCCACCTAGTCCCACTCCCCTGCCTTATCCTGGTAACCTTGCACATTCTCTCTTTATGGTAGCAATCCAATTCCCTTTTGAATACCTTGATCAAATCTGCCTCCACCATCCTTCATCAAGTTTGTTCCAGACTCCAACCACCCTTTGGCTGAAACAATTTTTCCTTGCATCACACTTACTCCTTTTGCCAATTATTTTGAATCCGTGACCTCTCGCTCTTCATGTTCTCTTGAGTGGGAACAGTTTCTCACTATTTACCCTGTCCATATCCCTCAGGATCTTGAATAACTCTATCAAGTCTCCTCTCAGCCTTCTTTTCTGCAAGGAAAACAGTCCCAACTTCACCAATCTATCCTCATAGCTACAGTTCTTCACCTCGGAAATCATTCTTGTGAATCTCCTCTGTACTCTCTCCAATGCCTTCACCTCCTTCCTCAAGTATGGTGCCCAGAACTGGACGCTGTACTCCAGATGAGGCCTAACTAGTGTCTTATACAAGTTCAACATGACCTCCTTACTCTTGTACTCAATGCCCCTACTAATAAAGTCTAAGATACTATATGCTTTATTAACTGCTCTCTCAACATGCCCTGCCGCCTTCAGTGACCTATGTACGTAGACACCGAGGTCCCTCTGTTCCTGCACCTCCTTTAGAGGCTCTCCCTTTATTTCATACTGTCTCACCGTATCTTTCCTGCCAAAATGAATCACCTCACACTTCTCTGCATTGAACTTCATCTCCCATTTGTCTCCCCAATCTGCCAACATGTCTATGTCCTTTTGAAGTTCAAGACTATCCTCTTCACAATTGACAACATTTCCAATCTTCGTATCATCTGCAAATTTTGAAATCATGCCCTAAACACCACATTCTATGTCATTAATATGTATCAGGAAGAGCAAGGGTCCCAACACTGACCCCTGAGGAACTCCACTACAAACCTTCCTCCAATCTGAAAAGCAATCATTTATAATCTGTTTCCTGTCACTCAGCCAATTTCTTATCCAAGTTCCTAATTTCCATTTTATTCCATGACCTAGAATTTTGCTTACAAGTCTGTTGTATGGCACTGTATCAAATGCCTTTTGAAAATCAATATACACCACATCAACAGTGTTTCCTTTATCAACCTTCTCTGTTACCTCCTCAAAAAACTCCAGCAAGTTAGTTAAACGTGATTTTCCCTTGATGAATCCATGCTGGCTTGCCTTAATTCCTGCACTTGTCTAAGTGATTATTGATTTTCTCCCTAACTATAGTTTCCAGAAGTTTCCCTATCACTGAGGTCAAACTGACTGGCCTGTAGTTGCCAGGTTTATCATTGTATAAAAAACATGGACCAGATAGTAAAACTCCAGAGGTGAGGTGAGAGTGACTGTCCTTGACATCAAGGCAGTATTTGACCAAGTGCGGCAAAAAGGAGCCCTAGCAAAACTGGAGTCAATGGCAATCAGAGGGAAATCTCTCCACTAGTTGGAGTCATACCTAGCACAAAGGAAGATGGTTGTGGTTGTTGGAGGTCAATCATCTCAGTTCTAGGACGTCACTGCAGGAGTTCCTCAGGGTAGTGTCCTAGGCCCAATTACCTTCAGCTGCTTCATCAATGATCTTCCTTCCATCGTAAGGTCAGAAATGGGGATGTTCGCTGATGACTGCACAATGTTCAGCACCATTCGTGACTCGTCAGATACTGAAAAAGTTGATGTCCAAATGCAGCAAGACAATATCCAGGCTTGGGCAGACAAGTGGCAAGTAAAATTTGCGCCACACCAGTGCCAGGTAATGACTATCTCCAACAAGAGAGAATCTAACCCTCACCCCTTGACATTCAATGGCATTACCATCGCTGAATCCCCCACTATCAACATCCTGGGGGGGTACCATTGACCAGAAACTGAACTGGATTAGCCATTCACTGTCGTTGGGTCAAAATCCTGGAACTCCCTTCCTAACTGCACTTTGGGTGCACCCACACCATATAAACTGCAGCAGCTCTAGAAGGCAGCTCACCACCACTTTCTCAAGGACAACTAGGGATGGGCAATAAAATGCTGGCCCAGCCAGTGAAGCCCACATCCCGTGAATGAATTTAAAAAACATAAATACTGTGGTTGCAAGAGCAGGTCAAAGGTTAGGAATCCTGTGACAAGTAACTCACCTCCCAACTCCCCAAAGCTTGTCCACCACCTACAAAGCACAAGTCAGGAGTGTGATGGGATACTCTCCACTTGCCTGGATGAGTGCAGCTCCAACAACACCCGAAGCTTGAAATGATTCGGGACAAAGCATCCCGCTTGATTTGCACCTCTTTCACAAATATTGACTCCCTCCACCACCGACGAAACAGTGGCATCAGTGTGTACCACCTATAAGATGCTCTGCAGAAGCTCACCAAGGCTCCTTCGACAGCATCTTCCAAACCCACAACCGCTCCAATCTAGAAGGACAAGGGCAGCAGATACATGAGAACACTGCCACATGGGAGTTCCCCTCCAAGCCAATCAACATCCCGTGACTTGGAAATATATCATTGTTCTTTCACTGTCCCTGCGTCAAAATTCTGGAACTCCCTTCCTAACAGGACTGTGGGTGTACCTACACCACATGAACTGCAGCGGTTCAAGAAGGCAGCTGACCACCACCTTCTCAAGGGCAACTAGGGTTGGGCAATAAATGCTGGCCCAGTCAGCGACACCCACATCCCGAAATGAATAAAAGAAAATTCATGGGGTGCCTTTTCGACTCGCCTTGGAGGCTGTATAGCAAAGATTCACTAGATTGAATCTCCTTGAGGTGAGACGATTGCCCTATGATGACAGGCTGAGTGAATTGGGTCTATATTCTCTGGTGTTTGGAAGAATGAGAGGTGATCTCATTGAAACATACAAGATTCGGAAGGGGCTTGACAGGGTATATACTGAGACACTGTTTCCCACTAGCTGGGAAATCTCAAACAAGGGCACAGACTCAGGATAAGGAGTTTAGGACTGAGATGAGGGGTAATTTCTTCATTCAGAAGGTTGTGAATCTTTGGAATTCTCTAACCTATAAAGTGGTGGTTGCTTCATCATTGAGTATATTCAAGGCGAGGTAGACAGATTTTTGACCTCAGGGACTCGAGGCATATGGGGAGTGGGCGAGAAAGTGGAGTTGAGGCAGAAGGTCAGCCAAAGTCACATTGAATGACAGAATATGCTCGGAAGCCCATTTGGTCTACTCCTGCTGAAATTATGTTCCGAACCAGTGAACATAGAAATTAATTGATAGCAAGTAACAGCTTGAAACTAGAAAAAAAAGACAGGCATAAATATAGCCAGAAATAATAACAGAAAATGCTGGAAAAGATCAGCAGGTCTGGCAGCATCTGTGGAGAGAGAAACAGAGCTAACGTATGATTTCTTCAGTGCTCTAGGGCAAAGGGGCTACTGGGTGCCGAGGTGGGCTGTTTGAAAGGCCCTCCCCGAAGCTGTGGGACTTCATCTCAGATCAAATAAAAAGACAAAGGCCTTCACTCCTCACCACTCACCTCCTTCACCCGCCGCACACACACTCTCACTGCCCCAACAATGACAGCTTATTCCTCCTTCCCACTCCCTATAGTTCATCATGCTCCCTAAGCCAGGCTATGCCCTGCAACCAACACCTATTGCCCCTCTGCTGAGGTATGCCACTTCCATGCCTATTCACCCACTACACACTGCATAGAATCAATGAACCCTATCGTGACAGTAGCATATGTAAAAAAGCTTCAAAAAAAGGTTATTCATTGATATAGTGGTGAATGGGCATGTAAGTGCCAAAGCTGGGCATGAGGAGGACCTTTTGAACTTACCTTTTAAAAGGTTCCCTCATGCAGGTTATGGTTGACAACATCACTGAGGTGCAGTGAACGACAATTCATTGAAAACCTGGCTCAACTCCATGAAAATTGCTGAGGAGTAGGAGGTGCCTAACCCGCAATGGAGCCAGCCAGATCGGGAGTGCTGGTGTGGGTTTTTGACCTGAACCAGCTTGCACCATTTAAAAGGTCCTGTTGAAAATTGGAAACCCCAGGAAAGGGGTTGGGAAATCCAGAAATAGTCCCAACTGCAATTTTGAAAGGGTTCCCGAATCATTTGAACTCAGTGAAAATCCAGGCCCAAGATTCTAGTTCTCATTGGAGTTAAAAGGACTGAACTGAAATAAAAACCAAAAATGCTGGAAAAGCTCAGGAGATCAGGCAGCATCTGTAGAGAGAAACAGAGTTGATGTTTCACATCGAGATGACCTTTCATCAGAACTGAAGAGAGATAGAAAGGTAATAGGTTTTGAACCAGAGGAATGGGGCAGGAAAAAGAAAAGGGGAGGTCTGTGATAGGGTGGAGGGCAGGAGCGATTATATTTAAAAAAATTATATTCATGTCAGCACTGGGAATTTTTAACAAGAGCTTCCTGGTTTATCAGGGAAATGTGGAGAAAGTCACTAACACAACTAAAGAGCCTTTCTCCACCATGATCAACATTATCTGTAGTCTGTTGTTCAAGGTTTATCTTGAGAAGGTGTCCTCTGAAGTGAGTATCCCAATAGTGGAAGCTATGGGCTCTGTCAGCTCTCTGTTGCTTTTAGGGTTCTAATAACCATCTCGCTGTGAAGAAAGATAATCTGATCCTTTGCTGTTTCACAGTCTTGTTCTTGGTTTATGCAGAGTCATTGGTCAAATTCTTCCTATCCAAGTTAGAGATTTCTGACTAACAAGTGAGAGCAGGAGCTCTCAGTATACCAAGTTGGTTGGTCTCCTCTCACTTTGAGAGGAAGAAGCCTCAGATTGTGTCTGCCATAAACCAGTGCTCCAAGACCAGAGCTGCCATCAGAAGGATTACCCAGCCACTGTGTAGCACGACTCAGCAAAGTTACTTTGAGCTAAAGGAAGGTAAGGCAGTGGTGCAATTTCTTTTTTTATTCATCCATGGGGTATGGGCTTCGCTGGCAAGGCAAACATTTACTGCCCATCCTGAATTGCATAACTGAGTGGCTTGTTAGGGCATTTCCAAAGGCAGTTAAGAATCAGTCACGTAGCTATGGGTCTGGATTCACCAATAGACCAGACTGGGTAAGGACAGCAGATTTCTCTTCCCTAAAGGATATTACCCAACTGATGGGTTTTTATGGCATGGTCACAGTTAGCGATACTAGCTTTTTATTCCAGATTCTTGAATTAATTATCTGTATCCCCAGGAACTGAACTCATGGGCAGAATTTTATGCCCCGTCACGGTGGGGACAGGGCTGTAAAATGAGGCGAGCCCTTCAAAAGTCCATTGACCAGTGGGACCGGAAAATCCCGCTGGCAGGAGGGGCCGTAAAATGCCGCCAGGTGTGTCCAGGTCATTTGTCCAGACTTCTGGATTATCAGTCAAGTAACACAAGCACTATGCTACCATATCCTTGCAATTCCTGATCTAATAGTGTGCTCTATCTGTTATTTCAGGGATCCTGGTACCGTCCAATCATCAGCTAGACCAGGTAACAGAAGAAGATTTAATTCCAGTATGTGAAACTGTGATGTTTATGATCACAACTACAGTTAAGATGGAGGATGTCCTTTGACCATGCTTACTGGACTTTGTCATCATGACTGATGGTGAGATCCCTACATTCAATTCACCAGTTTCCAGCAGCTTTAACAGAAAAAGGGAGCTGCTGCCATCCATGTTACTGGTCAGAACAATGGTGGGACATGCTGGCCCGTGTCTCACTGGATTGTGGAAGAGCTGGCCGCTTGGATATTTACTCTACAAGACTGTCAGACAGTCAGTATAGTATGACTGCCTTCTTTGGAGAGCTGTTAAAATCTTCACTGGCTTCATAGCTGCAGCTCAGAGACAATCTGGTGAGCAGATTGCTTCAATGTTTGTTTTATTCTTCTCCAGTTTCTCTCTGTCTGGGACCTGGGCAACATTATAATTGGAGCCCATCACAAAAATAAGACACTCTCTCAAAAAATGATGTACAATAATTAGTCAGATCAGGAACAAGGAGAACAACAACAAGGTACCAATGTTTGATGTGCTTCCTTGCTTGTCTGAACACTCAAATCTGTTCACAGGAAGCATCCAACCATTTCTAAACAAAATTCTCACCAGGATTCGACCATGCTTTGAGACTGAGTCTGATATTGTGCAGTTGGTTCAAGATTTTCCTGACAAAATCAGTTCTTATGTCAAAGACTACGGGTCCTTGTTCCATAATCCACATGAGCAGCTCCAAGGACAAACAGTCACCTTTTCATGTTTACTTTTTCAACAGTCAGAACATTGTATCTGACCCACTCTGAGAGTCACCTTGCGGGAGAGCTGTGTATTTAACTGCTGCTGTCCTAATCAGACTGAAGCCAAAACACACAGATTCTGATCCTCTTCCATCTCCTCTTGCTCTTTGAATTAAACAATAGTTTGTTCCTATAATTTGTAAATGTTGAGTTTTAAACATTGTAAATAAAGTATTCTCTTGTGTCTTTGTAACTATCTGTCTATCTTCATATGGTTGTTGTAGGATCAGGAGTGAAATCTTCTTGTGTACATACTCACACAGAACCCCGATGTTAGAGACAGGCCCTGTTCCTCACTCCATGGAATTCCTTGCTGAATTATGATGCTAGTTTATTTATAGAAACATAGAACATTTCTGCTACAGTAGGAGGCCATTCGGTCCATTGTGTCCATACCAGCTGAAAAGGAGGCAGCTGTTTCAACCAATAGCCAACAGCCGATATGGTCGGAGGTCAGATTCTTTTTTAACACGTGAGGAGATAACAGGCAGGATTTTTAAAAAGTTTTTTATAAAAAATCTTTTCAGATGCAGTAATATTGTTTTTGTTGGAAAAGCTCTGACCTGTTGGAGATTAAAGAAATCACTAATGAAGTTTGCAAACTGTCAATCTAAATTGGTTATTGTTTGAGCAAAATATCAACTCATGATTTTTATATTAGTTCTTTTACATTTTATGTGTTTGTCTCATGATTTTGGATATGATGGATTTGACATTACTGACACCAGATTCTGACAAAAATAAATTGAAACTTATCTGTGGGATCCTCTTCAGTTGAACCACCAGCTGAAACTAGGCAGAGGATGCACGACGGTGTTCCTGAAAAATGGAAGGGAGAATATCATTGATTATGTGACACTGCTTGGATAGTGTGCCTGCCATAGCTGGAAGTCAGTGTAGGTGACAAGAGGTGTTTATGTGAGGCTGGGATCATTAGGAGGTGTGTGTCGGTTAGGTGGAGTATGTAAATGTTACATGTGAGTAATGAGTGAATGGGAGTAGTGCTGGGTGAGTGTTCAGTGTTGCGACTACATAAGGCATTTCTTCAAGGTGGTCTGTCACAGAGGTGGAAGTAGGCAGTCTTGATGAAATGGATATGTGGTCAGAAGCTCAACTCAAAGTCAAGTATAACACCAGGGATTCAAGCAGTCTGGTTCAACCTCAGACAGCTACCAGGAAGAGGGATGGAGTCAGTGGTTAGGGAACAGAATTTGTGACAGTGACTGAGGATTATGGCTTTGGTCTTCCCAACATTTAATGGGAGGAAATTTCTGTTTATCCGGAACTTAATGTGGGACAACCAGTGTCACAAATCAGAGACAGTGGAGAGGTCAAGACCAGTGGTGATGAGATAGAGCTAGACATCTTCATGATACCAATGAGGGCAGCATGTAGGTGAGGAATGGGAGGGGGCAAGTATAGATGTCTTGGGGGACATCAGCGATAATGGAGCAGGAGCGGGAAGAGAAACCATTGCAGGTGATTTTTTAAAATTCTTTCACGAGATGTGGGCAACACAGGCTAGGCCAGCATTTATTGTCCATCTCTAATTGCCTTTGGGAAGGCTGTTGTGAATTGCCTTTTTGAACTGCTGTTATAGGTAGTGCTGTTAGGAAGGGAGTCTCTGGATATGATTGGATAGACAAGAATACAACCACATGAGAGCAATTCCAGCTGTGTGACAGAGGAGAGACACTGGAGGGGGGTGGTCAACCAGGGCAAAAGCTACAGACAGGTGGAGAAGGATGAATCACAGAATCACAGTGCAGAAGAGGCCCTTCGGCCCATTGAGTCTGCACCGACACATGAGAAACACCTGACCTACCTACCTAATCCCATTTACCAGCACTTGGCCCATAGCATTGAATGTTATGACATGGCAAGTGCTCATCCAGGTACTTTTTAAAGGATGTGAGGCAACCCGCCTCCACCACCCTCCCAGGCAGTGCATTCCAGACCATCACCACCCTCTGGGTAAAAAAGTTTTCCTCACATCCCCCCTAAACCTCCTGCCCCTCACCTTGAACTTATGCCCCCACATGACTGACCCTTCAACTAAGGGGAACAGCTGCTCCCTATCCAACCTGTCCATGCACCTCATAATCTTGTACACCTCGATCAGGTCGCCCCTTAGTCTTCTCTGCTCCAACGAAAACAACCCAAGTCTATCCGACCTCTCTTCATAACTTAAATGTTTCATCCCAGGCAACAAAGAGGGATAATCTTTTGCAAAGTGAGTTGTTTGTGACTTTGATAAGAACCATTTCAGTACAGTGGAGGAGACGGATATTTCATTGCAGTGGTGAAAAAATGGAATTGCAGGAAAATGAGTTTGAGAGATGACAGCAAGTTTAGGCACCATGGAGAGGAAAGGAAGGTTGGAGATGGGGAGGTTGCTTGCAAGGAAGTAGGAGTTTTTTTGAAGAGAGGCATGATGATAGCAGATTTGAAGTGGGAAAACAGTACCTGAGGAGAGAGAACCATTTACATTATCACCGAAAAGGACAAGGGCAGCAGACACATGGGAACACTACCAGCTACAAGTTCCCCTCCAAGCCACTCACTGTCCTGATTTCGAAATATCTCGCCGTTCCTTCACTATCGCTGGGTCAAAATCCTGGCACTCCCTCCCTAACAGCACTGTGGGTGTACATACACCACATGGACTGCAGCAGTTCAAGAAGACAGCTCACTGCCACCTTCCCAAGGGTAATTAAGGTTGGGCAATAAATGCTGGCCTAGTCAACAAAGCCCACATCCTATGAATGAATTAAAAGAAAAAAGAACATGGAGGCCAGGAAGAGCAATTAGGTGGTCAGCAGTCTAGTGGGAAAAGGGTCAAGGGAGCTGGAGGTGGGTCTCATGGACAAGATGAACTTGGAGAAGGCATGAGGGGAGATGGAGAAACTAGAGAAGGTTGTGAGTTCAGGGATCGGGCACTATGGGGGTGGGGGAGAACCTACGGGAAATTTTAACCTGTGTTTGGCGAAAATGGGAATGAGAGGGATAGATAAAATAACAGGATTAGAAACTAGATCAGAGCAGGGTATCTTCAGGACAAGATGGTTAGAGTCAGATACATTGGTTTAATGACTTGGATATTCTGAACAGGAATGTCAATTTGGAATAGGGTAGACCTTGAGATTAATTAAATGAGTCATTATGAACATACACATCAGTATGAACAGACTGTCATTGTGACTATGCATGTCATTATGAACGTGACTATGTGTGTGTCATTTTGAACATGTGTGTCATTGGGATCTCACGGAGCCAAACTGACCAATGCACCGATACTAAAAAAAAACACTGAGTTAGCTCAGGAAGAATAGTATAGCGTTTATAACATGCACAATGTTGCCAAGTTATTCACTCAAACTCAGGATTAAATAAATGAGATGAAATACAAAGGAAACAAGTGAGCAAAGGGAATAGGAGGAGCAGCCATTTGAACCGATGGAGTATATGTGCTTTTGTCTATTGATCAAACATGGGGTTTTGATGTGGGGTAAAGTCCGAGATATTTTAAGGGACTATGTCCTTGTCCATTGGTGTTCTAAGGGTGAAATTAATGTGAGGATTGAAGTTCCAACTGTAACAACAATTCACAATCTGGGATTTGCTACTGTTCACCCAATGGGTCAAGTTAGAGATAAGATTAAACCTCAGTTTTTAACACAACTTACGTCATTTAGGTATTTATTGAATTGTCAGAACTCCATTCTGTGGGATATTTAGGGGGTGAAGTCTATGGGCACAGGCTAAATTTACCCAAGTGAATGGGATTTGACAGGAAAACCGCATCATGGAAGGTTCCAACTTAGATTGTTGTGTCCAGCAGGGAAACTGATAGCGATGTTGATGTGATGTTTTTGAATTATCTGGTCTGATATGTGGATCACCATCGGACACCAATGATGGCAACTCTACTACTGGATCAGGAAGGTTAACAACCTGGAAGGGGAGTAGGACTGAGGGAACTTATAATATGGGTGGTCAGTGTTGTGTGGTGACCAATGAACAACCTCTTTAGTATCAGAACTTAATGTGTCCGACCATCCCAAACTTCTGTTTCACCCCTTATATTTTAGGGCAAGGTAGATAAGTCCATGAGGGAGAAAGGAACAGAAGGATAAGTTGATAAGGTGAGATGAAGTAAGGTGGTGGAGGCTTGAACACTGGCATAGACTGTTTGGGTTGAATGGCTGTTTCTGTGCTGTAAATTCTATGTAATTCTATGTAACCTTTGTACAGATACACTGTCAGACTTTCAAGCAGTCTTTCAATAATCTACAAAGGGAATACAGTGTGGAATATAAGAATTATTTTGTGTAAAATGCATTTACTCACTATCTCTCAATCTTAATCTCTAACAGTACATCAGCAAAGCCTTTTTGTGAAGTAATTTGAATTAAATGTGCATTCATACTGATATTCTAAGAGATCACTCCATACTCAGGCGATGAATCCCACACACTCAGTGGGAGTCTGTAGATATTTCAAGGAGCGACTGCGCATCCTGATTGCATGGTGCCTGTGGGAGCAATGTATTGCTACACCCGGCTTCCTACACTGGGAGCAAAGCAGGTTGATCAGCTGAGGCAGCTTCTTTGGTTCCAGTTTGTGCAGATTCTTCAGGAAGCTTGTTACTGCCCCAGTTCCCCAGGCCAAGGGGAACATCACTTGTTCAGATGATATATGTCCCCCATGTTGAGTGTGGTTGGGTTAACCAGAGTGGGATGAGAGTTATATTTTCCCGCAATTAGTAGCAGTTCCTAATTAGTTGGTCCTAATTTGCTCATTTCAGGGGAGGGCATCCTTTCTCCCCAGTGGATAGGCCTGGCGTGTAGTTTACCATTTCTTTTCCTGTGTCCTCAGCTTGGAAATGTTGATCACTTTTGTTCTCCTCAGAGTTCACTCATTAAGGCCCTTGCCTTGGCCCAGTGACAGCACCATCACTTCTAAGTCAGAAGGATGGGGTTCATGTCTCACTCCAGAGTCTTGGGCACATAACCTAGACTGACATTCCAGTGAAGTACTGATTGAGGGAATGCTGCACCATCAGAGGTGCCATCTTTTGGAAGAGATATTAAACTGAGTGTCCATCTGCCCTCTCAGGTGGATGTATAGGTTCTCAGCACTATTTGAGGACGGGGGGACGAGCCTTCCTCAGTCTCCACGCCCATATTTCCCCCTCAGTCATGCAAGATCCAAAGGGGGGAGAAAGTGATGCAGACCTAACATGGAGAGAACATAATCCAGGTCTAATAGGGAGAAGATGTGATCCAGATCCAATGGGGGATGGATGGACAACGTGGCCTATTTTGGCTCCCACCTCTTCCTGGGCTCCTGCATTCTTCCACACCACATCTGACCCCCACCCCGTGCCCCACCAAGGCTCCTGCTTCCCTACCTTCCCCTCTGCCCCTCTCCCAGTAAGATCCAATTGTTGACATACAATGTTGTAAGTGGAGTTCAATGTGAGAAAGTGTGATGTCATCCACTTTGAATCCAAGAACGATTGATCAGTGTATTTTCTAAATGGTGAGAAGTTTAGAACTGTGGAGGAGCAGAGAGATTTAGGGGTCCATGTGTAGAATTCACTGAAAGCGAGTGGACAGGTACAGAAAATGATTTAAAAGTCAAATGTAATGTTGGCCTTTATCTCAGGCGCTGGAATCCAAAGGGGTGGACGTTTTGTTACTGCTCTCCAGAGCTCTGGTTAGATCCCATCTGGAGAAACACAGTGAGTCTTGCACCTTAGGAAGGTTATATTGGCCTTGATCAGTGCAGATTCGTCAGAATTAAACTGGGGCTTAAAGAGCCAAATTATGAGGGTAGATGATGGAGACCAGGTTTGTGTTCCTTTAAACACAGAAAACTAAAGTGTGATTGAATAAACATGTTTAAGATGATTAAAGAACTTGATTTAGTTGAAGGAGAGAATATATTATCACTGGTGGAGAGTCCAGAACAAGGGGCTATAACCTTCAAATGAGTCCTGGGCCATTTACTGTGTTGATGACCAGCTGCAAAGCTGGAAATCTGGAACTCTCTCCCCCAAAAAGATGCTGACACTGGGGTAAAATTGCAAATTTTGCACAACCAAAACTTATCAAACTCAGTTTTAAAGATTTTCATGTTTAGGGAACAAAGATGAGCAGATGGAGTTAATATACAGATCAGCTATTATCTGAATTCTGGAACAGGCTCGACAGGCTCAATAACCTCCTCCTGTTCCTTTTTTACTATGACAAAACTGGGCACAGCACTCAGGGTGAGTCTGACCAGAACAATGTACAGTTGTATCATTATTTCCTCTCCTGTTTTGGGTTTGTACTCCATCATTAATTTGTCTTTGTTGCTGCAGCTACTTGTTGTTTATACATGTTTCATGTTGAGTTTACTGAGACTTGGAGCCTCTGCTGCTTTATTTTTTACATCTCTCTTTGCCCCTCTGATGACTGTTAACTTTTTCTGCATTTGTTTCTATTCTTCCCAGAAAACTCCTTCCTCCTTCCAGGTTATTTTTCATCTTCATATAGGTTTTAATACAATTGTTAAATTATTTTGGGTCTGGTCTAAGCTGATTAGTTTTCAGCTTGTGTTTCCTAAGCCCAGCTTGCTGTATTCTGACTCCATGTTATAAAATGCAATCTTGTTTTTCTGAAACTGGTTCTGAACTGCTACTCCAGGCCTGTAAAGGGTTAACCTTCAGCCAGAGTGAATCATGAAAACGAAACTAACATTCTCATTCCCTGCATCAAGTGTTTATAAAGATTTTACTTCCTGCTCTGGTTTCACAGTGTTTCCGATGCTGTATGAAATCCCTTCAGGTGCTGTAACAATGGATCCTGCAGCTTTGGAGGATGAATTAACCTGTGCTGTGTGTCTGCAGGTGTACCAGGATCCTGTAATTCTGCCCTGTCAGCACAGTTTCTGTTTGAAATGTATTGAAAGAGTTTGGGCCCAGACAGCAGGCCCAGGAAGGTTTGAGTGTCCTCAGTGTCGCCGTAAATTCAACCCCAGGCCCAGTCTGGAGAGAAACTTCACTCTGTGTAATATAGTGGAAAAATATAACCACTCACAGCCTCCTGCTGGTTATGTCGTGTGTGATTACTGTGATAGTAATCCAAACCCAGCTGTGAAGACTTGTCTGAAATGTGAAATATCTCTTTGCTCCCTTCATTTAAAACCACATTTACAGAACAAGGCTTTCAGTGGACATACTCTCATTGAACCTGTGTCTGACCTTACAGGCAGGCAGTGTCCTGACCACAAGGAAGTCCAAAAGTTCTATTGTAAAAATGATGAAGAGTGTGTGTGTGTTTCCTGTGCAATAATAGGGAAACATAAATCCCACACACTGCTAAGCCTGGATGAGGCACAAGCTGCAATTAAGGTGAGTGACACAATTCCTGATGTTAAATATAGTGAGGGAGAGTTTTCCTGTTAATGACCAACATTAATTGGAACTGATTGGAGACGGTGCTGATTTAGCTCACTATTTTCTTGTTGCTCTGAGTCTTGGTTTATGGAAGTTTGTTCTTTGTTATATTTGCTCCTTCCCCTTTCTGTTACAGCCTGTCTGAGAGAACAGGGTGGGCACTCCAGGGTGGGGGGTGGGTGTGAGAGTGACCCAGGGTGACTGCCCCTTAACTGCACTCAGCCCCTGTTGGGGTGGGCACTGCAGAGCTCAGTAATTCACTGTTGTAACCTATGTAACACTGGGGGTTCTGCTCTCTGAGCAGCAGGGAGAAGGTCATCACCATTGAGGGCACTCCCTGAGGGGGAGACTGAGACTTGGTGGAAAAACTGTTCCTCATAACAAGAGAAATGCTGGTGTGTCCGAGTCTGTCTCCCTTTCCCCTCGGCTGATTCCTGGAAATGGAGGAGCTGAGTCCGTGTGAAAATGCAGCACACGGTGTGTGTGAAAACAAGCTGGTGTGTGTGTGGTTCATCAAAGAGAGTCTCTTTACTGAGAGCCACAGAAGGGAATATTTCTACTTTGGACCCAGAGCCTGAGACCCTGAGATTTAGACAAGGGAGTGTGGGAGCTGTAGCAGCCAGGAAATCTGGAAATGCCGGGAATGTGAAGTTCTAGTCAGATTTAATGTCAGGACCTCATTAGAAATCTTTTACCCTGCAGCCGACCAGATTGAGAGGCTGAGCACTGCCAAGTGGGAAATCCTGTGGTACAAGGCAGGAGCTGGGAACACCGGGAACGGTCCCAGTCAAACATCAGAGCTTGGTGGAAGACTGGGGAGAGGAATTGGAGCACAGGGAAGAGATGATGGGAGCAAGAGATAGAAATGGCAGAATGGAGGACAGAGACTATTGGGGATAGCAGGAGAGACATCGTAGTGGGAGGTCAAGAGATGACTCCGAGATGCAGACAGGTGAGAGAAGATGCTTAGAAAACTAAGAGGGTGAAACAGCTACAGAACAATGAATAGTGTAGAAAGAGCAGAAATACAAATAGTTAAAATAAGAACACCCCAGATGTTAGTAAGGAGGACTTTGCAGGGTTGACAGGGCTGTGATTGCCATTGTTGTTTAAGGTGCCTAGGTCGATGCTGGATGGTCCGCCCGGTTTCATTCCTTTTTTGTGTCTTTGTAGTGGTTTGTTACAGCTGAGTGGCTCAGAATTTAAGAATTTGATCTGTTACAGCTGAGTGGCTCAGAATTTAAGAATTTGATCAGATTCTCGATCTGTTACCTCAGTAACTGAGAGTTAGTCTCAGTTACTCTTATTGAATTCAGACCCAGAAACAGACTAACTCAATCACTCAAAACAACACATCTCTGTATATGTATATAGGACTGCAGATAACCAGTGGAATGCATCATCTTTCTCTTGCTCTCCACATATCTCATTATAAATTACTGAAAATAACAGAACAAATTAACTTTTGCAGAAATACAAAGATTGAAACTTTAATAACATTCTGAATGTTAACTAAACCGAGGCTTACAAAAGGGGTTAATACTGCAGACTGTAACAGGGAGTGGGGTCAGTTGCAGCCTTTAGCTCTGAAAAGTGAACAATTACAGATATTTTTAAAGTAACAGTTCACTGAAAACAAAAGAAACCCTGTTTTTTGCTCTCATTTCAGTCTGTCAATTTCTGATATTTGCTTTTAATTTTTCTCACTGCTGCTGAAAACCCTCCTCCAACTTCGCCATTTGTATATAGGAGGGTTTAATGATATAGCGTAAAGGAGGAATGGAATAAAGGGGAACCCAGATGTGGGTAGATGGGATGCCGTAATGATATGTGGTAAAGGGGGAATGGGATAAAGGGGAACCAATAGATGTGGTTATAGGGGAGGGTGTAATGATAAAGACTAAAAGTGGAGCAGGGTGATGAAAATCCAATCAATTTGGGTATATGGGCGGGTGTAAAGATCCAGAGTAAAGTGGGATTGGGGTGATGTGGATCCAGTAGATGGGGCTATAGGAGAGGGTGTAATGATATAAGGTAAAGGGGGAATAGGGTGATGTGAATCCAGTCAATTGTTTTAAATTCAGTTCTTTCTGTTTCATTTATTATCCAGTGCTGTTCACTGTTGTAACATTTTTATGGAGAATTGACAGGTTATATAGAATCATTGAACTATCTGACCCTTTCTGATCTTAGATTCCTTCTTATAGTAGACTGTAACATTGAAATTTTTTTAATGTTGCTGTGTCTAATGTAAATTCTGATCGTTGTTGTTTTAGATTAGATTTCTCTCAACTCTTATCGAGGTTTGATTTGAATTCAGCCGCGTCTTTATATTGATTAAATGTAACACACTTGTACTGCAAGTCAGTAGATTCGAAGCACTAACCTATCAGAAAATTCAGGCTATGACCCTTATTTCTCTATTTCCTGATACATTGACACAATGCCATGTTCAGAGCTGCCAATTGTTAGGAGGTTTATTTAAAATTTACCCCTCAAATCAATAAAGTTCTTAAACACTGAGTATCAGGTATCACAATTATTAACATATAGTAGTACATACAAACATACGAATTGGGAGCAGGAGTAGGCCATTTGGCCCCTCGAGCCTGCTCCACCATTCAATAAAGTCATGGCTGATCTGAATGTAACCTCAAACGCACATTCGCGTCTCCTCCTGATAACCTTTCACTCATTGTTAATCAAGAATGTATCTACCTCTACCTTAAAGATTTTCAAAGAATCTGATTCCACCACCTTTTGAGGAAGAGGGTTCCAAAGACTCTTAACCCTGGGAGAGAAAACATTTCCCCTCATCTCTGTCTTAAATGAATGACCCCTTATTTTTAAACAGTGACCCCTAGTTCTAGATTCTCCCACAACACGAAACATCCTCTCCACATCCACCCTGTTAAGACCCCTCAGGATCTTAACGGTGTCAATTAAGTCGCCTCTTACTCTTCTAAATTCCAGTGGATATAAGCCTAACCTGTCCAGCCTTTCCTCATAAGACAACCTACCCAGTCCTGGTATTAGTCTAGTAAACCTTCTCTGAACTGCTTCTAACGCATTTACATCTTTCTTTAAATAAGGAGACCAGTACTGTACACAATACTCCAGCTGTGGTCTCACTGATGCTTTGTACAACTGAAGCATAACCTCCTTACTTTTGTCATCAATTCCCCTCACAATAAATGATAACATTCTATTAGCTTCCCTAATTACCTGCTGTACCTGCATCCTTTTGTGATTCTTGCACTAGGACACCCAGATCCCTCTGAATATCAGAGCTCTGCAATCTCTCACCATTTAGATAATAAGCTTCTTTATTATTCTTCCAACAATTTCGCATTTGCCCACAGTATACTCCATTTGCCAGATCTTTGCCTACTTACTTAACCTATCTATGTCACTTTGTAGCCTCCTTATGTCCTCCTCACAATTTATTTTCCTACCTTTCTTTGTGTCATCAGCAAATTTAGCAACCATTCCTTCAGTCCCTTCATCAAAGTCATTTATATGAATTGTAAAAAGTTGAGGCCCCAGCACTAATCCCTGTACTACACCACTCATCACATTCTGCCAACCAGAAAAAGACCCATTTTTTGCCAATTCTCTGCTTCCTATTAGCTAACCAATATTCTATCCATGCCAGTATGTTACCCCCTACACCATGAGCTTTTATTTTCTGCAATGCCCTTTGATGTGGCTCTTTATCAAATGCCTTCTGGAAATGTAAGTACAGTACATCCACTTGTTCCCCTTTATCCATAGCACATGTGACTCCTTCAAAGAGCTCCAATAAATTGGTTAAACATGATTCCCCTTTTACAAAACCATGTGACTCTGCCTGATTGCCTTGGATTTTTCTAAGTGCCCTGGATAACATCTTTAATAATATCTTCTAACATTTTACTTATGACAGATGTTAGGCTAACTGGCCTATAGTTTCCTGCTTTCTGTCTCCCTCCCTTTTTGAACAAAGGAGTTATATTTGCTATTTTCCAATCTAATGAAACATTCTCCGAAACTTAGGAATTTTGGAAAATTAAAACCAACGCATCAGCTATCTCGCTAGCCACTTCTTTCAAGACCTTAGGGTGAAGTCCATCTGGACCTGGGGATTTGTCAGCCCGCAGCCCCAACAAGTTGCTCAATACCACTTCCCTGGTGATTGTAATTTTCCCGAGTTCCTCCCTCCCTTCCATTTCCTGATTTGCAGCAATTTCTGGGATGTCACTTGTGTCCTCTATAGCAAAGACCGAAGCAAAATACCTGTTTAATTCATCCGCCATCTCCCTACTTGCCATTATCAGTTCCCAGACGCGCACTCTATAGGATTAGTGCTCACTTTGTTAATTCTTTTCTTACTTAAATATAGAAACTCTTACCATCCGTCTTTATATTACTAACTAGCTTTCTCTCATTCTCTAATTTTTCCCTCCTTATTAATCTTTTTGTCATTCTTTGCTGTTCTTTATATTCTCTCCAATCTTCTGACCTGCCACCCCTCTTTGATAATTATTTGCTTTTTCTTTAAGTTTGATACTGTCAGGAAAATGAGAAATTGTAATATTTTTCTTCTGATAATAACCCTGGCATATTTTCTTATGTATTGGAAGTCAGGCTGTTGGGGTGTAGATATGGTAATTGGATTAAGAGCTAGAGTGACTGCAAGGGTCTAAAGCCGCAGTAAGAAGTGGTTTTGATATGTTAATGTACCAAGAGGAACTTCAATCAGTGTTTTACATAAAGCAATAACAGGAATAGTTTTGAATTGAGCTGTTTTAGTTCAAAGGGTGTATTTGCAGGTTGTCAAAAGGTATAAAGAAATAAGGTAAAGATAGGGTAAGTTTGTTTTTATAGTCCAGGAACTAAAGTAAAGAATGATTTAATCAATTCTGGGTATAAAGCATTTCTGAAGAGACTGGTTGAGATATTAGCGAGATCAAAGTGAAGGAATGCATTTAAGGAAATACTGAAGCCAATGCGAGGGAGTAGCTGCTTAGATTTCCCAGAAGGCAGCAGGGTAGCTGGTCAGAACACCTGGAAGACAGCGTGAACAAGGCCAGACTGAAAGAACCAGTTGCTGTCAGCCTCAGAGGACACCCCAAGGAATAAGCACTGTGTGGTTAAAAATTACTGGACTTCTGTCGATTTTAAAATCTGTAAGGACCTTTGCTGAACAGAAAAGGGAAGGTTAGCTCTGAGGGTAGTTAAGTTAAGATCTGTGTTTTAAAGTACTGTTTACTGTATGAAGCCATTTATGTATTTAAGTGTAATTGTGTTTTATTTGTTTTTTTTATTCTTTTAATAAATGTTTATTATAAAATCATCACAAGTAGTGAGAGACATCATTTCCTGATTTCAGAACTGTTCCTCATAGTATACAAATTGCAAAAACCATTTTGGCAGCTGTTTCAGGTTTCCCCCTCTGGGATTTGAGCAGCTTGGCATTTTCCATCTGCTGTGCCATAACATAAATTGTCTTTAACTTTTTTAGTAATTAAACACACACTGAAAAGGCAGGACTTACAACCATACTAGATGATGGTTGGTTGGGTATTTAAATATGTTACCATCCTGAGTTTAATATCTTAGGCCTTTACAAATCAAATGGTCATTACAAATTCCAGTTTTTATACACTTGTGTTACATTTTAAAGACATCCTATGTGGCTCTGACAAAGGTAAACTATCCTTCCTTGTCTTTCTCTACTCGTCTGCAGCCTTTGAACATGTCAATGGTTGGCTCTCCACTGTTGTCCAGCTGGGTGCGACTGCTCTCACCTGGTTCCATTCTTAACTATCTAATCATAGCCAGAGTATCACTTGAAATGGCTTCTCTTTCTGCTCCTGCAGCATTACCTCTGCTGTCCCAGAAGTATCTAACCTTGCTCCTCTCCTATTTCTCATATACATGCTGCCCCTCAGCGATCCAAAAGCAAAATTTCCTCTGACACCCAGCTCTACCTCACTGCCACCTATATCGACTCCCCCACTGTTGCTAAATTATCACACTGCTTATCTGACATTCAGTCCGGATGAGCAGAAATTTACAACCAAATATTGGAAAGACTGAAACCATTGTTTTCAGTTACCATTCTAATCTCCATCCCTCTCCCTGACACCCGCCTGAAATTAAACCTGGGTTTTCAGCTCAGGAAACCTTTAAATGCCGGACAGAACCTGATTCTGGGATCTCCACCCCCATTCCTGTTTCCAGCTATTTTTTCTGTTGCGGGGTAAAGGTGGAGATAGTCCTCCTGCATGCAAAAATCCTGCCCTTACTGCCTCCATTGCGGGGCTAGGCAGTCCAAGTCCCGCCACCCAGCAATTTTTGTGGAGTCGGGCCCCTTTGGTGAGTATGCATGGTTCATGGCCCCTCAGAGGAGTCATGAACCAAAGTCTGGATTCAGGAATCCTTTCACAGGTTTCATCCCTTTTCACCACTTTCTCAAAGGCAAATAGGGATGGGCAATAAATGCTGGCCTAGCCAATGATGCCCACATCGCGTGAAAGAATAAATAAAAAAAATTAAACAGTCACAGTAACATCCTATGTGACTGTGACCTTGGTGTGTTATCCCCCCTCATGCTTTTTTTAAAATGTATTCATTCATGGGGTGTGGGCATTATTGGCTAGGCCAGCATTTATTGCCCATCCCTATTTGCCCTTGAGAAGGTGATGATGAGTCACCTTCTTGAACTGCTGCAGTCCATGTGGTGTAGGTACACTCACAGTGCTGATTGGGAGGGAGTTGAGGAGTTTAACCCAGTGATAGTGAAGGAACAGTGACATAATTCCAAGTCAGGATCGTGGTGGCTTGGAGGGGAACTTGCAGGTGGTGGCGTTCCCATGCATCTGCTGCCCTTGCCCTTCTAGGTAGTAGAGGTCGCGGGTTCGGAAGGTGCTCCCGAAGGAGCCTTGGTTGCTGCAGTCCATCTTGTAGATGGCACACACTGCTGCCACTGTGAGTCACTGGGGAGGGAGTGTTTGTTTTAAGGTGGTGTAAGGAGTGCCAATCAAACAACCTGCTTTGTCCTGAATGGTGTTGAGCTTCTTGAGTGTTGTTGGAAATGCACTCATCCAGGAAAATGGAGAGTATTCCATCACACTCCTGACTTGTGCTTTGCAGATGGTGGACAGGCTTTGAGGAGTCAGGAGGTGAGTTACTGTCTGCAGAATTCCCAGCCTCTGACCTGTTCTTGTAGCCACAGTATTTGTATGGAGGGTCCAGTTCAGTTTCTGGTCAAAGGTAACCTCCCTCAGGGAGTTGATAGTGGGAGGTTCAGTGATGGTAACGATATTGAAAGTCAAGGGAGATGCTTTGTTTCTCCTTTGTTGGAGATGATCTCTGTGTGTTGTGAATGCTACTTGCCACTTGTCAGCCCAAGCCTGAATGTTGTCCAGGTCTTGCTGCATATAGACACAGACTGCATCAGTGTTGAATAGTGCTGAACATTGTGCAATCGTTAGCAAACATCCCCACTTCTGACCTTATGATTGAGGGAAGGTCATTGATGAAGCAGCTGAAGATGCTTGTGCCTAGGACATTACTCTGAGGAACTCCTACAGCGACCTCCTGGGACTGAGATGATTGACCTCCAACAACCACAACCATCTTCCTTTGTATTAGGTATGACTCCAACCAGTGGAGAGTTTTTCCCCTGATTGCCATTAACTTCAGTTTTGCTCGGGCTCCTTGCTGCCACACTCGGTTAAATGCTGCCATGATGTCAAAGCAGCCACTTTTAGCTTACCTGTTTGAAGCAAGGCTGTAATGAGCATCAGGTGCTGAGTGGCTCTGGCGAAACCCAAACTGACATGAGTGAGCAAGTTATTGTTGAGTAAGTGCTGCTGGATAGCACTGATGTCAATTCCTTCCATCACTTTGCTGACGATTGAGAGTAGACTGATGGGGCAATAGTTGGTCAAGTTGGATTTGTCCTGCTTTTTATGGACAGGACATACCTGGGCAATTTTTCACTTTGTCGGGTGGGTACCAGTGTTGCAGCTCTACTGGAATAGCTTGGCTAGGGATACGGCTAGCTCTGGAGCACAAGTCTTCAGTGCTATCACCAGAATGTTATCAGGGCCCTTAGCCTTTGCAGTATCCAGTGCCTTCAGCCGTTTCTTGATATCACGTGAAATGAATCGAATTGGCTGAAGACTGGCATTTGTGATGCTGGGAACCTCTGGAGGAAACCAAGATGGCTCATCCACTCAGCACTTCTGGCTGAAGATGGCTGCAAATGCTTCAGCCTTTAGCACTGATATGTTGGACTTCTCCATCATTGAGGCTAGGGATATTTGTGGAGCATCCTCCTCCTGTTAGTTGTTTAATTGTTCACCAACATTCACAACTGAATATGGCAGGACTGCAGAACTCAGATCTGATTTAAGTTGGTTGAGGGACTGTTTAGCTTTATCATATGTTGCTTCTGCTGTTGGCATGCGAGTAGCCCTGTGTTGTAGCTTCACTAAGTTTATGTCTCATTTTTAGGTATGCCTAGTGCTGCTGGCATCCCATCCTGCACTCTTCCTTGAACCAGGGCTCAATGGTAATGGTAGAGTGCGGAATATGCTGGGCCATTAGGTTACAGATATTGGTTGAATACAATTCATCTACTGTTGATGGCCCAAAGCACCTCAAGGATGCCCAGTTTGGAGTTGCTAGATCTGTTTGAATCTATCCCATTTAGCCTGGTGTTTGTGGCATACAACATGATGGAGGGTATCCTCTATGTGAAGATGGGATTTCGTCTCCACAAGGACTGCACAGTGGTCACTCCTTGCAATACTGTCATGGACAGATGCATCTGCGACAGGTAGATTGGTAAGGACAAGGTCAAGTATATTTTTCTCTCTTGTTCATTCCCTCAGCACCTGGCGCACACCCAGTCTCGCAGATGTGTCCTTTAGTGCTCGGCCCCTCAGTCGATATTAGTGTTGCTGAGCCACTCTTGGTGATGGACATTGAAGTCCCCCACCCAGAGTACATTCTGTGCCCTTGCCACCCTCAGTGCTTCTTCCAATTGGTGTTCAACATGGAGGATCACTGATTCATCAGCTGAAAGGTAGGGGTGGGGTGGGGGAGCCTTGCAGAATTGGTAGTTGGTAATCAGCAGGAGGTTTCCTTGGCCATATTTGACTTTATGGGGTCTGAAGTCAATGTTGAGGATTCCCAGGGCAATTTCCTCCTGGCTATATACTGTGATGGGTTTGTCCTCCCAATGGGACAGGACATACCCAGGGATGGTGATGGTGGTGTCGGGGACATTGTCTGTAAGGTATGATTCCATGAGGATGATGTCAGGCTGTTGGTTGACTGGTCTGTGAGACAGCTCTTCTAATTTTGACACAAGCCCCCAGATGTTAGTAAGGGGGACTTTGCAGCGTCGACAGGTCTGGGCATGCTGTTGTTGTTTCCGGTGTCTAGGTTGACGCCAGGTGGCCCATCTGCTTTCATTGCTTTAAGACTTCATGGTGTTTTGATACAAGGGAAGGACTTGCTAGGGCATTTTAGAGTCAGTGTAATTGCTATGGTTCTGGGGTCAAATGTAGGCCAGACCAGGTAAGATGGCAGATTTCCTTCTATTGAGGGCATTAGTGGACCAAATGGGTTTTTACGACAATGGTTTCATGGTCACCGTTACTGAGACTAGCTTTCAATTCCAGATTAATTAATTTAGTTTAAATTCCACCAACTTCTGTGCTGGGATTTGACCCATGTCATCAAAGCATTAGCCTGGGCTCCTAGATTACTAGCCCAGTGACATGACCACTACACCACTGCCTCTACTTCTTGACTCATCTGCAGCCTTTGACACAGGCATTTCCAGCAGCTTTTTTTTTGTTTCACATTTTTTGTAGTATTTTGCTTTTGTGTTGATGTTTAAATCATTGTCGCTTCTCTATCAGGAATGCTCATCCGCTGGGCAGAATTTAATGCACCCCCGGCTGCAAGTTTTGAGGCCAGGGGGCACTTAATTAGACTAGAGGGTGCAGGATGGGGGCCCCACCATCTTGCCACTTGATTAATATGGGGCAGAAAGACTTGTGGACAAACTTTGCGCTCGGATCCTAATTGAGGCCCTTAACTGGTTAATTAATGCCCACCTAAGGGCCCTTTGCTGCTGCCGTTGATATTCAACCAACGGCGGGTGGGGAGAGTTGCCACGTAGGGAGCTTGCAAAGCAATCCCTTTCAGGGTTGCCTGTGGCTTTTTGGTGTGGGGAGGGCCCTCATTCAAAGACACTCAGTGCCTTTTCAAGGGACCCGGCATCGGGAATGGGGCAGGTCGATGAGCACTCTTTTTAAAAAAAATTAATTTACAGGATGTAGGTGTCGCTGGCTAGGCCAGCATTTATTGCCCATCCCTAATTGCTGTTGAGAAATTGGTGGTGAGTTGCCTTCTTGAACCGCTGCAGTCCATGTGGTGTAGTGCTCCCACAGTGCTGTTAGGGAGGGAGTTCCAGGATTTTGATCCAGCGCCAGTGAAGGAACGGCGATATATTTCCAAGTCAGGGTGATGAATGGCTTGGAGGGGAACTTCCAGGTTGTAATGTTCCCATCTATCTGCTTTTCTTGTTCTTCTAGATAGCAGTAGAGATTGTGTGTTTGGAATGTGCTGTCTAAGGAGCCTTGGTGACTTTCTGCAGTGCATGGTGTAGATTGTACACACTCATGCCACTGTTCGTCGGTGGTGGAGGGAGTGAATGTTTGTGGATGAGATGCCAATTAAGTGGGCTGCTTTGTCCTGGATGGTATTAAGCTTCTTGAGTGTTGTTGGAGCTGCACTTATCCGGGTAAGTGGAGAGTATTCCATCACATTCCTGACTTGTGCGTTGTTAATGGTGGGCAGGCTTTAGGGAGTCAGGAGGTGAGTTATTCGTCACATGATTCCTAGCCTCTGACCTGCTCTTATAGCCACAGTATTTATATGGCCTGGCACTTGTATGGCACAAATGTTACTTGCCACTTGTCAGCCCAAACCTGGATACTGTCCAGGTCTTGCTGCATTTGGACATGGACTGCTTCAGCATCAGAGGAATTGTGAATGTTGCTGAACATTGTGCAATCATCAGAAAAGTCCACTTCTTTGAACCATATGCCTGCCTAAACCAACGACCCCCATTCCACCCTCACTCCCCCTGGCCTGTGTCCCTTGGTGATCCTTGGCCTCTGATGGAGGCTTTACCGTCAGCTGCCACCACTCCTGGCAGTGTTGGCATCAGTGGAGTGCTGCCAGCCTCTGATTCGTTCGCAGCTCTATGGGAGGGGGTGGGATTCCTGCCTCTGGGGCCCTAAATCCAAGGAAAGACTGATGCTAGTCTGTTCCGGAGGGCCTTCCCCAATGTAAGCAATGCGGAACTCCTGCTGGGTCTCCAGGTGGCGGGTGAGACACCAGTCGCCAACATTAAATTCAGTCCATTGTTTCCAACCCCCTTCCTGGCCCCTTTCTGCCTGAACCAATTAGTCTCGGTGCTCTATTTAACCTGGAGCTGAACTTTTGACCCTTTATCCTTTCCATCACAAGACCACTGACTTCCATCTCTGTAATATCGCCTGTCTCCACTCATTCCTCAGCCCATTAACTAATTAAATCCTCATTCCTGCTTTTGATACCTCCAGACTTGACTATTCCAATACTTTCCTGATAACCCTCCTTTCCTTGCACCGTCCCTAAACATAAGGTCATCAAAAACCCTGCTGCATGTACTCTAAGTTGCACAAAATCCTGTTTGCCATTTCCCCCTGTTCTCGCTGAACTACTTTGGCTCCTGGACTGTCAACACCTCGATTTTAAAATTCTCATCCTTGTCCCTCTATGGCTGCGGTCCTCTCTACCTCTATAACTCCCTCCAATCTGAGAACTGTACATTCCTCCAATTCTGGCCTCTTGTACATTCCCAGCTTCCTTTGCCCCACCAATGGTATCCAGGCCTTTAGCAGTCTTGGCTTTCAGCTCTAGTATTCCCTCCCCAAACCTCTTTGGCTCTCCAGCTCTCCCTCTCGCCTTTTAAGAAGCTCCTTAAAACCGTTCTCTTTAACCAAGTTATTTTCTCACCTGTCCTGGTGTCTCCTCCTTTACACAGTATGAATTTTTGACTGACTACTCTTCTGTGAAGGGGCTTGGGATGTTTTACTATATTTAAAATGCTTTATAAAGCAGGTTGTTATTTTAAAATCTTTCTAAATGGCTTCATAGGTAAAATTGGAGGGAGAAATCGAGAAACTTCAGGGAGTCCAGCAGAATTGTTCCAACAGACAGCGAGACTTGGAGAAATCAGAAGCTGAAATAAAGGTAGGGAAAAGTGGAACTGGATTTTCAAAGAGTTTCTCTCCTCACTGAGTCAATGAGCACATCAGAAACAGGCCTTCCAAATCAGGCTGGTTCTGTTGGGGTTGAGTCACTAATTACACTGACTTCCCGTGTGTTTGATTTGAGGGGGAGGTGCTTAAATCTGCCTGCACCTCCCAGGGAATATTATTCCATCATTTAGATACTGGATTTACTGAAACAGACTCAGCCCGAGACTAAAACAGAAAATGCTGGAAAAACTCAGCAGGTCTAACAGCATCTGTGGAGAGAAAAACAGAGTTAACGTTTTGAGTCCGTATGACTCTTCTTCAGTTGAAGACTTGTCCTGAAGCCTGTATCACATAAACATAGAAAGGAAGAGGAAGAAAATCCCATTAGCCCCAGTGAGCCTGCCCCGTGCAGACAGGGTTCAATCATACACACCACTGATCCATCCTGAACCATGGGGTACTCACCTGGGAGAGACAAACAGAAGAGAGAATAAATCCTTGCTACCAATTCAGGACAAACTGGGAGAAATTCCTCTCCAGCTCCCTTTTAAAGGGTGGCAGTGACTCCATACCCACCAATGTTCAGGAAGTCTGTTCCAGAGATCAGGGACTCTGGTGTCTAACCTAATTCTGTGTCTATGGATTTTATACAAAGATCCTCTAGCCCTACCCTCCTGATCCATCTCAAGTACCTCACCCAACAAGTGAGTCCAATAATCCCTCCGTCATTTTAAAAACCTCCATCATGTCCCTCTCAGTCTGCCTTTCTCTAATCACCCAAACTCTTGGTGCTGATCCTCTAAATAAAATCAATCAGACTCTGTGTCATTCTGGTACCATCCTCTCCAGAATCTCAATCTCCTTCACCAGGTGTGGGTACAAAAACTGGAACCATCACTTCAGGTGTGGATGGACCAGCTGGCAGTGCCATACCCAGTCTAACTACAGTGGTCTTTCTTTTAAACTCAAGACAGCACTGGTTAAAATTTGTTTTCTCACCCAATAGACACCCTCCACTGCTTGTCCATCTTTAATGGGTGTTATAAGGATGTGCTTTCTTTTAAAGATAAGTACATTTCAAATTCTCCTTTCTCTGGCTGGATTAAAAAAAAACTGTAACCTTATTAAGACTATGGATGACTGCTATTCAGCCAGTACACAACTAGCATCCCTCCCAAATGGAATGAAAAGGGAACAGACACCCAACCCCCCTGAGGAGTGTGAAAGACTCCATCTCCTGTTGGCTTTCACATTATCTTGAAATTCTTCAAAAGTTTCTGAGCTCATACATCAGAATGCAATAAGCTGCTCCACAAAACAACTACCATAGCAGACATGGAAATCAAATTCCTCTGGAATATACAGCCAGCAGGACTTTTACCAAGCCAGAGAGATCACAAAGAGAGATCAGAATGCTGTACTGAAAAACTGCAAGGAAGCTGTTTCTCTCTCTCTTAAAAGTATTGCACCTGGTTTACAATGTAACCATCCTGAGAAGAGAAATCTACTGCAACCGAAGATTTTTTGGGAATAAAAAGTGGAAATCTACTCCGTATAACTAGACCCAGGAAGACAAATCAACAAAACGGCCACAATGTGGAATCACTTCATTGAGACCAGCCAAAGGACAGTAAAATGTATATTCTTTTGATTGTTTATCTTCTTCACAAACTATAAATCATTGTTAAGCATATTCTCTTATCCTACCATCTGTACTAGTGTGTGTGAGGGCCCAGGGAAAGTGAGTGATGTATGATCTGTGGTTGCGATTTACCTAGTTATTTTTAAATTCGGGAAGTAGGGTCAATAACTTATCTTGTTCTTTATTTAAACTCAAACACCTGTCTGGCTAATTCTTTATAATTTGAAGGCTTAAATAGTGGGATTCCATTAGTATTGGCAAAACACATCCTAGCTTAATTCACAAAAAAACCCTGTTATGTTCAGAGTTGGGGTGGTGTAACAGGGTACTGATTTTTACCCCTCCTCATGTGGCTGTAACACTTCTGATGGAGTAGTGCTCTAAACAAACTGTCCTGTTCCTGAAGTGCCATGTGCTCAGGGTAACAGCTGTGTGGAAGGACCATTTGTAATGAGGGTTGGTTTGGGTTTCAGACACGAGTCAATGAGCTGAAAGGAAAGTTATCGAAGAGCTTTTCTGAATGGAGGAGAAAGCTGGGAGAAGATGAAAAATCCACATTGAAACTGATTGATGAGGAGGGGCTCCGAGCTCTCTCACAGATTAGAAGGTATTCTGAAGCGTTAAACAAGAGGATGGAACAGATTACATTAATAGATGGAGAAACCCAGAGCCTGGTACTGAAGGACCCTCTCTCTTTTATTCAGGTACATCTTCAATATAAACAGGATCATGTCTGGGGAATGGGGCGTTTCTATGAGGCTGAATTGTTTGAAGATTGTTGGTGGAGCCCAGCATTGGCACTGACCCCTCAGCCCTGCCCTTGGAGTTTTGGTGCTGGCCCCTCAGCCCTACCCTTGGAGTTTTGGTGCTGATCCCTCAGCCCTGCCTTTGGAGTTTTGGTGCTGGCCCCTCAGCCCTGCCTTTGGAGTTTTGGTGCTGACCCCTCAGCCCTGCCTTTGGAGTTTTGGTGCTGGCCCCTCAGCCCTACCCTTGGAGTTTTGGCGCTGGCCCCTCAGCCCTGCCCTCAGAGTGTTAATGCTGCCCCAGGGTGGATTGCAGTGAAATGTGGGATTATTCCCCATTCCTGTGAATGGCCCACCTACTGTTACAGACTGAACTCTTTCCTCTCAGTCACAAATTCACTGTTTGATTCCATTGGGAGTTGGTTTGTTCATTGACTGATTTGATCTCCTGTCTTTATTCACAGAACTCGAAGCAGCTCCTTTCCAGGTAAGTTCCTCTCAGTCATAAAGTACCCGCTGCTAATTGAGAACATTCCCCGGTATCTGGGAGAAGAGTGAAAGTAGAATCACAGCTTGGAAACCTTCCCAGATAAGATGCTTTCAAATGGTGGGAATATTTAGCGATGTTGAACTGAGGTTTGAGGTGTTATTAGCTCAGACAGCCAATCAGAAATGGGAGTTTCTGCATGTATACTGATGGCACCCAAGTCTACTTCACCATCACCACTCTCCATCCTTCCACTGCCTCTGATTTGTTTCGCTGCCTGTCCGACGTCCTTTATTGGATGAGCTGAAATTTCCTCCAATTAAATGTTGAGAAGATCAAAGCCATTGTTTTCAGTCCCTGCCATTCCCTAATCACTGACTCCAATCCTCTCCCAGGCCACTGTCTGAGGTTGTGGGAATATCCGGCAAGGCTGAGGATGTGGAGACCCTGTTGACCTTAACAGCATGCCCCATTTAAATAACCTTCTACAGCCTTCTGACAAACAGCTGATAAATAACGGCCTGGCTGGCAGATGGGAGCCAAACAAGCAGCAGAAGGACACAGCAGGCCCCCTGAGACCCCAGTGAGGGTCGGAGCTGTGGAGCAAAGTTTAAATAATTGGGGCTGAAGAGTGCAAAGGCTTCCTTCTGAGGCCAAGGGGCCTCCTGCTCTTCCTGGCCCACAATGTGTGCTAAAAGGAGCAGATCTTTAGCACTGACCTTGGCCAGTCAGCTCCTCCAGCCTCTAATCTGCTCCTGGGCAGACAACAGTGCAGTCCTCCCCACTGAACTACAATCACATTTCAGTCACTGCCCCAATGATATTATCAGGCCGCAACTGTTGAATGTTAATTATCACCCTGACAGCCTTTCGCAGGAGCCTCGTCAGTTGCCTGATTTGTGTTTGTGAAAATTTAAATGGATGGCAATGGGGTCGGCTGTCTTGATCCCGATGTTTTAACCCACAATCCTCTTCCTCCCATCAGGGGGTTAAAATGGAGACATCCGTGAGGGAATCTCACTGATCGCAGGTCCCTGGGAGGCTATTCCTTCTCCTCACTTCACATGATTGTAGTGAGTGTGTTCCTGCAGACTGGAGCACAGACTGGAGACCTGGAGGATAATAATCATTATTGATGATGGAAAGATGAGGCTCTACTACAGAGAAACTGGACTGAACACAGACGGATTTGACAATCACAAACTGAGCTGAAGTGGCAGCAAACCAGGATCTCACAGTACGTGTGGAGATCAGTGCGAATGCAGGAAAACTGTAAATCCCAGGATTCTGCCATTTTCAGGATGGGTTACAGCAGGGTGTCAGTCTGAGCATTAGAAGGGATGCAGGTTGTTGTACTGATCACTCGTTCCCCTTTGGTTTCTGATCTGAAATGTTCCCACTGATAAAAACATTCTCTCCTCTTTCATTACAGAATGACTGAGACTCAGAGACTCACAGACCCAGATGTTCCAGCGCTCACCCTGAACCTGTCCAATATATCTCAACTTATCCAGAAGAGTCTGAACGGATGTGAAAAGTACCACTCAGACATATTGGGAATCATCAGTAAGAACATGCAGCTTTTCTCCAATATAAGGGACTGAGAGCAGATCGGGTTAGTTGTGTTCAGATAGCTGGGAATAGCCCTGAACTTTAATGTCACTGGACTAGTAATCTAGAGGCCCAGGCTAATGCTCTGGGGACATGGGTTCAAATCTCACCATGGCAGCTGGTGGAATTTGAATTCAATTAATAAATCTGGAATTGAAAGCTAGTAATGACAACCATGAAATTAATCATTGATTGTTGTAATAACCCATCTGGTTTACTAATATCCTTCAGGGAAGGAAATCTGCCGTCCTTACCTGGTCTGGCCTACATGTGGCTCCAGACTCACAGCAATGTGTTTGACTCTTAACTGCCCTCTGAAATAGACTAGCAAGCCACTCAGTTCAAGGGCAATTAGGGATGGGAAATGCTACCCTTGCCAGCGATGCCCATATCCCAAAGAATTAAAAAATAAATATATTCCATCCTTATATATTCCTGGAGATCTTCTGGTACAGTGGGCAGTGTGCCCGTCTCTGAGTCAGAAACTCTGGGTTCAAGTTCCACTCGAGGTCTTGATGGCCAAGGAAGGTGTGTTCATAATGCAGCCAAACAGGTTGAGTATCAACTTGTCAATCCTTCCAACATATGCCAATGACAGGGCATAGGAGAGGGAGAGATCCATGTGTGTGAATCAGAAGCCTGAGATTAATCCTCAGTCCCCAGTGACACCTGCTTTAAACATTCCCCACTGTAATGGGCCAGAGCTTCACCCAACATGGGTCAGGTAGAGGTGGGGTTACACACTGTCAATCAGAGTGTCTTTTAAAGGGACACTGTTCCTCAACAGGGCTGTCAATATGTTTAAAGAGTAAAGTAAAATAAAGGAAGACTTGCATTTCTAAAGCACCATTCACAACCTCAGGACATCTTAAAGTGCAATGAAGTTCTATTTTTGAAATGTAGTCAATGTTGTGATGCAGGAACATGTCTTGAGCTCTTTGCCTGAAGCCAGATCTGACCCACAGCACCGTGATCTCCATCACGAGCAGGGCAAGGCGGTAGGTCCCGAATCCACCCCAGTCAAAATGGTTGATCACACCCTATGCTGTTGGCATCAATCTGATCCACACCAGCCAACTGGGGCAAGTGGCCCCCCAAGGAGCCTGAGCTCCCACTTCCCTGCAGGAACATACACTTTTACATGCATGTTATAGTCTGGAGCTATGATTAGTGATGGTAGAGGCTCTAATTTCTTTCCATCATATGGCTAACCAGGAATCTAGATCATTTCAGAGGGCAGTTAAGAGTCAAACCCGTTGCTTTGAGTCTGGAGCCACATGGAGGCCAGACCAGGTAAGGATGGCAGATTTCCTTCCCTGAAGGATATTAGTGAACCAGATGGGTTACTACAACAATTGATGATTAATTTCATGGTTATCATTACTAGCTTTCAATTCCAGATTTATTAATTGAATTCAAATTCCACCAGCTGCCATGGTGAGATTTGAACCCATGTCCCCAGAGCATTAGCCTGGGCCTCTGGATTACTAGTCCAGTGACATTACCAGTACAGCACCATCTCTCCCCCATTATAAGCCATCATTGAGTAATATAAAGGGGGCTGGACCTCACCGTGTCGCAATTCCCAATCACCGTATGCTTTCAGTACAGTGCCAGCTTTCACCGAATACAGGGGCCCATTGGACATCACTCATTCCCCACACAGCTCCTCTGGGACAGCCTCTGTCCCAGGGAATGTCCTTCACATGTCGACTAGGATCAGCAGGAGAGTGGGAATATCCAAAGGTGTTTTTATAATCTAAAGCAGCGACCACACTAATTTATATTTAACTCTCATGTTTTTCTATTATTGTTTCTGTTTCTATCTAACCCTTTTTGTGAAATTTCTTCAGTCGCTAATTCAAAGTTAGAGTTTCTATACCTGTTCCCTCCTCATGGCTCTCTATTGGTTTGATTCTGAGACCCAGGGCCTGAGTGAGTGCTGGTGAATTCACAGTGAACAACAGTTTAATGTACAGAAGGGATACAGGAACAGAAGGAGACCATTTAACCCCTCAGATCTGTTCCACCATTCAGTGAGATTTTGGCCGATCTGTTACCTCACTCCATGGCCTGAATTTTCCCATTGGCGATTTAGGGGTGGGGCCCGCTCGCCGACGGGAAAATGACGTGGGATGATGTCGGGAGAAACCCCCTTTAAATTAACAATTAATCTAGCATCATTTGCTGTATGCAGAAGCCAGTTTGTGTGATGAAGTTTCCTAATTTCACTGAACTGCTTACAGTAACTCCAGGTGTGGCCTAACCCAGGGCTTGGTATACCCGAAGCATGACTTATCCCCCTTGTATTCTAGTTCTTCAGATATAAAAACCAGCATTCAACTATCTTTCCCCTTTATTCTATGTACCTGTTCATGACATTTTAATGACCTGTATGCATGGACCCCAAGCCAGTGTGAATCTCCACTTTTTCTGGCTTTTCACCATTAAGGGCCCTGGTCTATCCTTATTAGGTCTAAAGTGGATAACCTCATATTTGCTTATATTGAGATCCATTTGGCATTGTTTTGTCCATTCACTTTATCTATCAACTTCTCTTTGCAATCTTATGCTTCCATCTACACTGCTTACAGTACTGCCTCTTTTTGTGTCGTCAGCAAATTTAGATATGTGGGCCTGAATTTTTCCCTTGTCGGGTGCGCGCAATCGGTGGGCCTGGGAGCAGATTAGAAATAGGCTCCCGACTGTGATCGGCCTTGACTGCAATTTCACACTGGCTGGCCAATTAAGGCCCGCCCAGCATGTCTTGCGTCTTCTGAATGGTTGGGAAGGGCTGGGCGGGAGCGGGGGACTGTCAGGCACCGGGTCCAATGGCGACCCAGCGAGCGCTTTAAAACCAGCAAAGGCAGCTCCCTGAAGGCTGCCAGGGGAGAATCTTTAGTGGGTCCGGAGACTGGAACAATGGCCTCACTAGCGGCAGGAAACATCAGGTGAGAGGGCAGGTTGGGTGGGCACTCGGCCCCCTGTTTCTTGGATGAATGCCTCATTGTCCTCGTGGAGGATGTCCATGTCAGGCGGGACACCCTCGTACCCAGTGTTGGCAGGAGGAGGCTGCCGCATCAGACCAGAAATGCTTGGGAGGAGGTGGCAGCCGAGGTTAGCAGCCACAACGTTGTGAGGTGCACATGGGTGCAGTGCCGCAAAAGGTCCAACGACTTGCTACGTTTGGCAAGGGTGAGTACCATGTTGGCATGGATCAGTGTGGAGATGTGTTATGGGCTGGCTGTCCCCCCCGTGGAGTGGGGGGTGTTGTGCAATGAAACGCAGCACTCGTTCTATTTTTGAACGAGTCAGTTTATGGCACCATGAGCATAAGAGGGACTTTTCACGGGTGATCTTCTATTTTGCCATGTTTTGTTAATATGTTTACTGGTGTGGCCATTAACACCAGATATAGTTCTGTTCATTTATTGTGAGTGTCAAAATGATATAAATTTTGCTTTTGTCTTAATGGCCTGAGTATGCTTCACTTTTTTGGTGCAGGGCATGCCAGTATCAAATGCTGGATGTGAGTGGCTCTAAACTTCATTGCACAGGCACTGAGTGGACTTTGTGTTCAAAGGAAAGGGTCATTTCAGACATCCTGGATGGAGGTGGCAGCCCTGGCATGAGATGGAAGCAGATCTTTGGCAGCCTAGCTGAAGGAGCGTTGGATCAAGGGATCCCTGGTGTCCCTGCCTCCCTGAAGGATACAGAGGTCTGCCTCCATGCCCTCAGCATTCTCCTCACCAGGCTCCTCTTTTGACTCATCACTGAATTCATCCTCTGTGGCCTGTGGAACTGCCTCAAGATCCTCTTCCTCCAGTGGGTCCCCCCTTGCCAGTGCCAGATTGTGGAGAGTGCATCATACAATCACTATCAGTGACACCTGCCCTAGGAGGTATTGTAGTGCTCCCCCTGGACGGTCCAGGCATTGGAAGCATATTTTCAGAAGACTTATGGTCCCCTCTATCACCGCCCTTGTGGAGGCATGACTCTTATTATAACGCTGCTCTGCCTCTGTTCTTGGGTGGCAGAGAGTTGTCATAAGCCACCTTTTCAATGGATAGCCATTGTCACCCAGCAGCCATCCATCCAGTTGGGCTGGAGCACTCAATAGCCTTGGCACCTGGGAGTGTCTGAGGAACATAAGCATCATGGCAGCTGCCAGGGTACCTTGCACAGACTTGTAGAATCTGCGTCCTGTGGTCACACACTCTCTGGACATTCAAGGAGTGGAATCCCTTCCTGTTGATGAAGGCACCTGGCTGACCAACTTGTGCCTTGATGGCCACATGCGTGCAGTCGATTGCACCTTGGATGTGGGGGAACCCAGCAATCGCTGAAAACCCCCTGGCTCGCTCAGCCTGCCTGGCCTCATCCGTAGGGAAATGAATGAATGTCATTACCTGCCTGAACACAGCATCAGTCACCAGATTGATGCAATTGTAGACAGCTGATTGGGACACTCCACAAAGATCCCCCACTGATTCCTGGAAAAAGCCGGAGGAATAGAAGTTGAGGGCCATTGTGACCTTCAGAGCTGCTGACATGGGGTGTCCACCCACACAGTTGGAGGTGATCTTAGGCCCAATCATTTGACAACTGGAGGTCACTGTCTTCCTGGAGATGCGGAGCCTCCTTCAGCACTGCACCTCAGACATATTGAGGTAGCTGCATCGCTGCCTGTAAACCCTGGCAGCAGGATAGTGGTGTCTTCTCTCTCTGCCCTTACACCTTGGATTACCTGTTGGTACTGTGCCCCTTGTGCCTGCGCCTCTCCTCCCACAGGTCACTCCTCTGGAAGCTGCATAGGGACACCTGGCCCCCTCTCCCTTCTGCCCCTCTCTTCCTCCTTAGAGGAGGTGCCACCAGTGGATAGCACAATACCCATTACCAGGGTAACAGAAGGCTGTCTGATACCTGAAGGGGCTCACAGGGTCAAAATTCTCCAGGGACCTTAGAGACACTAATGAGTCCTGAAATGAAGCCTGGAAATGTTAAGAATTAAGCTCAGGAAAGATGAAGCTGTCAAGTTCAAATATGCAACCAGCAGCAAACTGTCTCCTAAACTCCTCACTACTCAGTGGCAATGCTACTGACCTTTTTTATCCAGCCCTTGGATGAGGTTTTGTAAAAGTGGGCTGCCTGCCTGCTCATTTTGCACATGCGATGAGCGTAAAATCGCACGGGCAATGTGAAATCACAAACAATTGCCTTTTTAATGGCCTTAAGTAGCCTTTTAATTGATGGCGGGCGCAGCTCTAACACCTGTGCGTCATCTCGCACTATTTCATATCCATTCGGGTCAGGCGTGCGCCAGCCCGTGACGTGTAAAATTCTGCCCGTGGCTTTCTATTCCATCATCTACATGAATACATTGAATGGACATCAGATTCAGCCCAATTTACAATTAAATCCTCAATGCTATTTGTAAACTGATGGAGGCTTTAATCAGGCTGTGAGCAGAAAGGGATACTAACAGGCGGGAGAATGCCCAGGGCACGCTCCAATATTCAGAATGGGACAGAGAGTCAGTCCAGGGCACATTCCTGTACTCAGAATGGGATAGTAACAGGAGGGAGAGAGCGCAGGCAGTGAACTCAGTAACTGTGTCTGTGGGCTGTATTGTGTGTCGGTGAATCCCCTCTATTGTGTCTGGGAGAACGTATTTACAGTTCCAGTGTTTGTGTGATTAAACTGACACTGTGTGGCTCACTGCAGTGTTTGCACTGAGTCTACAGCACTGGAAACCACACACTGCTATTTAACAGGGAGTTTGATTGAAGGCCATTTATTTAACATGGGAAGAATACTGTCTAACAGGTAATATGGGCTGACAGTGTCTGGGAAATACTGACACTCCTACCTGTAGCTGTCAATCATTGATCTGAGTGGAATAACCCTGTCTGACCAATCTCTTCTCTCCTCTCTAGGGAAAACACCATTGAGCCTGGATCCAAAGACAGCAAACTGCAACTTGATTCTGTCTGATGATCTGAGATCAGTAAGATGGACTGAACATGAACAACCCCAGCCACCTCATCCAGAGAGGTTTAAAAAATATCCTCAAGTCCTCTGCTCCCAGAGCTTCTCCTCAGGATCCCATTCCTGGGATGTGGATACTGATGGAAATAACTGGGGAATAGGGCTTGTGTGTCAGAGTGTGGAGAGGGAGGGGGAGAAGTCTGAATTTGGGAACAACAGTAAGTCCTGGTGTTTGGATTTTTATGTTGATTCTCTCAGCGTTGGGCACAATTGCCGGTTTTCCCCCCTCCCACTGATCCGTAACCCCAGAATCCGAGTCCAGTTGAACTACGAGGCTGGGACTGTGTCATTTCACCAGGTCACTGACTCACTGAGACACTTACACACATTTCAAACCACTTTCACTGAACCTGTGTTTCCAGCATTTCATTGTAGGAACAAATCCCTAAAATTGTTAAATTCATCCTAATATTGATACTCTGACATCACTTCCTGTCTTGGGTGCATGGGCCTCAGAAACATCACTTCTGGATTGGATTGGTTCTCTGATGTTATACTTCTGGGTCGGTTTGGGGTCTCTGATGCATTCTTGCATTAATCATGGTTGAATTCTTCATATTAACTTTAGGTTTTAATTGAGTTTCAGTCAGCAATGTTCAGTTAGTAAAAGGGATTCCAGTGAGACAGTGTTTTCACTGAGAGGCCATAAAACTGCCTCCGTTAGCTGTAGCCTTGAAAAGGCACCTGCCATAGATATGCAAAGTTAGTCAAGTTGTGCGGAGTTCCTCCTCCTTCGGGTACCATGTGTTGGCGATCATGGATTTCCATTGTATTGGTCCATGATTATGCTTGGCAAATTACTGCAGTGGTTTGCCGTTGCCTTCTGCAGTATGGCTGATCAGGAAACTTTCCAGCTCTTACCGCCTGCTATCAGGCCTATTGGAAGGATTTACAGACTGATAAGCAACCTATCTGGCCACGTTATGAATGCATCTTCCATGGCCATCAAGTCCCAACATGGGGCTTTAATATGTGGGGTTACTCTCATTTAAACTGCAGTTATTGTGGGTAATTGGATGACATAATACTTTGAAAAACATGGATCCTCATGTAGTGAGAGTGAAAGAAAGGTATAAAAAGATACTGGTAGAATAGACACTACAGACAGAATAGAATTCAACAAGGCTTGGCCAGCTGATCCCCTCGAGCTCAAAACCTGTGACCCAGTGAATTCTCCAGGCTTGTACTGTCAGTGTCTCAAACATATGGGTAATTATTAGTAATAATTATCTTGTATGTATGTAATTATTGATAAACTGATATTGTATTTCTCATTATTCATAAAAGTTATCATTGATTTGTCATTATATTTGTGATTATTAATGTATATGTGATAATTGGTAATATTTTTAATTTTATATTTAATTCTTATGAAAGGCAATAAATGCCTTTAAACCCTTTTTTAAAAATTCTCTTTTTTATGTGATGTGGGCGTCACTGGCCAGGCCAGCATTTATTACCAATCCCTAATTGCCCTTGAGAAAGTGGTGGTGAGCTGCCTTCTTGAACCACTGCAGTCCCTGTGATGTAGGTACATCCAGAGTGCTGTTGGGGAGAGAGTTCCAGCATTTGACCCAGCGACAGTGAAGGAATGGCGATATAGTTCCAAGTCAGGATGGTGAGTGGCTTGGAGGGGAACTTCCAGGTGGTGGTGTTCTCATGTATCTGCTGCCCTTGTCCCTCTAGATTGTAGCAGTCGTGAGTTTGGAATGAGCTGCCTAAGGAGCCTTGGTGAGTTTCGCAGTGCTGCCACTGTTGGTGATGGAGGGAGTTAACGTTTGTGGAAGGGGCGCCAATCAAGTGGGCTGCCTTGTGCTGGATGGTGTTGAGCTTCTTGAGTGTTGTTGGAGCTGCACTCATCCAGGCAAATGGAGATTATTCCATCACACTCCTGACTTGTGCCTTGTAAATGGTGGACAAGCTTTGGGGAGTCAGGAGGTGAGTTACTTGCTGCAAGATTCCTACCTCTGATCTGCTCTTGTAGCCACAGTATTTATATGGCTGGTCCAGTTCCGTTTTTGGTCAATGGTAACCCCCAGGATGTTGATAGTGGGGGATTCAGTGATGGTGATGCCATTGAATGTCAAGGGGCGATGTCTAGATTCTCTCTTGTTGGAGATGATCATTGCCTGGCACTTGTGTGGTGCGAATGTTACTTGCCACTTGTCAGCCCAAGCCTGAATATTGTCCAGGTCTTGCTGCATTTGGACATGGACTGCTTCAGCATCTGAAGAGTCATGAATGTTGCTGAACATTGTGCAATCATCAGCGAACATCCCCACTTCTGACTTTATGATGGAAGGAAGGTCATTGATGAAGCAGCTGAAGATGGTTGGGCCTAGGACGCTACCCTGAGGAACTCCTGCAGTGATGTCCTGGCACTGAGATGATTGACCTCCAACAAGTACAACCATCTTCCTTTGTGCTAGGTACAATTCCAACCAGTGGAGAGTTTTCCCTCTGATTCTCAGTGCTCCTTGATACCACACTTGGCCGAATGCTGCCTTGATGTCAAGGGCAGTTATTCTCACCTCACCTCAGGAGTTCAGCTCTTTTGTCCATGTTTGAACCAAGGCTGTAATGAGGTCAGGAGCTGAGTGGCTCAGGCGAACCCCAAATTGAATGTCATTGAACAGGTTATTGCTAAGCAAGTGCCGCTTGATAGCACTGTTGATGACCCCTCTCATCACTTTACTGATGTTCGAGAGAAGACAATGAGACATTAATTGGCCAGTTTGGATTTGCCCTGCTTTTTATGTACAGGACATACCTGGGCAATTTTCCACATTGCCAGGTAGACGTCAGTGTTGTAGCTGTACTGGAACAGCTTGGCTCGGGGCGTGACAAGTTCTGGAGCACAAATCTTCAGCACCCTTGCTGGAATACTGTCAGGGCCCATAGCCTTTGTAGTATCCAGTGCCTTCAGCCATTTCTTGATATCACAGAGTGAATTGAATTGGCTAAAGACTGGCATATGTGATGTTGGGGACCTCTGGAGGAGTCTGAGATGGATCATCCATTTGGCACTTCTGGCTGAACATTGTTGTGAATGCTTCAGCCTTATCTTTTGTACAGATGTGCTGGACTCCCCCGTCATTGAGGATGGGGATATTTGTGGAGCAGCCTCCTCCAGTGAGTTGTTTAATTGTCCACCATTATTCACGACTGGATGTGGCAGGACTGCAGTGCTTCGATCTGATCAGTTGGTTGTGGGATTGCTTAGCTCTGTCTATCACTGGCTGCTTATGCTGTTTGGCATGCAAATAGTCCCATTTTGTAGCCTCACCAGGTTGACATCGCATTTTATGCATGCCTGGTGCTGCTCCTGGCATGCCTTCCTGCATTCCTGAACTAAATGAGAGTTTAGAGAAACCCGTCCTTGCTCACGTTGCAATTTGTACTCGACACAGTCACACGAGAGATGCATTTAAATGTCTGAGCCCCTTTGATGAGAGGTCTATGACATAATGGAGTGAATGCTCCATGGGTTATTTATTACCTGTCCAGTCTTGATCCAGTGCTCGACACTATGATAAATTCAGTGAGGTATAGACAGACTTTGGAATGTGAGATGGTTTTCGGGTGATACAGTAATCTGGGACTATCGGCTGGTGTCCCAATATCAATGTCCACCTGTATTCTGTATCAGTTCACCTTTCCCTTTGTCCAAAATTAGAATGAAAAGAGAGAGGTTAAAACCTCAAAACAGGCATCAGAAAGTAAAGTTGTTGTGAGAAGTAAATGATTCCAGTAAAAGGCTGATGGGTGAGGCCTAATTATTGGTAATTGTTGTAGAGACTCAGCTCAGATATCAAAATGTGATTAATCACTATGGAAATGGATTTCTACTCTTCTGATTGGTGTGTGAGGATGATGATGTCACTGATTACGAGTTTGCAGGTGTCCCCTTTTAAAGAGGCAAGAGGAAATTTAACAGGAATGTTATAAAATTAAAACTTGATTCCATATGTTGATGAATCACTCCAGTTCCTCCAGTGCTCATTGGTCACAGAAGGCCTCAATCATACCGGCAGACACCCCGTGCTCCCTGTCCAGGGACACATGGCCAAAATTGTAGTCGCGGAAGACAAGCAGGCAGTCGGGCCGAATGACTGCCTTGATCTGGACCTGTTAATGGCTACCTTGGCCAGGCTCGGGAGGTCCTCTGGTCTGCCCATTCACCTCTGTATTGGGTGGTCAAAGATCAGGAGCGCGGGGCTGAAATGCAGCCAGAATTTGAGGAGCAGCCCCTTCAATATTGAAAACTGCAACCTCTCTCCTTCTACACAAACGTGAAACACAGAGGGCTGATTTTAATTCTGTGTAAGAGTTTGGGCTTTGAGTGGATCAAAATCAAACCCCGACTATCCAGGTACTGAAATTACAAGCAGCCTGGGAGTCCATGAAACCGCTTAAATGAATACTCTGTGCAACACCCTCCACAGCAAATCCCCATTGTAAAAAGGGTGAATGCCTGTATAGAGAGTCCTCCATTGGGGACCCATGCTTCCTCTGGACAGCAGACTGGAACATCACGGTATATTCAGACAGTAGATGATGGTAAGGAAGTGGAGTAGCAGCAGCCCGTCAAATAAACCTCTCCTTTTAAGAGTGGAATGGCATGAAGGGATTTCCGAGAGACAGCTCAAATTGTGAGGCACTGGCTCCTGAGGAAGGTTTCAGGACCTGGCGCCAACAAGAAACTCCGTCCAATTGCGGATTCAGCTCAGACAGGAGTTCTCCACCTTGAGCCACCTCAATACAACAGATGGAATCAAGGCTGAGAATCACTTTTAGCATCTCAATGACTTTAGTCATGAACCGGACATTGTCCAGGATATATGCTGTGCCAGCCTCTCTGGCAACATCCCATCTGACTCTGCTCACCTTGCCAGCAAGAACCCTCTTCGCCATCTGCATCTGAAACTGCTCTTGTGGAGATGCCAAATTCTGAGCCTGGGCTCCCATTGGATTATCACTGCTTTTGATGGGGCAGAGTTCTGGCTGCAAGTGACCATGTTCTAGACCCTGATCACTTTCTGGTAAAAGACAGGCACAAGGAGGCACAGAAACCCCAAGTTTATAAACTGTGTGTTGTAATTGAGGCCGTGCAGCTAGTGGAAGAAATACGTTGTCAGTGCTCACTCACCATCTCAGGAGAATTCTTGATGTACAGGTATCTCTGTGGGACCTGAAGGTGGAAAGTTACCAGCTGGGTGCAAAGACACAACAGCGCATAACCACCGTCCCTAAGCAGGACTTTTAGCACCAGGGCAGAGACACAGTGTGCCATTTTGACCGAGAATTTGATGAGCTTCCTCTGTATCTTAGCAACAAACACTGGGGAGGGAATTGAAGTGACCAACCGGTACCACAGCATGGCGGCCACCAGTTGATTAATAACCTATACTTGACCCCTGTAGGATAGTTGTTGGAGCCTTGGGACATGAAAAGAAATTCAGAACTTCATTCTTTTGCTATTTAAAAAAATTACTTTCTGCGAAACCAAAAAAGATGGCTGCTACAAGTCACATGAACACAGGGTTGATCCTTTGTCTGAGAGCTACCCCAAAAGCTATAAGAACAAAATAATTCGTATCTCAGCTTCTGGAATCTCACTTCATTGTACAGACCACTTGTAATCAAAAAAGACCAGGAGACTCACACATCGGAACTCATCATGCCCACAGAGCTACTAACAGACTCATATCACACCTGGGACTGCCCAAGCCTATTTCAAAGGGAATCAAAGGGATGTCATTAACATCTGATAAACTCTCCTTGTTAGCAGAGTCAGTGGGTCTGTCTAGACAATGGCTTCCCAACACCAGATCCTCAATATGGATGGTAACTCTTTCAACAACTGATGACTGGAACATTATCAATCCTGAAATCAATGTCAGTTCCAGACACTGGATAAACATCCCTTTTGAAAGCCATTGTGGAGAAAGAAAGTCACATGACTTGAGTGACCATTTTGAAATCTCTGTATGCCTTTGAAAACTGAGAAATCCTCAGGCTGCTGTTTTAACATCAACTGGAAAGGTCACCAGCAGCCTGGCTGAGTAAGTAATCAGTTATCACCTTTCAACTCCACGAAACTGGCTTGATTTTAAAAGTTCCTGATCAACATCTGCCAAGCTGTTTAAGCACAGAAAGCTCCATTGTTTTGCAGAATTGTTTGTTTCAAGGATCTTCGTATTATTGTCTCCAACCAGAAACTCATTGGAATTGAACCCCACACCAAAGGAAAGACCCATTGGACTTTGACTTCTCAGATTCTGGAAATCATTTCTGTGGTTTTTGTACTATAAACTCGTTTTTTTTTATCCCCCCCTCCCGTACTGTGTGTGTGTGCGTGTGTAGCGGTGTGGAAAGTTGCAGACATTCCTCTCCTGGGTTTTTGAATCAGAAATAAACTAACCTTCTGAGTTAATCATAAGGCAGATTTGCTATGGGTTATTAGTAAATTGGGTCATGCAAACTGAGGGATTGGGAAACCATACCACCGCATACTTTAAAAATAATTCAAAACACCTTCTGCTTACGGACAAGTGGTAAGGGGAATTAAGTACAGTTTACCTGTCTCTCCCCTGTCTGTAACACAGCACTAGGAACAAGTCCTGTCCAGTGTCCTAGACGTGCATTTTACCACTGCCAGTTCACCAACCAGGTTTCCTTGGCAGGGCTAAGATAAACTCCCAGGTAGAGGAGGTGAGTGATGCTCCAAAGGCCAGAGCTCCTTCGGCAGAGTATCACCGATCCATCAGGAGTCCAGAACATTTTTCTCAGTTGACCTTGGTGGAGGACACAGCGGAGTAGACCTGATGACACTCATGCATCCTCCACAGGTCAACAGGATCTGTGACCATGAGGAGCATGTCATTGGTGTATGCCAAGAGGACGACCTCCACGCCCGGCCAATGCAGCGCCAGTGCCATCAACCTCTGCTGCAAGAGGCAGAAGGCTCCACACAAATGGAATATAACTGGCTGGACATGGAACACCCTTGATGCACCCCTCTTCCAAAGCGAAGGGGTGCCGTCAAAAACCCATTAACCATAATCAGACACTCCTGGCAGTGTACAAAAGTCAGAGCCTGGTGACTAAATGCATCCCGAACCCAAATGCTCGCAGATTCTATAATAAATATCGATGACCCACCCTGTTGAATTCCTTCTCCTGATCCAGGGAAAAGAAGGCACCTGACAGAACCTCCTGGGAATGCTGGATCAGGTCCTGGAGCAAGTGGATGTTATTGTGTATTTTCCAGCCTGGGACTATGTAAGACTGGTCAGAGTGGGTCATGTGGGCCAGCACACTGCCAAGGTGGGCAGACATGGACCTGGTAAAGATCTCGTAATTAGTGTTGAGGAGAGAGAGCGGGCTCCTATGTTGTAAATGTCAGTGGTTCCCCATACTTAACAACTCAGCAATGACTGCCCTGTGCCAAGAGGCATTTTCCCAATCACCAGACTTTCCTCTAGGATATCCCAGAATACCCTGTGGAATTCCACAGTCAGTGTGTCCAGCCCCTCACGAGCTGATGCAGGAAACTGGTCAGTGTTCAGTCTCAGAACTGTACCCTTTGAGAATTGGCAGAGGGAACTGGTCAATGTGTTCAGCAAGGCCCCTGAGAGCTGGCGCAGGGCACTACTCATTGTGCCCAGCCCTGGGGCTTTATCCCTCAAAGGCTGGAAGAGGGCACCAATCAAGTGTAATGGAGCTTTGAGCCATTTACCCCTCTGGGTTCTTATTGATTAATCAATAAATTAAATATTATTTAATAATATTGATTTTGTTTATTAACTAAAACATACCTAGCTGCTGATAATTCCCTGAGACAGGAGGCTGGACACCCATTGAGGAGATGAGAGTATTTCATGTTGGTGGTGGGGGAGACCGAGATGGAGCGAGACTCTCAGGAACAGGATTACAAATAGGGACACACAAAGAGAACATAAGAAATAGGAGCAAGAGTAGGCCACACAGCCCATCGAGCCTGCTCCATCATTCAATACGATCATGGCTGATCTTCGGCTTCAACTCCATATCCCTTGATTTCTTGAGAGACTAAAAATCTTATTAACGCAGCCTTAAATATGTTCAATGATACAACATCCACAACACTCTGGAGTAGAGAATTCCAAAGATTCAGAACTCTTTGAGAGAAGAATTTTCTCCTCATCTCAGTCCTAAATGATCATCCCCTTGTCCTGAGATGTGGTCCAGATTTTCACTCCTGGGTTGGATGAGCAGAGACGGGAGAATTCCCAGCCCTGCGAACCTCACCTTTAATAGTTTAGAATAGGAGTCAGGGTGGGTAACCCCGGAAATAGTGAAGGGTTCAATGCAGATACAAAGTAGATCTTCAGAAAGGCCCATTTCAGTGGTTGGTCATCAAATGGTGAAGTCTCTGTGTCTCAGAGGAGACTGTATTGCATTGTCAGGTGAGTGTCAAAGCTGTAAATGTTGCCCAACTGTTAGCTGACCCTGGAACGGATGGCCCATCATGGGCTTTCCCTATGGGAGAAATGTCATTGTTACTGCCTAATCAAAGTGTACTCTACTGAATCACTGAAAGCATAGAGTGGATTCACAAGACACAGCCTTGCCACCACTTCCTGGTAAGATATTATGCAGTCATGTAGTTAGCTGTCAAGAATTAGTGGATGAATAATGAACAGTGCCATGGCCATTATCCCATCCATTTGCCCTGTAGCCACCCATCTATCTGGATGTGCCCACACTGCTGACCCTTGACCAGGTCCCTCACAGCTGCACACTGTCATGACATAACAGTATGACTAAGAGGAGAAACCAGTAAGGCTGTCAGTGGTCATGGAGAACAGCATGCTACCTTGGAGTCACAGGCACAACATAGATCTCACCAAGCATTTGCGCAGAGCCATTTTCTCCACCAAAGCTTACTAATCTTTGATGATATGGTGTAAATGGTTAGTGCATATAAGCACACAAAAATGAATGAGAGCATCATAATCTGAATGCTCATGGCCTTTTTCACCTTACATGTTGATCGATAGAACATCACACCGAGGGGATGCAGGGGAAGGGATGGGTCCAACTTCCCTGCGATTTTCTGATCAGGACCTTCATGTTTTGGTGGAAGTGGTCCTGACAAGGAGACCTGTATCTACCTTGCTGGCTGTCACAATGTACCTGCAGCAACCAAGAAGGCCTGGATTCAAATTGTGGCTATGGTGAGTGTAGCAGGAGAGACCATCAGCGCTCACAGATTCAGTGTAGGAAAAGGTTCAATGATCTACTGCATTCCGGCAAGGTAAGCAGCTTGGTTTTTCCACACAGAGCTTCAAGGCAAGGGTCACATCTGCATGCTGCATCTAAGGTGCAAAACATGGCACAACCTCTGCTTCATCATTGAGGCTTGTATGTGTATGCAGCTCATGTAGGTGCACACACAACGTGTGAATGAGCAGTGATGCACAGATGCAGTGAAGAGCAGTATTCCTCCATGCACTATATACCAGGCTAACGTAAATTTATATTGTCATTGCAGACTGAAAGGGCAACACTGTGGGATCCCCTCTTGGCCCAGCTCTTACAAACATCTTTGTTGGGTTTCATGAGTTACATGTCTTTGATGAAATGACACCTAACCTCCTATCCCTCGCATATTTCCAATATGTGGATCATATGTTTGCTATATTTAAATCCATAGCAGCATGTAATAATTTCCTTGCATGTCTTAATGGGTTCTATCCTGCACTCAAATTCACCTTTGAAATGGAGCATTCAAATGAACTATTTCCTTGATGTACTAGTTGAGAAATCTGCCAGGGGATTCTCTACTACTGTCTACCACAAGCCTACCTTCACTGGTCAATGCACGTGTTGAGATTCTTACAGTTCCATGTGCTACAAGATTGGCCTTATTGGCAACCTTGTAAATAGGGCCTAAGCCATTTGCTCACCATGCAAGCCTGATGCTGAAATAGGGCGAATCAAAGATATCCTGCGGGATAGTGACTACCTGATCAGATCATTTCATGCTGTATATCACGCAAACTCATGAATGGGCCTAAGACCATCACTTTCAGCCCTGAAAAGTACCCACTCTACCTCAGATTAGCCTGGAAGGGCAAGGCCTCAAAAATTTGAGCAACAGGTTAAGCTGGCTGTTGGATGCTGCTACTGTGCAGCAGCAACACGAGTGGTACTCAACACAAACAGGATGCTGCCGTCAAGCCAAAAAGATGTTCTGCCTATCTCACAAATGAATAATGTGGTATATGAATGTCAGCGCCTGTGTGATGCTAGGTGTGTAGGCTGTACGTTCCAAAGACTGACATTGTATCAAACAGCATGTCCCTTTTGCTGTTCGCAATGGACAAGGTACAGACTCTGCCAAACAGGTCCATGCTTGCAAAACCCAAAATACTGTGTCCAACATTATAAATGATTCTGCGATTGGATAACATTTGCTAAATAATCTTCAGTGTGCTAAAAATTACGCTGACAACTAATGTAAGATTGTCAGTTTGGCTCGCAGTGTGGCGCATTTGTATGTACTGGAAGCTACAAATATTAATACACAGGGCCCCGTTCTTTGCCGACAGAAAGAACATGTACACACATTGCACTTGTTTCAGCTAAACAAAATAAGTGATAGCCATTTGCTGGTTCATTCCTCAGGACAATGCCTTGACCAATCAGAGTCAAGCTGCCTGGTTTAAATTTCAAACAATGCATGGCAGTTAATTGTCAGTCACCATTAACTGGTGCATTGTCCATGGCAACACGTCTACCAATCAGAGTCTATTTGCCAACCAATCAACACTCCTCATATGGTATAAAGTTGTTGCTTCCCCTGATATTGGTATTCTTGCGATTGTTCTGATGAGTGCAAGTTGAAAAGCTTTGACAAAATGTCTTTTTTCAGCAATAATCAAGTTCTGTACTATCAAATGACGAGTTGCGAATTCTGTAGTATGAAGGATTCGTGGCAGCTGTCAAGGAACCTTACACACACATGAAGGAAGGCCTTGTTGTGGTCACAAACCACCTGTAGATGGGGTGGAAGGACTTACGGTTGACAATGGTGTCTGCATATTGAGTTGGGGCCTTTATGGTGACAGGTGCAATCAGTAACACCCTGCAACTGAGGGAAGCCTGTTAATTGGGCAAAGACCATGGCTGTCTGCGTCTGAGATATCAAATCTATAGGGAAATTAATACGCTCTCCCACACGAGCAAACAAAACATTGATTACAGCTTTAATGCAGCTGTGTGCTGGTGACTGGGATATACCAGACAGGTCTCTTAATGATCCTTGGAAATATCCTGAGGCATAGGAGTTGAAAGCGACTGTTACCTTCAAAGCCAGTGGCAGGGATGGGGATTGATGGACTGTGGCTCGAGTTGCTGCTGGACCATGTGACATATATTTGTCGCTTTCAGCACTGGTTCTCTGTCATATTGAGGTAGGATGTCCTCGGTCTGTACACCCTTCTCACAGGGTAGTTCTTGGTTGTCCTGCTTCTCTTCTTCCTCCTCCTCCCTGCTGCATGTGCAGCAGCCTCTTCCTCCCAACCTTCAGCCCTCCATCCAGCCTCCAGCTGCATATGATGATTGGCTACTATGGCCTATATGTATGAGTGTGCCATGCCCAACTTCTATGTTGCTTCGCATGAAGTTATGTGCCCTTTTGCAGCACAATGTTCTTCCTGGCACCTGGGTGCATGAGTTCAAAAATAATTGCTCTGTGAAACCAGGAACCCCACCCTCCTACTCCCTTGGGGTAATGGGAGACAGTTGGAATTTGTTTTGTGCCACTTCTGGGGCTGCAAATAAAATTTTAAAGCAAATTCCACAGGGGTACCTTACCTCTCAAAAGAGGTCCCCTGGATATCCAAGGAAATACGCCAAGTCCTGACCTGCTTTTACCAGGTCTACTTTGCACATATTGGATTCCACACTCCTAGGCTACCAAAATCTGACGAGTGGAGGCAGCTCCTCCGTAAAATGTGCATGCACAAAATGTGCCCCACTGCCCCCTCACCCTCACCCCCCCATCCTCACCCCCATGAAAATGGGAAGTGCCATGTTTGGGGGCCAGACTTCGGAGTTTTAGGCAGTTCCACTATTTTTACCTTAATATAGAGGCTCTCTGCCGTGGTGAAAATCTGGGCCTGCGTCGCAATATGCATGCCCATATGTTTCATTTGACCCAGTAAGTAAGGTAACATTTTCACAAAATAGGTTAATTTTGAAAGCACAGATTTTTGTATGTTTGTGTGCACTCTAATAATTAATTATTGGAGGTTACTATCTTGCCCTTTTGTTTTATTATGGTGTTGTCCCTCCACTTCACTCAACAACTGAAGAAGGTCACCCCACCTGCTGAACAACTGAAGGCCACCACCTTGCTCAAGAACTCTCATACCCCATAATTTTTCACTCTGTGGTTACACCAAGTCTGAGGCATTAAAATGGGGTAACCCTGGGAAAAAGTTTGGGAAGCATTAGCCTATTTTTCAAGCCCCCTCAGAATCTTGAATGTTTCAAGACCTCCTCTCATTCTTCTAAACTACAGAGAATGTAGAACCAACTCAGCCTCTCATCCCAGGGACCTTTAACTACCTTTTACGCAGTTATTCAAGGATCACAGAGCTTTTTGAGACCACCTTCCCCTATTCAGGGAGGAAAAGCAGCCCCACCCGCTTCCGTTCCACAATGAAGTTCCTGAACCCCTGTCACTTAATCCACTTTAATTACTCTATATACTCTGAGTTGATGAGAATGACCCATAGTTACTCAGCCCTGAAGTAACACTCCTTGGTGAGCAGCAGTAAGCTGGTTGTTGTGTGGATGAAGTAAAAGCCCATGTCCTGTCCTCAGTGCCACTGGTTGGTGATGAGGCCAGATTCCAAACTGTAGGAAATAACTTGTAGCCCTTTTACTATCTGTTCAATGGTTCGAGGCTGGCTCCATGCTGGCAACAGTGTATCATTTTATTTAAGCATAAGTAAGACTTACCAGCAATACCTTCAGTATTTGAGTAGCAGTTTGGAAATTTCAAATGAGAATTGTATAATCTATTATTACCCTTTGGGTAGTGGATGTGGCCTATTTCTCGTTTCTCTTACTCTCACATACATTTACACCTGACCGGATTGGTGTCCCTCCTGACCCTACTACATTCAGATTCAATAATCCAAATTGTCTAAAATATACCCCAAGAACTGGAGCTATTGAAAAACCATCCAATTATGTCTCTTCCCACATTCTACCCATTATGAGGCAGGTAAGTCCTGTTTCTGGGCAAAGGTCCTGAGCCTCCCTTATCTGTTTTAGCACAGGCTTGTTTGGTTCTTTGTTTCTGTTTCCATGGTGATGCCACAACACAGAACCTTGATGATAACAAGAGTTCTGTTTCATAGCTTAGTAAAAAGTGAAAATTAGTAAAAAGGATTTATAATTGATTTTACTTCAACAGCTTACAAAGGCTTTGTGCATTCCCACATTTCGAAGAATGTAACTTTTGTTCTTCCCTAGCAATAGTGTGTCTTGCAACACCAATGTCATCTGGTGCACACAGAACCTTGAGTCAGCAGAAAACTCGGGGCAGAAAGAAGCATTTCAGGGAAAAACATAAGGCTAACTCTTGCTATGCCTAATCCTCAAAATTGCCTTAAAAACCCGTATGCCCACACTACATTCCTCACAATGCCCAGGTTCCACTGAAACCATTGCCCCCTCTCTGGGCTCTTTCTGCAAAAGACATCTAGTGCTTTTGGGCTGATGTCCACACTGAATAAAGTAGCCACATTAAAACTAGGGTTACAGCCGGACTTACAGCTCTCATGATTCCACCTTTCATTCCCTGTCCAGCAGCTTCCTCCCGCTATATTGTTGCCTCTCGGAGCCCAAAGCCAGCGAAGGTGAAAAAACTTTTTTCACAAACACAATGTTCAATGTGGCTGAGGGTCACTGAGACCTGAATTTTACCTTTGGTGGGCGTGCGCGATCAGCGGGCCCAGGAGCGGTCGGGAAATGGGCCGCTGATGGCCGACTGCGATTTCATGCTGACTAGCCAAAACATGCACTGAAAAGCTGAGCACTGCTGAAGTGGGGGCGAGCGATAATGTTTCTGTGGGCGCAGGTGAACACTGAGAGAAAGCTCCCTGAAGGCAGACAGCTGCCTCGGGGAGCTGCAGACCTGAAAATTACCAAATAAAAGTTTAAAAAGCTGCAAAAAAATGTCCATGCATCACAATAAAGCACCTGAAAATACAGCTGATAAAAATACTGTCCACAGATATATATTTTTGTTTTATTTCATAATGGAAATTTCATCCTGCTCTTGGATGAGATTTGATGAAAAATGAAAAGGCCGCCTGGCCGATTCGCCCGTCCGCCAACCAATAGGTTGGATGGGCCGTGAAAAATCGGAGACAATTGTGCCGTTAATGAGCCTAATTGCCCTCTTAATTGTTGGTGGGCACGCTTCCGACTTTTGCTTGTGCCTGCTGAGCAAAATATCGCGCGAGTGTGCGAAGAGGTTGGGATGCTTGCCCGATGTCTTCTCACCCAATTTTACGCTCGATCAGGTTGGGCACGTGCCTGCCTGTGGGACGTAAAATTCTGCCCTGAGTGTGAGAAGAAAATCCTAGTGTTATTCTGGCCCATTACTAAATTCTGATTCCTGTTCCTATTCCTGCCCCATGGAACTTATTTCTTCTTATTTCAGCTCTATTTATTCCCCTCTTGTCCAGTCTCTACCCACATAGTCTCGTGCCCCATGTCACTTCAACAGTTTTCAGTTTCCTGGCCCAAACCGTTTCCTCTGCACTAGATGTCCAATCCCTCTACACCTCCACACACAACTGCCCCCACCACCAGGACAGTCTGACAACTGTCCACTCCTTTCAAACAGTCCCCATCCATCACCATCCTCCTCCACCTGCCAGAACTTTTTCTCACATTGAACAACTTCTCCCTCAACTCCACTCACTTCCTCCAAATAAAAGGTGTTGCTATCTGTACCCACATGGATCCTGGCTAATCTTGCCGATTTGTGAGATATGTGGAAGACTCCTTGCTCTGGTTCTACTCAGGCTCCCTCCCTCATCTTTTTGTCTGATACATTGATGATTATTGGTGTTACCTTTTGTTCTTGCCATGAACTAGAAAATGTCATTGGCCCAGAATTTCTGGTTTCTGCAAGTTCCAATGAAAAGACTCCATGGGACTTGCCCAGGAAGTTACAACTCCCAGTTGGCAACTCACTGCTTCCCAGGACCCTCTGAAAAAATCTCCAACTGTGAGTTAGAGTCAGAGACTTTGGACATATCTGACTCACTTACCTGGATAGTTAACCAGGAAACATTAGACAGAAACAAAGCATGTCTTACTCCTGGGTAACTATACAGCTGACCCCACCTCATCCTGACTCCCCATTGATGCCCCTTGACTCCTCCCCCAACACCTCTATCCTCCAATGCCAACCCGACCCTCTGACTACCCTCCTGACTCTCTGATTCCCCCAACCCTCCGACTCCCTCCAAACCCTCCGACTCCGCCGCAACTGTCTGATTTCCCCTCAACCCACTGACTCCCTCCCAACCCTCCGACTCACCTCCGACTCTGATTTCCCCTGAGACTCCAACTCTCTCCAAGTTCTTGAACTCACCCCCCTGACTCTCCAACTCACCCCCTGACCGTCTGACATCCCCTGACCCAACCTTACCACCCTACCCACCCTGACAAGTTGGCATCCTACCCACCCACCACCATTCCACTTTACCCACCCTGCCCCTTGCCACCCTACCCAGCTGGCACCCTACCCATTTATCCACTTACCTCACACACTCATTCACTAATACACTGCAAAGGGATTTAAATGTCTGAAGCTTTTCAGTGCGTCAATGAATGAAGACTTACCAAAATAAAACAGTTAGTGTTGCAAAAAGAGGCGTGACTCGGCTTCCCCCAACAATCTTGCACTCACTCCACACTTATGAGGAGGCCTGGTTCAGAAGTCCATCTTAGAGCAAAAAAAGAGTGGATTGGCAATCTGGTGGTGATTGCCACTTCTCAGAAGAGTCGGCCCATTTACTTTGTTTCCAACTTCCACCCTCTCACCTTCACTTGGTTCATTTCTGACTTTTCTTTTCCTTTGACTTCTCTGTCTCCATTTCTGGAGTTAGGCTATCATACTAACATTCAGGACAAACCCATAGACTCTCACATCTACCTTGACTAGGCTTCTTCACATCCTGCTCCCTGTAAGGACTCCATTCCATTCTCCCAGTTTCTCTGTCTCCATCTGTTCTGATGATGCAACATTCCACAACAGCGCTTCCAATGTGTCTTCCTTTATCCTCAACCAAGGATTCCGACCCAGCGTTGTTGACAGACCCTCCACCATGTCCGATCCATTTCAAACACTTCTACTCTCATCCCTTCCTCTCCCTCCCAAGATCCATGATAGTGTTCCCCTTGTCCTCACCTTCCACCCCACCAGCTTCTGTATTCAATGGATCATCCTCTGCCATTTTTGCCATCACCAGTGTGATGCCACCACCAAACACATCTTCCTCTGCTCTCCCCTTTCAACATTTCAAAGGGACCATTCCCGGGTCCACTCTTCAGTCATCCCTCACACACCCTCCCATCTCCAAAGTACCTTTTCAAGCAAGTGCAGGAGCTGCAGCACCTGTCCTTTCACCACCACCCACCCACTTCTCACCATCCAAGGCCACAAAACATTCCTGCCAAGTGAAACAGTGATTTACTTGTACTCCTTTCAACTTGTGTACTGTATTCACTGTTCACAATGTGGTCTCCTCTGCATTTGGAAGACTAAACATAGACTGCTTTTCAGAACACCTCTGGCCTGTCTGTAAACATGACCCTGAGCTTCCTGTCACTTGTCATTTTATTTCTCCACCTTGTTCCCGTTCTGACCTTTCTGTCCTTGGCCTGCTGCACTGTTCCAATGAAGCTCAATGCAAGCTTGAGGAACAGCAACCTATCTTTCGACTTGGCACTCCACAGCCTTCTGGACTCAATGGTGAGTTCATCAACTTTAGATCTTAACCTCTGCCTCCATCTTGTTTTATGCTTTTTTTTTCTGGCTTGTTTCTTTCTTAAACCCTTCATGTTAGATTCAAATGGCAACTATGTAGCCATTCACACCTCATCTGGACACAACCTTTGTCTCTTTACTATACCCAATACCTATATACCCATTATTCCTATACCCATTACCCCATCCCCATTACACCTATACCCCTTGGCCCATGCCCATTACCCCTATACCAATTACCCCATGCCCATTTCCCCTATACCTTTTGTCCCTATATCCAATACCCATTACCTCACACCCATTACTCATACACCCAAAACTTGGCCACACTATCACAAAGATTTTGCAATTTGTATTTATTACTAGAAGATGGGTGCATTGAATTCAGAAGTAATGAGTCCACTAAGACCTTTAGGGATTTTAAAGGTTAAATTAAAATATTCATTAACAAAAGAAAACATTTCAAGCCCATACATAAGATTACAGTTACTTAATATTATATGATATTATAATTAACCTCCCAACTACACACCCCCTTTAAAGCAACAGTCCAAAATAGATTTTAAATTTAAAAAGTAAGCTGGCAAGTTACCACAGCACCAACTCAACAGTGGAATTCCAAAGGGTTTTCTCCAACTTTTGTTACTGGACACAGTAGATTTTTGCAAAAATGCCTGGAGGCTTCGTCAAGACAGTTTCACACATCGAGGCCGCATTTGACAGAGTGTGGCATCTAGGAGCCCTAGCAAAACTGGAGTCAATGGGAGATGGTTGTGGTTGTTGGAGGTCAGTCATCTCAGCTCCAGGGACATCACTGGTTGTGTTTGTTGGAGGTCAGTCATCTCAGCTCCAGGATATCACTGCAGGAGTTCCTCAGTGTAGTGTCCTCGGTTCAACCATCTTCAGCTGCTTCATCAATTACCTTCCTTCCATCATAAAGTCAGAAGTGGGGATGTTCACTGATGATTGCACAATGTTCAGCAGCATTCACAACTCCTCAGATACTGAAGCAGTCCGTGTCCAAATGCAGCAAGACCTGGACAATATCCAGGCTTGGACTGACAAGTGGCAAGTAACATTTGCACCACACAAGTGTCAGGTAATGACCATCTCCAACAAGAGAGAATCCAAACATGCCCCTTGATGTTCAATGGCATTACCATCACTGAATCCCCCACTATCAACATCCTGAGGGTTACCATTGACCAGAAACTGAACTGGACTAGCCATATAAATACTGTGGCTACAAGAGCAGGTCAGAAGCTAGGAATAGTGTGATGAGTAGCCAACCTCCTGATTCCCCAAAGCCTGTCCACCATCTACAAGGCACAAGTCAGGAGTGTGAAGGAATACTCCTCACTTGCCTGGAGGAGTGCAGCTCCCAAAACACTCAAGAAACTTGAAACAATTCAGGACAAAGCAGTCTGCTTGATTGGCACCACATTCACAAACATTCACTCCCTCCACCACCGAAGCTGTGTGTACCATCTACAAGATGCACTGCAGGAATTCACCAAGGCTCCTTAGACAGCACCTTCCAAACCCACGACCGCTACCATCTAGAAGGACAAGGGCAGCAGATAGATGGGAACACCACCACCTAAAGGTTCTCCTCCAAGTCACTCACCTGGAAATATATCGCTGTTCCTTCACTGTCGCTGAGTCAAAATCCTGGATCTCCCTTCCTAACAGCACTGTGCATGTACCTACACCACATGGACTGCAGCGGTTCAAGAAGGCAGCTCATCACCACCTTCTCAAGGGTAACTAAGGATGGGCAATAAATGCTGGCCCAGCCAGCAAAGCCCATATCCCGTGAATGAATTAAAAAAAGTAAAAAAAAAACACTCCTGTAAGATCTTGCTTGCCCCCACAACATCACCTTCCTCCCTTCTTCATATATGTTTCTATCTCTTTAATCTGCAAATTCCATTGTTTCATATGTCTTTGCAAATTTACTTCCCCATAGTACAAACATTTTTCATGTTGCCAATATGACCTCTTTCCTTTTGGGAAAATAAATGCACTGCTTGGCCTTGCTTTTCTTGCCAGTTGTAAACATCTTACCATCCCTTTGAAATCCAAACAACTTTACTTATCTAAAAATGCAAATTTCTTTCATGTTCTTTCAGCTTATATGTTAAGACCTCATCCACAATTACTCATTAGCATTTCAAGTACCCTTCTACACCTAACTCCTTTTGATAATTTCAAGCTTGAAGTCTCGCTGACTCCAGTTCAATCACGCACAGACAATCACCCATACTCACCCCTATAAACCTACTTTACAATAACCCACAATAATATTATGAAAATTATCATAGTTTCATGACAATATACCCATTACCCAATACCCATTAGCCATATAACCATTACCCATAAACCCATTACTCCACATCCATTACCCCTATACCAATTACTTATATACCCATTACCCTATACCAATTACCCCTTACCCCATACCCATTACCCCTATACCCATATAACCATACTCCTATACCCTTTACCCATATACCCAAAACCACTCTCTTTGGCTTTTGCATTATGAAATATTTTGTAATTTAAACTCTCCTGCCATCCCACCTACCACAGATCTTCCCTTTTGTTCTTCCTGTCCACTCACCCCTTCTAATGGTTTAAAACTCTTAAATTCTGAAAGAAAGTCCATTGATCTGAAATGTTAACTCTGTTTCTTTCCACAGATGCTATCTGACCTGCTGAGTATTTCCAGCATTTTTTGTTTTTAGATACTAAATTCTAGCACATCATTGGTGGAAGTCAGGTTCAGTACGTACTCATCACACTTTTGAAGCGAAGTTCAAAGGACGAGAATGTGTCCCATGCGAACCTTCCAAAATATCACCATAATCTGAAAGGACCTTGTCCAGTAGTGTGTGGTTTGTACATTACAGATCACTTTATGAGTCTTTTCACTGTCCCTGTATTAGGGTATAGATATTCTACTTGTTCAGTCTGCTTCTGCAGACTCTTTGATCTTTAAGGCTCTAATAGCCTTGCACCATGAGCTCATTCACATAGTACAGGATATTCTTTCAGGTGAACCTTGAATTTAGAATCTACCGCTGAGTATCTCTGAACTGCAACCTGGTGACCTCAGTGGAATGATGCCACCTAAGATGCCTTAACACTTGTCTCCTGCAATGTACACTACAATCCTCCCACAAGAAGCAAGCCTTGTTTCACATTCAACTCCCACAGCACATTGGGGATGGTTGCAGGTTGGCTACAGAGGTGAGCTGTGTCAGACTGCAAGAACAAATAAATATCTTCCAGTTATTGTTGATTCTTTCACTAAATGACTCAAAGCCATCCCTCCTCATCCACTTGACAGGACAGTGGAAGGTGGAGATTCTGTTAGAGGGTTTGCTAATGAATTCTTAAATGGTGCATTAGAGCATTGAACTTTCCATGATTCTGTCCCAGACATGAGACTGATATGGATGTCGCCATGCTCACATGTCTGACTGAAAATGTGTGGCCTTGATCTAAACATTGAGATTATTGTAATTAAAACTTCAAAATGGAAGATACAGAAAATAATCAGCTTCAATATTCCCTCTGAATGGATACATGTACACTTGAAGCTTTTTATAATAATTTGTGATTTGAGATTATTTGGACTCTGTTAAACTTTTCCATTGTATTTTTGTGCTCCACATTAGGTAATCAAACACAAGTTGATTTTTATCACACAATGCAAAGGAACATGGTTCATGATTTTACTGAGCGCAATTCGGGACAAGCTCAGATGAACTATGACCCCCTTTGAGGCCAGGTCAGGGAAAAACAGAGCCACGTCTGAGAGTTAAGAAAGAATTAGGAGAATGGGTGGGTATCGGAGCAGCTGAGACTTCAGCAGCAGAGAACAGGGTTAATATCGAGGGAGAGTGGGAGACATAGGAACAGCTAAGGTTACAGTGACATGGAACAGGATTAATATAGAGGGAGAATGGAGAGTAGGAAACAATGTGGAACCAGATAAAAGAGCTACCTCAAGGAATGAGTGGACAAACAGGAGATGTGATTTCAGAGGTAAGAGAACCTCTGGGGAACTGACAGCAGGGTTAAAGTTTCAGGATAAAGTTAATGTTGTAATTTATTCACAACAACAAACAATTTAGAGAACAACAGATCTCAAAGGCAAAGACTTGCATTGTGTATAGAGGGTTTCTGCTGAGTCATGTTGAAAAGGGGCTAATTGAAATAGAAAACAAACAGATCCCAAATTTTATATTGGACAAACATTAAAATCTGGGATCAGATGGGGATGTGGATTGGTGTACAATGTATAGATATGGATCAATGCATAATGTCAGGAAGCCCTGCAAGGAAAGTGTCACTGAAAATATTTCACAAAGCATTGTAACAACAATTTCAATGTGAACAAACTGGATAAGGGTTAAAACCTGTGAGAGGATTCTAGCAGAGGGATGCTAACCTATGTTATACCACCTTTCCCACCATCTCTGCCAGCTGTCTGATATCCTTTTCTACAGCCACATTTCAATGTTGTAGATCAATTCAGTGACATTCTGATGTGACTGTCCAGTCAAGTATTGATTTAAGACTCAGTGGCAGTGGTGGAATTGGATTGCCAAACTGAATAATCGTATCAGCTTCCTTCCTTAAACCAATTTCCACCTGGATTTCACAACATTCTGAACATTCACTGAGATCAGGACCAAAATTGTAATTTTTGCAGGTAACTCAGGAGTACAGCAAAATGAATCAAGTAATACAGGCCACTCCTGAATCCCATGACAGTCAGCCAAGTTCAGTGTTATGCTATAATAAACCGCCGACCCCCCACCCCCATATATCCACGTCTTGCTTGTCCCGATTTGCATCTTTAAACACTAACAGTACAATTAGGGGAATGCTCATCCAGGGTAAAACCACAAGCTGGGACACTGTCCTGGGTGATATCACACCGACACATCCCTGTGCCTTTGACCAGAGTACAGCAAGATAAATCTGGTGCCACTCTGGTTTCAATGCTCTTTGCCAATACCTTTGGATAGTTAACCAATTATTTATGTTTCCCATTCACGGACATTTATGGACTCCATCTTGAAGATCTTGAGAAGCTTATGGTTGGGTGGAAGGTGTGGAATTGTAATAGAGTGAAATAATGTCCTTCTTTTCAGCCTCACAGAAGTGTTTTACTGGGTATGCAGATCCCAGGCTCCTCTATTTATCGGGCTGTTCATCAGTTATAAAAGGGATATCATTGTTCTCAATATCTTCCAATCCCTTTTGTTTTTGTGACAGCAAAAACCGGCTGCACAGGATTGCCCATTGCTGGGACCAACATTGGAGACAGCCTGCTCACTCTGCTGTCTTGATGGCCTTGATGACCTTGGCGGGTGTCCTCTGGCCCGTAGAGCCTGTGCTGGCCCCGTATGAGAGGGGGCAGCCAGTGGCACGGCTGGCATCTCCCCAGTCGCCACAACCACATCAGATGCCATGGCCACTGGCAGAGGGGCAGAGGAGCTGCAGCCGTCATCCAGAGTGCCCTGAGAGGAGCTCGCAGAGACGACAGGCAGCTCATGCGCCAATGTGAGGTCGCCCTGGACCTCCCTGCTCACCATTGATGGATGGGCACCTAGCTGGGATACTGGGTGCCCAATCCACCTCCTACACTGACACTGACCACCTGAGGTCAATGCTGCTATGAGGGCTTGCAGGTCTGAGCGCATCCCTTGATTGTTCTCCTGGAGGAGTCTCTCCATGAAAGCCACCACTGTCTCCATGGAGGAGGCATGAACTCCTCCATCACTGAGACCATGCCACGCATTCCCTTATGTATCTCCGCCAGATCCTCCCGCAGACCCTGCTGGACTTCCAACATCTGCTGCCTCGAGGACGACTCCAGGAGCATATCATCAACCACTGATTGAGCATATTCCTGGTCTCCAGCATTCCTCCGAATGCTGGTGCCCTGGGCATTCTCTGTCTCCGCCTGCACCTCAAGCGAGTGTGAAGTACCCTCACCGCTGTGCACCGAGATACTAGCCGGCGATCTTATCCCCACTGAGGTGCTGTTATCTAGCTAGTGCCTGCCTGGCTGAGAGGGTGTGATGCTCGTGCGTGTATATCTTCAGGACCGTCAGGGGCCAGTGGCGGCCCCTCTGTCTCCTCAGTTGGGGCTTACTCCGGTGAGGCTGAAAGGAAGAACAAGGACATTTGATTTGTAGAAGTCGTTACACTGTAAATGTGCATGCCTGGCACTCGGATCAGGATGCGCTTCTCCTTCCATTATTAATGGGCAACCCACGTTGGATACTGAAATCAACATACAGTCAACAGTGGAATGTTTGCACTGACAGACATTGTGACCTCAGTGCATGGCACTCTTACCTCCCAGTGGCACTCTAATCTCACCCGGCCGGTTGATCTCGGCACCACTCCAGCTCCAGTGCCTCCTGCTCGTATCTGGCGATGATGAGAAGGTGGGGTTGCCCCCCGCCAGTCCGCAGCCTCTCAGCATTATTGTGTGCTGTTTTCTCCTGAAAGGAGAGAGGAGCTTTGATTAGTCCACCCTGTACCTTGGTATTGTACCAATACCAAGACTATTGTAGTCTTGCCACCCCCACCTGAGTGAAACCTTGCAGGGCTCATTTGATTCTTGACCCTGGAGCTGCCATACACTCATTTCAAGCAGCCAGGGCTTACCCCCTTGCCCAGATGCTGCCTCCATCACATTTGCTACTCACACTCTAAGACCTTCCAAACCCACGAACACTACCACCTAGAAGGACAAGGGCAGCAGATAGATGGGTACACCACCACCTGGAAGTTCCCCTCCAAGTCACTCAGCATCCTGACTTTGAAATGTTTTGGCGCTCCACCACTGTCGCTAGGTCAAAATCCTGGAACTCGCCCCCAAACAGCACTGTGGGTGTTCCTGCACCACATGCAGCGGATACAGGGGGCAGCGCAGCACCACCCTTTCAGGGGCAACTGAGGGTGGGCAATAAATGCTGGCCCACCCAGCGAAGGCCACATCCCATGAATGAATGAATACAAAAACAAAACTCTAAGTTGGGGTTGTGGGAGGGGCCAACCTAACTGCTGTGCTTAGTGACCCATGCCAACACGGTACTCACCCCGATCGCAAGAGGTCATTAAACCACTTGCGGCACTGCACCCAGGTGCGTCTCACCCCATAGTGGGAGCTGACCTGTTCCGTCACCTCCTCCCAGGCACGTTTTGTTATGTGAGCAGGGGGGGGCCTCCTCCTCCCTTCCCTTGGCACAAGAATCTCGTGGCATGCCACCTCCTCGAGGAGGGCAGCGAGGCACTCATCTGAAAACCTAGGGGCCGACTGCCCCACCAACCTGCCCTCCCGCCTGGCCTGCTCTCCAAGGACACTATCCGACATCCTTCTGTCCGACATCAGTAGCAGCCTTAGCAGGCCTGCGCCATTTTTGAATAGGCCTGGCAGCCATTGGCCTCCCACTGCTGCCCGCCCCTTCCCGCTGATCTTAGGAGGTGCGATAAAATGGCGGCGCGGAGCCTATCGCGGGCGGCAATCGGCTCCAAGCCCACCCGCGCCCACTCCCGCCCAGCCTGCCCGCCATAGGTAAAATCCTGGCCTAAAACATGTTGCTGTTCACTCCCTGACCCGGTCAGTAACCAATTCCCTCCTTTCATAATGCTCTCTAATTGTTCTCACGTGGCTTGATCATGTTCTCACATGTTTTCTATATCGATCCTATTCCGAGGAGCTATACCTGCTATAGCCACTATTCCCAACCATTCAGCTATATCCTGTTTCCCTCACTGTCCAATGGGGTGTGTGTTGGAACAGCCTCTAAATCTTGATCTAACTTTCTCTCCATAAACAAAGACTGTTTATGGAGAGAAAATCAGATCAAGATTTAGAAGTTCTCAGACAATATCTGTTGATTGAGATTATGATAAGTTTTAAGGGGAACTTGGGGCAAGACTGGGGATCCCCAGGCAGGACTAGTACTTGGGGCCGGGCCAAGAAACCTCGGGACAAGGCCAAGGAACTCAGAGCAGGGCCAAGAAGCCCCAGTGCAGGGCCAGGAAACGCCAGGGAAGGACCAGGAAAACCTGGGGAAAGGCCAGGAAACCCCGACGGTAGGGTATGGAAAACCTAAGGCAAGGCGAGAAACCTCGGAGCAGGGCCAGGAAACACCGGGAGAGGACTAGGAAACCCTGGGCCAGGGCCGGGAAAACTCAGGGCAGGCCTAGGAAAACCCGGGGCAAGACTGAGAAACTCAGGGGGAAGGCCAGGAAAACCCTGGGCAAGGGCTAGGAAGCCCTTGGGCAGGCCTAGGGAAAACCTGGGGCAAGGCTGAGAAATCCCTGGGAGGACCAAGAAACCCCAGGGCAGGGCCTGGAAAACCCAGGGGAATGCCAGGAAAACTCAGGGAGGGCCGAGAAATCCTGGTGGAGGGCCAGGAGAACACCGGGAGAGAGCCAGGAAAACCTGGGGTGGGGGTGGGTACTTGGGGCAGGGTTGGATACTTGGGGCAGGGGTGGGTACCTGGGGCAGGGGTGGGTGTTCAGGCAGGGCTGCCTCTCGGTTCTCTGATGCAAACCCTGAGGCTTTATTGGATACCATGCTGGAAAGCAAGATGGTCCTCTTCCTGTAGGGATCTTGGGGTGGTGACTCACACATACAAAGCAAGCCTGGCAGGACATTGCTGCAAACATTAGCAGCAGGGCCGGAAACATTTTGCTGACCTCATATACTCTGGCAATGTGAGTGTCACCACCAACCATCGGGACTGACTTCTGGATGTTCATCCTCCAGCAGATGCACTAGTTGTGGAGCCTCAAGGTGCATGCTGCCCCTGAACATGGGAGAAATGTGCGCTCTGGGCACTTACTGACTCCTTGGAATGGCTCAGGGCCATAGTGCCATTGACGATCTGTCACCATTAAGACAGATGACATTGCCCACGTAGATCAGCATTGCCTTATTTCACTCTCTTTTGACTTTGCAGGAGAAACTAGCAGACAATGTGAGGGAGAGGGCTCAAACAGGAAAAGATGTCCTCTACTTTCAAGTGATAACAGCCATGTAGGAACGAGCAATGGAAATGGCCAGGGTACTGAGCAGTTGGAAGCCTGATCTGGTGAAATGTACAGTAATGTTGGAGGTGGTGATTGCAGAGGACAATGTGCTTATTGAGATGGTGCTTTGCACTCCATCATGTCTGACAACATGTTGAACACTGAGTTGCAATGGGAAGACTCAGCTGGATTCTGCTTTCCAAGGCTAGTTCTCATGATCCTTTCTCGTGTCTCCTACAGCTGCAGATGTCCATCCATGGAGACCCTCTGCCTCCCAAGCAGTGGCCCGAGAGCAGCAGCAACAAACAGAAGAAGCACTGGCTCACCTGACAAATGCACAATCCACCAAAACAGATGCACTCACCTCAGTGGGTTTATGCACATGATTAGAGTCTGTCACTCAGAGGAGAACAGCACTACAGGAACTGCCAGAGACAGAGGCATCTGTGGTCAGTTCCCCTTGGAGGAGGGAGAACAGACACAGTCCTGTTCAGCTGGACACAGACCTCAGCAGTCACACAAAAGAAGGTTTTACTCGCAACAGGGGCAGGAGATGCGCTCCCACACATCATATTTCCCTGAGGCAGTGCGAAGTCTTGGGCAGAAGATGGAGGAACCCATCCAACTCATGTGAGCCACCATGGGTGAGGGAAATGTGTACATGAGATCCTTCAGTGAGGGAATGACCCACGTCAGGAAGAGCCATTAATGGAATCACTGTAAGAGAATGCAGGAGCAGCATGTATAGGATGCTTCTACAATGTGTAGCCTGGAGCAGTCCATGACACTGAATTGTTTGGAATGGATGCCAGTTGTGCCTCAGCTGGCTTCCCCCTTCAGCCATCCAGCATGCCTGCCAAGGGCTGAGAATGTCACGGAGGAGGATGAGGGCTCCACCTCTCATGGGGACCCTCATCATTCTAGTCCTCCTTGGCTCCTCTGTCAGAGGGAGCGCCTGTACAGTAGGGCCCAATGATGGACACTGCCTGTACAATGATACTGTTGCAGCAGCTTCCAGAGATGCCCGAATGGGCGACCGCCATATGCATCTCAGCCGGAAGCCAAGATATTGAGCAGGCTGCCTCTGCCTCCACTGCACTGCATGGGGGAGGCTGGGCATTGGAGGCCACCACAGAGTGTGGAGGACTGAATGGTTCACTGGGGTGTCTTCTCACTGTTTCCATTTCTTTACACTGTATAAATAGTGACATTTTAAGCAACACGTCTGATACTCCTTTTATTGCTGATGTGACAAGAAAGTGATATGAGGTTGAGAAGAAAATCAAGGCTTCTTCAACAGTGAATGAAAAGCCTCTAGTCAAATGTGCATCCTTCATTGGTGGGGGAAGTATTTAGATGTTTCAGGCTGTGTCTTGAATGGATGTGTTAACAGAAGTACCTCATACTGATGTCCATAGTATACCTTTCATCCTGGGTCAGAGGGGCTCATGTGAACCATTCCTGAATCAAATGATACCTGACATATATAGCATCCTAACAAGAACTTAACATCCAACATCGTGCCTGGCCACCTCTGGGGCACCTTGGTGTTCTGCATTCTTCTCCTCAGCCTCCATTTCCTCCTCCTCTCTCACATCCTAAACCTCCCTTTCCTTTGATGAGTTGTGTGGTTTCATGGCTTCACTATCCTCAAAATCCACACCATTGTGGAGGACTATGTTTTTAAGGGCAAACCAATCACCAGAATGACCTTGCAGGGGGGTATTGGAGGACACCACCCGATCAGTCTAAGCACCAGAATTGCACCTTTAGAAGCCCAATAGCCTGCTCAATATTTGTTCTAGTGAACAGATGGCATTGATTGTATGGCCTTTGTGCCTCTGTCTGGAACCCTTGTAGAAGGATGAGTAGCCATCTTTCCAAGCGATATCCCTGGTCCCCTAGGATCCATCTAGGAGACTTCTGTGAGTTGGAATGAAAACCTGCAGCAGCCTGAAATGGCAGGGCATGAAGGAGTCAGGGCAGGTGCCAGGAGAGGGAGCACACACATGGAGGAATCTCTTGCTGTGGTCACGAATTAGCTGAATGTTGAGGGAGTGCAAGCCCTTCTTGTTAATGAACCTGGTTGTTCTGTCACTAGGTGCCTTAATGGCCATGTGGGTGCAACTGATGATGCCTTGCACCTGGAGGAACCCAGTGAGGGAAGGTGAAACCTAATGCTTTCTGTGACTGTGACGCCTCATCTGTCAGGAAATGATTGTACTGTGCAATTTTGACCTGTGAGATGCAGTGGTGCATAGCTGTTTGCACCATGGAACATCCAGAGTTGATCCTTGCAAGAAGTGAGAAGGAAAGATGTTCAAGGCCACAGTGGCTACTGGCAGGGCATGGTGAGCAGTCCTGCGTGGTGTGAGGGTATAAATCTCCGTTGCCATTTGCATGGAGAGTCAGTCTCCTCCAGCCCCGATTCTCAGTCATCTCAAGGTAACTCCACCTTTGTCAGTAGATCCTATGTGACCTCTGTGTCCTTCTGGCCTCTTATTCTTCTCGCTTGACCTCTTGATGTTCTGGGCTCTGCCCTTCCAGCTGAAGTGCCCCTCATTGCTACTGGGCCTGACATCATCATTTGCAGCCTTCCTTATGGTTAACCTGTTGTCCCATTGTCCTTGGCAGCCTTGCCCTGGCTCTTCTTCCCCTGTGATACTAGGAGGGTGATGGCACTACACTGCCTGAGTGCTGACTGCCCAGTATGCCCAGCACTTGTGCCATGCCAAGGGCACCTGTTTAGCAATGTCCAAGGCCCCCTCCCCCAAAATGTTTATGGCTCCAGGCTAATTCCCTGTGGCAACAATGCCTGGCTCCCCACTCTGTAGCTGTCTCCTTTCACTTGATCTGTCCCATCAGCATATGAAACTGGTCAGTCCCCATGAAACAGTCTCATCAATGAGCATTTAATGAGCTTTGGCAAGCACCTTAATTGATCTTAACGGAGGATGTGATGGGATTGTGATCCTCCCCTCCCCCTGCCCTGCTGAACATAGCCGGCGTTGGGAACAGCATCAGGTGACCGGCACTCCAGCTGGCATTGGTATTTTCAGGGCCTCTCACCTCCGATCCTGACTTCAGTGGGGCCCAAAAATTCAGTGGGGTTGAGAAAACATTGTAGCATTTATTCTCCCACCAGTGCTAACCTATAACCTAAAGCAAGAAAGAACTTGTATTTCTATAGGCAGCTGTGATAAGAGGAGAAAGCGTTGTTTAGGTGGCAGTTCGTCCGAAAGATTTTCTATTCGTTTAAAATTCAGAAATATCTACACAACAATTTAGAAGACCAGGAAAAACTGATCAGCAACTTCAAAAAGGTTTTCTGGGAAATCAACTTGCTGCTGAGAATGGTCAAGAACATGATCCAGATCTAACAACGGAAATAATATGACCCAGATCTAAAGGGGAGAGAACGTGATCCTGATTTAAAAAGGGAGAACATAATCCAGATGGTGGAGTGAGCATGATCCATCTCTAATGAGAAGAGAATATGATCAAGGTCTAATGCTGGGTAGAACACTATCCATATCTAACGGGATAGAGAATGTGGTCCAGATCTAATGGAGGCAGTTAAGGTGGAGAATCTGATCTATCTTGACCTCCCACTGGTCCATTAGTGTTCCTGCTTCTGCCATTTAATTCCTCTGCGATCCCCCCACACCACCCCCGAGGACCAATTGTTGACATACATGTACAAGTGGAGTTTGATATGAGAAAGTGTGCTGTCATCCATTTCCATAAGATCATAAGACATAGGAGCAGAAAGTAGGCCATTCGGCCCATCGAGTCTGCTCCGCCATGCAATCATGGCTGTTAAGTTTCTCAACCCCATTCTCCCGCCTTCTCCCCGTAACCTTTGGCCCCCTTACCAATCAAGAACCTATCTATCTCGGTCTTAAATACACTCAATGACCTGGCCTCCACAGCCTTCTGTGGCAATGAATTCCATAGATTCACCACTCTCTGGCTAAAGAAGTTTCTCCTCATCTCTGTTCTAAAAGTCCTTCCCTTTACTCTGAGGCTGTGCCCTTGGGTCCTAGTCTCTCCTACTAATGGAAACATCTTCCCCATGTCCACTCTATCCAGGCCTTTCAGTATTCTGTAAGTTTCAATCAGATCCCCCCTCATCCTTCTAAACTCCATCGAGTATAGACCCAGAGTCCTCAAACGTTCCTCATATATTAAGCCTTTCATTCCTGGGTTCATTCTCGTGAACCTCCTCTGGACCCTCTCCAGGGCCAGCACATCCTTCCTGAGATATGGGGCCCAAAATTGCTCACAATATCCTAAATGTGGTCTGACCAGAGCCTTATAAAGCCTCAGCAGCACATCCCTGCTTTTATATTCTAGTCCTCTCGAAATAAATGCCAGCATTGCATTTGCCTTCCTAACTACCGACTCAATCTGCAAGTTAACCTTAAGAGAATCCTGGACTAGGACTCCCAAGTCCCTTTGCACTCCAGATTTCTGAATTCTCTCCCCATTTAGAAAATAGTCTATGCCTCTATTCTTCCTACCAAAGTGCATGACCTCACACTTCCCCACGTTGTATTCCATCTGCCACTTCTTTGCCCATTCTCTTAACCTGTGCAAATCCTTCTGCAGCCTCCCCGCCTCCTCAATACTACCTGCCCCTCCACCTATCTTTGTATCATCTGCAAACTTAGCCAGGATGCCCTCAGTTCCTTCATCTAGATCATTAATGTATAAAGTGAAAAGCTTTGGTCCCAACACTGACCCCTGCGGAACTCCACTAGTCACCGGCCGCCATCCTGAGAAGGACCCCCTCATCCCCACTCTCTGCCTCCTGCCAGACAGCCAATCTTCTATCCATGCTAGTACCTTGCCTCTAACACCATGGGCTTTTATCTTACTGAGCAGCCTCCTGTGCGGCACCTTGTCAAAGGCCTTCTGGAAGTCCAAGTAGATAACATCCATTGGCTCTCCTTTGTCTAACCTACTCGTTACCTCCTCAAAGAATTCTAACAGATTTGTCAGGCATGACCTCCCCTTGATGAAACCATGCTGACTTTGCCCTATTTTACTATGCACTTCCAAGTATTCTGAAATCTCATCCTTAATAATGGACTCTAAAATCTTACCAACGACCGAGGTCAGGCTAATCGGCCTGTAATTTCCTGTCTTTTGCCTCACTCCCTTCTTAAACAAGGGGGTTACATTAGCGATTTTCCAGTCCTCTGGGACTCTCCCTGACTCCAGTGATTCCTGACGCCTCCACCATCTCTTCAGCTATCTCCTTCAGAACTCTGGGGCGTAATCCATCTGGTCCAGGTGATTTATCCACCTTCAGACCTTTCAGTTTTCCTAGCACCTTCTCCTTGGTAATGGCCACCATACTCACCTCTGCCCCTCGACTCTCTTGAACTTTGGGGATGTCACTCGTGTCTTCCACTGTGAAGACTGACGCAAAGTACCTATTCAGTTCCTCCGCCATTTCTTTGTTCCCCACTACTACTTCTCCAGCGTAATTTTCCAGCGGCCCAATGTCCTCTTTTGCCTCTCTCTTACCCTTTATATATCTAAAAAAACTCTTGCAATCTTCTTTTATATTAATGGCTAGTTTACCCTCATATTTAATCTTCTCCCTCCTTATTTCTTTTTTAGTTGTCCTCTGTTGGTCTTTGTAGGCCTCCCAATCCCCTGGTTTCCCACTGCTCTTCGCCGCATTGTATGCTTTCTCTTTAGCTTTTATGCTGTCCCTGACTTCCCTTGTCAGCCATGGTTGCCTTATCCTCCCTTTAGTATGCTTCTTCTTCCTAGGGCTTGAATTTTTGCTGTGTCTTCCAAATTACTCCCAGAAACTCCTGCCATTGCTGTTCCACTGTCTTTCCTTCTAGGCTCATCTCCCAGTCAATTCTGGCCAGCTCCTCCCTCATGCCTCTGTAGTTGCCTTTTATCAACTGTAATACCGTTATATCTGATTCCAGCTTTTTCCTCTCAAATTGTAGGGTAAATTCTATCATATGGTCACTTCCTCCTAAGGGTTCCTTCACCTTAAGCTCCCTTATCAAATCTGCCTCATTACACATCACTAAATCTAGAATTGCCTGTTCCCTAGTGGACTCCACTACAAGCTGCTCCAAAAAGCCATCTCGTAGACATTCCACAAATTCCTTTTTTTGGGATCCACTACCAACCTGATTTTCCCAGTCTACCTGCATATTGAAATCCCCCATGATCACTGTAACCTTGCCTTTCTTACACACCTTTTCTATCTCCTGGTGTATCTTGTGCCCCACATCCTGACTACTGTTCGGAGGCCTGTACATAACTCCCATTATGGTTTTTTTACCTTTGCAGTTCCTCAACTCTATCCACACAGATTCTACATCGTCTGACCCTACATCATTTCTTGCTATCAATTTAATTTCATTTCTTACTAACAAAGCAACCCCACCCCCTCTGCCAACCTGCCTATCTTTTCGATAGGATGTAGATCCTTGGATATTTAGCTCCCAGTCCTGATCCCCTTGCAGCCATGTCTCCGTAATGCCCACCACATATCTGCCAATTTCAATCTGCGCCACAAGCTCATTTACCTTATTTCGTATACTGTGTGCATTCAGATACAACACCTTCAGTCCTGTATTTCCCGTCCCCTTTCTCATTGTCGTCCCTTTATCTGATGTGCTTGAAGTTAGATTCCTAGCTCTTTCCAAACACTCTGTCCTATTTTGTGTTCTGGAGACTTTAATAGCCTCTCCTGGGCTCTCCTTTCTTTTCAGTTTTTTCATAATTTTCCATGAAGTTGAATCCACCCCCCCCACACGCTAACCTGCTGCTTTGTTTCCCATTAGTCATGCTTCTTGGAGTTTTACCCTTCCCTCCCCCCCAACTTTCTAGTTTAAAGTCCTGTTGACCACCCTATTTACCCTTTTTGCTAGAACATCGGTCCCAGATCGGTTCACGTGGAGACCGTCCCAACAGTACAGATCCCTCCTGTTCCAATACTGATGCAGTGCCCCACGAAATGGAACCCCTCTTTCCCGCACCACTCCTTTAGCCACGTGTTTACTTCCCTAACTCAGTCATTGCTGTCATACAATCACTGGCAGAGGGGCAGAGGAGCTGCTGTCATCATCAGGAGCACCCTGAGAGGAGACCCAGGTGCAGATAGCTGCCGCTCATTCGCCAACATGAGGTTTGCTTGTAAAACAAAAATAAAAATAAAAATACCTGGAAAAACTCAGCAGGTCTGGCAGCATCTGCGGAGAGGAACACAGTTAACGTTTCGAGTCCGTATGACTCTCCATCAGAACTAAGTAAAAATAGAAGAGAGGTGAAATATTTCTATCTCTTCTAGTTTTACTTAGTTCTGATGAAGAGTCATGCGGACTTGAAATGTTAACTGTGTTCCTCTCCGCAGATGCTGCCAGACCTGCTGAGTTTTTCCAGGTATTTTTATTTTTGTTTCGGATTTCCAGCATCCGCAGTTTTTTGCTTTTATCTTGAGGTTTGCTTGTGCCTCACTGATCACCATAGATGGACAAGCAGCTAGCAGAGTCACCAGGGATTTATCCATCTCTCACATGGCAATGCCCTGCTGAGTTCACTGCTAGTGTGTGGGCTTGCAGGTCTGAACACAGCCCCAGAAACCCTCGGTTGAGCTCTTGGAACTGGTGCTCCATGAGAGTCACCAATCTCTCGCTGGAGGATACCGTGCATTCAGAGCTAAGAGTTACCACAGTGCTCCTACATTGTATGAACCATGGCACGCAAGCCCTCAGGAATCTCTGCCAGATCTCCATGTACATCCCATTGGATATACAGAATTTTTTGCCTAATGGACGACTCCAGAGGCTAATCATCTGCCTGAGGCTCAGTAAATTCCTGGTCTCCAACACTCCTCTGACTGTTAGTGGCCTGGGAACTGTTTCTGACAGCTCCTCAGGTGACTGTGACAGCCTCTCCTCGGCCAGTGGATCTCGCTCCATACGCACAGGCCAGTTCCAATATGTCCCCCTCCATCGGGGTCAGAACAGCCAGATTCAGCATGCCATCACCAGCACCATTTCGTTCTCGCGCATTTTGTTTCCTCTTCTCCCATGAGGACAAGGGCACATTCACGAGTCCCTCCTCGATATGGAAAAAGTTTAAATCCTCCCCCCACCCACCCAGCATTGCTAATCCATGTGCCTGACACATTGGAAGCCTCAGCAAGCGGAAGCCCACACATAAACATTCATTCAAGGTACAAAGGGGCTTCCTTACTCATCCACGCAGAGGGGAGATCATTCAGCCTCTTCCGACACTGCATCCAGGTCCCTCGGACGACCCCACGGTTGCTGACTCTTGCTGCGATCTCAGTCCAGAGCTTCTAGGTGACAAGTGGAGGCCTCCTCTTGCTGTCATGTGACAGCAGTATCTCCCGGTGATCGCTTATTGCCAGCATGAGTGTTCGCAAGCAATCATCTGAGAAACAAGGGGCTGCTTGGCTGTGGCCATTTCCATGCCCACTTCCTTGGTTTGAACCTCTGGACGACATTACTCTACTCCTGGCACAAGTTGTTCCTGGCTTTGAATCTGGATGCAATGATTTGAATTTCTACTTCCACAGCAGTATCTCCCATGAGTCCTCACCACGACCTTCACTGCTTTCTTCCTTTTGTCCTTTCAAACTCCCGACCCGCAGCTGACTCCATGGAGATACCCACCCTGTTCCCACTCACCCTGGCAGCACTGGCCCTCTCACACTGGGAGGCTGTTAGTTGGCCAGCCAGTACATGATTGATGTCAGCTACTGTCTCAGGCAGGAGCAGAGTCTTGTGGGGGGCTGGAGGGCAGAGTTTGCATCTGCTTTCCAGGCCCACTGATCGCACGTGCACTGTTATGATCCCAGCTATGTTTCTACTGGATAAGCCAGATTCTGGGGTGGAACCCAGCTTGACAGATCCTAACTTTTATTTTTTGGGTGGAGGGTGGCTACTGAACAGAGTCACAGGAGTCAGCTGATGAACTATTAACTAAAGAATAAAACATTTATTAAAGAAGAAAATATTAACTATATTACAATACTCCTTCACCCACACCTATACCTTTATACATATATTCAGATTTGTAAGGATAACACAAGTTACAAAAGCTATCTTATACTCATGTTCACAGTAAGTACACAGTCCATGTAAACCAATAGGTGACCTGTGGTCAGGTACATCACACTCTGAAACCAACTGACAGATGCCACCCCAAACAGATGCTATGGATCTCTCATCAACACCCCACAGATGCTTGCCACACCATGAGCCAACTGGTCTCACCGAACTCTGTCATTCACACGAGGGATTCCAATCTCCACTCTCAAAGAACCTGCTTTGGAATCTTCTGCCAAATGACGTTTCCCTTGGACACTAAGATAAAGGCAAAATACTGCGGATGCTGGAAATCTGAAACAAAAACAAAAAATGCTGGAAAAACTCAGCAGGTCTGACAGCATCTGTGGAGAGAAAGACAGAGTTAACATTTTGAGTCTGTGTGACTTCTTCAGAGCTAAAAGAAGTAAAATTGTGGTGAAATTTATACTGATTAAAGGTGTGGGGCAGGTGAGGCTAGATAGAAGGCTAGCGATTGGTGGAGATAAAGGAGAGATTACCAAAGATGTCATAAACAAAAGGCCGAAGGGGTGTTGATGGTGGTGGTACTGGCGAAAGGAAGTGCTAATAGTGACATTAAAGATAGAAAGCAGAATGTGATAGTAGCCAGACAAGGGTAAGAACTCTGGAAAGAACAATATGAGCAAGTGACAGATGGCCTTCGTGGAGATGGGGTGGGGTGGGGGAGGGGATGGTGGTGGGAAAAAAGATCAAAAATAGGCTAAAAGGTGGGGATAAAGCAATGTATGAAAATGAAAATAAATTAAAAAAAACAATAATAAAATTAAGTGGAAAAAAATATATAAAAATAAAAAAATTAAAATGGATATTGAAAAAATGGGATAAAAAAGGGTTGAGGATGGAGGAGAGAGTTCATGATCTAAAATTGTTGAACTCAATGTTAAATCTGGTAGGCTGTAAAGTGCCTAATCGGAAGATGAGGTGCTGTTCCTCCAGTTTGCGTTGACCTTCACGGGAACATTGCAACAGGCCAAGGACGGACGTGTGGGCCTGAGAGCAGGGCGGTGTGTTGAAATGGCAAGTGACAGGAAAATCTGGGTCATGCTTGCGGACAGACTGAAGGTGTTCCTCAGAGCGGTCACCCAGTCTGCGTTTGTTCTCTCCAATGTAGAGGAGACCTCATTGGGAGCAACAAATGCAGTAGACCAAATTGAGGGAAGTGCAAGTGAAGCGCTGCTTCACTTGAAAGGAGTGTTTGGACCCTTGGACGGTGAGGAGCAGGCAGGTAAAGGGGCAGGTGTTGCACCTTCTGCAGGTGCTTGGGAAGGTGCCGTGGGAGGGGGTTGAGATGTTGGGGGTGATGGTAGAGTGGACCAGGGTGTCCCGGACGGAACAGTCTCTATGGAATGCCGACGGTGGGGGTGAAGGGAAGATGTCTTTGGTGGTGGCATCATGCTGGAGTTGGCGGAAATGGCGGAGGATGATCCTTTGAACGCGGAGGCTGATGGGGTGAAAAGTGAGGACACGGGGGACCCTATCATTGTTCTTGCAGGGAGAGGAAGGTGTGAGGGCAGAGGCATGGGAGATGGGTCGGACACATTTGAGGGCCCTGTCAACCACCATGGATGGGAAACCTCGGTTGAGGAAGAAGGAGGACATGTCAAAAGCGCTGTTTTGGAAAGTGGCATCATCGGAACAGATGCGACGGATTTGAAGGAACTGAGAGAATGGGATGGAGTCCTTACAGGAAGCGGGGTGTGAGGAGCTGTAGTCGAGGTAGCTGTAGGAGTTGGTGGGCTTGTAATGAATATTGGTGGACAGTCTATCACCAGAAATTGAGACAGAGGTCAAAGAAGGGAAGGGAAGTGGCAGAGGTGGACCATGTGAAAGTGATGGAGGGGTGGAAATCGGAAGCAAAATTGATAAATTTTTCGGGTCCAGACGAGAGCATGAAGCGACACCGAAGCAGTCATCGATGTACCAGAGAAAGAGTTGTGGGAGGGGGCCTGAGTAGGACTGGAACAAGGAATGTTCCATAAAAGAGACAAGCATAACTGGGGCCCATGCGGGTACCCATAGTCAAACCTTTTATTTGGAGGAAGTGAGACAAGTTTAAGGTGAAATTGTTCAGTGAGAGAACAAGGTCAGCCAGATGGAGGAGTGTGGTGGTTTGGGGATTGTTCGGGCCTCTGTTCAAGGAAGATGCGGAGATCCCTCAAACCATTCTGTTGGGGGATGGAGGTGTCGAGGGATTGGACGTCCATGGTGAACAGGAGGTGGTTAGGGTCAGGGAACTGGAAATTGTTGATACGATGTAGGGCATCTGGGGAAATCGCTGATGAAGATGGGAAGAGACTGGACAAGGGGAGAAGAACGGAGTCAAGATAAGAAGAAATGAGTTCCGTGGGGAAGGAACAGGATGACTCGATTGGTCTACCGTGACAGTCCTGTTTGTGGATTTTGGGTAGGGTGTAGAAGCCTGATGTTTGGTGGTGGGGTCATGGTCTGGGGGAGGTCGGAGGAAGTGTCTGGAAGTGTCTGAGAGTTGGAGCTCAGCTTCTACGAGGTAGAGGTCAGTACGCCATATCAAGCCATTGTTTCCAGGACTGTCACTGACCTCATCTCCTCTGGAGATCTTCCCTCCACACCTTCCAACCTCATAGTCTCCCAACCTCAAACAGCCTCCTTCTACCTCCTTCTGATGTTCCTCTCCCCTGTATTGTCACGTGCATTCAAGCTTTGCCTTCCATGCGCTCTGCCTCAGACGCAGAGCACTATGTCTCAGACTCAGAGCACTCTCTCTCAGACTCAGCTGTGCCAAAGAACATTACTGCTTCACATGCCCATAGTAAAGAGGTGCAGACCTTTAACTGTCTCCTTGGACCTTCTGGCTCTCTCAAGCCTATTTTGCTTTAAGTCTGCATCCTGTAGCTATCTCCCTTTAAGTTTGGAGCTTTCCTCTCTGCTCCTTACTTCCACTGAACAGGGTCTTGTTCCAAATTCCTGTCCTTGTCCTTTGACTTAATATAAAGGGCTTCTTGGGGCCTGTCTCTTTTTCCTTTAGGACCTGCTCCCTGCAGTTCCCTCTCCCAGTGGACTGCTGACAACTTGCTATCTCCCTTGAAATCCAGAACTCACTTGACATTCACTGTTACTTTAAAGCAGCTCATCCAAGATTCTTAAACTTTTTTTTCTCTCAGCAATCTGGTAGCTTGTCAGCTAGAGAGAGACTTAAACTGCTTTCTTCACCTTAGAGCATAATCACCAACTGAACTCAAACTGCTTTCGGTTTCTCCCTGTCTCTCTGTGGGCCTCCTGTTGCTAGGCAACAGTCCAGTTTTTTTTCTACCTTTGTTCTAACTCCTCTACAAAAGTCATAAAACCTCATTATAATGCAGTCATCTTTTAAAATGAAACTAAAACTCAAGTTCTCCTCCTTCTTAACACACAAATGCAGAAATACAAATTAAACGTAAATCTAAAACTCATTCCCAACACCCCAAATACAAATATAACTTACCTCTAGTTCCTAACAGCAGCCAACTGAAAAATTCAGGCATTGGTGTGAAAATCAGTCTCGGGCGATGGTGTAAAACGGTCAGAATCACATCGGCCGCCCGATCTCCACCTCGGCCAATATTCAGTCCCATTGGAGTCAAAGGGCGGAGAACAAGTGAGCGATGCGATTCCGCCCGTTTTATGCCGCTGCCCCAGTTGAATAGCTCCCCTTGTATCAGGCAGTGGTTGAACCATATTGAATACAGGTTATTATTGAGACTGGGTTTAAGGAGCTTCAGTACAAAGTGCTGCCTCCTCTCCTCCTAGGAGGGATCTTCCTGCAGCAGAATGGAGCCATGGAGATCAATGCTTCATTCTGACAGTTGACTCTATGATGGAGGATCAGAGCTCAGCCGAACACCGAGAGATTGGCCCCTGACACCAATCACCGCCTCATTGTTCCTCACACATTCACACCAAGACGGGGAAAGGAGCCACCACAATGCTCCCTCTGATTTCTTTGCCTGATTTTTCTCTCTCTCTCCATCCGGACGGGGCTGAAGTGCTCCGTCCACTCGGCTCCAATCAGCCGCTGGCCTGAGAGCCCGGAGCATCGCGCGTGCGCAGGAGGGGGGAAAGAGAACGAGTGAGCTCGCGGTTCCAACCGCCTAAATTTCAGCGCGAGGCAGCCAAGAGTGAGAGGGGAGAGAGCGAGATGGGGAGTGGAAAGACAGACAGATATAGAGGATGGGAAGAGATGGGGGAGTGGAAAGACAGACAGATATAGAGGATGGGAAGAGATGGGGGAGTGGAAAGACAGACAGATATAGAGGATGGGAAGAGATGGGGGAGTGGAAGTACAGTCAAGGTATAGAGGATGAGAAGAGATGGATGGACAAAGGGGTGGATGGAGAGGGAAAGAATGAAGGAGACTGGAGAAAGAGGGGAGGTGGGAATGTGACGGTATAGGAGAAGAGAGCGTGAGAGGTTGGATAGGGAGGGGGATGCTAGACAGAGAGGGCAAATGATTTGAAAGGTGACGATGGAGGATGACAGGAGGCAGAAAGAGGGGAGCAGGGTGATTCCCCCTTTCTCACCACATCCTCCGCTAATTCTTATCAAGATCTTACCCCCATTGCAACCAGCATCCTTCTCCCATTCTCACCAGCACCCTTCCCCATCCTGTTCTCACCAACACTCTTTCCACGTTCTCACCAGCACCCTCCCCCTGACCCACAGGTGAAGTGCCCATTATTCCATTTCTTAAAACTTGGTCACCCTGGGATTGGAGATGTGGACAAGTGTGGGGGTGCAGGTGGGAGTTGTGTAATTGTCGGTGTGGGGAGCTGCGGTATGCGAGAGAAATGGGTGTAGAAAGTGGCTTGGGAGAGAGAGGTATCTTGGGGTAGGTGAGAATGGGGCTGAGGATTAGACTTATAAAGTAGAGGGATTGGGGCGAGAGATGTGTGGTGCAGAGAAGAGGAAGAGGGGGAGTAAGAGTTAGTGGTTGGGGAATTGAGGCAATGTGTGTGGAGACAGAATGAGGAGCTTGACTGTAAGGCAAGACAAGGGGTTGGGGGAAAGAGGGCCTGTGAGGGTAGATAAGGTGCATGGGCTGAGTGTTGAGCAGAGGGGAATTGGAGAGGGCAAGGAGTAGGGGAGGGACTTTGGGGAGGGCAAGGAGGAGAGGAGGGGGTTTGGGGAGGGCAAAAAAGGAGAACAGGGAGATTGGAGAGGGCAAGGAAGAGGGGAGGGGGTTTGAAGTGGGCAAGGAGGAGGGGAGGAGGGGAGGGGAATGTGGGAGGGTAAAGAGAAAGGGGATTGGGGATGGCAAGGAGAAGGGGAGGGGGGTTGGGGAGGGCAATGAAGAAGGGAGGGGGCTTTGGGGAGGGCAAGAAGGAGGGGAGGAGCTTTGGGAAGGGCAAGTAGAAGGGGAGAGGCTTTGGGGAGGGCAAGAATTAGGGAGGAGGTTTGTGGGAGAAAAGAGAAACAACAAGGAAAAAGTGTGAAATGGGTGGAGGATTACAGAGGGGAGAGAACAACATATGGGAATAGACCGATCTTGGCAGAATAGAGAGTAAAGGTGGGGGAGAGGGTGGTGTGGGGGAAGATGAGGGAGTACAGAGGGAAAAAATAAAGAGGTAAGAGAATGGGAGGGGGTAAGAGAATGGGGAGTTGTGTACAGAGATTTCTTGGGGAGAGCAAAATGGGCTGATTAGATGGGGAGCAAGTGAGAGAATACTGGGACGGATGGAGTGCAGAGAGAAATAGGGGTCACGAAGAGAGATATTGAAAGGTGGTGGGGAAAATAGAGTGGACACCAGAGAGCTAACAGGATGTATAGAATTATAGAATAGCTACAGCACAGGAGGAGGCCATTTGATCTGTTTGGTCTTTGCCTTGTCTGATCTGGCCCTCTAAAGGAAAAATTCACCTAGTGTCACTCCCCTGCCTTTTTCCTGTAGCCATCCACATTTTTTTGTTTTCAAATAATGATCCAATTCCCTTTTTAATGCCTCAGTTGACCCATCTCCACTAAACTGTCAGGCAGTGCATTCCAGATCCTACCCACTCACTGCCACTTGTCCAGCCATTCTATCAATGTAGGTCCTTTTGAAGTTCTACATTATCCTCTTCATGGTTCACAATACTTCCAAGTTTTGAATCATCCACAAATGTTGAAATTGTGCCCTGTACACAAAGGTCTTTGTCATTAATATATAACTCAAGAAGATCCTTGGGGAATTCCAATATGAACTTCACTTTCTCTAGTCTAAAAAACTACTGTTCACCACTCTTCCTTGATTCCTGTCATTCAGCCCATTTTGTATCTGTGTTTCTACTGTACCTTTTATTCCATGAGTTCTCACTTTTCTCACAAGCCTATTAAGTGTCACTGTATAAAAAGTCTTTTGGAAATCTATGCACACCAAATCAACAGCATTACTCTCATCAACACTCTGTTAGCTCATGAAAAACTCGAGCAATTTAGTTAAACATAACTTTCTCTTAAGAAATCTATGCTGGCTTTCCTTAACTAACCTGCATTTGACCATGTGACTATTAATTTTGTCCCAAAATATCGTTTCTAAAAGCTTCTCCACCACAGAGGTTAAACTGATTGGCCTGTAGCGGCTGGGCTTATCTTTACACCCGTTTTTGAACAAGGGTGTAAGATTTGCAATTATCCAGTTCTCTGGCACCACCCAAGTCCAAGGAAAATTGGAAATTTATGGTCAGTGCCTCTGCAATTTTTGGTCTCACTTCCTTCAGTATCCTTGGATACGCCTCATCAGATCCTGGTGCCTTATCAACTTTAAGCACAAAAAGCCAATTGGATACCTCCTGATCTATTTTAAACTCTTCTAGTGTTTGTTACTGCCTTATCTTTCACCATGAACTGGGCATCATCTTCTTCCTTGGTAAAGACAGATGAAAAGTATTCAGTTCATACCTCACCCATCCTCCCTGCCTCCATGCGTAAATCCCTTTTTGGTCCCCACACTTCCTCTTACCACCCTTTTTGTTTTTATATGCCTTTAGAAGACTTTTGGATCTTCTTTTATCTTAGCTGCCAGTCTTTTCTCATACTCTTTCTTTGCATCTCTTATTTGTTTTTCAATTTCCCTCTGACTCTTTTATATTCAGCCTTGTCCTCAATTTTATTAACCACCTGTCATGAGCACACTTTATCTGCTTCATCTTGATCTCTATCACTTTTGTTGTCCAGAGAGCTCTGAATTTGTTTCCCCTACATTTCCCCTTTGTGGGAATGTACCTTGGTTGTACTCAAACTATCATTTCTTTAAAGCCAATCCTTTGTTCAGTTACTATTTTGTCTACTAATCCATGATTCCAGTTTATCTGGGCCAGATCTATTCTTCAAGCCCCATTGAAGTTGGCTTTCCCCTAGTTAAATATTCTTTCTCCGAATTGCTCCTTGTCCTTTTCCATAGCCTACCCAGTGCTGGGGCTCATCTGTTTACAATTTATCTTAATGACTTGGATGAAAGCACTGAGTGTATTGCAGCCAAATTTACTGATGGCGCAAAGATAGGTAGGAAAACAAGCTGTGAAGATGATACAGTCTACAAAGGAGTATGAATAGCTTAAGTGAGTGGGCAAAAATATGGCAGATGGAATATCATGTGGGAAAATGGCAACTTTGGCAGGAATAATGGAAAAGCAGAATACTATTTAAATGGAATGATACTGCAGAATGGTTGTGTGCAGAGGATCTGGTCGTCCTGGTACATGAGTCACAAAAAGTTAGCAGGTAGAGACAGCAAGTAGTTAGGAAGGCAAATGCTTAATTGCAAGGGGGATGGAGTATAAAAGTGGGGAAGTCTTTCTACAACTGTTCAGGGCATTGGTAAAACTGCACCTAGAGTACTGTGTACAGTTTTGGTCTCCCAATTTAGCGAGATATCAATAATATATTTACAATGGAGGCAGTTCAGAGAAGGTTCACTCGGTTGATTCCTGGAATGAAGGGATTGTCTTTTGAGGAACAGGTAAGTAGGTTGGGCCTATACTTAGTGGAGTTTAGAAGAATGAGAGGTGATCTTATTGAAACATAGAAGATTCGAGGGGTCTTTACAGGTAAATGCTGGGATAATATTTTGCCTCATGGGAAATCCAGAACTAGGGACGGAATTGTGGGTGTCTTGCTTGCTGACTGCAGAGCTGGTGAGAGATCCACAGTGTCACTTTTCTGGAAACTCTTTCGAGTTATCAACAGTCACAGATTGCAACTCTTTCGAGTACAGTCACAGTTCTTGGTTTCCGGGAGTGGGACATGAACCCACAACCCTCTGATTCAAAGGCGAGGGTGCTATGAACTGAGCCACAGCTGACACCTGAACCATGAGCCAATCAGGCAGTGGCGAGGTCAGCAACGGGCTATTCACTGGAATCAGGGCCCCTGGAGCGGAGGTCCCGCCTACCGAGAGCTCCTGGCAAATCAGAGGCCAGCTGCTCATTTACTCAGCAGCACCACTGGGGAGGCTGTGACTGCTGCCGGAACAACAGGCAGCTGAGTCCCAGGATCGAGGAGTGACCCAAGCCACAGGTAGGTAATGTCAGGAGAGATTTCACAGGGTGGGTGTGGCGGGGAGATGAGTGTAGGGAATTTGGCAGCAAGGATAGGGGTATGGCTCTCTGCGGGTTCACCTTCCCAATTTCAAGTGCCTCAATCAGGCACTGAGTGCCTTTGATCAATGGAATCCCCCCTCCCCCACTCCCCAACCGGAGGTGACAAGCTGGCCGCACAGTTGCATGCTGCAGGTCAACAGGTCCAACTGCAGCTGGGTTAATGCCAGCGGCAGTGCGATGAAGCCCTCAAGTGTCATTAATTGAACAATAAAAGCAGAACAAGTCCAACCCGGCCATCAGTCTACTCTTGATCATCAGCAAACTGATAGAAGGGGACATCGACAGTGCTAACAAGCAGCACTTACCCAGCAATAACCTGATCACTGACATTTAGTTTGGGTTCTGCCAGGGCCTCTCAGGTCCTGACCCCATTACAGCCTTAGTCCAAATATGGAAAAAGAGTTGAATTCAAGAGGTGAGGTCAAAGTGGCAGCCATTGGCATCAAGGCCGCATTTGACTGAGTGTGGCATCAAGAAGCCCTAGCAAAACTGGAGTCAATGGGAATCAGGGGGAAATCTCTCTGCTGGTTGGAGTCATACCTAGCACAAAGGAAGATGGTTGCGGTTGTTGGTGGTCATTCATCTTTGTCCCAGGATATTGCTGCAGAAGTCCCTCAGGATAGTGTCCTCGGCCCATCCATCTTCGGCTGTTTCATTCATCTTCCTTCCATCATAAGGTCAGATGTGGGGTTGTTTGTTGACGATTGCACAATGTTCAGCACCATTTGTGACTTCATGCAAGCCGTGCCCTTCTGCAGCAAGTCCGAGACAACATTCAGGCTTGGGCTGATAAGTGGCAAGTAACATTCACAGCCACACAAGTGCCAGGCAATGACCATCTCCAAGAAGAAAGAATCCAACCATCTCCCCTTGACATTTAGTGGCATTACCATTGCTTAATCCCCTACTATCAATATACTGGAGGTTTCCAATGATCAGAAACCGAACTGGACTAGCCATATAAATACTGTGGCTACAAGGGCAGGTCAGAGGCTGGGAATTCTGAGACATGAACTCATCTCCTGACTCCCCAAAGCCTGCCCACCATCTACAAGGCACAAGTCAGGAGTGTGCTGGAATATTCTCCACTTGTCTGGATGAGTGCAGCTCCAACAACACTCAAGAAGCTTGACACCGTCCAGGACAAAGCAACCGTTTGATTGGCATTACATCCACCACCTCCAACATCCACTCCCTCCACCACTAACGCACAGTAGCAGCAGTGTGTACCATCTACAAGATACACTGCGGGAACTCATCAAGGGCCCTTAGAGACAGCACTTTCAAACCCGCGACATCTACCACCTAGAAGGACAAGGAGAGCAGATGCATAGGAGCACCACCATAAGCCACACACCATCCTGACTTGGAACTATACAGTTCCTTCACTGTCGATGAGTCAAAATCCTGGATCTCCCTTTCTAACAGCACTGTGGGTGTACCTACTCCACATGGACTGCAGTGGTTCAAGAAGGCAGCTCACCACCATCTTCTCAAGGGCAATTAGGGATGGGCAATAAATGCTGGCCTAGCCATGGATGCCCACATCCCATGAATGAATAAATAATATTTTTAAAAATTGGGAATTTACCTGCCTGCCTTCGGGGAAGCCATCCCTTTAAAAATCAGTTTAACCTCCAGGTTGTAAATTTCTGCTACGACTTCTCTGTGGTGCTGGGTTTTTCCAAGAGCTGCCACCATGTTGTATGTTCAGTAGGTCTCACTAAGAGATTCTGGGGCTTGATTAAAAGGTAAGTGTTTATTGGTAAAACATAATTATGTACATATATACAGGGAATAGCCAAGTTATAAGCTAACTCCATGCTTGCTTCTACACAGGTCTCTGCATACCTTAAAACTGACCCTGGCCTTAGGTAATCTGACTCTTTACATCACATTGTTCCCAGCACCACATTCACCCTTGCTAGGCCAGATACCCTTATACTACAGCAGTCACATTATATTGAAGCTTCTAGACTGGTTCTATCCCCTGCTGCTGCATGAGCTTCTATTTCATTGAACTGCAGCCCCACCCTCTACAACAAAGTGTCAGAGTCCCTTGTGGCTCTAATACAACTATGGAAAGTTATTCTGCCTGTATGCATCTCTTTCCCCCATTATTTGATAGATAAGACCACATTGCCGCACAATTACAGCCATGACAATTAATGAGAAAAATCATTGAGTTCCTCTTACCCAATGATAGACTACATTGATTAGCAGAAATGTGTTTGATTCAATCATATATATTGAGCATGTTGCAAGCAGACGGTCACAATATATGGTAAAAAATGTACATTGACTTGTCACACCTTTAGCTTACTGAGCTTCACTACACTCTTCAGCATTCATTATTGAAATGTGACAACTGATACAATCCAGTTAACAATCATAATGAACTATCCTTGATTGTATTAAGTGACTGTCTCAATCACAGCAAGGAATATCAGATCCCATCCACCAGGAATTTCAGTGAACTGGCTGCTCAACAAGACAAGGGAGAACTTTAAACTAAACAGTAGGTGGGGGTTTTGGTGGGGGGAGGGGGCAGTGGTGGGGGAGTTTACGTGGAGGGGGATTTGAAAAGTTAAAGAGAAAGGACAAGGCAATAGTGCAGGGTACAATCTAGGTAATGATAATCAGAATGTGACAGGAAGGCACAGAATGTACATGTGCACCAGGAAATAAGCTCAGAGGGAAAATGCTAAAAAAGGCAAAATTAAAGGGCCTTTATCTGAATGCATGCTGCATTGATAACAGGATGGATGAATTGATAGCACGAATGAAAATAAAGGAGTATAAAACAATCGCTATGATAGAGATATAGTTACAAGATGTCCAAGGCTTGGACCTGAATGTTCAATATTTGATGTTTTGGAAAGGCATGAAGAAAGGAATAGTAGGTGGAGTAGCTAATAAAGCATGAGACCAGTACAGTAGTGAGAAATGATCTTGGTTCAGAAGATCAAGATGTAGAATCAACTTGAGTGGAAATAAGTAGCAAAGGAAAGAAGCCACTGGTGGGAATGGTTTATCAGCCCCCTAAGAGTGTTTATTGATAAAACATAACTATGTACATATATACAGGGATTAGACAGTGTAGAAGAGAGTATAAACATACAGGAATCTGGAGGTGATAAAAATGGCAGCCGATGCTTTTCCAATGAGCTCAGGCTCATGTTGATTGCCATGTTAGGAATAGTGATAGTGTGGGCAGGCCGTGCTTATGCCAGAGGTATCATCCAGATTGGGAAGATCTTGACATCAGTCTAACACTGTTTACAATCCGACCTGTCATTTTGGAACTCTCTGTTAACGCTCTCTCTTAAAGACACACACAGAACCGAACATGTTGTCAGCAGCAAAAGAGAACCCCACCCCCCCCCAATACCAGCCCCCTGCCCCAACTATCACCTCCCTTGGAATTTTCAGGTGAGGTGCTTTGATTTCCTTTTCCCAGTGTCCGAGATGGCTACACTTCACCAAGAAGGTGATCACTGAACTGTGCCACCTTCTCCAACTGGACCTACAGGCACAGAACAGATTGAGGATGGTTCTGCCAGTGGGTGTCAGGATCACAACTGCCTTGAATTACTACACTTCACAATCCTTCCAGGCTGGAGTCAGCGATATCATCAATAGCCCTTAATTTGTAGTTCATCGCTGTGTCAGGAGGTCACCAAGGCCTTGTATGCAAGGAGAGGGCATTGTCTTCTGTCTAAGTAGATACAGGGAGGACGAGCAAAGCAGGAGGTATCAGGAGATCATTGCTCTGTAAGGAATGTCCATGAGTCATTCATCAGATTCTGGCTCCCCATAAAATATCCCTAGATCACCATGTTCCACAATTCCCCACTTTTCCATCTCTGCTGTGAACCATCACAGTGTCATCTTGGCCAAAATCCTGAAATAAATAACACCATAAAAACTCATTGCATAACAGCTGTATCCAACTCTTCCAATGATACATACAGAACTCAAATATTCACCAATGTGATTTCCCTTAGTGCTTATCTTGTAGGTTATTGTGCTTGTCCTAGTGCTCCTCCGCAGTGTTATCCCAGTAACTGCAGCATAATTGTTGGAAAGTCTCTGATTTTCAGTTGACGAGACTGTAGATGGCCTTGCAGGATGCAATTGAATCGTGATTGGACTTAGAGCCTTGGCTTTGGATTGTACCTCCTCAGTATGAGCAGCAGCAATCAGAGCTGACTTATGATAAGCAACAGCAAGGGTACTGATGGAGTGACAGTGGTAGAAACACAAATGCTGTTATCCTGAGAGAGGACAGCAGGTTTGTTCTCCACACAGACACTGTCACTGCTTTGAGGTGGTGCCTCAAGAACCCTAATAATCTGCTGGAGCACAGATTGCTGGACTGATGTAAAACCCATGCAAGCCCTTTTGAACACTGATATCTGTAGCCGTGTGGCAGCATTCTTGAGTCTGACTGGCACCAAGCCGTGCTTGCATGGCAACAAGTATAGATCCCATGACCTCAGTCTGTGCTTCCAGTGCAGCAGTGTAATGCTGGATGCCTTCTGCTTGTGCTGCAGTGGTAGCTGAGATATTGCATTGGGGCTGAGTCCACAGATGCTGTCATTGAGTTGGCCATTATTTCCACGCTGGAAAGGATGGGCTCAAAACTCTGCACGAAGCCCTGGGAAAAGTTAGTGTTGGACTCCTCCATACTCCTTACAGTGACAACAGTCTCTGTGACAGCTCTGTCAATGCACCAAGCAGTTTAGAATGCATCAGCCTTTTCCTGTACACTGTCTTATAGAATTCCTCATCTGGGTTCTCTGCAGCAGAACTTGTCTGCGATATCATCCTCCATGAAGCTGTCCATATTCTATCCCTTCTCCCTGGTTTTGTTGCATTCCACTTGTGCCTGGTGACTTACCACATGTTGATCCTGCCTCTATACCACCCTGTAAAATATAGGCAGAGCTTGTATCTGAGCTGCTGACTGAGTGCCAGATCAAGTGATGGGGCTTCTTCATCTAATGTCTGCTTTTCTCACCATTCATCGTCAATCTCTACTAGCTGGCCAGGTGGCAGATCTTGACTGTCTGAAAGCAGAAATGCAAAAGGGGAGGATTGGGATGAGGACAGAAGGAGTAGGTGAAAAGCAGGAGGTTTATGATCCCAGCTTGTACTTCATACCAGAATGTAGGATGAGGGTGAAGTGAGGTTTGAAAAGCTGCATAAGGCAGGAACATATAATCATCCTGGATGATTTCAGTGATGCTGATTGGAATGGCCTCAGTGACTGCCCCATCAATAACTCAGACCGCTGTTTCCCCCAGAGGCTCAAGTGATGCAGCCATGCCTGACCCTACTCCAGAGGTTCTCTGCTGCTTTCTCCTGTTATCAGCCAGTTTGTATTGTAAGAGAGAGGGAAGAGGGTCAGTAAGTGTAGTAATGTGTTTGGGTGATGTGACTGTCACACTGAATAACTGGATGTATTGGGAAGCTGTGAGACGTGGATGTGAAGCTTGCAGCGGTGGTTAGTGTGTGAGGGTGAGGTGGTCCATGTGAATATTAGGTATGAATCCTGAATATTGCTGATGGGTGAGTAATGGGCATGGGAGTGTGTATGAGTGTGGTGGTGTGAATAGGAGATGACATTTGAAGATATACTCACTGACCTTGATCACTCGTGTGAGGTCAATGAACTTTTTCTGGCTCTGTAGCCAGGCACTCAAAGCCAGATGGTGGTGTAGTGTTGCGGTCACTTGTTGGATTTTGGGGTTTCTTAAACCCATAATTGTTACGGCAACAGACTGGAAATAAATTCAGTCTCCCTCTTCCCCGCCGCCCGCACAGGTAGCGGTAGCGCTACTGGCCGTGTGTCATGCTGGGCGGGCTTTAATCGTGAGCTTCAGTGTGACAAAGTCAGAACTAGTTTACTAAATTCTAGGATAAATTATTACAATAAACTCAGGCAGTGATTTTCAGTCTCACACAGGCTATATACTTCCCATAGTACGGCCTTGCAGTGATTGCACAATGACTCCACTTGCATCTCTTGGTCTTTGGGCTCTTCTTTTCAATTCTTCTCTCTCTCTCCCTCTTCCTTGTCTCTCGTCTTGTTTGTTGTTGTCTTGGATAGTTTCTCTCTGCTGTTAAGAGACAAAATCAGGGCATCTTTTACCCTGGCTCTCAACCAATTAATGCTCCCTCACCCTAAATCATCTTTCGCTCTGTGTCTGATCACACTTTTCTTGACCAACCAGAAATAGTCTCTGTGGCTGTTGCTAACTTTACATATTTACTAAGTAATGTTTTGTATTTATTCCGGTTTTCAACGTTTTTACATCACTTAGGGGAGAATTTTCATGTTTCATGTTGGGGTGTGGGGGCGGGCCCCCGCACGCTGACGTGTAAAATGATGCATGGTGATGTCGGGCATGTGTACCAACGTCACTGCGCGTCATTCAGATCTTTCATTCAGTGGGCGCACGCAAGAGGTGGCTGCACGCCCGCCGAACTGTCAAAGGCCTGTTAAGGCCATTAAAAACCTCATCCACAGACGGGATGAGGTTTCCTGAAGGTTCAATGAAATCTATAAATAATTTATTCACATTTCATAATCATGTCCCAGCTCATGTGACACTGTCACATAAGGGGACATGTCTAAATAATTTTTACCTTTATTTAAATTTTTCAATATGAACTTAATCTTCCTGAGGCAGCTCTTTCGTGCGCATGTGAGAAACACTTCGCAAACAGTTTTAGCACCCACTGCAGTCAGAAGAGCTTTGGAGCCAACCATGATGCAGGTTCTGATATCTGATGTTTCTGTTTCTATTATAGAACAGATTACATTCAATGTCTGAGTGCTGCTGTGGAAGCCCAGTGTTACGGACAGGAGGGGGTTTAACTGAAACAATCTTAATTTCTCCTCTCACCACCCGTCTGTAAACAGAAATGTGTTTTGCTTTTGAATTCCCACGTGATGTATTTCCCAACCTTCAGTTTTGGTGTGATCCAATTCTATTAATAACACCACAGCAAACTTAAGATAAGGTAACCTCAGAGGGTTCGCACACACCCAAAATGTTGGAGGGGGTGTCACTACGTAGCCCCATGTGCATTTACACAATAAAAGAGGGATAGAGAAATAAATATTTAATGGGCAAAGACCTCAGAGTAAAGGATTATTGTTTCACATGAGTCCAGAATCCAGAATCAAAGTCCAATTATGTATTCCTTCACAGAGGTTGGCAGACTGAAGTTTGATGCTGGATAATTCAGTTTTCTAGTAAAGATGACTTCTATGTTGAGTTGGGCACGCAGAGATGAACTGGTGTTGTAGGCATTATTATAAATGTTCAGAAGTTTCAGCAGAAACATTGGATACGGGGCAGGCATTCAAACCTGGATAGAGCCCTTTTTCTGAGCTGCTGTTTGGTAGATGGAAGATGGCAGGCTGTCTTACAACCTAACAAGACAGTATAGCTGGTTCTGCCAGCAAGGGAGGTGTTGTCGCCTGACTCCTACCTCTTCAATTTGGCTTTTACAAAGAGTGTATATTCCTTTGTCTGGATTCCTGAGATTGTTGATGTTCCAACCATTAAGAATTTGAAAGGAAGGCTGCAGGGTCCTCTGTCCTAGCAGACTAGCAGACTCTAGTGGCCAGGCCTGGATCATGAAATGTAGATGGCCTTTGTATAATTCCCTTTAAATTTGGGCTCTGCAGCCCACAGTGTTATTTGCGTCACTTCTGAGATAACTAGGTGCAAATGTCTTCAATACTGCCAGATAAGCTCCTGTTATTCGAAAGTCACAGCCAGACATGCCTTCAGTCATTTTTAAAAGGTCAATGTCCAGTTTTTAACATTTCAGAAATTGGCCATGATGTATATGTATATATATTTCTTTATTTCATAATCTTAACCCCATTGCAGTCCTTGAGGCCCCCGGGGGAAAAATGAATCCTGTTTCGCTTTTATTAATGTGTGGTCTTGTGAAGGAAGAATAGGATGTAAAAGGCTCCATGCATTCTCTCATTCATACTGCCACGCCAGGCTTAAACCTGAGTTAGAGCAACAACAAAGACATTGTCCTTCCCTGAGATGTGGAATGGGTATGTTGACTTGGGAAGATACACTTTTGGGGGAAGTCTATTCCTCTGCTGGGGATCTGTCATACGTAAAGCCATTGATTTCAGAACTCTGCCTGTTGAATTCCTGATTAACTCCTGATTAAATCCTGGGGGTTTTACAGGGTGGTTAGCACTCAGGGGGAAAGCGGTGGTCAAGTGCTCTGGACTATTTGCAGCGGAATGCTGGGCATCTCACTCTGTAAGTACCAGGGCTTTTGATCACAGGGCTGAGCTGCTCTTGTCCAGCTTGGCTCCTGCCTATCCACTTTGGTAACCTGTTGGTTCAGCTTTCAGACCCAGGGAGTGTGGTTAGGCTGATTATCAGGAGATTGGGGTGTTTCTGAGGGACTTTTGCTGTTTTAGGTGATTCTGGTTCAGTGTCTGGCTCGGGCGCTAGAGTTTCCATTTCTGTGGGTTGGCAAGACAACAGGCAACCAGCTTGCCCCTCAACGTGGGGCAGCTTTTTTGGGCCTAGATGATAGGAAGACTGCCTTCTGCCGGGTGGGTTGTTATAGATCGTTTTAACTGCAGGGGACAACCCTGTCAGGTCACCTTGCGATTCTACATTAAGTTGGATGAGTATTCGGTCCAATCAGGTTAGGATTCCTTTGCTGGTCAGTTAGATGTTTGGTCCTGTGTCTTTTGGGTCACCTCTGCCCTCTGGTGGATGGTTAGCTATCGCTGTACCTCCTAGTGGTTTTTCAAATAAATGAAGCATCGCCCTCATTCTTTCTGGGCCAATTTCGGAACTTTTCGTTTAAATTTGCCATAAAGCTGCCAGCTAACCAATTATTGGCTTCTCGATGGGGCCTTTGGCTTTGGAGGAGGTGCTCTCCTAATTTGTTCCATGTCCTCTGGAATACTTCTGGCCTCAAGTGGAGGTGCAGCTCCAGCTACATTCCCTTGTGGCTTTTCTACTGGGAGAGGCATCTCAGTCCCTACCTGCTCATCGGTTTGGGAACTCCCTTTTTCCCTACTTAATATCAAAAAGAAGACTTCTGCCAGTCATACTTCTGGCAATTCCTTAACCTTTTCCTTTCCCAGTTTAAAAGCTTGCCTTCCTTCAGGCTCTTCAACTACATGAAGCATCTCCCTCACTATCTCATTCCCTGCTTGAAGATTTCTCTGGTCCCTATTTAATTCCAGTATACTCTGTGAACCTATTTTAGATTCTAGTGGCCTTTCATGGATCTCTTAACTTTCCTGGCCTGGCTTTGGCCTTGCTATTTATGGGTGCTATTTCATCTTTTTGGGCCTCGGGATCTTCTCCAGCTGTTTGCTCTCCTGCACATTTCTGCGGGCTGACGTTGACCTCTTTTCTTTCGCTGGATAACACTTTGCTGCCAGCCAAATCATTACCAAGGAGGAAATCTATTCCTGCTACTAGTAGACAGGGACAATTCCTATTGTAACAGGGCCTGAAACAATGTCACACTCTTGGTGGAACTTATGGAGGGGTGAAAACACAGATCCCCTCCCACTCTACTGATCAGTGTTTTGGCCTTCAGGGAGGACTCGGGGTGTAGGTTTAAGTTTCCCTCCAACGTTAAGGACTGAGTGGCCCCTGTGCCCTGGAATAGTACCACAGACATGCTCACATTTTGGTACAGGTAAGGGGGCACTGTTCCTGAAAGTACAAAACTCTGGAAGCTGTCTGGGACTTTTTCTGGCTTAGACCCACATTGTGCCATGCCTTCCAAAGGGGAAGTTTCTATTGTGAGTCTCTGCCTGCTGTGCTGCATGACCTATTGGGGTGTCCTTCAGAGGACTACTCATATGGCGCCCTATTAGACCAACAGGCCTCTCACGCAATCTCCAGCTCCTAAATCAGAAATGGTTTATTTTATTGCAATGGTAACATGCTGGTCTCCGGGGATTCTCTTTTCGGGCTGCAGGTGGGCTTCTTGCACCATCCTTTGTTTTTTATGTGCTGGGTGCGGGGCCTTTCCTAACTAGGTCACCCTGTTTATCTTTCCAATGCACACGGGAATGGTTTGGAAAGGGCCTGTCTGAGTTTCCAGGCCGAAAGGTGGAGAGATGGGAGTCATGTGATATGACCACACCGCCCCCCCCAGCTGGGAGAACTGGTTATACTGTCTTGCTGGAGTGCAAGGCAGTCTGCCATCTTCCATCTACCAAGCAGCAGCTCAGGAAAGGGCCTCTGTCCAGGTTTGAATGCCTGCCCCCATCTCCACTCTTTCTACTGGAACTTCTGAACGATATGATTGCCTAAGCCTAAATCATCTCTGCCTGCCTATCTCATCGTCAAAGTAATCTCTACTGGAAAAGTGAGCAATCTAGCATCAGTCTTCAGCCTGTCGACCTCTGTGAATGAAAACACCACTGGACTTTGATTCTGGATTCTGTACTTGTGTGAAACAATAATTCTTTAATCTGTGGTCTTTGCCCTTTTTTTTTCTTTTTTTTCTCTATCACTCATTTATTTTGTCAATGCTCAGGGGACTATGTAGCAACACTCCCATGTTTTGAGAGTGTGTGAATAAACTAACCCTCTGAGTTTACCCTATCTCGGGTTTGCTGTGGTGATATTAATAGAAATTGGATCACATCAAAGCTGAAGGGTTGGAAAATACGCCACCACTTATGAAGGGGGAGATCAAAAGCAAACCACCTTTCTGTTTATAGGCGGGTAGTGAGTGGAGAAAACAGGGCCGTTTAAATGAAACCACCATCTGTCGGTAGCAGAAATTGGGGCTTCCTCCGGGATGACCCATTTGAAGTTGACCAAACTCCAGCTTAAGAGATGAGTCAAATCTGATATGAAAGAGCCAATTGGAAGCCAAAAAGAAAAAACCCGGTGGCTGGAATGAATTTTAAAACACAAGTAACTTACCACAGCAAATTCCTTCACCCTGACACTAAGAAAATAGTAATGTTTGATGCCCAGATGTTTGTTCAGCAAGGTAAATTGACGATGGAACTCTAGTGGCCCTTAGCACAGAGCAACTGAAAACTGTAGCTAGGGAGGTACACTTAAAATTGCCCAGTAAAGTGAAGAGAAGTGAATTGATCCAGTTGTTGGTAGAACATTTGGATCTCACGTTACTGGTAGAGCTGAACCATGACTTCGAATTCCCTCCCCTAGCTAGTTTTGAGCTGTAAAAGCTCAGATTGCAACTAGAATTTCAGGAGAGAGAGAAAGAGAAAAAAAGAGACCAAGGGAACAAGAGAGAGAGAGGGAGGCTAAGGAGAGGGAACAAGAAAAGGAAAGAGAGATAGAAAGGGAGGGAGAAGAATTCCAGCTCCTAAAATTGGAAATTGAACTAGCAGCTCAGACAGAGACCAGACAGCTGGAGGCAGTGAGGAAAAATCTCTCTCTACCTGGTAGCACCCCCTAGCTCCCAAACCCAAATCACTCTCTGAGGCCCTCAAGTATACTAGATTCATTCCCAAATTTGAAGAGAATGGGGTGGAGTCATATTTTGTCACTGTTGAGAAAATAGCAGGATAGCTAAATGGCCATGAGAGATCTGGACATTTTTAATTGAAGGGCAGGTGTCAGGGAGAGCCCAAGGGCTCTACTCCATGCTGACTTCTGATGTATCCATGAATTATGAGCAGGCCAAGGCTGCCATCCTAAGTGCCCATGAGGTAGTCCTAGATGCATTGCGAGCACCCTATCTACTTAGGAGTCACCCTTAACAGATGCCTCACCTTCAAGAACCACATCGAAAAGACAAAGGCAAAAGTGAGCGCACAAAATAACATCTTGAATAAGCTCACTAACACAAAATGGGGAGCAAGCTCGAAAACATTGTGAACCAGTGCACTTGCCCTTTGCTATTCCACTGCCGAATACGTCTGCCCTGCGTGGGAAAGATCTACTCATGCTAAGAAGATGGATGCCGTTCTGAATGCAAGCTGCCGACTTATCACAGGTTGTTTAAAACCAACAAACACCAACAGCCTATATATCCTGGCGGGTATCGCTCCCCCTGATATAAGAAGAACGGTAGCCAGCAAGAAAGAGTGACTCCGTCAAACATCAGATGAGAGGTGCCCTCTACATGGTCCTACACCCACACCCAGCTGCCTAAAGTCAAGGAAGAGCTTCACGAACAGTTTTGTTCCATTACAATCAGCCCCATCTGAAGCCCACATCGCCTTGTGGAAAGACCGGCTCGCCAGTCTCGAACAACCCCCAGCGATGGAAATTCTACCGGATGAAAGCCTTCCCCCAGGAGCTAATTGCAACTGGGCAACCTGTAAGTGCCTTAACAGACTTAGGACTGGTGTAGGTCATTCAAAGATGTCACTAAGCTAATGGGGATATACAACCAGCCTGACAACTTGTGAATGTGGAACTGAGCCACAGACTATGCAACATCTCCTGCAATGCCATCGCTAGAGGAACCCTGCACTGTTGCAGATCTTGCCGAATTCAACAACAAAGCGCAAAAATGTGTCCAGTTCTGGCTGGGCCATGTATAGACTGTCCGTGGACATGATACGAAGTCCGAAAGGCATTTTGCCAGCAATTCCTAAGTGCTTGTAAGAAACCTACACAAACCTACATTGAGTTTGAATGGCTGCAGTAAATTACGTTCGACTGATCGATAAGATGGATAACATCCCTTAGAATCCCACACATCTATGAGCTGAGTTGGTATAGTTGGAGGAATTCAAAAATTGCCTACCCTCCAACCTGTGAATACACCTAGAGGAATAGAGAATCCTCACAGCTCGGGATGTAGCCGTCACAGCAGACAGCTATAGAGGTATTTCCCATTCCCTCAGTTTTGGTGTGATCCAAGTTCTATTAATAATGCCACAGCAAACTCGAGCTAAGGTAAGGTCAGAGGGTTAGTTTTATCGCACACACTTAAAATGTGTGAAGGGGTGTTGATACATAGCCCCATGTTCATTCACACAATAAAAGTGAGGGATAGAGAGAGAAATATTTCCAGGGCAAAGACCACAGAGTAAATAATTATTATTTCACATGTGTCTAGAATCCAGAATCAAAGCCCAATGGTGTATTCCTCCACAGAGGTCGGCAGGTTGAACATTGATGCTGCATAATTCACTTTTCCAGTAGTGATGACTTTGATGATGAGAAAGGCATGCAGAGATGATTTAATCTTGTAAGCAATGGTATAGAAGTTCCGAAGTTCCAGTAAAAACAGTGGAAATGGGGACAGGCACCCATACCTGGATAGAGCCCCTTTTCTGAGCTGCTGCTTGATAGTTGAAAGATAGCAGACTGCCTTGCACTCCAGCTAGTTCTTCCAGCTGGGGGGTGCGAGGGGGGTCATGTCACATGAGTCCCACCTCTCCACTTTGGCTTTGACAAAGGGCATAGATTCCTTTGTCTGGGTTCCTGAGATTGTTACTATTACAACCATTAAGAACTTAGAAGGAAGGTTGCAGGGTCCTTTGTCCTAGCTTACTAGTAGACTCCAGTAGCTTGACATGGCTTATGAAATGTAGATGGCCTTTGTATAGCTTCTTATGAATTTGAGCTCTGAAGCCCAGAGTGGTCATTAACTTCTCTTCAGAGAGAAGGAGGCGCAAATCTCTTCAATACTGCCAAATTACCTCCGATTGTTTGAAAGTCACAGCCAGACATGGCTTCACTCATTTTTAAAAGGTCATTGTCCAATTTGTAAACTTTTAGGAATTAGCCATATATAATATGTATATCTGATAAAAATATAGTGTGAGGTCTTAGCCCCATTACACTCAGACTGCTATTATTGAATCTCAGCTTGCAGTCATGGAAGCTCAGATTATTTCATCATGGTTCTGGTACCAGTTTGCAAAGGAGCTTCCAGGGTGTCACAGCAGTTCAGCAATCTGTTCTGTAATACAGTACACCTTCATGGGATGTTTGTACTTCATGGAGCCATTGTCACTCTCCCAGGATTGCCCGGGTACTGGCAGTGGCTCCATGGAGAACAAACAAGCAAGCATACGAATTAGGAGCAGGAGTAGGCCACTCGGCTCCATGAGCCTGCTGCACTATTCAATAAGACCATATCTGATCTGTTGACAAACTTAACTCCACATTCCTACCTATCCCTGATACCCCTTATCAAAATATATCTAGCTCTGCTCTAAAAATGTTCAAAGACTCTGCTTCCACTGCCTTTTGAAGAAGAGAGTTCCAAAGATTCACCACCCTCTGAGGGAATTTTTTCCCCCATCTCTGTTCTCAAAGGGTGACCCCTATTTTTAAACAGTGACCCCTAGTTCTAGACTCTCTTTCTATATCACTCCATATCAAGTCGCGTCATTCTTCTAAACTCCAACAGATACAAGCCTAACCTGTCCAACCTTTCCTCATACGACAACCCGCCCATTCCAGGTATTAGTCTAGTAAACCTTTATTGAACTGCCTCCAATGCATTTACATCCTTCTTTAAATAAGGAGACTAATTCTGTACACAGCCTTCCAGATGTGGTCTCACCAATACCCTGTATAACTGCAGCATAACCTCTAATACCCTTTTGTTTTCAATTCCTTTTGCAATAAACAATAACATTAAATTAGCTTTCCTAATTACTTGTTGTACCAGCATACTAACCTTTTTCTATTCATGGACCAGGGCACCCTGATCCCTCTGCATCTCAGTGCTCTCCAATCTCTCGCCAGATAGATATTATGCCAGAAAGGTCAATTTCACATTTTCCCACATTACACTCCATTTACCAGATCTTTGCCCACTCAATTGACCTATCCAAATGCCTTTGGAACCTACTTCTGTCCTCTTCACAGCTTACTTTCCTACCTATCTTTGTATAGTCAGCAAATTTAGCAACCACACCATCAGTCTCTTCATCATTTATATAAATTGTAAAGAGTTGAGGCCCCAGCACTGATCCCTGTGACACACCACTTATTACATCTTGCCAACTAGAAAATGACCCACTTTTGCCTACTCTGTTTCCTGACAGCTAGCCAATCTTCTATCCATCCTACTGTTACCCTGTACACCATGAGCTTTTATTTTCTGCAATAACCTTTGATGTGGCACCTTATCAAATGCCATGTATAGCACATCCACCTTTTATCCACAGCATATGTTACTTCTTCAAATAACTCCAGTAAATTGATTAAACATGATGTCCCAGAGCTAAGACCTAACCTATTTTTTCATAAAATGTATTATATATCAGCATGGCTAATTTATAAAATCTTTAAAACTGGACAAAGGCTTTACAATTATTGAAGCCATTTTTGACTATGACGGGGATTTTCTGGCCCCGTTGTGGGCGGGACCCGCCACGGGTGAGGTGGTGCCCCAGCCAGAAGTCCATTGACTTGCAGCAGGACTGGAAGTTTATGGTGGCAGGCAGGTGCAGAAAATCCTGCTGTATGACTCACGCACTAGGAACTTCCTGTCATTCAGAGCTGTTACAATCTCATTATCCCTGAATAACAGGGCTGACAGCCCTGTGCTTGCAGTGACCAAATTCCAAAGGAATTGTACAAAGGCACTTTACATTTCTAAGACAGGCTTTGGCCAACAGAGACTGTCTGCGAGGACAAAGGGCCCTGAAACCTTTGGTAAACTTAGTAATGGATGAAGCATTAACCATCTCAAGAACCTGGATCAGGAATATACATCCTTTGTCCAAACCAAGGGGAAGAAGTGTGTGTTATGTCACATGACCTCCACCCCTCCCCCACAAGTTGCTAGAACCTATAAAATTACCTTGTGAAGCTAAAAGAGTCAGCCTACTATCTTCCATCAACCAAACAGCTGTAGAAACAGAGCTCTGTCCTGGTTTAAATTGCCTGGCCCTCTACACTTCTTCTATGAGAACTCCTGTACCAGTGCCTACTACAAGACTAACTCATCTCTACATGCTTCTCCTATCATGGAAGTCATCGCTACTAGAAAAGTGGATCACTCAGTATCAGCTTCAGCCTGCTAAGCTCTCTGAAGGAATACACCATTGGACTTTTGATTCTGGATTCTGGACTCACATGAAACAAGAATTATTATTTTATCTGTGGCTTTTGCCCTGTACCTGTTTCTTTCCCTTCTCCATCTTTTATTTTGTGAATGTACCGGGGATAATGAAGTGACACTCTGTCTCCGCGTTTTGAGTGTGTGTAAAATAAATAACCCTCTGATTTTACCTTATCTCAAGTTTGCTGTGGGTTATTAATAGATGAATTGGGGAAAACACTCCACACTTATAAAGGGGGGAAATCAAAAACCAAAAAAACACCTTTCTGTTTATGGATGGGTTGTGATGGGAGAAATCAGGGCTGTTTTAAATTAAACCTCCTCCTGTCCATAACAGAAATTGGAAGCTCAAATACAGGTAGAACCTAATTTGAATTTGACCAGAGCCCAAGTTAAGAGATGAGCCAAATCTGACATAAAAGAGCCAATCGGAAGCCAAGAGGAAAACCCAGTGGCTGGAACAAATTTTAAAACCCAAGTAACTTACCAAAGCAAATTCCTTTTCTTTAATGCTAAGAAAATAGCAATGTGTTGATGCCCGGATGTTTGTGCAGCAAGGGAATTTAATTGGTGACTCTTAGCACAGAACAATTGAAAGCTGTAGCCAGGGTGATACAGTTAAAATTGCTCAGCAAAACCAAAAGAAGTGAACTGATCCAGTCATTGGTAGAACATTTGGATCTCACATTACCAGTAGAGCAGTTAGATGTAGAGCTCCCTCAGGATGACAGCATTTGTGCCCTCAGTACTGTCACTCTGCCAGTATGCCTGCTGTTCCGTGTCAGCCGGCCAGCCCAGACTGTTGTAGACCGGGCCGAGATGATGCAATCTGAAACCAGGCTTCCTTGACCTAGAACTGCTCGAGGTCGCCATCCAAGGAAATCTGCAGTCTCTTCTCCATTAAAAATCAACAACCCTCCAGCAGCCATGCAACAGCTAGAGGAGAAGCACCTCGTAGGAGCACTAAGACGGGGAAAGACACCTCTTCTCCCTCGTGCTTCTGTTCTCTAGTTTTTTGCCTGATAGATGGTGACAAGGGCTGTTCCCTCATGCTGGCCAGGTTGTGCAGCATGCAGTATAGCACAGTGAATCTTGAGACCCACTCAGCTGCTTACTACAGGGCTCCTCCAGAGAGGTCCAGGCAACAGAAGTACTGCTTGAAGAGTCAAGAGGTTATAAGATTCCTTGTGGCAGTATGGCTCTTTTCCTTTGCCTGCTGTACATGTGGTGCATGGGTTTGGGACTGGAGCTCTGAGCCATGCCATGAATGGATAGCCCTTGTTATCTAGCAGCAGTTCTTTGGTTTGTTGTGGTGGTTTAAACTGTGGCAGAATGAATGCATTGTGACTGCTGCCAGGATACAGGGCATTGACCTGTGTGATGTGCTTCCTGTGGGCACACACCAGGTTCACATTGAGGAGTGGAATCCCTTTTGGTTCCAGCACACGGCTGAGTTCACATGAGACACACACAAAGAAATGAAATGGGACTAATTGGCTAGCTCTTTCATTAGTGGAATGGCCTTCTATTATGCTGTATCATTCTACCAGGACTCAGGCCAGTTCCCATACTGAGCCGTGAAGTGTCATCGTCATTAGTGAGGTGAATCCTGTCTAGTACTGTACAGGTGTCATTGTAAATTCAAATACCATGTGAGAATTGACCCATAAAAGGGTGTAAATTGTCTTCATAAACAACTCCATCTGTCTTTCTGGCGTTTCAGTTTTGAAAAAGACAATGAATGTTCAGTGAACAAGAACTAGGTAAAAGCAAAATACTGCGCATGCTGGAAATCTGAAACAAAAACAGAAAATGCTGGAAAAACTCAGCAGGTCTGACAGCATCTGTGGAGAGAGAAACAGAGGTGACATTTTGATTCCATATGACTCTTCTTCAGAGCATTTTTTTCCCTTGTCAAACACCTGGAGGGAAATGGAAAGTAATGAAGGTGAATTGGGCAAAAGAGACAAACGGAAATCCTGTTGGAGAGAAGAGCAGTACTTCTTCAAGGTAGGCATTCCTGGAAGAGCAGTGGCAGTGAATTAAACAGAACGAGGTAATAATGGTCTGGCTGCTTCATTTGGTCATAGTTTCATCTAATTGGGATAAATTATGTATAAGGGTGTGATATATATATATATGTATATATATGTGTATATATATATATATATGTGTGTGTGTGTGTGTATATGTGTGTGTATATATATATATGTATATATATATGTCTGTCTGTCTTCCATGGAAATCCTGACCTGAATGAAGCTCCCAACTGAAGCTGAAGATGCTGAGAAAATTTGTCAGAGAAATCTCCAGAGAAAAGAGCCTGGAAGCCAAAGGCAGAGATTTTACTGCAGCAGAAGACTCCAGAGAATCTCCCTTGGAAGTCCAGTTTCAGCACACAGAGTCCACAGCCTGCAAGAGTGAGCTAAATTTTTTTAAGTTCCAGGCTGCAGCTAGTCCTGAGAACTCCCTTCATTAATCCAGAATCAGAAACGCCATTTGAACTCAACCTGTCGCTAATCCTGATCCCTGACTCTGAGCCTCAACATGTGGCCTCTGAGTTCTAAAAAGAGAAAAAAATATTAAATTGCTCAATCTCTTCGGGAATGTCGCAACCATCCAATTTGTAAAACAGCAAGCCTACGTTGAAATTGAATGCCGTGTACTCACAACAGTAAATTGCTGAATGAAATAAGTTGGCAGACAACTGACCCACGCAACCAATGTTAAACATTTTTCAGCCTGAAGCATGCTGTGCCATTTTATGAAGCCTGTCAAAATGGACAAGTTTGGGAAATTCTTTGTACTGCGGTAAATGGAGATGCCACCTTGGAAGCCTGTAAGCTCTTAAAGCTGTAGATGCACTATAAAAATCTTCAGTGTGTATCGCGGAAAACGGAATGAACACTCAGACCCAGGAGGTTTGTCTCGGAAGCCTTTATTGAATCGTGATATCACGAGAGCCCAGCAGCATACAACGGAGCTAGCTGGCACTCTGAGGAAGCATCAGAGTACACACATAGTTATAGTAAAAGCGTGCGTAATTAATAACATTGAAATTTTATCTTTGGCATGCATACAATTGTTCTGTCTTAGTTTATAATTACGCAAAAGCCTTGAGTAGTTACACAAAACCTTGAGTAGCCCATCTGGCGACTAGTCATCTGGACAGACAATAGATAGCATGACTAGGCCCTGTCTCATGTGCTGATAACAGACCTCCTAATTTTGTTTCAAGGACTCTTGATAGTTTGTTTATGATACTTGTTTTTCTTCCTTCACAATAGCTGACAGTGCAGGTTTGTCTGCTACTGGTGCAAGGAGACTTCGTTGTAGTATTCCACTATGGTTTAACCACTTAACCCTTTGTTATCCTGTAGATGTATTTTATTCTCCCACAATCCCTCCTTGTTAATCTTCTAGATTAATACCAATGAGGAATAGTATCTTCATTATCATAAAGGGGTTCATAACCATAAGGAAAAGGCCGATCTCTGGCAGGGTAAACCTTTTCTCCCCACCAGTGGGCTTCATTGGGGCCAGTGTGCATCATTTGGGGAACAATTGGGGCACCACCTAATCCAGTGGAGACACTGTTAATAACCTGGGAACAGCAAATTCGCAGAGCAACACATGCACAACACCCTATAACACATGCTATGACCAACCCAATTAAAACATACAGCAGCCAATTTCCCTAACCGGAAAACAACCCCATTACTGTAGCCCACCAGGAATCCTTGTTATAAAAATTACTCAGTCTTTCCCCAACTTTCTTTATTTCTTGCACTTTATCCATAACATGCTGTCCCAGGTTAGTAATGTTCTCAGAAACATCAGGCACATAAGTGCAGCACTCTGAGCCTATCATGGCACAAGTGCCACCTTTTTCAGCTAGGAGGAAATCAAGGGCCATCCAATTTGTAGGGCGGTCAGGCATAGGGCTATCATTTCAGTAGTGGTAGCTGAAATCTGTTTCTGTGTCTCAATCAAAGCTTCAGCCGTTGAATTAGCAAATTTTTCAAGTGCAGCTGCCAGGTTGATAATCTCTCGGGAATTACGAGCAGCTCCATAAGAGGGGATAGCAATCATCCAGAATCGTTCAGATTCTGAGATGTCACGGAGGACTGCCGTTTTTTTTTACGAGTGGCGTGGACCCAATCTTCCTTCCCTTTAATCTTCAGGGCCATTCGAGTTGTTAACAGCACAAGGTAGGGTCCTTTCCACCCTCTCATGCAATTCAGCTGCTGTTTTGCATAGAGGAAAATGAGTACAAATCCAACATTTAGTCCGATTAACTTGCGCGGCTACGGCCTGCATTTGTTGAACCGCAGAATTGGTATTCCATGTCCCCGCAAGGACCACGCAGGACAGGATCCAAATCAGAGTCAGCATTCCGACGGCTCAGTTAAAGTTCTTGCACAAGCACTTCCGTCCGAGGTCAGCGTCCGCTTGACGTGCGATGCGTGGATCCACAAGGCGTCCTTCAACCTTTACGGCCATATGGGTGGTGAGCAGGACTTGGAAAGGCCCTTCCCATCGAGGTTCCAAACAGTTCTTTCTCCTGAAGGTCTTTACTAGGACTAGGTCCCCGGGCTGGTATTGATGGCAGTCTTCAATGGTGGGCTTTTTCTGAGCTTCTACTACCTGTATATGCAAGCTCTTGAGACAGTTAGGGTGAGAGCGCAGAGTCATGAGCACCAAGGGTAGAGCTTCAGGCCCTTTCAAACTGGTTTCTTCACATAATTTAGCTAGTTTGTTTTTCAGAATACCATTTTGTCTTTCCATCGCTCCAGTAGATTGGGGGTGGTATGGGCAGGAAAGGTGATGGTTGCATTGTAAGGCCTTCAACAGTTCCTTTATCACTTTAGCAGTAAAATGAACAACAATTTTTACAACAACAACAGCATCATTTCATTGGGTGGGATACGCCTCCACCCATCGCGAAAACAAACATACTATAACTAAAACATAATTATATTCCATACATTTAGGCATTTGTATAAAGTCCATTTGTAGGTGTACAAATGGGCCCCATGGCTGGGGTCCCATACCAGTAGTCACTGTGGGCGTCTTGCCTGGGTTATGTCATTGCCATAGGTATGACAGGTATTACTAATACAATGCCTATTAGCATATTACTATTCACTATACATTCAACATTCATTCTACATACACGTGTTAAACCCTTGAGCTGGCAACCGGTCAAGTCATGATTCTTGTGTCGTGAGAGATTCAATAAATGCTCATTAGTTACCCATAAAGGGACTACCCCTTCTTTAGTCTGTCTTAAATTTTCTCGGGCTTGTTCCAGTGCCCAAGATCCATAGGTGTTGCATACATCATTTCTGCTCGCTTCGTCTGAAATATTTTTCCCTATTTCAATTAATTTATTGATAGTCCCCGCATGACTTTCGAGCACGGTAGCCAGACTTTGGATTAACCAATGATGTCCCTATATTGAATATCATAGTGGCATCATTTATCAGGCTGCGTCTAACGCAGTTCCCTCCCAAGCCTGATCACATCTCGCCACTGAACTGAACTGCTTCAGTCATCAATTGGCGCGTCAGAGCCATATAGAGTGCTTGGGTATGGGTTGAGCACCATTGGGGCAGGACAACACCGGATACATTCAACACTACGGGTACCAGCTCATGGTGTACATTATCATACAAAACTTCTGATTAAACAGTACCAAACCATTCGTCAGTCCTGGATGCATAGGGCTTCAATTATCTCTACTCAGACTGTGGAAGTAGATGTGGAAGGTGGCTGGGTAGTGGCGGACCTCCCATGCTCGATCTGAAGCAAACCCTCACTACAATTTGAAAGCATTTGTTCTCCTACTGTTACATTTATCATTCCCTGTTGCGTGTCGCATTCGGCACTGTCCATGCTGTACCAAAGTTCCTCCTGCTGTGCAGGATGAGCAGTGATGATCCCCGACCTTGTTGCCTGTACTGAAAGGCCCACGACCAGGATCGTAGATCTGTGGAGACATTAACATCGGCTCCCATTCTCTGGGTTACTGCTTGGTCAATTGTCATGTATCTTTCTCTTTGGATTTGCCTGTTTCAATATCCTTAATCACCTGTCGGTCTCTGACTTCCTTTCTTAACTCATGCAATTGCCTACTTAATTCCCTTACATTGTCCTGTATTTTTCCTTTCAGTGGCCCTACACCTCCTACTATAATACCTTCAGGTAATTGCATGGCCCTTCCTGTTATCATTTCAAATGGGGTGAACCTATCGGTCCTGCTTGGGGTAGCTCACAGTGCATTAGAATATTGGGCTGTTCCCTGTCTCTTGATTGATTTTTTTTTTTAAAGTTCAGTTCATCCTTTCCACCATCACTGGACTCTGGGGGTGGTAAGGAATATGGAACTTCTGTTTAATCTCCATAAGATTACACACTTCTTTAATGACTCTCCCTGTGAAATTAGTTCCCTGATCTGAATCCATCTGGGTAGGCACCCCCACTCCTTCCAGTTTACTCTCTCCTGCTGCTGTCTCATGTCAGGCCTCAATTCCTTAAACAACTCTACAGTGCACCTTCTTATCCTATCTTTCAATGGCTCAGTATCTTCACTTCCAGTGATGGTTCTCTCTGGGAACCACTTAACTCTGCCTGTCATCAAGGTGTTAATCCTATGGTTTTACTTTTTGTAGCTCACAGGCACATTAATATAATCAGTAATACATCTATTTGGCCTTTTTCCAGCTTTCCCTTTACCTGTATCCATCTTGTGGTAAATTGTTGTTAAGTATTATTTCTCCTTACATTTCAATTCCTGAACTACAGATTCCTCATAGTTTTACCTCTAAGTTTTCTTTCCTGACCATGATCATCCTAAGGTTCTCTTGAGTTCCGTTTCTCTATTGTCATGATTGTTTAAAATGTTTCCTTACTCCTTAGGCCATGTTAACTATTCCATTTCAATGGGGATCTCTGTCTCTAGATCTTTGCTTATCTCCCCCTGTGCAGTTCCAATGCCTCAGTTGATGGCCAGATTATCAAATTCATTTCCCTTAAAACAGTTTACATTATGTCCTCTTTCCCTGACTCATTCTCCTACTTTCCTCATACCAGTTTACACATGCAACAGCTACCATCTTATCTTGTTCAGGTTGCCTGGAGAGACTTTACAATCCAATAAAGTATTCTCATAACAGTTTTAAAACAGAAATCAGGTATTGACATGTTTTGCTTCCTTTTCTTCTTCTCAAAGATTTTATTGTCTTAAAAGTAACCCACTAAATTGTGTCTGACCCTTTTCTTTTAGAATTATCCCAGATTCATTAACTCGGCCAAAAATTGGATTTCTGCCAAACTTTGCCAAGGTCTTGAGCTTAGTTTCATATTTTGGGAACAGACTTTACAAACACAAAAGCTTGCAGCATTTGAATTAGTGCCAATTGTTGTCAGACCTTTTAAAATGAAAATTCCCTCTTGAGAACTTTATCAAGAACCAAACCTCAAATTTTTAAACTTTGTAAGAACTGTAATTTACACTATCAAAATTAAAACAACCTTTTTTTCATGTGTAATGATTTGTATCCAAGTTATAATTTCCGTATGTTTATCGACACATTCTTTATCTTAGATAGCATCCTAGTGATTCAAGAGTAACCTGTTAAATTACACTGCACTTTACATCTCAAGATTGTCTCCAATTCAAATTCCAGTGCTTTTGGAAAGCAGATTTCCTTTAATATTTAATTCATCTCTTCATAGGAAACCCATTTTTATCCATTGGAACCATCTAGACCTTGTGTTTATGTCTTTTCGTTTTCTTAGAATCCTTCTGAATTTCAAGTAATTTCTTTTTCTCAGAATTTTAGAATACTAACTCGTATGTATTAATCCCAATCAGCTTGGAAGCTGATGATGAGGTTTAGTCCCTACTAGTCTACAAGGGGGTGGTACAAGGGTTGGTTCATCTCAAACAAAGGCAAGCCCTGTTTTATCTTTACACTACCTTCAAATTACAATTTTTGCCAGAAATCTCAACTCAAACCTTATACTCAAAACTTTGGAATATTTGAATAAACTTTTCCTTTAATCTAATATGGGACTTTCGACTCTAAAGTGCTCAACTACACACACACACACACACAAGACAATTCAGGGAAGAAAACACATTAAAGCTCACGTACAAATGCTTCATTGCATACAAACAAACACATAGATAAAGGCATGTATCGATACTCCTATAATATTGAACTTAACTCTAAACGAAGCTTCAAGAAGCAATGGGGGGATATAAAGGGATCTTGAAGACTCCGCTTATAGGGACCTTCAAACTGACGAAAGCTCACATTTTCTCTGCTGCTGCTTGTCAATTGCTCATTAAACCCCTAGGGGTACCCTTTTTCTCTCTCTCTCTCTTCAGCATAAACAGATCTTGTAACTTAAATCAATTCAATTTTTTTAAGTTATAGAAAATTCAGTCGCGGACTATCTACCGCCCTTAAAACATATTATAAGCGCTCAAATCTGTCCCGATTAAAAGTTCCAGCTGGTGGGAAGCTCTCTCCTTTACTTTGAGTCCATTTAACCCAATCAGAAACATATTGGACAATTTCAGGACCGTAATGGACATACATATAAGCATTTGGGGTTCCCTTCAAAGGGGGAACCTGGGGTTTCTTTGATGTCATATTTCCCATTTTACTTAATAATATATACAAAAGAAAACACAGAAATTACTTACTTTTCACCTCCAGGGGACTCGAACCCCTGGGTATACTACTACTACTTTTTTCCCATCTTCAAAGTTCCTGATTTAAGCTCCGGTTTCGCCGGTTTCGGTTTGTTCTTAGTACTTTGCGAAGCGGGGGGAGTGGCAGAGCCCGGTCTGCTGTTGCGACCTCCCATTTTTCTGAAAAGAAAACACAATTAACAGCGCGTCGCGTTTCCTAACCTATGCGCTCACCGGTGTTTAAGAGTTCCTCAACAAGTCCTCCAGTTCCTTGGGTCTTTTGAGTCTGGTTGGTAGCTACCCTTTATCAAGCCTCCCCCTTTCAGCTAGGATGCTTTTCGTCCCCCTTTCACCTCTCCAATTTAAGAGGCCACCTCTCCAACTTAAGAGGTAGCTGGGACGCTATTTAACTGCACTCCCCCTTTCAGCTAGGATGCAGTACGTACTCTCCCCAACTTGGGAGAGTAGTTCCTCCCTGTTTCCGCGAGGATTCTCTTTTAGAGATCCAACGGCCCAGAATTTCTTTTCGTCCCCCTTTCACCTCTCCAACTTAAGGGGCAACCTCTCCAACTTAAGAGGTAGCTGGGACGCTAAGTATCACCTCTCCAACTTAAGAGGCTACTGAACTTCAGTCGGATCCCATCCTCGTTGCCAATTTGTCACGGAAAATGGAGTGAACACTCAGACCCAGGAGGTTTGTCTCGGAAGCCTTTATTGAATCGTGATATCACGGAGAGCCCAGCAGCGTACAACGGAGCTAGCCGGCACTCTGAGGAAGCATCAGAGTACACACATAGTTATAGTAAAAGCGTGCGTAATTAATAACATTGAAATTTTATCTTTGGCATGCATACAATTGTTCTGTCTTAGTTTATAATTACGCAAAAACCTTGAGTAGTTACACAAAACCTTGAGTAGCCCATCTGGCGACTAGTCATCTGGACAGACAACAGATAGCATGACTAGGCCCTGTCTCATGTGCTGATAACAGACATCCTAACTTTGTTTCAAGGACTCTTGGTAGTTTGTTTATGATACTTGTTTTTCTTCCTTCACAATAGCTGACAGTGCAGGTTTGTCTGCTACTGGTGCAAGGAGACTTTGTTGTAGTATTCCACTATGGTTTAACCACTTAACCCTTTGTTATCCTGTAGATGTATTTTATTCTCCCACAGTGTGCATCAGAATTCCACACTTCCAACTCCACTGGGATTCACACAAGGCCCAGGCCAGTCACAAAAGGGGTCTTTGGAGGAAAAGATTTTTTAAGGTACAGCATCGCTTCACATTTAAATATAAAAAAAATCAGAAGTACAAGTAAACACTTCTTTACTCAATAGGGCCAAACACAGACGACATAATTGCACAACAGGATTTTAATGAGCCATCCACCAAATTTGATGAGGTTGTAAAATCCATTAATGTTTATTTCCATTTGATACCCAACAAAATATCGGAGAGAGCTAAATTCAGTAAGAGAGTCCAACTGCCTGGGGAACCTGTTGGTTCCTTCATAAATGATCTCTACAAGGGCAAAGGAGTGTGAATATGGAGATTTAAAGTCTAAGCTCATCCAAGACAGAATAGTGGTGGGCGTTGCAGACAATTCACTCTGACCTTCTAGGCTGAAGATGATCTAATTCTAGACAAGGCAATCCAGCCAGTTCAACTGTCTGAGCTGTGCAAGCAACACAGGAGAATCCTAAGTGGGTAGAACACAACATGAGGCAGATGCCAACCCTCAGTCCAGCTTATCGGGTCACAAGGACAGAGGGGCAATTCAAGTCAGGGAAAGTAATTCCTGACCCGCCCAGCAGAGTGACCTTGTCAGCGCTGTGGCGCAAAGCGCCCTCACAGGAGATATCAGTGTCCTATGAGGACAGCCTAATGCTTCTACTGCACCGCACAGATAGTCCAAAGATAATCCATGAGTCTGAGACTCCCAGCTCCAAGTGATCGGTATGGTCCTGAAACCACTGCAGTATGGCAGCAAACAGGTCTTTGAGCTGATGCATGTCATCCATAACCAGCCTTTCTCTCTCCTGAACAGGGATGCTTGCGTGGCCCTGATTCTCCTCCAGATGGCTAAGTATGTCAATACTACACTGCCGTTAGCCACCCAGAACATTGTGGTCCTGAATGCTCAAATGCTAAAGTGTATTCAGACTCGGACTTCACCTTCCAGCTCCCTTCTCTCTTTGCAGAGCAGGTTTGTCCAATATCACTGCAGGTCCCGGAAAGTCCCCAATGATCGGACCAACCTACCATCCATAACATTACCATAGCATCTGAGGAGCTCTGATACCAGAGAATGATCAGTAGTCTGAGAAGCCTCCACCTCCAAGTACAATGATAATACAACTGGTCAACACAACAACCATGGTGCGCATGCTGCAACCTCCAGCCAGCATGCCACAACCATAACGGATGCTGGAACCTGGCGGCAGTCTCCCACCATTGACAACACAAAGCAGAGATGAGCGTATGACTAAACTTGCTTCTCACCAGAGGAATGCTCTTCCTCAGTTTCAGAGGGCTTCGAGCTGGCCCACACAGAAAAAGAAGAAAAACCAGCAGCAGGCAGACGAATACCATCTTTGTCCACCCCACAGCAACAGGAACAGCAACCATGGATTGATGTAACAACCGAACTGACTGGGCGCGGTTCAACATAATAATGGAAGGAAAGAATGAAAGCAAACCCAAATGCCAGCCTGAGCCAATGACAAGAACCAGAAACAACAGGACTTACAACTCCTCCAACAGAATGGTGAACAAGATATGGAAGGGTTATAAAACCTCCAGACTGCTGGAATTTCTAACTTCTAGGACTTAAAGAGTGGAGATGGGGTAATGAGAATGTTCTAACGATGCTAATACTGTGATAGAAATAATGTTGGAATAGCAGTAAAGTAGTAACAGTAAGGTAATTTTAAAAAATTCATTCAATGGACGTGGGCTTCGCTGGCTGGGTCAGCATTTATTGCCCATCCCTAATTGCCCTTCAGAAGGTGGTGGTGAGCTACCTTCGTAAACTGCTGCAGTCCCTGTGGTGTCGGTACACCCACAGTGCTGTTAGGGAGAGAGTTTCAGGATTTTGACCCAGCAACAGTGAAGGAACGATGATATATTTCCAAGTCAGGATGGTGAGTAGTTTGGGGGGGAACTTCCAGGGGTGGAGTTCCTTGTATCTGCTGCCCTTGTTCTTCTAGATGGTAGTGGTCATGGTTTGGAAGGTGCTGTCTAAGGAGGCTTGGTGAATTCGTGCAGTGCATCTTGTAGATGGTACACACTGCTGCCACTGTGTGTCGGTGGTGGAGGGAGTGAATGTTTGTGGATGTGGTGCCAATTAAGCAGCTGCTTTGTCCTGAATTTCAGGCTTCTTGAGTGTTGTTGGAGCTGCACTCATCCAGGCAAATAGGGAGTATTCCATCATACTCCTGACTTGTGCCTTGTAGATGGTGGACAGGCTTTCGGGAGTCAGAAAGTGAGTTACTCATTGCATGATTCCTAGCCTCTGACCTGCTCTTGTAGCCACAGAATTTATATGGCTAGTCCAGTTCAGTTTCTGGTCAATGGTAACCCCCAGGATGTTAATTGTGTGGGATTCAGTGATGGTAATGCCATTGAATGTCAAGGAGTGATGGTTAGATTCTCTCTTGTTGGAGTTGGTCATTGCCTGGCACTTGTGTGGTGTGAATGTTACTTGCCACTTGTCAGCCCAAGCCTGGATATTGTCCAAGTTTTGCTGCATTTGGACATGAACTGCTTCAGTATCTGAGGAGTCACGAATGGTGCTGAACATTGTGAAATCATCAGCGAACACCCCCACTTCTGACTTTATGATGGAAGGAAGATCATTGATGAAGCAGCTGAAGATGGTTGGGCCTAGGGCACTACCCTGAGGAGCTCCTGTTGCCATGTCCTGGAGCTGAGATGACTGACTTCCAACAACCACAACCATCTTCCTTTGTGCTAAGTATGACTCCAACCAGCAGAAACTTTCCCCCTGATTCCCATTGATTCCAGTTTTGCTAGGGCCCCTTGATGCCATGCTTGGTCAAATGCGGCCTTGATGTTAAAGGCTGTCTTTCTCACCTATGCTCGGAGTTCAGCTCTTTTGTCCATGTTTGAACCAAGGCTGTAATTAAGTCAGGAGCTGAGTCACTCTGGCGGAACCCAAACTGCGCGTCAGTGAACAGGTCATTGCTAAGCAAGTTCTGCTTGACAGCACTGTTGATGACCCCTTCCATCACTTTACTGATGATCGAGAGTAGACTGATGTGGTAGTAATTGGCCAGGTTGGATTTGTTCTCTTTTTTGTGTACTGGGCAATTTTCCACATAGCCTGGAGGATGCCAGTACAGTGTAGCTGTACTGGAACAGCTTGGCTAGGGGCATGGCAAGTTCTGGAGCACAAGCCTTCAGTGGTAGTGCCGCACAACACGATAGAGGATATCTTCAATGTGAAGAAGGGACTTCGTCTCCATAATGACTGTGCAGTGGTCACTCCTACTGATACTGTCATGGACAGATGCATCTGTGGCAGGCAGGTTGGTGAGGATGAGGTCATATATATTTTTCCTTCTTTCTGGCTCTCTCAACACCTGCCACAGACCCAGTCTTGCTGCTATGTCCTTTAGGACTCAACCAGTTTGGTCAGTAGTGTTGCTACCGAGCCCACTACTGCATAGGATTTATAACAATGTGAGACACGCAGTAAACTAGTTTAACTCCATATCCACAACAGTTTTACAATTTGTATTTATCACAGTGGTTTTGCAATTTATATTTATTGCGAGAAGTGTGCACTGAATTCAGAAGTAATGAGTCCACCAAGACCTTTAGAGATTTTAAAAAATATATTAAAATATTTGTTAACAAAATAAAAGATCTCAAGTACATACATAAGACTACAATTACTTACTACTGTAACAAATCCTAAAATTCCTAATTGACCTGACTCCCAGTTACACACCCCCTTTATGGCAACAGTCCAAAATAGATTTTAGATTTAAAACAAAACTGGCAAGTTAACACAGTACGCACTTGACAGTGGACTTTTAAATGGCTTCCCTAACTTCAATTGTTTTACAAAGCAGGCTTTTGCACAAATGGCTGGAGGCTTCTTGAAAGCTGTTTCACACACTCCGGTTAGATCTTACATGGCCCTCTCCTCACACAGCCTTTCATTCTCCTTTATATATGTTTCTCTCTCTTTAATCTGTAAATTCTATTGTTCCATAAGTCTTTGCAACTGTATCTTCCTCATAATATAAAAACTTTCATGTTGCCAATATTGCCAGTAACCTTTGGAAAAATAAACACACTCCTTGCTTATCGGCTAGTTGTAAACAGACCCCTTTGAAATCCAAACAATCCCGTAATTTATCTAAAAATGCAAATTCCCTTAACAGCTTACATGCTAAGTCAGCATCCATGTTTACTCAGTAGCATTTCAAGCAATTTCTACACCCAGCTTCTTTTGATGGTTTCAAACTTGCAGTTTATTTGACTCAAAATGTAATTAAATCACACAGACAGACCCAACTATAATTATACCCATAAACCTACTTCACAATAAACCAGAAAAATATTATGAAAATTATTATAGTTTCATCACATTGAGTATAAAAGATTAATGGGGAATCTAACTGAAGTGTATAAGATGATTAAAAGAGTTAACAGGGTGGATAAAGATAAGTTATTTCTCTAGTGCGAGGAGTCCAGAACAAGAGGACATAACGTTAATAATACAACGAGCCATTCAGTGGTGGTGCCAGGAAGCATTTCTTTACACAAGGTTTGCGGAACTCTCTCCTTCAAAAAGCTATTGAAGATGGGGATCAAATGAAAATTTCAGAACTGAGATTGATAGACTTTTTTGCAAATGTTACTTAGGGTAATGGAATGACAGTAGGTAGATTGAGTTAACATACAGATCAGCCATGTACAGATTAAATGTGGAAAGACTAAAAGTGCAGAATAACCTCCTCCAGTTCCTGAACCAGGTAGAAAGCTTAAGGTTAGTCTGACCAGAACTTACAGAACCATCTTTGGTTTTGTAAGCTTAAAGAATTAGGTTCTGTAATTAGTTTTTTGTGGTTTTTGTAGGATGTTTAACTTTCAACACCGTGAGTCTGCAATCACTTAATATTCATTTGTTTTTTTGAGGCCTTAACTTTCAGGCAATAGGAGACAATCTAGTGACATGACTCAGGAAATATTTATTAAGCAACAATAAGATAATACTTAACAAAGTTAGGCAGCGACTTTACTGACTTAATGTAGTTCTTGCTTCCCAGTTCAGCCGAGGGCATGAGGCTACGCGTAAGCCAGAGTTTTCGGCTCGGCGAGCGGGGGCGGGGCCCGCTCGCCGAGGTGTAAAATTGACGTGGGGTGATGTCTGGCATGCGTCCTGGCGTTACCGCAAGTCATTTAGATTTTCAGTTCAGTGGGCAAGCAGCCAACTTGGCTGCGCACCCGCCGAACTGTCAAAGGCCTATTAAGGCCATTTAAAAACTAATTAAACTAATAAACTGAGCTGCCCGTCTAACCTTAAGGTTGGCAGGCAGGTGAAGAGCCCAGGCGGCCTTCGTACTTTTCATGAAACCTCATCTACTGGCGGGATGAGGTTTCATGAAGTGTTTATAAATTGAATAAAAATTTTTATAAAAATTTTCATTGACGTGTCCCAGCTCATGTGACACTGTCACATGAGGGGACATGTCTTAAAATTTTTCTTTTCTTTATTTAGATTTTTAGAACTTAAACTAATCTCCCTGACGCACAGAGGTGCCTCAGGGAGATTTCTGTGCTCTTTCGCGTGCATGCGCGCGAAAGAGCGCAGGCACCGACTCAGGGACCACCCCCCGCCCACACAAGGACTGCTTAGTGCTTCCGGGCGCATGTCATGCTGGGTGGGCCTTAATTGGCCCGCCCACGTAAAATGGCGGCGCAGACCCAATTGGGCGCACTGATTGGGTCTGTGCCTGCCCCCGCACAATGCCCCCGACGGGGGGAAAATTCTCCCCATAGTATCTCTCTCTCTCTTTCTTTCTTGGTTAGTTCTGTGGTCATCTGCTCCCAGCTGGAAAATAGCCTCTTGTCTTCAGTTTCAATTCAACATGCCAGGCAGATGAAAGCTGGCGCTTTTTAACCCTTTCTTGGACACTGCTCATGTGCACGATCACTGGGGTTTCTGATTGGGGCAGGACTGCGATTTCATGCTGGCGGGCCAATTAGGGCCTACCCAGCATGAGCTGTGTGCAGCAGCGCTGCTTGTGTTTGGGGTGGAGGAGGGCGGGAGCTCAAGCTCACGCATGCGCACAGGTGCGCATTGGAAAAGCTCCCTGAGGCACAGCTGTCTCAGGGAGATGAAGAGTTTAAAACATTAAAAATAAGGTTTTAAAAATGTTTGAGCAGGGACATGTTATAAATTAAATGTTAACATTTTTATTTACTTTTTATTTGCTGTTGGAAACCTCATCCTGCCCGTGGATGAGGTTTCCTAAAACACACAAAGGCCGCTTGGCATTTCGGCCTGCCCACCAACCATAAAGTTGGATGGGCAGTGAAAAATTTCTTTCAATTATAACAATTAATAGCCTTAATAGGCCTTTTAATTGTCAGCATGCGCGCTGCCAAATCGGCCCGCACCCGCCGACTGAAATATTGCATGAGTGCGCGATGACATCGTCATCAATCGTCATTTTATGCTTGGTTGGGTCGGGCGCGTACCCGCCTGACAAACTAAAAATTCTGGCTATAAATCCCACACACTGCTGAGCCTGGATCAGACAAAAACTGCAATTAAGGTGAGTCACACAATTCCTGATATTAAATACAGTGAGGGAGAGTTTTCCTGTTAATAACCAATATAGGATATACAGTGCAGAAACAGTCCATTTGGCTCAACCAGTCCATGCTGACATTTATGCTGCAATTGAGCTTCCTCCTATCTTTCCTCATCTAAATCTATCATCTGAACCCTTTATTCCCTTCTCTCTCTTTCTCTTGTCTTGCTTCCCTTAAATGAATCGATACCAATCATTTTAACCATTCACTGCTGTAGTGAGTTTCACATTCTTACCATTCTTTGGGTGAAGAGGTTTTTTTTTCTGAATTCCCTGTTGGGTTGCTCAGTGACTATGTTACATTGTTGGGTCTAGTTATGCTCTTTTCCACAAGTGGAAACATTCACTCTGTATCCATTCTATCAAAGTCTTTAATAATCTTAAAGATCAATAGGTCACGCTTCAGCCTCATTTCCTCAAGAGGAAAGAGGCCCAGCCTGCTCAACCTTTCCTGATATATATACTCACACATTTCTGGTATTACTATGTAAATCTTCACTGCACCCTCTCCAGATTGATAATCCAATCAGATAACTCAATTTAAGACATTACCTTACATGCCGAGAATGCAGGGTCAGAAAGGGGTACAAAGCCACAGATCCCAAGGACATTGGGGCTGCTACCAGGAAGTGTGATTTAGTCAATCACTGGAAGTCATGTGGAGAGATTTGTTCAGCAGTCTGTCCACCAGGGGACAAGCTCCTGCACGCGGGTCTTACTAAGCAACTGCTGTTGTAAGTATATACTATTGCTTTGTAGGTTAATAAAGGCTTTCCACATAAAGTGGAAATTGCTTCCATAGTTTGTTTTGTGTCGTTGATACCAAGTATGGGGTGAGGACCTTAGAGGGTAGTGAGAACCCCTTGTTAAGAACCTTACAGATTTTTGGTGACCACGAAGGGAACCTGAAAGGTAGAGAAATGACGCATTGAGGTGCTGGAATCACAATTGCAGCAGCATCGGGATGTCATTTGCATGCTAAGGAGAGGAGAAGCTGTAGACAAAGAGGAGTTTGAGGATGGCGAGTGGGGAGAAACTACGTCCATGCTGGATGGGCAACATTCCAGTTATCCGGGAGGCCAGGGAGGATGGCACCAATGCGCCAGATGCGATTTCAAGCCCCATTTCCTGATCAGCAACGGGGGGCTCGCGATCGCGAATTTATTATTCCCTATTTCCTATTCAGCCAAGTAATTGCAAAAAATGGCCGGAAACTTAGAGGAACTCCAGCCGGGGGAGGAACCGCATGGTCATTTCCTGGGAATTGACCAGATGGCCGGACTCCACAGCTTGGATGATGAGGAGAAAGGCTGACTGCTCCTTTTTACCTTGGCTCACTCTGTTTATGCAATTCTGCCGCATGAGGGAAAGGCGGGACAAGGGAATCAGATGAAAACCCGAGTCACATCTGCCATGGGACTGACCAGAGGGGACCTATTTAAGTTGTTAGACAGTACTCACCATGAACCTACCGAGTCACCGGCGATGTTCACCAGCAGGCTTTGGGCAGTGTATGATCAGGCCCATGTGGGCACCGCTCGAAATCGGGCACACTTACAGGCTGGCACCTTGAATCACTGGTTGTAGACCAGTAAAGCCCACTCTCTACAATATCTGCAGGCAGCTTTTGAGGACTTTGACCCAGATGCTGATAATAATATGGAGGCAGGAGTCCGAAGGAAAATGACCCTTAGATTTCAAGGGCGACAGGGAGAAAAAGCAATTAAAGAGGAAGTCCTTAAAGAGGGAAAGTAAATGAGATAAAAGGGAACAGACAGAAATACTGGCATCAAAAGGGAGGCAGAAAAAGGTCAGCCCCTGAGTATTACAACAGTGGGGTAAGGGGGACTTTAAACAGGAATGTAAGAAACCCCCTCATGACAAGGGAGGATCGAAGTCTGATCAGGCAGGGGAAGCTTCTGGTAAAGTGACCACAGCTCCATCCTGGGAGGACATGGAAAAGTGACTAGAAGCTCTAGAAAGGAGACAGGCAGAGGGCAAGGTGTACTTGGTGAGGAATGATGCTAGCATCCTTGAGGGGTATTGGAATTGATGGGGCTGCGCCCAGCCCAAGTACCTGTGTCCACTTAAATGTGACAAGTACAGGCTACCCTTTGTGGACATTTGGGTGGAGGGGAAGGAGGCTTGGAACCTGTTAGATATGGGAGCTTCCCACATAGTCATCTACCCTTCTTGCCCCTAAAATCTCCATGGTCCAGTGGAGAGCTCTACACGCTAGAAAGTTTCACAGGTGACTCAGTAGCTGGGGCAGCATCCAAACTACTAGAGGTCCGACTTGGACCTCTAATCACTAAATGGACCTGTATCCTGGCCAAGTGGGCGGACACAAGAATAGGAGTTTTGGGGGCAGATTGGATGCTCTACCATAGGTGGCGGTAGATAGGGTGAAGATTGATTGTTGGGAGGGGTAGTAGGAGAAGACGGGATTGTGGTCATGAGGAGAACCCAGAAAAGGCGGCCCATTGCCTCATTGAGATCGTATGACCCTGATGCAAAAATAAAAATACCTGGAAAAACTCAGCAGGTCTGGCAGCATCTGCGGAGAGGAACACAGTTAATGTTTCGAGTCTGTGTGACTCTTCAACAGAACTAAGTAAAAATAGAAGAGGTGAAATATAAGCTGGTTTAAGGGGGGGTGGGGCAAGTGGAACTGGATAGAGGGCCAGTGATAGGTGGAGATAGCCAAAAGATGTCATAGACAAAAGGACAAAGAGGTGTTGAAGGCGGTGATATTATCTAAGGAGTGTGCTAATTAAGGGTAGAAAGCAGGACAAGCAAGGTACAGATAGCCCTAGTGGGGGTGGGGTGAAGGGAAGGGATCGAAATAGGCTAAAAGGTAGAGATAAAACAATGGATGGAACTACATTTAAAAATAATGGAAATAGGTGGGAAAAGAAAAATCAAGGCTGTAAAGTGCTTAGTCGGAAGATTGCATTGAGCTTCACTGGAACAATGCAGCAAGCCAAGGATGGACATGTGGGCATGAGAGCAGGGTGGAGTGTTGAAATGGCAAGCGACAGGGAGGCAAGCGACAAAGAGGTGTTGAAGGCGGTGATATTATCTAAGGAGTGTGCTAATTAAGGGTAGAAAGCAGGACAAGCAAGGTACAGATAGCCCTAGTAGGGGTGGGGTGAAGGGAAGGGATCGAAATAGGCTAAAAGGTAGAGATAAAACAATGGATGGAACTACATTTAAAAATAATGGAAATAGGTGGGAAAAGAAAAATCAATGCTGTAAAGTGCTTAGTCGGAAGATTGCATTGAGCTTCACTGGAACAATGCAGCAAGCCAAGGATGGACATGTGGGCATGAGAGCAGGGTGGAGTGTTGAAATGGCAAGCGACAGGGAGGTCTGGGTCATGCTTGAGGACAGACCGAAGGTGTTCTGCAAAGCAGTCACCCAGTCTGCGTTTGGTCTCTCCATTGTAGAGGAAACCGCATTGGGAGCAACGAATGCAGTAGACTAAATTGAGGGAAGTGCAAGTGAAATGCTGCTTCACTTGAAAGGAGTGTTTGGGCCCTTGGACGGTGAGGAAAGGGGAAGGGGCAGGTGTTGCACCTTCTGCGGTTGCATGGTAAAGTGCCGTGGGAGGGGGATTGAGGTGTAGGGGGTGATGGAGGAGTGGACCAGGGTGTCCCGGAGGGAATGATCCCTGCGGAATGCCGCCGGGGGGGTGAAGGGAAGATGTGTTTGGTGGTGGCATCATGCTGGAGTTGGCGGAAATGGCGGAGGATGATCCTTTGAATGCGGAGGCTGGTGGGGTGATAAGTGAGGACAAGGGGGACCCTATCATGGTTCTGGGAGAGAGAGGAAGGTGTGAGGGCGGATGCTTGGGAGATGGGCTGGACACGGTTGAGGGCCCTGTCAACTACCATGGGTGGAAAACCTCGGTTAAGGAGAAGGAAGACATGTCAGAGGAACTGTTTTGGAAAGTGGCATCATCAGAACAGATGCGATGGAGGCGAAGGAACTGAGAGAATGGGATGGAGTCCTTACAGGAAGCGGGGTGTGAGGAGCTGTAGTCGAGGTAGCTGTGGGAGTCGGTAGGCTTGTAATGAATATTGGTGGACAGTCTATTACCAGAAATTGAGACAGAGAGGTCAAGGAAGGGAAGGGAAGTGTCAGAGATGGACCATGTGAAAATGATGGAGGGGTGGAAATTGGAAGCAAAATCAATAAACTTTTCCAGGTCCAGACGAGAGCATGAAGCAGCACTGAAGCAATCATCGATGTACCGGAGAAAGAGTTGTGGGAGGGGGCCGGAGTAGGACTGGAACAAGGAATGTTCCACATGCCCCATAAAGAGACACTTCCCTTCCCTTCCTTGACCTATCTGTCTCAATTTCTGGGATACAGACTGGGTGACCGCTTTGCAGAACACCTTCGGCCTGTCTGCAAGCATGACCCAGACCTCCCTGTCGCTTGCCATTTCAACACTCCACCCTGCTCCGTCCTTGGCCTGCTGCATTGTTCCAGTGAAGCTCAGTGCAAACTGGAGGAACAGCACCTCATCTTCCGACTAGGCACTTTACAGCCTTCCGGACTGAATATTGAGTTCAACAATTTTAGATCATGAACTCTCTCCTCCATCCCCACCCCCTTTCCGATCTCCCTTGTTTTCCCAATAATTTATATAGATTTTTCTATTCCCACCTATTTCCATTATTTTTAAATGTAGTTCCATCCATTGTTTTATCTCTACCTTTTAGCCTATTTCGATCCCTTCCCTTCACCCCACCCCACCCCCACTAGGGCTATCTGTACCTTGCTTGTCCTGCTTTCTACCCTTAATTAGCACATTCCTCAGATAATATCACCACCTTCAATACCTCTTTGTCCTTTTGTCTATGACATCTTTTGGCTATCTCCATCTATCACTGGCCCTCTATCCAGCTCTACTTGTCCCACCTCCCCTTAAAACAGCTTATATTTCACCTCTTTTCTATTTTTACTTAGTTCTGTTGGAGAGTCATACGGACTCGAAATGTTATCTGTGTTCCTCTTCGCAGATGCTGCCAGACCTGCTGAGTATTTCCAGGTATTTTTATTTTTGTTTTGGATTTCCAGCATCCGCAGTTTTTTGCTTTTATCTTAGTATGACCCTGATGTCCTGATACAGCATACCTCTTCTGATTATAAAGATTTAATTGGGAAACAGAGGGCCTCATTTGCCACCCATAAACATGATTGTGGAAGAGTAATTGGGATGGGGGTGTTGGTAGATGGGGAAGTTATGGTATAGCCCCAGAAACAATACACCTACCAAAAGAGGCAGAGGATGACTTGGAGAAAGCAGTGGGATCCCTAGTGAAACAGGGAGTCCTCCGACCGATAGCCACCCATGTCTCATCTGGCGTTTGAAGAAACCAGATGGGTCATGGAGGATGACAGTGGACTATCGGGTCTTGAATAAGAACATCCCAGTTTATGTACTCAGGGTTGCCACGGCAGCAGACTTGATAGCTGCTATCCCGGTCAATACCCAGATTTTTACAGTCCTACATGTATCGAATGGGTTCTGGTCCATCCCGGGAAGGAAGGAGGGTCAGTACAAACTTGCTTTCACCTTTAATGGTCAGCAGTATAGCTGGACATGTTTGCCCCAGGGCCTCCATAACAGCCCCTCTATCTTCCACCAGTGCATGGCTGACGCCTTGAAGCGATTTAGTTGTCCGAGCCACCTCATCCAAAATGTGGACGATTTTCTCCTCTTCACTGAGACCAAAAAGGACCTGATCCGTTCTAGGCGGGACTTTTTGTTTTATCCCAGCTTGACTTGTTTGACTGGGTACACGGGTATTATTGAATGTTTATGCTCATGGACAGGTGAATATTACTGTAAGGGATAACTTGAAACGACAGCTACCTGAGTATGTTGCCCATTTTAGGTATGACTTACCCCCATTGCCGGAACATCTTATCGAACTACTACAGAGGATTAACACTTCCAACAAACACTTTTATACCCTTCAACAAAAGAACAGGGAAATTAAGGTAGAAACACCAGACATTGGTGATGATAGCCACAGGTAGGACCTTGGTCTTAGCCTCGAAATACATCCTTGGGTCCAAATTATATCTCACGTACTGGTTGTTGTACAGTCGTTTATTGTTGTATATTTGTTATATGATCCATGCCGTCGATGCAAACATAGGAGAGTAGAACAGCGGGTGAAAATGTTACTGATGGGACGGAATGAAGTGAATGGATTAGGTTCGCAAGTGTGGTAAGGCTATTGTAGGCAAAATTATACACTTATTCTGTGATGCTGTAAGGCCTCCCTTTGTTTCTTTTTAATATGCTTTATCTTTATACCTGTCTCAAAATGTAACCAGTTGTGAGGCGGACCAACGTCCTGAGCTCAGAATCGGGTGGTAGGAACATGGGCAGAATTTTGTCCTTGATGGGCAGGCGGGCCCGACTGACTCGGCGGCGGGCAGCCAGCCGATCGCCGCTGCCGAAAGGGGCCCCGCCGCCATTTTAAGTGGGCGAGCCAATTAGGGCCCACCCAGCGTGTCACCCGACGGGAAGCGCAATGCACTTCCTGTGCAGGGTGGGGGGGGATTCCCCAACTGCCAGAGTGTGATCTTTTGCAAATGCACGCGAAAGAGCGCACATCTCCCTGAGGCAAAGTGGTGCCTCAGGGAGATCGCTGAAACTCTGTAAAACTCTAAAAATAGAAAAATTAAAAAATCATTAACATGTCCCCTCATGTGAAAATGTCACATGAGATGGGATATGTTAGTGAAGAACGCAAACACTTTATTAAAAGTTTTTAAACCCAATATCAAACCTCAACCCGCCACTGGATGAGGTTTGTAAAAAAATCATTTACCCGCCTGCCCATTGGGCCTGTGCACCGACCCGAAGTTCGCACGGGTCCCTCAAAATCCTGGTCGATTGGAGAGTTAATGGCCTTAACAAAGCTTTTAATTAATGGCGGGCACGCGTCCCACTGCATAACGCGTCCGCCGACCGAAATATCGCGATGCCGCGTGCTGATGTCGGGATGCTGGCGCGACATCAGCATGCGACATTTTAAGCGCTGGCGTGCGGACTCCGCCACTTGCACTCACCAGCCAGAAGATTCTGCCCATGGAGTGTGGAGGAAATTGGACAAAGGGAGAAGATTTCTGACCGAAGACATCAACTCTGAAGCTTATATGGAACTTTTTAAAATAAAGACTGGACAAGGATAGACAGACAGACGTATCAGGACGTGTCACTGGGGCGGTGACTAACCACCAGACACCCTGATTACATAAACTGACCTAGACAATGGTCTCTTGGGTGTGTGTGAGTGGCTTTCTTCCTGCCTTACCAAGATACGGAAACCGCATCCATCGCTGGCAGGTACCTGGAGACACCCCCTGCTGAGAGCAGGAAATGACCACATGCAGGTTGTCTTTGCATGGCCAGGGTGGGATTGAGATCCAATCAGATGACTCAATTTAAGACATTACCTTATATGCCGAGAGACCAGGGTCAGAAAAGGGTATAAAGCCACAGCTCCCAAGGATACTGGGGCTGCAACCAGGAAGTGTGATTTGGTCAGTGACTGGAAGTCGGGAAACATCAAGAGGTTTTTCATCCTCAAAGGTGCCCAGAAAGCTAGAAAGGAACAGAGGGAAATGTCCCGACTCCAGAAAAACATGCAGAGCCTGCTCCGGCTGCAGTCGATGGGGGTCGATGTCAAGGAGGAACTCCAAGAGGTGAAGATCCAGCAAGCCTTGCTCTTTGCCTCGGAGGCCTCCAAGATCATCTTCTGGTCCAGAGTCTACTCCGTGTAGCAGGATGAGATGTGCTCACGTTTCTTCTTCCAAAAGGTACACAGAGGGAGCTCTGTGATCAGCAGCCTGAAGGAAGAAGACGGCTCAGAAAAGTCATCGCAGTCTGACATTTTGAGGATCAGCAAGTCCTTTTATGCTGGATTGTATGACGTGAAGCCCACAGACAGCACGGCCTCCCAGTCCTTCCTGTCCTCTATCACGGAGGTCTTAGACGACAGTACACGGGAGAGCCTGGACAAACCGCTAACTCCTGATGAACTGACTAAGGCCCTTGAGTCCTTCGAGAAGAGTAAAACTCCCGGAAGCGACGGCTTGCCGGCGGAGTTGTATTCGGCTCTGTGGGACTGGATGGGCCCAGACCTGTTAGAAGTGTACGAGAGTATGCTTCTGGCCAGCAGCATGTCAGAATCCATGAGGAAAGGCATCATCACCCTCATCTACAAGCACAAGGGGGAAAGGGAGGAAATTAGAAATTGGCGACCCATTTCACTGTTGAATGTGGACTGTAAGATTCTATCCAAGGTCATCGCCAATCGGGTCAAGTCCGCTCTGGAATTGGTGATCCACCCTGACCAGACCTGCGCTGTGCTGGGCAGGAAGATCTCTGACAGCCTCGCGCTGCTCAGGGATACGATTGCCTATGTGCAGGACAGGGGTGTGGACACCTACCTCATCAGCCTGGATCAGGAGAAGGCCTTTGACAGAATATCGCACACCTACATGGTGGATGTTCTCTCCAAAATGGGGTTTGGGGAGGGAATTCGCAATTGGATCCAACTGCTCTACACTAACATCAGTAGTGCAGTCTCAATCGATGGGTGGGAATCAGATAGCTTTCCTATTAAATCTGGAGTCAGGCAGGGCTGCCCTCTCTCCCCTGTCCTGTTTGTGTGTTGCATAGAACCCTTTGCTGAGTCCATCAGGAAGGATCTGGGCATAAAAGGAGTGATGATCCCAGGCAGTTGAGGACACCCAGGTCAAAGCCTCCCTGTGCATGGATGATGTCGCCGTCTTCTGCTTGGATCCGCTGTCAGTGCGCAGACTGATCCACATCTGCGACCAGTTCGAATGGCCTCGGGAGCCAAGGTAAATCGTGGGAAGAGCGAGGCCATTTCTTTGGGAACTGGGCTGACCGATCCTTTGTCCCCTTCACTGTCAGGGCTGACGGCCTGAAGGTGCTGGGGATATGGTTCAGAGGGACCGGGGCATGCGTTAGAAACTGGAAGGAGTGAGTGTCTATGATGCAAAGAAAACTGGGCATGTGGGAGCGACACTCCCTCTCCATTGCGGGTAAGAACCTGGTCATCAGATGTGAGGCACTCTCGCTGTTGCTGTACGTGGCGCAGGTCTGGCCCATTCCAGACTCATGCGCAGTGGCGATCACCCAAGCCATTTTTCGCTTTATCTGGAGGTCGAAAATGGATCGTGTTGTCGAGTCTGTCTCCCTTTCCCCTTGGCTGATTCCTGGAAATTGAGGAGCTGAGTCCGTGTGAAAATGTAGCACACGTGTGACTGTGAAAAGAAGCCGGCGTGTGTGTGGTTACTTGGGGCAGGGAGAGTCTCTAACTGAGAGCCACAGAGGGAATATTTCTGCTCTAGACCCCGACATGGAGATTGCCCCCAAACTACTTTCTATCCAGACCAAGTGGGGTCACTCCTGGAAGACAACCATTTGAATCTCATTTAAACAGACTTTACAAGAAGAATTGGAGAGAGAAATCGAGAAACTTCGGGGAGTCCAGCAGAATTGTTCCAGCAAACAGCGAGACTTGGGCCTGAATCTTTGGCTTGGTGAGCGGGGGTGGGCCCCGCTTACTGAGGTGTAAAATGACGCGGGGTGATGTCGGGTGTGCGTCCAGACATCACTATGCATCATTTAGATTTTCAGTTCAGCGGGCGCGCAGCCGACTCGGCTGTGTGCCCGCCGAACTGTCAAAAGCCTGTTAAGGCAATTAATTAACTAATTAAGCCTATTGGGAAAGCTGTCCGTCCAACCTTAAGGCCTTCGCACTTTTCATGGAACCTCATCCACGGGCAGGATGAGGTTTCATGAAGGGTTTATAAATTAAATAAATTTTTTCATTAAAGTTCATTGACACGTCCCAGTTTATGTGACACTGTCACATGAGGGGACATGTCTTAAATTTTTTTTTCTTTATTAAAATTTTTAAAACTTAAAACTTACCTCCCTGAGGCATTTCTGTGCCTCAGGGAGATTTCTGTGCTCTTTCGTGCACCATTGCCCGCACAGGGAGTGCACAGCGCTTCCGGGTGCGCGTCATGCTGGGTGGGCCTTAATTGGCCCACTCACGTAAAATGGCGGTGCAGACCCGATTGGGGGCACCGATCAGGTCCGCATCCACCCCCGCATAACCCCCGCAATGGAGGGAAAATTCTTTCCTGGAGAGATCAGAAGCTGAAATAAAGGTAGTGAAAAGTGGAACTGGATTTTGGAAGGGTTTCTCTCCTCACTGAGTCAATGAGCACATCAGAAACAGGCCTTCCAAACGAGACTGGTTCTGTTGCGCTAAGTCACTGATTACACTGAGTTCCCGTGTGGTTGATTTGAGGGGGAGCTGCTAAACTCTACCTACACCTCCCAGGGAATATTATTCCATCATTTGGACACTGGATTTACTGAAACAGACACAGCCAGAGGTTAACAGCTGAAGGTTTGTCCTGAAGCCTGTCTCATGTGAACATAGAAAGGAGGAGAAAGAAAAGCCCATTAGCCCCAGTGAGCCTGCCCCATACAGACAGAGTTCAATCACACACACCACTGATCCACCCTGAACCATATACTCACCTGGGAAAGACAAACAGAAGAGAGAATAAATCTCTGCAGCTAATTCAGGACAAACTGGGGGAAATTCCTCCTCAGCTCCCTTTTAAAGGGTGGTAGTGACTCCATACCCACCACGCATTCAGGAAGTCTGTTCCAGAGATTGAGGAATCTGGTGTCTAACTTAACTCTGTGTCTATGGATTTTGTAATTAAACCCTCCAGCCCTACCATCCTGATCCATCTCAAATACCTCACCCAACAAGTGAGTCTAATAATCCCTTCATCATTTTAAAAACCTCCAATGATGTCCCTCTCAGCCTGCCTTTCTCTAATCACCCAAACTCTTGGAATTGTTCCTCTGAACTAAAATCCATCAGACTCTGCGTCATTCTGGTCACCATCCTCTCCAGAATCTCAATCTCCTTCACCAGGTAGGGGCACCGAAACTGCCGCCAGCACTGGGCTAGGTGGCAGTGCCATACCCAGTCTAAATATGGTGCTCTTTCTCTTAAACTCAAGACAACACTAGTTAAACTCTGTATTCTCACCCCTCCTGGGGTGGGCACTGTAGAGCTCAGTAATTCACTGTGTGGGTACCTGTGAGAACTGGCACTCCATGGCATAGGGCTGTAGAGCAGAGCCTGATATAGCTCGTATAACACTGGGGGGGTTCTGCCATCTGAGCAGCAGGGAGAGGACCATCACTGTGTGGGAGAGTGAGGGACACCCATGAGGGGGAGACTCAGGGGCTTGGTGGAAAAACTGTTCCTCACAACAAGAAAGAATTGCTGTTTTAGAAATGCTGCTATGTCTGAGACTGTCTCCCTTTCCCCTCAGCTGAATCCTGGAAATGGAGAAGTTGAGTCTGTGTGAAAATGCAGCGCTCAGTGTATCACTGTGAAAAGAAGCCAGTGTGTTTGTGTGTGGTTACTCAGTGTATGCAGGGCAGGGAGCGACTCTTTACTGAGAGCCACAGAAGAAATATTTCTGTTCCGGACCCAGGCACTGAAAATAAAAGCTCATGATATAGGGGATAACATATCCACATAGATAGAGGACTGAGGTCTTGGGTCTGTTAGCGGCCTAGAAATCACGGGAATGCTGAGGTCCAGCTGAATTTAACAGCAAAAACTTATTAGAATTATGTCCGTCCAAAAACCGACCAAATTAATAGGCTGAGCACATCCATGCGGGAAAGCTAGAGGTAGAAGGCAGAAACCAGGAACTCCTGGGGATGGTCTATGACAATTAAGAATCAGCTCAGTGAGAGATGGCAGAGGGTGAGAGGAGAGAGATGGTGCAGTTGGGCGTTGGTGGGGGAGTGATCTTCCAAAATTCCCTAGATTCTAGAAAAGTCCCAGTGGATGGGAAAATTGCAAATGTAACACCTCTGTTCCAGAAAGGAGGGAGACCGAAACTGAGAAACTAAAGTCATTTGGGCTGACACCTGTCAAAAAAAAAGGCTGTAATCCATTGTTTAGGAGATAATAGCAGGACATTTAGTAAATCATAATACAATCAGGCAGAATCAACATGGTTTTGTCAAAGGGAAATCATATTTGACTAATTTATTAGAGTTCTTTGAGGAAGTCACAAGCAAGGTGGACAAAGAGGAACCTGTGGATGTGGTGTACTTGGATTTCAAAAAGATATTTGATAAGGTACAACATCAAAGGTTACTACAGAAAATAGAAGCTCATGATATAGGGGATAACATATCCACATGGATAGAGGACTGGTTTGTTAACAAGAAGCAGAGAGTCCTGATAAATGGATTCTTTTCAGGTTGGCAGGCTATAATGAGTGGAGTGCCACAGGGACCAATGCTGGGATGACTTGGATAAAGGGACCAAATGTATGGTAGCTAAATTAGCTAGAATAACACAAAGATATGTAGGATAGTAAGGACATAAAGAGTCGAGATTTAGATAGGTTAAGTGAGTGGGAAAAAATTTGGCAGATGGAATATAATGTGGGGAAACGTGAACTTGTCCACTTTGGCAGGAAGAGTTAAAAAAAAGTATATTATTTAGATGGAGAGAGAATGCAGAACTCTACAGTACAGAGAGATCTAGATGTCCTTGCACATGAATCACAAACAGTTAGTATGCAGGTGCAGCAAGTGATTATGAAGGCAGATGGAAAGGCGGAGTTTATTGCAAGGAGAATCGAGTATAAAAGCAGGGAAGGGGTTCCACAGGGGAAAAGGGTCTGGAGGGGGGGATGTCCAGGTGAACATTGAAGGGAGGGGTCTGATGGGTCCATGACTGTCTCCTGGGGAGTGAAATGAGGGTGGACGTTGTATGTGGGAATGGTGAGAATGACCAAGGGCAGAGTGAGGCGGCAGGGTAGGAGGGTGAGGGTTTGACGGTAGCGATAGAAGGGACAGTGAGGGTGGTTGGTAGGGGCTCGGAGGCAGACACAGATCCTGGGGTTGGGAAGGAGGAGGTGGGGGAGGTAAATGTTGATAGGGGTGAGATTTTTGGGAAGGAAACATAGACTTTCACCTGGACATCCCCAAAGAGTTGTGGCTGTAAGGCCAGAGGGGAGGCGGAAGGTGATGCCCAGGGAGTCAACTGTAATGGGGAAAAGGAAATAGGTGACTGGGTTAGGTGTGGAGGGGAAAAGATCGGGAAGCACATGAAAAACCACATCCAGACCATGCAGTCCAAATTGAAAGTGAAACGACAGTGGTGGTGGACGAGATCAGGTGCTACATGGGAGTGTGATCATAGGTGGAAATGCAGGTCAGCTAAGATGGACAACTGAAAGCAAACCCCAGCAGGCAGCATTCAAAATGCTCAGGACACTGAGGTGAGTGTGATACATGAAGGATCCGGGTGCATGGGAGAGCGTTTGCACGAGGTTCTGAAAGGCCCTGCCACACACACACTTCTCCCTCCACAATACTCGTTGGATAGCTGCTCCCTCTGCGGTGACAGAGGACAAGGTTGAAGGGCTCACAGACAAAGGGGAGAGGGCAGCCTCTGAGATTCCTGAGTGGATGACCCAGGGGTGTCCAGCTGCTGCTCCTCCTCCCTTCAGGTGTCCGGGGGCCCTAGTCTGACTCCATGAAGGGAAGGAGCACCAGGAGGGATGTCAAGGTGCCCCGTTTCCCTCTCGCATTGTCACTGCAGGAAACTCACCCATGACTCTCGCGATGGTATGCATGTCTGCACACATCTCTGTGTGCTGCTGGACTAAGGTCTCCATGGCCTCTGCCATCCTCCCCATGGAGAACTCTATGCAGGCACATGTGGGCATCATGTGAGCACCTCTGACTCTGCTGTGGGCTTCCAACAACTCTGATGATGTTCCCACACCTTCTGCTGACTCTCCAGGATGAGTTGGAAGGCCAAATATAGGGGCTTGTCATCTGACTCGGACCTCACAGATACCTCTTCCCCAGCAGCCCTTTGAATGCCACGGAGCTCACAGGAACCTGTCTCCTGCTGTAGACATGTGTCTGTGCGGTCACCACCAGATTGTGAACCTGAACCTGCTCTAGATCTAGGCTCCACTGAGGTGTGTGTCTCTGTGCTGGTTGAGGGTGTGGGTAAGCGCTGTGATGGGTCTTCCAGGCTGCTTATTTCCATCTCTTCAATGGAGAAAGTGTCCTCTTGGCTGGAGGTGAGGACATGGATGGAGCTGAGGGACTGGCTGGCTGAGGGTGTCCGTCACTTGGCAGATGTCCCTGTGAACCAAAGTAGAGATAAGCAGTGCATGATAGCAGAGTCAAAAGCAGGAGTGAGAGCACTCACATTTACATTGAGAGAGGGATGATGTAGTGCAGGATCCTTATGAGGGTGTTCACCACCGACTTCACCGTCACTGCAGGCACGGTCCATGTCCTCACCAGTCAGTGTGATGGCACACCCCTCAAAGTGAGTGAGGAGCCTAGTGTAGGCCACTCCATCACTGGTCTGGGGCCTCTCCCTGCTGATGTGAGCCAGCTTCTCCTGCATGGAAACAGATAGAGTGTGAGCAGGACACATGGTACTGCGTGGAATGTTTGTGTGGTGAGCAGAGACATGGACGGGATGAAGATGCGAGCTCCAGAGGATATGAGCCTGATGGAGATGTGAGGGTGTCTGTGAGAGTGAGTGGTGTTGTCCTTTGGGGTGTGAGATCCCTGTGGATATGTGATGGGTTTGTGAGTGTGTGAGCTGAGAGTATTGAGAAGAGTGAATTACTTTGGCACAACAGATGAGACCATTCATCCTGGTCCGTCCTTGCAGGGCATTGCGCTGACCAGCGCTGCCACCGCCTTCCAAGCCAGATTAGTGAGGTTGCTGCCCATGCTTTGGCCAGAGTGGGGGAGGGGGACATCACGGCGAACCTGCACTGTGTCCAAAGGGCTCTCGAGGGACCTGAAACTGGGAGCTGCAGTCTTTTTGCCTTTCAGGGCCATGTCTTCTTTGCAGCAGTTGTGGACTGGAAGCACTGAGAGGTGTGCGCGGGGCTGGACTTTAAATATGGCGCCCGGCATGCTGAAGATGTGATGACGTGGTGAGTGAATGAGAGCCCACCCACCAGGGAAACAGCGTGCTTTCTGGGAATGCATAAGTAATGGGACGGATTTGGGACGATGCGGCATGAAAAGCCACCATTGCGGCCGGCGAGTCAAACATCATTTTACCCTCCCGCTACCGCACTTAGTGCAAATCTGAGATGATTCTGTCCAATGTGTGCATGTCCCCCACAAACAGCAATGTGATAAATGATCAGATAATCTGTTCTAGTGATGTTGGTTGCAGGGTAAACGTTGACCGGGATACCCAGGAAAACTCCCCTGCTTTTCTTCATGGGATCTTTTACCTGAGAGGGTAGGCGGAGCCTGGGAGTAACATCTTATGTGAAAGCCAGCACCTCCGACAGTGCAGTACTCCCTTGGACTGATGGAGGTTTGTCCATGATTATGTCTTCAAGTCTTTGGAATGGGGCTTGAACCCATGACCTTCTGACTGCGGGGCGATAGAGCTACCACTGAGCCACGTTTAACAAAAGGTGATGTCTGGTAGGAATTACTGGGGACAGCCTGACCCTGTGGGACAACATCCCTGCCTGGGTCAGGTAGGAGAATGAGATGTATAGTGAAATACAGAGGATTAAAGTATTAAAAAGAGACTGAGAGAGTCAGTATGACTACCGATCTTCTTAAATATCTTACAGGAATGTAAAAATAGGCTGCAGGGCAAATTTCAAACAGTTAACATTGATACAGATTCAGGAGCATCAGGATAATGTCAGGAGATCAGATGAGAAAATCAGACAATTGGTAATCAGAAAAGAGGCAATGAGGAAGCAGAAACCTCACAGCAGAGCCCAAGAGGAGCAAATGAAACCAAGGGAGCAGCAAAAACCAACAGAAAGACTGAGCTGGAGCAAAGGAAAGAGAAAGATTGTGTTCTAATGAACCAAAGGTTGTCAGGGAAGGGTTAATCACACTGTCTTGATCTCTGCTACTGTCACACTGCTATTGATTTCCCTCTATATTGTAGTAATAATAACCTTTAGCTTTTGTCCGTTCTATGGGGAAATTTAAATCAATTTAGATGCAGCGACCACTGAACAGTTCAATTAAGACCGACCTTAAATCAATGGTCGGTTTAGTCATTTCAGTAAAGCTAATTAATAGAGATCCCAGTTTATACTGGACAAATGCAGGGAAAACAGTTGGTTCTACGAAGAGGAACATCTGAGTATACATCATCCTTTTCAGATTCATGAGACAGGTATGGAACGGTGCTGAATCAAGGACAGATTTATCATTAAAGTTTCACTTGGTGGAATCACAATTTTATGTAACAAAAGTGAAACTATCACTAAGATAACAAAACAGGGGTGTTGTGCAGGTCGACAAAAAAAATATTGTGAGCAAAGCTATAGTTACTGATAAGGGAGAAATAAATTAAATTTTCCTTATATGGAGCTGAATTTTAACTAATGTAACATAGAATTGTGTGGATTGCTACATGGTGGGAGTAGGATAAATGTGTAAAAACTGACAGTTTATGATGTGTGTTCAATGCTTGGTAATAATTAAAATGGAAATATTGAATCAAAAATCATCAACTGGATCCCTGGCAAGAAATATAAAGCAGCCATCAAAAGCTTCTACCAGTATACTATAAAGACAGGAGTAAGTAAACATTGGTGCCTTCAGGGATGAGACTGGGGAATTAATACTGGGAAACAAGCAAATGGCAGAGACTTTGAACAAATATTTTACATCTGTTTTCACAGTAGAAGACACTAAAAGCATTTCAACAATAGTCAAAAATCAAGGGGCAAAAGGAAGGGAGGAATGTAAAACAGCCACTATCACTAGAGAATAATTACTAGGAAAACTAATGGGTCTAAAGGCTGACAAGTCCCTATATATATTTTATATTGCTTGTTAGATTACTCTCAGATCTTAATTTCTTGTCTTTATTTTTTTTAGTCATCCTTTGTTGGTTTGCAAAATGTTCCCAATCTTCTGGCCTATCACCTATCCTCGCAGCATTGTACACATTTTCTTTCAATTTGATACCATCTTTAACTCCCTTAGTTAGCCTGCATCCTCGGGTCAAAAAAGATGTGGCTGCAGAAAAAGTGGATGCATTATTTGTAATCTTGCAATATTCTCTGAGATTCTGGAAGGGTCCCAACAGATTGGTAAACCACAAGTGTAGCACCTCTAATCAAGGATAGAGGATTGGCTAACTAAAAGGAAACAGAAAGTTGGGATAAATGAGTTATTTTCGGGTTGGCAAACTGTAAGTAGTGCCGTGGGGATCAGCGCTGGGTCCTTAACTATTTATGATTTATATTAATGACTTGGATGAAGGGACGAACTTTATTGTAGCCAAATTTGCTGATGATACAAAGTCAGGTAGGACAGCAAGTTGTGAGGAGGGCACAAAGGGCAGAATTTTCCATGCCCACTGGCGAAGGGTGTGTTTGGCACCGTGAGCAGACTATATGGCATGAAGACCAAAGGCCAAAAATTGGTTTCATGACGTTGTGAAACCGGTTTGCAATCATCCGCTCTGCCCACCAAAGGCAGGCTGCACGTCCCGCTGTTAGACATCAGGACTTCATTGTAATACATCTGCATATCCTTATAAGTCCAGCTCACCAGAATCACCCCCTCATGCTGGATCCTTTGAGCATTTTCACAACGGCATATTTAAGGCTTGCATTTGGCGGGCTGCACTTCGCTTGGGACTTTGAGGTTTGTTTGCCTACCTTGCTTTAGGCAGCACTTGTAGTCATCAGTGCCAGTCTTTGGAGACAACATCACATCATTTTTAGGGAGGCTCACAGGCAGGTCTGTACCTACCAGACCAACCATAAGGTGGGGGTAGCTTTTCAACAGCTGCAGAGCTAGGGCTTGCTTGGGGAAGGGTGCGGGGGCGGGGGGGTGGGGTGGTGGTGCGCAAAATGGCCTCAGGCAATGGAAGGGACTGTAGGATGAGGGTTATACTGGGGAAGGAGTGTGTGTGGGAGAGTGAGTGGTGATGTCCCTTGAGCTGGCAGTGAGTGAGATGGCAGTGAATGTGTGATGGGTTTGAGTATTTGAGTTTAGAATAATGAGATGGTTGTCTTACCCTGGCGGCACGGATGAGGTCATTCTCTTTCGACATTGGATGGCCAACCTCATTTGTGCAGCACTGGCACCGATCACCACTGCCATCGCCTACCAAGTCGGAGTGGTGAGATTGCTGGACCTACTGCGGCCTGAGTGGGAGTAGAGGACATCATGGTGGGCCCCCATGGTGTCCAAAAGGCATCCAAAGGATGCGTCACTAAACCGGGGAGGGGGGCTGGAGTCTTCTTGCCTTTCGGGGTCATGTTTTCTGTGCAGCAGTCCTGGGCTAGAAGCACTGAGAGGTGTGCGCGTGGCTGCACTTTAAATATGGTACCTGGCATGAGGAAGCGTTGAGGTAATGGCATGTTGGGCAAATGAGAGCCCGCCTACCATCGAAACGGCACATTTCCTGGGAATGCATGATTAATGAGGTGGGATTAGGACAACATGGCATGAAAAGTTGCCATTGTGGCCGATGGATAAAATGTTCTTTTTTCCCCCAGCTACTGCACTTAGTGCAAATGTGGGACGATTCTGCCCAAAGAGGCTGCAAAGGGATATAAATAAAGTGAGTGGACAAAAATTTGGCAGATGAGGTACAATGTGGGAAATGTGAGGTAACCCACTTTGATGGGAAGAATGAAAAAGCAGAATAGTACTTAAATAGATAGAAACTTTAGAATGCTGTGGTACAGAGGGACCTGGTGTCCTTGTACATGAGTCACAATGCTAATGTGAAGGAAATATCACCATTTTCCTAATATTACTATTGAATACTGAAGCAGGCTTGTGGGGGCTGTGTGTATGTTTGTGTGTGTGTGACTAATTTATTTGAACTGAAGACAGTCAGACTGCAAGGTTTAAATCATCAAAGGGAAGTTTAAAAGCAGACATTTTGAAATGGAGACGGGTGAGCTAAGATGAGGTCCCAGTAGATACAGTATGAATGAGAATTTGCATTTGTAGATAAGTTGAGAGGTTGTGTGAATTTCAAGAGAGAAATAATAGGAAGTTTTACAACTGGCAAAATCATAAACAAATAAGGCAAAGTTATTAAGTTTATTTTTCCAAAAGTGCTGGCCATAATGACAACATGAAAGATGTTTATATTCTGGGAAAAGTAACTTCCAAAGAAAGGTTAAAACAATAGGATTTAGAGATCAAAGGGAAAGAAATATATTTGAGGAAAGATCGAAAGCTGTATGTGTGTGGCCATGCGTGATCTTGAAAGGTGGACTGTGTGAAGACAGACTTGTGGAAAAGCAGCCTTTAGCCACCCCAGAGAAGAGGGAGAGAGAAGCTGTGAAATACCCCTCTTATAGCAGCATTGGGTGCCTTGTGGTAATATTACTGGAAGTTTGATGGATTAAGAGTCTAGTTGGACTGTTGCCTGGAAAAGGATGTTTATTTGGGAGTCTAGTTAAGTAGAAATCTTTTGGGAAATGTTGTAAAACTAAATTTAACTGTGTAACTGTAATATTGTGTGCTTAAGTTTTCTTCTCTTTTGTTAATAAATGCTTTAGTTTAATATTAAAGAAGAATGGAAAGCTGTATGGGGGTGGCCATGTGAGAACTTGAAAGGTGCACCGTGTGAAACAGACTTGTGAAAAAAGCCTCTAGCCACCCTGGTGGTAGAGACTACAGTAACCCAGGTTGTGTTAAAAGCCTTTGGAGTTTCACTGTCGAGTGAGAGGGAGAAAGAAGCTGTGAATTCCTCCCCTACAGCAACAGTGGGTACTTGTGGTAGCATTGCTGAGTGTTTTATAGATTCAGAATCTATTTGCCTGAAAGGGGTGCGTAGTTGGGAGTCTAGTTAAGTAGAAATCATGTGGAAACTGTTATAAAACTAAAGGTAACTGTGTAACTGTAATTTTGTGCATTTAAGTTTTATTTTCTTTTGTTAATAAATGTTTTAATTGAATCTTTAAAATCTCTAAAAGTGGTAGTGGACTCATTACTTCTGACTTCAGTGCACATACCTTCTTCTAATAAATATAAATTGCTAAATCGTTGTGATAGCATGGCCTAGTTTCCCTCTGGAATTTGGTCAGCCTGGCACATACCACCTGCCATATCATAACACTCTGTAACCTCCTGCATCCCTACAGTGATTATTACAGAGCTGGGGAGGAAGGATATCCTGGATGTCAAGGACAAAATCAATTTGGATCCAGCTGAGAAACAATAGAGGTACAATTACACTACAGGGTGTGTTCTATAGGCCACCATCTAGTGGGAAAGATACAGAGGAGCAAATTTGCAAGGTAATTACAGGGATTTTAAATAATTTTAAGAGTACTGATAAGTGGGGACTTTAGTTGTCCTAATATAAACTGGGATAGTAATAGGGTAAACAGAAAGAACATATCCATGCATTGTGCCATTTTCAACTAAACGAAAGCTTGGTGGGACAGCTATTCCTTGATGCATTCCCCAAGGCACTGCCCTGACCAATCAGAGTCGACTGGCCTGGTTTGACTTTAAACTAAAGCTTGGGGGTTAACTCTTCCATGGTGCATTCTCCATGGCAATGCTTCAACCAATCAGAGTTGATTTGTCAATCACCCTCTGATGCAGTAAAATTGTTGGTTCCTTTAATATTTGGTATTCTTGTGATTCTGTCCTGATGCGTGCAAGGTGAAAAGCTTCAACAGTGTGTCTCTTTTTCAGCAATATATTAATGTCCTAGACTTGGTACATAGGTTACAATTTCAAAATTTACACTTGACACAAAATTTGAAGTATTGTGAACTGTGAGGAGGATAGAGATAAACTACAAAAGGACAGAGACAGGCTGGTGGAATGGGAAGACAAGTGGTACGTGAAATTTAATGCCGAAAAGTGTAAAGTGATACATTTTGGCAGGAAGAATGAGGAGAGGCAATATTAAACAAAGGATACAATTCCAAAGGATATGCAAGAATAGAGGGAGCTGGGGTATGCACAAATCATTGAAGATGGCAGGACAGAGTGAGAAAATGGTTAATAAGACATACAGAATCCTGAGTTTTATAAATAGAGGCATAAAGTACAAAAGCAAAGAAGTTCTGATAAACCAGGATAAAATTCTGGTTTGGTCTCAATTGGAGTATTGTGTCCATTTCTGGCACCATACTTTGGAAAGGATGGGAAGGCTTTAGAGAGAGTGCAGTAAACACTTACAAGAATACTTCCAGTGATGAGAAACTTTGGTTAGATGGATGGATTGAAAAGGTTGGGGTTGTTTTCAGAGGGGAGAAGGTTGAGAGGAGATTTGATAGAGGTGTTTAAAACCATGAAGGTTTAGAGAGAGTAGATAGAAACAGTTTCCAATGGTGGAAGTGTTGAGAACCAGAGGACACTGATGTGAGGTGATGATGGAATTTCTCTCACGTTTTTATATGTTGCTGATATACAGTCCAGGTCTCACTGCTGTATAGGGATATGGTGACAACAACTGCTCTGTGCACTAGGACCTTTAATCATTTGGTAATACAGAACTTGAGTATTGCTTAAGAAAGAGACATTCACTTGAAGCTTTTCATCTTGTAACCATCAGGACAAGATTACCCATAGTAAAGGGAACAACAATTTTTACTGAGAAATCTGCCAGGGGGTTCTCTACTATTGTCTGCTGCAAGCCTCCCTTCACTGGTGAATATATGCGTTGGGATTCTTACAGTCCCATGTGTCATAAGATTGATCTGATTGACAACCTCGTAAATAGGGCCCAAACCATTTGCTCATCATGCAAGTTTGATGCTGAAATAGGCCGCAGCAAAGCCATCCTGCGGGACAATGGCTACCCAGAGCAGATTATCATTCGCCGTCTATCTTGCAAACTCCTGAATGGGCCTAAGGCTGCCACTTTCAACCCTGAAAAGTGCCCAGTCTACCTCAGATTACCCTTGAAGTATAAGGTGTCTCAAAAAATTGAGCAACAGGTGAGGCTAGCCGTTTCATGCAGTAACAACATAAGTGATATTCTCCATTAACAGGATGCTGCCACCAAGCCAAAAAGATGTTCACACAAATGAGTAATGTGGCCTATGAATTTCAATGATGGTGTGATTCCAGGTATGTAGGCTGTATGTCCCAATGACTGGCAGATCGTATCAAACAGCATGTACCTTCAGCTGTTCACAACAGGCAAAGTACTGACCATACCCAGCCAACCCGTGCTTGAAAAGCTCAAAACACAGTATACAGAAGAAGCATGTCCATGCTTTGTTCCTTTTTCAACTAAACAAAAGTTTTGGGGACAGCAATTCCCTGGTTCATTCCCCATGGCGAAGCCTTGTCCAATTAGAGTTGACCTGCCTGGTTCGAATTTGAACAAAGGCTTGACAATTAACTATTTTCTGCTGCCTTTTCCATGGCAAGGCCTCTACCAATCAGAGTCAACTTGCCAACCAATCAGTACTCTCTTCTCATGCAGTGTAAATTGTTGTTCCCTTTACTGTTGATAATCTTGTGATCTCTCCTGATGAGTGCAAGGCAAAAACCTTAGACAGCAAGTTTCTTTTTTCAGCAATACCAGGACTTTGTTGACTTGTGGAGGTCTTTTTTGTCAAACACTCTTGGTTGTAGTTTGTAGAAGGCTGTGTTGGCACAGCTGATCTGGTGTTGGTCCTTGTCTATGGCGGCCTTTTGAGAGAGGTGGCCGCCAAGCTGTGGGAAGCGCTCAACATATTCCAGAGTCTCTCCTTCAACATATATGGGAGGTGACCAGGTGTGCACTGATATATGAATTTTGTTTTGGAAACATTCAAGGACAGGCCAAGTTTCTTGAAAGCAGAAGTAAAGAGAAACACTCCCTGAATTCAATGGGAGGATCATTGAACAAACTCTAACGTTCTTCTTGAAGCCAGTTCCGCAATCATTTAGGCAAAACTCCTGCAAAGACAACTTCGATGGCATTCTGTCCAGATGGCCAAAAAGCATTTCCCCATGTTAAGTCCTGTTTTCTCAACTCTCAAATGGCTAGCATTCCATAGTAAGGCCAAAGGAAAACATTGAAGACGCTCTGAGGCTCTCTTTGAAGTGTGACAGCATTGGCATTAATGACTGGGAGGAGCTTGATAACAATTGTTCAAAATGGTGACAACTTGCCCATCAAGCTGCATCATGTTTTGATAATGAGGCAGAGCGGTGGCAGAGAAGAAAAGAAAAGGAAGCAAATCCTGCACTCCGGATCCCACTACCTCTTGGGACGTCCTCTGCCACACGTGCCCAAAGATCTGTCCTGTTTAGTCACATGAAGACCCATGGCAGAAACTCGCGAGCCGGAGTAGGCGTCATCCTTGAATCGAAGGACAGCTGACAATGATGATGAATGTAAGGTGAATGGCAAGGAATCCAATGGTAACATGATGAAAAATGTTTCCAGGCAGTGAGTGGTTAGGATCTGGAATGCACTGCTGAGAGAGTGGTGGAGGCAGATTAAATTGTGGCATTCAAAAGGGTATTGGATAAAAACTCAGTTAAAATTAGCAGATTATGGGGAAAGGGTAAGAGAGTAGGACTAGCTGAGTTGCTCTTGCAGAGACATGATGGGCTGAATGGCCTTTTGTACTGTAGCCATTCTATGATTCAAACCCTTGGAAAAACCTATCTTTCTTTAATTCTGGCCTCTTGCACATCCCCAGCTTCCTTTACCCCACCATTGGTGGCCATGCTTTCAACAGTCTTGACCTACAGCTCTAGAAGTCCCCAAACCTGTCTCTCCACCTCTTCCTCTCCTCCTTTAAGAGGCTCCTTAAAAACTAGCTCTTTAACCAAGCATTTTCTCACCTGTCCTAGTGTCTCCTTCTAATAATTGTAGCTTTAAGGAATGTAGTGACTGTAGCTTTAAGACTTATTGTGTTGTACAGTATCATGTGACAGTGTGAATAAATCAGCTCTAATGCAGGGAACCAGAGAGTGGGAGTTCTTCTTTTATTTGCAGAGCTTGATGGAAGCATGTAACTGCTGCTGCAGCCTGTAAATAAAGTTTGATGTTTCTAATGAGAAAACTGTCTGGAAAATCAAGTCCATAACACTCCTTTGACTCGGGATGAACATTTGACTGATTATGCATCTGTGAAGTGTTGTTTTACTGTGGTAAAAGCACGATATCAAGCAGGTTGCTGTTTTAAACAATTTCTAAATGTCTTTACAGGAGAATTGGAGAGAGAAATTAAGAAGTTTCGGGGAGTCCAGCAGAATTGTTCCAGCAAACAGCGAAACTTGGAGAGAGCAGAAGCTGAAATAAAGGTAGGGAAAAGTGGAACTGGATTTTGAAAGGGTTTCTCTCCTCACTGAGTCAATGAGCACATCAGAAACAGGCCTTCCAAACCAGACTGGTTCTGTTGGGGTCGAGTCACTGATTACACTGAGTTCCTGTGTGTTTGATTTGAGGGGGAGCTGCTTAAATCTGCCTGCACCTCCCAGGGAATATTATTCCATCATTTCGACACTGGATTTACTGAAACAGACACAGCTCGAGACTGTCAGCTGAAGACTTGTCCCGAAGTCTGTATCATATAAACATAAAAAGGAAGAGGAAGGAAATCCCATTAGCCCCAGTGAGCCTGCTCCATGCAGACAAGGTTCAATCACACACACCACTGATCCACCCTGAACCATATACTCACCAGGGTAAGACAAACACAAGAGAGAATAAACCCCTGCAGCTAATTCAGAACAAACTGGGGGAAATTCCTCTCCAGCTCCCTTTTAAAGGGTGGTAGTGTCTCCATACCCACCAATGTTCAGGAAGTCTATTCCAGCGATCGAGGAATCTGGTGTCTAACCTAACTCTGTGTCTATGGATTTTATACACAGACTCTCTAGCCCTACCATCCTGATCCATCTCAAGTGAGTCCAACACTCCCTCCATCATTTTAAAAACCTCCATCATGTCCCTCTCAGCCTGCCTTTCTCTAAATCACCCAAACTCTTGGAGCTGATCCTCGAACTAAAACCATCAGACACTGTGTCATTCTGGTACCATCCTCTCCAGAATCTAGCTCTCTTCTACCAGGTGTGGGCACAAAAACTGGAGCCAACACTCCAGGTGTGGATGGACCAGGTGGTGGTGCCATACCCAGTCTAAATACAGTGCTCTTTCTTTTAAACTCCGGGTAACACTGGTTAAATTCTGTTTTCTCTCCAGTAGACATCCCCCACTGTTTGTCTATCTTTAACGGGTAGTGAACTAAACAAACTGTCTCATCCAAGGAAAGTGCCGTGAGCTCAGGGTAACAGCTGTGTGGAAGGGCCGTTTGTTATGAGAGTTGGTTTGGGTTTCAGACACAAATCAATGAGCTGAAAGGAAAGTTATCGAAGAGCTTCTCTGGATGGAGGAGAAAGCTGGAAGAAGATAAAGAATCCACATTGAAACTGATCGATGAGGAGGGGCTCCGAGCTCTCAAACAGATTAGAAGCTGTTCTGAAGCATTAAACAAGAGGATGGAACAGATTACATTTATAGATGGAGAAACCCAGAGTCTGGTACAGAGGGAACCTTTTTCCTTTATTCAGGTACATCTTCAATATAATTCATGAATTCATCAATTCATGGCTGGGGAACTGGGTGTTTCCATGAAGCTGGTGTGAGGCTGAATTGTTTGAAGATTGTTGGTGGAGCCGAGCATTGGAGCTGCTCCCTCAGTCCTGCCCTCGGAGTGTTGGTGCAGTCCTCTCAGTCCTGCCCTCGGAGTGTTGGTGCTGTCCCCTCAGCCCTGCCCTCGGAGTGTTGGAGCTGCCCCCTCAGCCCTGCCCTCAGAGTGTTGGTGCTGTCCTCTCAGCCCTGCCCTCAGCGTTGGTGATGCCCCTCAGCCCTGCCCTCGGAGTGTTGGTGCTGCCCCCTCAGCCCTGCCCTCGTGTGTTGGTGCTGCCCCCTCAGCCCTGCCCTCAGAGTGTTGGTGCTGTCCTCTCAGCCCTGCCCTCAGCGTTGGTGCTGCCCCCTCATTCCTGCCCTCGGAGTGTTGGTGATGCCCCTCAGTCCTGCCCTCGGAGTGTTGGTGCTGCCCCCTCAGCCCTGCCCTCAGAGTGTTGGTGCTGTCTTCTCAGCCCTGCCCTCAGCGTTGGTGCTGCCCCCTCAGTCCTGCCCTCGGAGTGTTGGTGATGCCCCTCAGCCCTGCCTTCGGAGCGTTGCTGCTGCCCCCTCAGCCCTGCCCTCGGAGTGTTGGTGATGCCCCCTCAGCCCTGCCCTCGGAGTGTTGGTGCTGCCCCCTCAGCCCTGCCCTCGGAGTGTTGGTGCAGTCCCCTCAGCCCTGCCCTCGGAGTGTTGGTGCTGCCCCCTCAGCCCTGCCCTCGGAGTGTTGGTGCTGTCCCCTCAGCCTTGCCCTCGGAGTGTTGGTGATGCCCCCTCAGCCCTGCCCTCGGAGTGTTGGTGCTGCCCCCTCAGCCCTGCCCTCGGAGTGTTGGTGCAGTCCCCTCAGCCCTGCCTTCGGAGTGTTGGTGCTGCCCCCTCAGCCCTGCCCTCGGATTGTTGGTGATGCCCCCTCAGCCCTGCCCTCGGAGTGTTGGTGCTGCCCCCTCAGCCCTGCCCTTGGAGTGTTGGTGCTGCCCCCTCAGCCCTGCCCTCGGAGTGTTGGTGCTGCCCCCTCAGCCCTGCCCTTGGAGTGTTGGTGTTGGCCCCTCAGTCCTGTCCTCGGAATGTTGGTGCTGCCCCCTCAGTCCTACCCTCGGTGTGTTGGTGTTGGCCCCTCAGTCCTGTCCTCGGAATGTTGGTGCTGCCCCCTCAGCCCTGTCCTCGGAGTGCTGGTGTTGGCCCCTCAGTCCTGCCCTCGGAGTGTTGATGATGCCCCAGGATGGATTGCAGTGAAATGTGGGATTATTCCCCATTCCTGTGAATGGCCCCAGCTACTGTTACAGACTGAATTCTTTCCTCTCAGTCCCAAATTCACTGTTTGGTTCTATTGGGAGTTGGTTTGTTCGTTGACTGATTTGATCTCCTCTCTTTATTCACAGAACTCGAAGCAGCTCCTTTCCAGGTAAGTTGCTCTCACTCATACATTACAATAAGTCCTAACTAAAGTTATGGCTACATTGATGAAAATTGTGACTTTAAGTGAAACAACTTTCAGTGAATCATGGGTTCCATAAGAGTCAATGTTAAAGCCACAGTTAGGTTCCTTCAGATGTTTCTTACCCACTAAAAACAATATACAAGTTGAAATACTGTACCGTTATATGCAGCACTGTGCATTCCTAAGTGGAATAACTTGCAAAATAAATAAGCCAATTAATATAACAGAAATACTATGGAAATTTCAATTAGATAATACTAAACCACCCAAACAAGCTCTGGGTAGCACGTCTGTGTCTCACCCACAGCACTCCTGAATCTCAGCTCAACCTTTTCCTTGCTATCCTTTCATACTGTCTCTCTTTCTCTCCTTTCCCACTCTCTCTCTCTCTCTCTCTCTCTCATTTCACACTCTGTTACTCTCTTGCTTTCTCTTTCTCACCTGGATGGAGCTGGGGGAAGGTTATCTGGGATGGAGTACGGGAAGGGGAGAGCAGTTGGAACTAATGGGAGGATGCGGATGGACCTGAGTTTGGGGGCAGGGTAGATGGATGGAACCGAGGTGGGGGGGTAGCACAGATGGAGCCGGGGTGTGGGGTTTGTCTGGGATGGAGCCGGGGTGGGGTGATTGGATGGAGCCGAGGTCCTGCTCCTTCCCCCCACCACTCCGACCCTTTGTTACTCACACTTCATGACCCGATCAATGGTTGGCATTGTCCCCTCCCTGCCATGTGCTCCTGTTCCTAGATCTCGCTGTCTCCTGACAGCCTGGGCCTCTGGTGACTGCGGTGACAGTTTTGGCACCAGAACATGGGGGTGGCTGGCCCAGGGTGCAGTGCACATGGGGGTGGGGCCAGAGTGCAGCAGAGGGTGGGGCCAGAGTGCAGCATGGGGTGAGGTCAGAGTGCAGCACTGAGGCAGGGGAGGCTAGAGGTCAGCACCAGAGGGGGCCGGGGTCGGCTTACAGTGTGCAAGGGCAGGGCCAGAGTGCACTGGTTCATGGGGCATTGGTACCAGTACTGGGGATAGTGGGAGCTGTACCGTTGGGACAGTTTACAGCTGAACCATGCTCAGACTGGAGTTCTTGAGAGTCACATGACTGGGGAAGTAGAAAGCATTTTAAACTAAATAGCGCGGTCATGGGATCAAATACGAACGTGCATTCATGCGAAATAGGAACTGAAGTAGACCAGTCGGCCCTTCAAGCCTTCTCCTCCGTTCAGTAAGATCATGGCTGATCTGTTTCAAATTCCACATTCCTATCTGCCCCCGATAACCTTAGATTCTTGTTAGGCAAAGGAATCAATCTACCCCCGCCTTAAAAATATTCAATGACCCCTTCCGAGGCAGAGAGTTCCAAAGTCGAACAACCCTCTGAGAGAGAAAATTTCTCCTCATCCCTGTCCTATAAGGGTGAACCCTAATTTTAAAACAGTGCCCCCTCGTTCTGGACTCACCCACAAGAGAAAACACCCTTTCCATGTCCACCTTGTCAAGACTGTTTGGGATATTATATATTTTAGTCATCGCCCCACACACACCAGTGGAAACAAGCCCAGCCTGTCTAACCTTTCCTCATAAAGTAACCTGCTCATTCCAGGTATCAATCTAGTAAACCTCCTTTGAACAACCTCCAACGCATTTACATCCTTCCTTAAATAAGGGGACCAAAACTGTATACAGTATTTGAGGTGTGGTCTTACCAATGCCCTGTTTAACTGAAGCATAACATCCTTACTTTTATGTTCAATTCCTCTCGTAATAAAGGATAGCAATCTATTAGTCTTCTTAATTACTTGCTGTACCTGCATACTAACTTTTTGTGACTCATGCACAAGAACAGCTTGATCCCTCTGCACTTTGGAATTTTGCAATCATTCCTCCTTTAAGTAATGCTCTGATTTTTCATTCTTCCTGACAAAGTGAACAACTTTACATTTTCCCACATTATACTCCATTGGCAACTTTTTTGCCCACTCAGTCAACCTATCTATATCTGACTGCAAACTCCTTATGTCTTCTTCACAACCTACTTTCCTAACCATCTATGTGTCATCTGCAAATTTAGCTACCATGCCTTTGCTCCCCTCATCTAAGTCAATGGTGTAAATTGTAAAAAGTTTAAGCCCCAGCACAGGCCCCTGTGGGACTCCACTCGTCACATCCTGCCAATCAGACAAAGACCCATTCATGCATACTCTCTGTTTTCTCCCAGCCAGCCAATCTTCTATCCATGCTGATATGTTACCCCCTACACCATGAGCTTTTATTTTCCACAATAACCTTTGATGTGGCACCTTCTCAAATTACTTCTGGAAATCCAAGTACTGTACGTCTACAGACTCCCCTTTATCCAAAGTACATGTTAGTCCTTCAAAGAACTCTAATAAATTGGTTAAGCATGATTTTCCTTTAATAAAACCATCCTGACTCTTCCTGAGTACCTTAAGTTATTCTAAATGCCCAGCTGTAACCTTTTTAATGATAAATTCCAACACCTTCCCCATGACAGACATCAAGCTAACTGCCCTATAGTTTCCTGTTTTCTGCCTCCCTCTCTTCTTGAATAGAGGGGTTATATTTGCTACTTTCCAGTCTGTTGGAACCTTTCCTAAATCTAGGGAATTTCGGAAAATTAACACCAACACATCTACTGCCTCATTAACCACCCCTTTAAGACCCTAGGATGAAGTCTGTCAGGATTCAGAGACTCTCATCCCTCTCTCCCTCTAATAGACACATCCGCTCACCCTTCTCTCTTCCACACACTCATGCTCACCCTTCTCTCTCTCTTTCTGTCACACATGCACACACACACCCCTCTGTCACTCTCACACACACACACTGTGCTCTCTCTCTCTCATAGGCACACACACACTCACCTCCCACTCTCTATCACACACAGACTCACCCCTCTCCCTTTCTCACACACACTCAGCCCCTCTCTCCCTATCACACACACACTCTTACCCCTCTCTTTGTCTATCACACCCACTCACTACTCCCTCACATACACAGTCACCCTTCTCTCTCACACACACACTCACCCCCGTCTCTCTCTCACATGCATGCACCTTTCTCTCTATCACACACGCATCCCTTTCTCTCTCTTTCACACACAGACACACTCACCCCTCTCTCTCACAAACACATGCTCACCCCTCTCTCTCTCACAAACACCCCTCAAACATAGACACTCACCCCTCTTTCTCTCTCTCTTACACACACACAAACACACACTCACAGTCACCCCCCCCTCTCTCTCAAAGGCACACACACACACACATACAAACACACACACACAGTCACCTCTCTCTCTCTCACACCCACAGTCAACCCCCTCTCTCTCACAGACACACACACACGCACACACAGTCGCCCCCTCTCTCTCACAGACACACATACAGATACATACACACTCGCTTCTCTCCCTCACACAGACACACACATTCACCCCCTCTCTCTCACAGACTTACTGCTCTATCTCTCATATGCAAACTCACCCCTCTCTCATTCTCAAACACATACTCCCCCTTCTCTCTCCCACACACCCATGGGCAGGATTTTTAGTTTGACGGGCACCCGCAATTTGCAGGCCCAGGAGCGGCCAGGCAATGGACCCCCGACTGCGATTTCATGCTGGCTGGCCAGTTAACGGCCAGTGTGAAAGGCGTGCTGAAAGGTTTAGAGCTGCCGGGGTGGGGGCGGGAGGAGGGCAAGCGCTGAAGTCAGTGTGGGTGTGGGCGAGCGCAGAATGAAAGCTCCCTGAAAGCAGAGAGCTGCCTCAGGGAGCTGAAGAATTTAAATGCAAAAAATAAAGATTTTAAAAACCGGGAGAAAATGCCCACACGTCAGAATCAGTCACTGGAACATATGGATGATGAAAATTCTGTCCAAACATATTTTTAAAATTAATATCAGAAACCTTATCCCGCCTGTGGATGATGTTTCCTGAAAAATGCAAAAGCCACCCGGCCAATTTGCCCATCTGCCAGACATAATGTTGGATGGGCAACAAAATATCTCAGTTGATTACTATTTTAATGGCCTTAATTGGCCTCTTAATTGTCGGCGGGCATGCTGCCCACTCGCGTGTGTGCCCGCCGACTGAAATATCACATGAGTGCACGATGACATCAGCACGCTCGCCCGATGTCAACACATGCTATTTCACGCTCGAGTGTGTCGTGCGCGCACCTATACACCAAGTGAAAAATTCTGCCTCACATGCCTGATCTCTTTCTCACACTCACTCACCCCGCTCTCTCTCACACCCTTACCCCATGTCTCTCTCTCACACACTCACCCCTTTGTCTCACACAAACACACACACCCCTTTTTCTCACGCATACACATGCTGCTCTTTCTCTCTATCTCTCACACACACTCATCCCTCTCCCTCACACATACACACTCACCCCTCTCTTTCTCACACAAACACACACACACTCCCCTCTCTCACACATGTGCTCATCCCTCACTTTCTCGCACAAACACACACTCACTCTCACCCTCACACACATACATGCACCTCTCTCATACACACACACAGACACTCACCCCTCTTTCTCACATGTACACATACTTAGCTCTCTCTCTCTCACATACCTACACAGTCACCCCTTCCTCGCACACACACAGACACACATCTCTCTCTCTACACACACATACATACCCCTCTCTCTCAATCACACATAAACTCACCCCCTTCTCTTCTTCACACACACCCGCACCACTCTCTCTAACACACACTCACCACACTGTCTCTCTATCACAGACTCACCCTCTCTCTCTCGCACACTGTCTCGCCCCCTCCCTCTTTATCTCACACACACACACCTCTCTCTATCGCAACACACTCACCTCTCTCTTTCATGCGTTCACCCTCTCACACAAACTCACACTCATCACTCTCTCTCACCTGCACACTCAGACTCAACTGTCTCTCTCACACATGCACAAACCCTCTCTCTCACCAAGTAATCCCTCTCCCTCTCGCACACACATACTCACCCCTCACTCTCTCCCACACACGCCTGCTCTCTCTCATACACACTCGCCCCTCTCTCTCTCATGCATACTCGCCCCTTTCTTTCTCTCACAAAATCGCCTCCCTCTCTATCACATGCACACTCACCCCTCTCTCTCTCGCACACACTTACCCCGCTCTCTCTCACACACTTACCTCTCTCTCTCTCACATACACACTTTCACTCACCCTTCTCTCTCTCTCATACACACTAGGCCCTCTCTCTCACACACACTCACACTCACCCCTCTCTCTCTCACCCTCCTCTCTCACACACACTAGGCCTTCTCTCTCACACACACATACACTCGTCCCTCTCTCACACACACTCGCTCCTCTCTCTCTCACACACACTCGCCACTCTCTCTCACACACACTCGCTCCTCTCTCTCTCACACACACTCACCTCTCTCTCTCACACACTCGCCCCTCTCTCTCTCACACACATTCGCCTGTGTCTCTCTCACACACACTTGCCCATCTCTATCTCATGCACACTCCTGGCTCACTCTCTCTCACACACTCACACTCATCCATCTCTCTCACCTGCACACTAACACATTCAACTCTGTCTCCCTCACAAACAGACACTCAACATTTCTCTCTCTCACACACTCACCCCTGTCGCTGTCAGACACACACACGCCTCCTCTCTCTCTCACACACACACTCATCCCACTCTCTCTCACACACACACACTCACTCACCCTTCTCTCTCACATACACACTCACACTCATCCCTCTCTCTGACATACACACTCACTCCTCTCTCACACGCTCACCACACGTCTATCACACACACAACTCAACCCTCTCCCTCTCTCCCTCTCACACGCACGCTCACCCCTCTCTCTCTCACAAACTCACCCCTCTCTCTCACATGCTCACCCCTCTCTCTCTCACACACTCACCCCTCTCTCACACACACACTCACCCCCCTATCTCTGTCACACACATGCTCATCCCGCTCTCTCCCACACACACTCTTCCTCTCTCACACACAGAGACTCACCTCTCTCTCTTACTCACACTCCGCCCTTTCTCTCTGTCATACACACACTCCGAGAGGGGCAGAAGGGAAAGGCGGCCAGCTGTCCCTATGCAGCTTCCAGGGAAGCGACCTGTGGGAGGAGAGGTGCAGGCACAAGGGCCGCAAGGCCAGCAGGATGTCCAAGGCAGAAGAGGCCACAGAAGACGCCACTATCCTGCTGCCAGAGTTTACAGGCAGCGATGCAGCTACCTCAACATGTTCGAGGTGCAATGCTGAAGGAGGCTCCGCCTCTCCAGGGAGACAGTGACCTCCATTTGTCAGATGATTGGGCCTAAGATCAGCTCTGACTGTGTGGGTGGGCACCCCATGCCAGTGGCTCTGAAGGTCGCAATGGCCCTCAGCTTCTATGCCTCCGGCTCTTTCCAGGGGTCAGTGGGGGATCTTTGTGGAGTGTCCCAATCAGCTGTCCACAGTTGTGTCAAGCTGGTGACTGATGCTCTGTTCAGGCAGGTAATGTCATTTATTCATTTCCGTACAGACGAGTCTAGCTAGGCTGAGTGAGCCAGGGGGTTTTTAGCGATTGCTGGGTTCCCCCACATCGAGGATGCAATCGACTGCGCACATGTGGCCATCAAGGCGCCAGTGGGTCAGCCGGGTGTCTTTGTCAACAGGAAGGGATTCCACTCAATGAAAGTTTGTGACCACAAAATGCTGATTTTGCAAGTCTGTGCAAGGTACCCTGGCAGCTGCCATGACGCTTATGTTCCTCAGACACTCCCAGGTGCCAAGGCTCTTCAGTGCTCCAGCCTGAATGGATGGATGGCTGCTGGGTGATAAGGGCTATCCGTTGAAAAGGTGGCTTATGACACCTCTCTGCCACCCAAGAACAGAGGCAGAGCAGCATTATAATAAGAGTCATGCCTCCACAAGGGCGGTGATAGAGGGGACCATAAGTCTTCTGAAGATATGCTTCCGATGCCTGGACCGTCCAGGGGGAGCACTAAAATACCTCCTAGGGCAGGTGTCACTGATAGTGATTGTATGATGCACTCTCCACAATCTGGCACTGGCAAGGGGGGACCCACTGGAGGAAGAGGATTTTGAGGCAGCTCCACAGGCCACAGATGATGAATCCAGTGATGAGTCAGAAGAGGAACACGGTCAGGATGTGGAGGCAGACCTCTGGATCCTTCAGGAGGCAAGGACGCCTTTATCCAACACCCCTTCAGTTAGGCAGCCAAAGATCTGCTTCCGTTTCATGCCAGGGCTGCCGCTTCCATCCCGGATGCCTGAAATGACTCTTTCCTTCGAACACAAAGTCCACTCAGTACATGTGCAATAAAGTTTAGAGCCACTCATGTCCAGCATGAGATACTGGCATGCCCTGGACCTACAAAACAAGTGAAGCATATTCAGACCCTTAAGACAAAAGCAAAAATTATAGCATGTTGGCACTCATATCAGATGAACATAACAATATCTGGTGTTAATGGCCACACCAGTAAACATATTAACAAAACATGGCAGAACAGAAGATCACCCGTGAAAAGTCCCCCTTGTGCCAAAAACCCACGTTTGCGAGTGCTGCATCTTGGTGCCCCCAACACCGCCCCCCCCCCTTCACTGGCACTGGCATTGGAGATAGCTTGCTGACTCTGCTGTCCTGTTGGCCTTGATGGCCTTGGCGGTTGTCCTCTGGCCAGTGGAGCCTATGCTGCCCCTGCTTGGGAGGGAGCGGGCCAGTGCCACGGCTGGCATCTCTCCAGTCATCGTGGCCTCATCAGGTGCCATGGTCACTGGCAGAGGATCGGAGGAGCTGCTGCCGTCATCCAGAACACCCTGAGAGGAGCCCGCAGAGATGACAAGCAACTTGTGCGCCAACGTGAGGTCAGACTGGACGTCCCTGCTTGTCACCGATGGACAGGCACCTAGCAGAGATACTGGCTGCCCAATCCATCTTCCACACTGGCACTGACGCCCTGAGGTCAGTGCCTGTGTGAGGGCTTACAGGTCCGAGCCCAACCCCAGGAACCCCTGATTCTGTTCCTGGAGCTGCCTCTCCTTGAGAGTTGCCACTCACTCAATGGAGGAGGCAGTGCACTTGGTGATGAGGGTCAATGCAGTGCTCATGCTCCACATGGACTCCTCCGCAACAAAGACCAGGGCACGCATACCTTCATGAATCTCCATCAGATCCTTCTGCACATCCCACTGGACATCCAGCATCTGCAACCTAATGGGATGACTCGGGAATCATCATCTGCCTTTGACTGAGCATTGTCCTGGTCTCTAGCAGTCCTCCGACTGCCGGCGCCCTGGGCACTCTCTGCCTCCGACTGGATGGTTGGGCCTAGGACACTACCCTGAGGAACTCCTGCAGAGATATCCTGGAACTGAGATGACTGATCTCTAACAACCACAACCATCTTCCTTTGTGCTAGGTATGACTCCAACCAGTGGAGAGCTTTCCCCCTGATTCCCATTGACTCCAGTTTGCTCGGGCTCCTTGATGCCACGCTTGGTGAACTGCAGCCTTGATGTCAAGGGCAGTCACTCTCACCTCACTTGAGGAGTTCAGCTCTTGTGTCCATGTTTGAACCAAGGCTGTAATGAGGTCAGGAGCTGAGTGGCCCTGGCGGAACCCAAACTGAACACTAGTGAGCAGGTTATTGCTAAGCAAGTGCTGCTTGATAGCACTGTTGATGACCCCTTCCATCACTTTACTGATGAACGAGAGCAGACTGATGGCAGGGTAATTGGCTGGGTTCGATTTGTCCTGCTTTTTGTGAACAGGACATACCTGATCAATTTTCCAAATTGCTCCAGGACTTTGACCCAGTGACTGGGAAGGAATGGCAATATATTTCCAAGTCAGAGGGTGAGTGGCTTGGAGGGGAACTTCCAGATGGTGGTGTTCCCATGTATCTGCTGCCCTTGTCCTTCCAGATGATAGCGGTTGTGGGTTTGGAAGTTGCTGTCTAAGCAGCCTTAGTGAGTTCCTGCAGTGCATCTTGTAGATGGTACACACTGCTGCTACTGTGTGTAGGTGGTGGAGGGAACGAATGCTTGTGGATGTGGTGTCAATCAAGCGGGCTGCTTTGTCCTGGATGGTGTCAAGCTTCTTGAGCGATGGTTAGATTCTCTCTTGTTGGAGATGGTCATTGCCTGGCACTTCTGTGGTGTGAAAGTTACTTGCCACTTGTCAGCCCAAGCCTGGATATTGTCCAGGTCTTTCTGCATTTGGACATGGACTGCTTCAGTTTCTGAGGCGTCACGAATGGTGCTGAACATTGTGCAATCATCAGTAAACATCCCCACTTCTGACCTTATGATGGAAGGAAGGGTACGTGCCAGAATTGTAGCTGTACTGGAACAGCTTGGCTAGGGGATGTGGCAAGTTCTGGTGCACAAGTCTTCAGGCACAATGTGGCTCCTTCTTCAACACGGTCCTTGATTGAGCAGACCATTGGCATGTTGAAGATGCATTTCAGAAGTCTGGACCAGTCAGGCAGCACTCTTCAGTGTTCTACCCAAAGGCTGTCCCACACCATTGTGGTTTGCTGCATTCTACACAACCTGGCACTCCAAAAGGGGAATGAGTTGCTAGATGGAGAGATAGAGGAGATGAACTTCTCCTCCAATGAGGAGGACCTTGAAAGAGATGACCTTGAAGAAGTCGAGGATGTTGACGTCCCATAGGAAGAGACCATAGCACAGGCCAGACATGACAGACTGCCCTTGAGACCCTTTTAGCCACAAAGCTCCCGAACAATGAATACGGCTAGCTCATATGAGCCTATTTCACCTGTGCCCTCCATGCAGGCTCAACATTAACGCCTTCTTAGCTATCCTCCGCATCTCAATGAAGAACATCAATCTCAGAATGAGTAGTCACAATCTTGCTTGATGATTGCTTCATCCTTGGAAGTCTATGCAGCCTCTGGAGCATGTGACTATTCTATTATGGGATAAGAACTCCACCAGCACTCACTGTGAAGGTATTAGACATAGTGCAGTCCTTTCAAGCATTACACCAACATTTCACTGACCGTGGCAGCCGTCAAGAGGCAGCGGCAGCACCTCTCAGCAAAATCTCAGTGCACTCATGGCAGTATGCCTGGAGCGTTGCAAAGTGCCTCAAGGTGGACAATCATCAAGCACTGGATCTCACGAGAACGTCTGAGGATTGATCTGAATCTGGACTGCGGCATTTCTCCACAGGCCATCTTTCATGCAAGAACAATATTCTGGTCTCATCCTCATTGTCAGGAAGATATAATAATGTTTTTGGAATTTATTGTAAAATAGTGGTATCTGTGTATTTATGTGTCTGTGTGTGTGTGAGATTTAATTGGATTAAAGGCAGCTGGTCTGAAGGCTTTGATGTATTAGAAGATAAGCTAGGTTTGAAATGTTAAGTAGGTAAACATGGGGGAAGTTTATAATGTAAGGTGTAAAAGAATATTTGCATTTTTAAATAAACTAGACTGGCTTGAATTCAAAAGAGGGAGTGAAATATTACATCTAACCCGCAGAAGTTAAGAAACAGTGTGTTTATTTTCTCCAAAGAATACTGGTAACATTTTTATCATCAGGGAGGTAAAGTCCAAAGACATAGTGAAACTATGGGAATTTGCATTCAAAGGGGGAAATATGTTTAAAGGAGGGAAGGCTGTGTGTAAAGGCAGGCATTTTAAGATCTAACAAGTATGAAAAGCCTTTAGCATCTATGCTTCAAGCTGCTGTCTACAACGAACTGATGTTAAAAAAACTCACTTTGAATTGGATTGTTCAGGGTATCATGTTTCTTTGTTTGGGTCTTTTAAAATCTATGTGTCTTACTGTTGCCTGAATGGAGGTGTAACTGGGAGTCAGATTAATTAGGGGATTTAGAAGTTACTATAGTAGTAATTTGTGGACATATGTAAGTATCTAAATCATTTTTCTCATTAATAAATGTTTAATCTAGTTTTGTAAAAACCTATAAGGCTCGGTGGTCTTATCACTGCTGAATTTAAAGCCCACACCTTGAAACATACAAATTGCAAAAATAGTTGTAGCAGTTGTTTCAAGTTTCCCTCTGGGATTTGAATAACTCAGCATTTACCATCGGCTGTGCCATAACACTCATAATGAATCCCCAGCATGAGATCGCTCTTTAGGAAGCTGTGATCTACCAATGTCAATCATAGATGCGAGGCTGCAAATCTGGTCACCTTCATGCACACAGAGAGAGCTTCATTAGGACCATTGTCTAACACAGTAGTTAAACTTTACTTAGTACCTTTGTTGATAATAAAGTGCACACATCAGATGCTTCGCTCTGCTCCCATTTGAGGCTTCCACGTTTTCATTCCAGCAGATTAAGATATACATGAGGAAGGGGGTGATGGCGTAGTGGTTCTGTCGCTGGATTAGTAATCCAGGGACCTGGGTTTGAAACCTGTCATGGCAGATGGTGGAATTTGAATTTGAATCAAAAGTCTAATGACGACCAAGAAACCATTGTCAATTGTTGTAAAAATCCATCTGGTTCACTAATGCCCTTTAGGGAAGGAAATCTGTCGTCCTAACCTGGTCTGGCCTCCATGTGACTCCAGGCAGCAATGTGGTTGACCATAAATGCCCTCTGAAATAGCCTAGCAAGCCACTCAGTTGTATTCAATCTCTACAAAGCCTCAAAAAAGGAATGAAACTGGTTGGACCACCCAGCATTGACCTAGGCACCAGAAACGACAAAGGCGCACTCAGTCCTGTTGACCCTGAAAAGTCCCTCTTACTTACATCTGGGGGCTTGTGCCAAAATTGTGAGAGCTGTTTCACGGACTAGTCACCCTCACAGAATCATACCTTACAGATAATGTCCCAGATGCCACCATCATAATCCATGGGTATGTCCTGACCCACTGGCAAGAGAGACCCAGCAGAGGTGGCGGCACAGTAGTGTACAATTGGGAGGGAGTTGCCCTGGGAGTCCTCAACATGAAGTCTCATGGCATCAAACAAGGGCAAACCTCCTGCTGATTACCATGTACCACCCTCCCTCAGCTGATGAATCAGTGCTCCTCCATGTTGAATACCACTTGGAGGAAGCACTGAGGGTGGCAAGGGTGCAGAATGTACTCTGGGTGGGGGACTTCAATATCCATCACCAAGAGTGGCTCGGTAGCACCTCTACTGACCCAGCTGGCCGAGTCCTAAATGACATAGCTGCTAGACTGGGTCTGTAGCAGGTGGTGAGGGAACCAACAAGAGGTAAAAACATACTTGACCTCATCCTCACCAACCTGCCTGCTGCAGATGCAAGTGACCATTACAGCATCATTAGGAGTGACCATCGCAAGTCGCTGCGGAGACGAAGTCCTGCCTTCCTGCCATTGTGTTGTGTGGCACCACCACTGTGCTAGACAGGATAGATTTTGAACAGATCTAGCAACTCAAGACTGGGCATCTTTGAGGCGCTGTGGGCCATCAGCAACAGCAGAATTGTACTCGAACACAATCTGTAACCTCATGTCCTGGCAAATCCCCACTCTACCATTATCATCAAGCCACGGGATCAACCCTAGTTCAATGAAGAGTGCAGGAGGGCATGCCAGGAGCAGCACCAGGCGTACCTAAAAATGAGGTGTCAACCTGGTGAAGCTATAACACAGGACTACTTGCGTGCCAAACAGCATAAGCAGCAAGTGATAGACAATGCTAAGCGATCACATAACCAATGGATCAGACCTAAGCTCTGCAGTCCTGCCACATCCAGTCGTGAATGGTGGTGGACAATTAAACAATTCACTGGAGGAGGAGGCTCCACAAATATCCCCATTCTGAATGATGGAAGAGCCCAGCACATCAGTGCAAAAGATAAGGCTGAAGCTTCTGCTATAATCTTCAGTCAGAAGTGCTGAGTGGATGATCCATCTTGGCCTCCTCCAGAGGTCCCCAGCATCACAGATGCCAGTCTTTAGCCAATTTGATTCACTCCACATGATATCAAGAAACGGCTGAAGGCGCTGGATAGTGCAAAGGCTATGGGTTCTGACAATATTCCAGCAATAGTTCTGAAGATTTGTGATCCAGAACTTGCCACACCCCTAGCCAAGCTGTTCCAGTACAGCTACAACACTGGCATCTACCCGGCTATGTGGAAAATTGCCCAGGTATGTCCTGTACACAAAAAGCAGAACAAATCCAACCTGGCCAATTACCGCTCCATCAGTCCACTCTCGACCATCAGTAAAGTAATGGAAGGGGTCATCAACAGTCCTATCAAGTGGCACTTGCTTTGTAATAACCTGCTCATTGACGCCCAGTTTGGGTTCCACCAGAGCCATTCAGCTCCTGACCTCATTACAGCTTTGGTTCAAACATTGACAAAAGAGCTGAATTCCCAATGCGAGATGAGAGTGGCTGCCCTTGAAATCAAGGCTGCATTTGACTGAGTGTGGCATCAAGGAGCCCTAGCAAAACTGGAGTCAATGGGAATCAGGGGAGAAGCTCTCTGCTGGTTGGAGTCATACCTAGCACAAAGGAAGATGGTTGTGGTTGTTGGAAGTCATTCATCTCAGTTCCAGGACATCACTGCAGAAAGTCCTCAGAGTAGTGTCCTCGGCCCAACCACCTTGAGCTGCTTCATCAACGACCTTCCCTCCATCATAAGGTCAGAAGTGGGGATGTTCGCTGATGATTGCACAATGTTCAGCACCATTTGCGACTCCTCAGGTACTGAAGCAATCCATGTCCAACTGCAGCAAGACCTGGACAATATCCAGGCTTGGGCTGACAAGTGGTAAGTAACATTCGCACAAGTGCCATCTCTAACAAGAGAGAATCTAACCATTGCCCCTTGATGTTCAATGGCATTACCATCACTGAATACCCCACTATCAACATCCTGGGGGTTACCATTGACCAGAAACTGAACTGGACTAGCCATATAAATACTGTGGCTGCAAGAGCAGGTCAGAGGCTAGGAATCCTGTGATGAGTAACTCACCTCCTGACTCCCCAAATTCTGTCCACCATCTACAAGGCACGAGTCAGGAGTGTGATGGATGAGTGCAGCTCCCACAGCACTTAAGAAGCTTGATTCAATCCAGGACAAAGCAGCCCGCTTGATTGGCACCACATCCACAAACACTCATTCCCTCCACCACCTACGCACAGTAGCAGCAGTGTGCACTATCTACAAGATTCACTGTAGGAATTCACCAAGGCTCCTTAGACAGCACCCTCCAAACCCACGATCCCTACCCTCTGGAAGGACAAGGGTAGCAGATAGATGGGGCACCACCACCTAGAAGTTCCCCTCTAAGTCACTCACCATCCTGACTTGGTAATATATTGCCGTTCCTTCACTTTCACTGGATCAAAATCCTGGAGCTCTCTTCCTAACAGCACTGTGGATGTACCTACACCACATGGACTGCAGCGGTTCAAGAAGGCAGCTCATCACCACCTTCTCAAGGGAGGTTAGGGATGGGCAATAATTCCTAGCCTAGCCAGTGAAGCCCACATCCCATGGATGAATAAAAAAACATGTGAGGCAGAACTTGAGATACAAACCAGCATCCTCCCACGTAATAGTCTGGCATCATGAGCATATACACAAAACCTCGAATCTCACTTAGTCCTGGCCATCTAGCAGACATTTCAGGAGTCACCAAGTGCTAGCTAGGTCCATAGCTCTGTATCATGCAGGTGGAGAGTGGGAACCATTATAGGTGTGATGTTTAGCTGTAAACGCAGTCACGACGTCACGCTACAGGCTGCCATGAAGGGCTAAGGCCCCTGACTATTACATGAAATGTTATCCATACCCAGGCCTGACAGACATTACATGGAGGCCATTGAAAAATGCACTGGGTTAGAATGGCTCCAATGCGGGTCGCCATTAAAACCTATAAGATCCCCATAGACCAGTCTTCAGTGCAGCAGCATCAGGAGAATAAAACAAACTGAAATAACTATACTCATGGGGTCACATGATATGATTCCCTGACGCAATTCTTACATATGAATTGTCCAACCAGCATGTTGTTAGAGCAACTGGCTTTGTTCATGTCACTTCTATGAACATAAAGGTGACTCACTGTAATGAGACTTGGTGAAACACCATAGACCTGAGGGACACAATGGGAGATAAGTGAGGAGGGAGGGGCGGGGGAGCACATGTAACACTTGGATGACCTTGGAGCATTGCATCTGATCGAAGAGTCATTCATCAGATGAGATTTTCAGAAAAGCAAAATACATTTACAGATGTGCAAGGTATATATAGTGATTGAACACTGTGCCACCATTGTACTCTCAATATTCCTTAATTTTTCTAACCCGACTGCTATGTCTACGTGCATCCCCAACATCCACAGCTGAGGTGGAGGCAGCCTGCTGACTGCTACACTCTGTTGTCTGTGTACAGAACATATCCTTTTTATTTTTCCCTATTTCTGTTGGATTGTGGGTTTAAAACTACAATGGTTGCAGTTTGAAAGACATGTCTACTGGAACTGGATGAGAGATATATGCAATGTTGCAGTCCTGGAACAGAATTGCCATGAAAGGCAGGGTGGTGCCAGAAAGGAGTCCTCGACCAAGGAAGCTGCTTGACAACAGCATCTTAACTGGCTCCTGACCGGGTGACCAGGGTTTGTGTGGTAGCAGTGTAGCATCTGGCCTGCAAAGAGAAAACATCTAAAATCTCTTTTCCTCAAATCTCTTTTCCTTTTTACAGGAGTTTGCTCAGAGAGAGCAGGTTAAAGGGGAAAACCACTGTTAGAGACATTGAAAAGCAAGTTCTCAACCAGTGAAATAAAGGCTGAAAGTGCTGGAAGCGCCCCCCCATGTCATCAACAAAAAACTGAAAGAACTTTGGAAGACATTGATCAAAATCAACCCATCGAATCCTGTACTCCAGATTGATGCTATTGAACTGTGTTATCCCACCCTAAAATCCATGTGTGTGTGTGTGTGTGTGTGTGTGTGTGGATTGAGGAAGGGGGTAGAGTTTAGGTTATAGAGTTAGAAATTAGCAGTTCATATTTTTTATTTTGCCACTGGTTAACGACAGTTTGTTGAATAAACAGTTATTAGCTTATTAAGTTTGCAAAGCTGGTGCTCATATTCTGTTAATTAAATTAACAGCTAGGTAGAATTGGGGCAATCTGATGCTGTGGTCAAACTTTTCACCTTAGTCACGGCTCAGGGAACAGTGGGGCTGATATTATAGCGCACTATCCCCAGTGAGTCATGACATCTGTGATGCCCTTGGCGAGCTTTCTCTGGAGACCCGAGGCATGGAGGGCCCTTGCCTGCTTTGGGTCTCCTGCTGTGGGACAGGTGCACCCTCCTCGGCCTGAGCAGCTGGAGTTGCTGGGGCCACAGTCAGAGGGGGATTGGAGCGGCTGGACAGCCCTGGAGAGTCCTGGGTGGATTGCCCCAGGGTGCCTGGCTGACATTCCTCCTCCCTGTGGGCACCCGAGAACCCCTCCCGGACTCCTTGAAGAGCAGGAGCTCCTGGAGGGAGGTCAAGGTGCCCCATACCCCTCTTACAAAGCCATTGATAGATCCCACTTTTGGCTATAGCAATGGTGTGCAGGTCTGAGGGCATATCTGGTACAAACTGCTGTACTGGGGTCTCCAGTGCCACCCTTCAAATAGTGATTTCAATGCGCTGGCACATTGGTGCCACGACATCAGACTGAACGTGGATGGACTCCTCCATCCTCCGTTCTAATCTGCTGATGGCCTTTGAAAACCCTGCCTGCTGTACCCCTGCCTGTCTTTGGAGCTCCAACATCTCTCTGAGGGCTGATTCCAGAAACTCGTCACCTGACTCGGGCTCAGCAGGAGCCTGGCCTCCAGCAGCCCTCCGAATGTCGGTGACATTTTCTGTCACTGCCTCTGCCTACTGCGGACCCGAATCTGTGCTGTGCTCACCAGATGGTGACCCCGAGCCTGTTCTAAGACTATGTCCCACTGTGGTTTGTGTCTCTGGTGGAGGGTGTGGGTGAAGGCAGTGACAGCTCTACATCTAGTGGATCCTCAGGATCCTCATCTGAGGTGGTCTGAGGGCTGGGGCTGATGGGCTGGTGGTGTCCCTCTGCCTTTTCTTGCTGGCGTCTGTAATAGAGAGAAGAGATAATTAGTGATTGGCTGGAGATTCACCTACATTAAAGAGCACTCACAGTTCTGGTGGGACCCTCACTGGCTTGTTGGGAGGCACTGATCTCACCTTCGGTGCAGGAACGGTCTCTGTCCTCACTGGTCAGCTCTGCTGCCTGCTCCTCAAAAAGGGTAAGTGGCCTGAGCTTTGGCATCTGCCCTTCCGGTCTGGGATCTCTCCCTGTTGTTGTGGATGATCATGTCCTGCATAAAGACAGATGGACAGACTGTAAGCAGGACGGATGCCAAAGCAGATGATAAGCATGCCTGCCCTTTGTGTGCTAAGTGGACTGAAAGGGCTGAAGACACGACTTGTGCAGGATGTGACAAGAGATGAAGATGTTAATGTGTGTGTGAGAGAATCAGTGATGATGTCACTTGTGCTGGTAGTATGTGAAATCCCTGTGCACTGTAAACCTGTGAATGCCTGATGGCCTTGTGAGAGTGTGAGTTGAGAGCGAGGAGAAGGTTGACTTACCCTGGCGGAGCGGATGAGATCATTCATCTTTTTTCTGCACTAGATAGCAGTCCTGTTCTGTGGACCACAGGCGCTGACTACACTGGCAATCTCCTCCCAAGTGTAGATGCTGAGGTTGGTGGACCTCCGGTTCCCATCATGGGGGTAAAGGACCTCTTGCTGGTCCTGGACTGCCTAGAGGAGACTGTCTAGGCACTTGTCACTGAAATTCGGGGCACAGCGCTTGCCTTTTCTCAGGGCCAGTACTCACCACAACAAGTCCTGGGTTGTGGAGAGTGAATGGTTGTGTGGGTGCCATTTAAATGTGCTGCCCGGAACTACAATCTGATTAGGTGATGGTGAGGTGGACAAAACCCATCCCGTCCTACGACAGGATATGACTTGCTGCTCCTTTATGCATACATAATGAGGTGAAAAGCGTACCATCTGGTGTGGCAACCCGCCCCACTGGCTAGTGAGAGCCACACCGACTTTCCCGCCTGTCACTGCACTTAGTCTCCAGAGTGGAAAATTCTGCCATATGAGTCAGCTGGCTTGTAGAAATGTCGGATGAAGATGCACTGAAGAACAGGTCTCAGTCATGCTCAGTTATTGATAGAGCATGACAGGAAGTGGTTAATGTGGATCAGAAGATTGGGGAAACTTTTTAATCAAGGCAACTGACACATTCTCCATAGAGAAACTGATTCATTAAAAAGTTGGAAATGGAATTTGGCTTTCCAAATTTCAGACTTGTTTTCCTTTGAGTTAACAAAGAAATTGGGAGAGTTGAGGGCTGGGGAGAAAGAAAACATTAGCAAGAATTATCCATAAAATGAAGAATGATAAAAGGAGAATCATTCAAGTCCATGATTTCTAGATAATCTAGTACACCATATCTTTCTGTGTACATGGGAGGGGGACAGGGAGAGCTCCCAAACCAGGGAAGGGGACATGGGAGAGGAATAGGGAAAGCTCCCAAACCAGGGAGGTGCTATGACATGACCGATGATGTGTGCCAGGCGGACCAAATCCACAAGGGAAACTTGGCCATGCTATCTCAACAGTTTTTCAATTTGTATTTATTACGAGATGTGTGCACTGAGTTCAGAAGTAATGAGTCCACTAAGACCTTTAGAAATTTTAAAAGTTAAAATATAATATTTATTAACAAAAGAAAAGATTTCAAGCACATACATAAGACAATAATTACATAATACGATAACAAATCCTAAAATTCCTAACTAACCTGACTCCCAGTTACACAACCCCTTTGAGGCAATCGTCCAAAAGAGATTTTAGATTTTTTAAAAACCAGCAAGTTAACACAGTACCCACTTGACAATGGAATTCCAAAAGGCTTTCTCCAACTTTAGTTACTGGACACAATAGACTTTTGCACAAATGGCTGGAGGTTTTTTCAAGTCTATTTCACACACTCCTGTTAGATCTTACATGGCCCCCAACATAGCCTTTCATTCTCTTTTATATATGTTTCTCTCTCTTTAATATGTAAATTCCATTGTTACATATATCTTTCAAAATGTACTTTCCTGTAATATAAAAACTTTCATGTTGCCAATATTCTTAGTAACCTTTGGGAAAAATAAACACACTGCTTAGCCTTGCTTATCTAGCCAGTTGCAAACATACTAACATTCCTTTGGAATCCAAAGAATCCCTTCACTTATCTAAAAATGCAAAGTCTCTTCATACCTTACATGCTAGGACAGCATCCATGTTTACTCATTATCATTACAACTAAATTTCTATACCTAGCTTCTTTTGATAATTTGAAGCTTGCAGTCTACCTGACTCCAAATGTAATTAAATCACACAGACAGAACCATCTACACTCACACCCATAAACCAGAATAATATGATTGCAACAAACCAGAATAATATTATGAAGATTATTACACTTTCATAACAGAAGGGGACAGGGAGAGGCCTCAAGCCAGGGAGGGGTATATGGGGAGTCCCCCAGATGAAGTCCCAGGCAAGGGAGAAAGACAGTGGCCAGAAATATGTCACAATAAGAAAAGAAAGGAGCAGAGAAACAGTCTCAAATTTAAGAATGAGCTTCAGGGAGCAGACGTTAAACAAAGTGGGCTTGGGAGAAGTCCTGAAGATCCGAGAAGGTAGCCAAAGGTTGGTGACTCCATGAGGCAGGCCGTTGAAGCAAAGGTACCCCTTTGGAGCAGTGGTATTCTGCTTGGCATGGCCGAAGATGTGAAATTGTGCTTGCAAGTGATGCTTGAGTGTACTCAGAAACCCAGGGGAAAGGAATCTTGGAAGGCGAGATTGAAACCCTGTAAGGTGGGCCATTGTTGAAGCCATCCGAGTGGGAATTACTTTTGAAGAGGATTCCAAGGCAAGATCTTCAAATATGGAGATAAAAGCAAAATACTGCGGATGCTGGAAATCTGAAACAAAAACAAAAATTGCTGGAAAAGATCAGCAGGTCTGACAGCATCTGTGGAGAGAAAGACAGAGTTAACGTTTCAAATCCATGTGACCCTTCTTCAGAACTAAAGAGAAGTAAAAATGTGGTGAAATATATGCTCTTTAGGGGGGTGGGACAGGTGAAGCTGGATAGAAGGCCAACGATAGGTGGAGGCAAAGGAGAAATTGCGAAAGATGTAATAAGATGTAATGGCATGGCAGAAAATTCAGGGGACGCCCACCAGCGAAATGGTATGTTTCCAGTGGCTGCATGAAATAAATGGCCTTTGTGCCTCTTGCTTAAAGATGCAAAATGATTGGAAGTGAATGACAGCATCACTTAACAGGTTCAGCCAACACAGAAACACACACGAATGCACGACGCGCGCACACACATACACACACACACACACACATACACATACACACACATACACACTAGCCGATCACTCTACTGGGAACCTCAACTGAGGGGTCATTGTAAGTATGATACTAGAAACTTTGCAAATAGCTAGCTGAGCGAGGGATAGTCTAGGGGCTTTAACCTCATGGATTACATGTGTAACTAAGTATAACCTCACTGTAAGTGACAGTAAAGTGGGAACTGTTCGAGAAAGATTGAGAGTTGATTTGGAACCATACATCTGTGTTGTTCTGTTGGGTGTTGACCCTCGTCATACTTGCCATAATTCTAGGGTCACGAGGTCACAGGGATAATTTCTGTTCAGGGTCTGGCGATCACGAACAGGGACCCTAGTTGACAGTATGAGTAAGGGAATATTACACGAACAAAAGGTGGATAAGAAGAGTAATCCCCAGGTGGAGCTGGAAACCAGGCTACAGCAGAATATCTGTAAGAAACTGAAACCTAGTGAAGTTAGCTGAGGGAGATCGCTAAGTTAGTAGACCCCTTTGAGAGAGTGAAAAAGTGGACAGAGTTGTCCCAAAGGTGAAGGGACAGAAAAGACTGTGTGGTTATATGGTTATGACCACCAGCACAGTTGGGATCAATGTGAAACATTAAACTACAAAAAGTTTTAGAACACGTGACAAAACAGTCTAAATACCGCGAAGCAGCAGTGAACCGACTCACGAAGGAGTTAGAAGAATTAAAGGCAGACAAATCGAAAGCGGAGTCTGCCTGGAGCAGATTGTTAGTTACTATCAGGCCCAAGTGTGTAAAGCGGGAGAGGAAGCTGAAGAATATAAGAAGTTATATCCTGAAGCTAAAGTGCAAGTCGAGGAAATTGAAGAGAAGTGTGAGGGAATGAAAGCAGCCTATACCCTGATGAGGGAAGAGGCACATGAGAGGATAGATCACAGGGAGTTCGGCAATTAATTACACAGTTGAAACAGTAAGTAATGGCCAAGCAAGGCAGAATCAATTTAATGGGAGAAGGTAAAAGCGAAGTGAAACAGTTAGAGTATGGGGACATATCCAAATCTATGGGTCAGCCATCTCCAATGGCGCCAACGACCCAATGTGCGGGCCACCGGCACCTAGGAACTCACAGGGGCCAGCATTAAACCAGTATACTCAGGCGTATACCAGTCATCAGTTAAAGGCGATGATAGTATGGGTCTCTCCTTTAGGGCCTGGAGGAGCCTTGTCATTATTTACCCAGCAGGTAGAGCAACTTAGAACCATGCCTGGCAAGATGAATCAGAGAGTAAAAACACGGCGCTGACAGGGTTAATCCCCTCCATTTATGGTGGTCTGAATTTAAACACTAAAATGGGAAGAGGTACCTGGGAGGCCTTTAAGGATACATTAAGAGTAGTCATGGGACAGGAAATGTGAGATCCTTTTAAAGTCTTGTCTGAGACCAAGCAGGGAAGTTAAGGAGCAGTAGATAGCTATGCTGAATGGAAATGGGGAGCATACCACCTTGTGATGGCAGGAGTGCCAGTGAGGGCCAATCTCTAAGGGCAACAGTGGTGCCATTGGTTAAGGATTCTAGTCATGGGACTCCACCCTGGGGTAAAGGAAAGGGTAGAGAATTGGTACGATTCCAGTGATCACAATATCACTGAGAATCAGGTGATTTGGAAGGCAACTTTGGCCCACCAGAACACCCTGGCACCCATCCAAAGGGGGTAGGTACATTCAGGACAGCCGTGAATGAGGAGAACATCTGGGCCCATGCCTGCTACTTGGAGGCAGAAGGGGGCAAAACCAAAGTCTGCCCCTAGTACAGTGAAAGGATGGTGTTACAACTGTGGAAAGGCAGGCATTTTACCAGAGTGTGAAGGGCCCTCTGAAAGAGAGGGAGACCAACTCTAACTGGAAATTCAAAGAAGAAGTTGGGAAGCAGGGTTCTGCAGGAACTTTGTCACAAGAGGATGTGGTAAAATTGCTGGCTGTGGCCGTGCAGTTGAAGGAATGGGGGACAGGGGAAGTGGGAAGAGTTAATACCGCCATAGGCCTGAAGGGAGAACCCGGGGAGGTGACATGGAACAGAAGTGAAGGGGCCGCATCCAGTCAGAGTATCTGTGACCCCACAGGTATGACTCAAGGGGTAAACCCTTTGTAGATTTGGTTATAGAAGACATTGAGAAGGCTTATCTGGTGGACATGGGAGCTTCTAAGACAATGGTACATCAGGGGAGAGTCCTTATCAATCCTCATGGTCAAGCAGGGAACCCTACAACCTCTCAGGGTTTATGGGAAAGTCTAAGGTTGGGGCGGTATTGAAGCTTTTCAGAGTCCAAGTGGGAGCCTTGGAAACACAGTGGCAATGCATATTAATGACGGCTGTGCAAACTGGACGAGGAATATTGGGAGCAGATTGGCTTCACGGCAATAATATCATAGTGGATTTTTGTAATATGTGCCTGTGGCAAGCAGGTGACGAGATCGAGGAGTTATTGTGATCCCAGGAGAATGGGATACATTCAGGTAACAGTAGATATCTATGACATGGAACAGCTGATGAAGAATGTCCCAGCCACATAGCAGTCAGTGTGGGAGGATCACCAAGGGGTCTTTCCCTCCAGTAAGCATGACTGCAGCAGGATGAAAGGGATAGAAGTTCAGATAGAAGGGGAACCCATGAGTAATCCCCAGCGACAGTATCAGTACAGCAGGGAAGTAGAGGGAGATATTGAGGAAGTGGTGAAGCAGGGGTTATTTAGGACAATAACTACCCATGTAAATTCACCCACTTGGCTGGAACCTGATGGGTTATGGAGGGTGGCTATCGACTATAGGGTGCTAAATAAGCATATGACCACTTGCTCCCCCACTGTAGCTGCTGTAGGAGAACTAGTGGCCCAGATTCCAATGTCAGCTCAAGTATTCTGTGTTTTAGGCATTTCCAATGGGTTTTGATCCATCCCAGTGAGTCAGGAAGACCAGTATAAATTTGCATTCATGTTTAAGGAACAACAGTATACCTGGACGTGTCTGCTGCAAGGACTCCATAATAACCCCTCTATTTTCCACTAATGTATGGCATGGGCCATCCAACCTTTCAGTCAGCAGAGCAACTGATACATTATGTAAATGATTTACTGCTATTTACAGAAGAAGAGGAACAACACAAACAGTTATTATGAGAAATATTGGGACTGTAGAGGAAACAGGACTCAAGGTGAATCCTAGGAAGGCCCAGATAGGTCAGGAGAATGTACAGTTTCTGAGCTTACCCTCTCCCCAGAGAAAAGGGAATAGATGCTGCTAAGTGACAAGCAGTGCAGGGTTTCCCAGAAGCAGAGAATATGCACAGATTGCGATTCTTTTTGGGTTTGACAAGAGTTTATTGAGGACTATGCAGCAGTCACCAAGTCTCTCCAGGTACTGCTAAGGAAGGAGCAGATTGGGAGTGGAGAGATAAATAGTAGAAAGTCTTTGAAGAGACTAAATGAAGGCTCCAGACGGCCCCTGGATTAGGAACAATAAAGCCATCCCTACCCTTCCAACTCGAAGTGGCAGGGTTAGACGCCAGCCTTAGCACCGCGCTGTTGCAGGTGTGCAATGGGAAATGAAAAACAGTGGGGTATGAGTCCAGGGTATTAACTGAAGTGGAAAAGGCCTACTCCATTTGTGAGGCATCTGTTAGCCACCTATTGAGCGGTGAAGCTCTTTGAGGGATTCACCGGAGGACAACCGGTCACTCTGCTCACACATCGCACCCCTACTAGGCTGTTGCTTAAGGGAAGGATCCTGGATAGTACTGTTAGTAGTGCTAGGGTAGCTAAGCGGTCCTTGTTATTGAGCCAAGCCAGGATAACTATGGAACATTTGTCAGAGCCCAAACTGGCAGCAAAGCAAGGTTAAGCAAGAAGAGAGAGAGGCCGGCTAAGATAGATACATACAGGAATTGAGAGAACAGTTGAGAAAAATACTGCTGAAAGCAGCAACTAACACAGTAATAATCACTGGGAAAATACGTTAGATCTGGAGTTTGCAGGGACTCGAGAATGGGATATAGGGGACCAAGTTATGGTAGGGAATTATGTACGAGTGAGAATGTTTGAGCCACTGTACAAGGGTCCATACACCGTAAGGACAAGGCTAGCCCTATTGTCTATGCCGTACAACTTCCCAAGCAGGTGAAGTGGTTCCACATCAACCAATGTAAGAAGTATAACTCGTGGAGGTAAAGACCAAACAGCCCAAGGCACAAGAAGCAATATTGAGTCTTGCCCAATTTGAGTGGGGCAGAACCAATAATTTGGGATGAGACAGACGGAGCCCTGCCTAGCAGTGGAGGAGCATGTAGAGGTCAGAGACTCAAAAAGCTAAAGTGCCTTGGACATCAGCTGGACTTTCTATGGTACTAGCGGCAACACGGGTACCGACTGGGCCCACCTGATTGGCCTCCCCTATATAATTCACTAGCTGCCAGAAGAAAATCCCGTAATGAAATGTTGTGAATATGTTTGCAAATGCCTAATGTTTAATGTACTTGTGGAGGGAAAGCCCTTACAGACCAAATTCCTATTGGATTATATCTTGCAGATAACCTCATTGGACGGAGGAAGGCGAGGACCTCGTAATCTGTATAGTTGCTTCAGCCTGAACCTGACCCAGGGGAACACAGGGTTATGACCACATGGGCGATTAGGAGGGAACAGGGAGAGTTGGAGAGAATGAGAGGTTGTTACAATCAGAAGAATAATGTTGGTTGGAGTGGTGGGAATAGTATACTTCCCTGTCCTCTCCCCTGGTGCCACAACATTACCACTTCATCAGCTGGAGAATGTAAGGGTAGTTAGAGATGGCAAGCTAGTAAAACAGCAAGACATTACAACCTATGTGGTGAATCTGGGAGATTATATGCTGGGAGTTAGTTTGGAGGGGTGTAAGGAATGAGATGGACAGATGGAATGTCCTAACCAAGTAAGACAACATGGGCAATCAACCTGTGGATTCAACATGATTGATGTGAACTGTATGATGGAAGCCGAGGGATCATGGTTTGTGGGTATCCAAGTTCCCTATGTTGGGGAATTAGAGGACTGCATTACCAGTCAGGAAAAGGCCAAAACCTTTGGCGTCCCAACAATCAAACAACGTTCTGTTTTGCCCAGAGAGGCCAGTCAGGCTAGGGCAGCATGAGCTGGTTAATATTGACCATCATAAAATAACTGAGATAAATTGGAACTCCAAAGTCAGTTGAGACAGTAACCGGGATTTTCCATGTCCACCGGTGTTGGGCATGTTCGCTGGCATGGGCGGGCAATGTGGCATAATCGGTTTCATGATGGCATGAAGCCAGTTCGTGATTGTCTGCTCAGCTTGCCGATGGCGGGCTGTGTTCTCTGCCATCAGATGTCGGGAACCTCATTGCAATACATCAGCATATCATTATTAGGCCTGCCCACTGGAATCGGGGATGGGAGGGCCTGAGGATGGAAGGGGTTCTGGGGGGGAAGGGGTGCGAAAGGTGGGAAGGGGTGCGAATGGGGGAAGGGGTGCGGAGGGTGCAAGGGGGGAAGGGGTGTGGAGGGGGTTGGGTTGTGAATGGAGTAAGGGGAAGGGGTACAGAAGAGGGAAGGGGTGCGAAAGTAGGAAGGGGTGAGAAGGGGGGAAATGGTGTAGAAGGGGGATGCGCAGGTGACTGGTAGGTAATGTGAATGGGAGGGGTCGGATAGGTCTATGTCTGCCTCCTAAGGAGCGAACTGTGGGTGGGCGTGGTATGGAGGAAGGGTGAGAATGACCGAGGGCAGAGTGAGGCGGTAGGGTGGGAGGATGAGGGTATGATGGCATCGGTAGAAGGGATGGTGAGGGTGGTTAGTGGGGGCCGGAGGCAGACACGGATCCTGAGTGTGTGAAGGAGGAGGTTGGGGAGGTGAATGTGGATGAGGGTGGGATTTTTCGGGAAGGAAGGGAATGTGCATGTTCACCTGGACATCCCCGAAGGAAAAGGGTTGTGGCTGGTAGGTAACAGAGGGGAGGTGGAAGATGATGCTGGAGTGAGGGTCAACTGTGATTGGGGAAAGGAAATGGGTGACTGGAGGGGCAAAGATGAGGGAGTTGATGAAAAAGCAAATCCAGACCGTGCTGTCCAAATCGAAAGTGAAATGATAGTCATGGTGCTGCATGGGAGTGTGATCAGTGGGTGGGCGGAGATGCAGTCAGTTCAGATGGACAACTGAAAGAGAGCCCCAGCAGGCAGCATTGAAAATGCTCAGGACATTGAGATGAGCGTGAAATATGAAGGATCTGCATGTGTGTGACAGTGCTTGCACGAGGCTCTGAAAGGTCCTGCCACACACACACTTGTCCCTCCAGAATCACTCATGGGCCAGTTGCTCCCTCTGCGGTGAAGAGGATGAGGTCGAGGGGGTTACAGGTAAAGGGGACTCAGAGGGAAAGGTCTCTGAGATTCCTCAATGGATGACCCAGGGGTATCCAGTGTTGCTCCTCCTCCTCTCGGGTGCCTGAGGGCCCTGGCCTGAGTCCTTGAGGAGAAGGCGCACCTGGATGGACTTTGAGGTTCCCTGTTTCCCTCTCGAGAGGCCAATGCAGGAACTCAGCCATGCCTACCATGATGGAGTGCAGGTCTGCGCACATCTTTCTTTTCTGCTGGACCAGGGTCTCCATGGTGTTCGCCATCCTTCCCATGGATGTGTGCACTTGTGTGCACCACTGTATCAGAGAGCAGGTGGACACACTCCTCCAACTCGCATGCCACTCTACTGAGGGCTTTCAACAGCTCTGCGTGATGTTCCCCTGCCTTCTGCTAACTCTCCATGATGAGTTGGAAGGCCAAATCCAGAGGTTTGTTATTTGACGTGGACTTCACAGATGTCTCTTCCCCAGCAGTCCTCCAAGTGCCGGGGAGCTCAGCTGAACCTGCCCCCTCCTGCTGCAGACTCATGTCCGTGAGGTGACCACCAGATTGTGAACCCAAGCCTACCCTAGATCTAGGTCCTACCGAGGTGTGTGTCTGTGCGCTGCTGGAGGGTGTGGGTAAGCGCTGTGACGCGTTTTCCAGGCTGCTTATTTCCAGCCCATCAATGGAGGAGGTGTCCTGTTGGCTGGACGTGAGGACATGGATGGAACTGAGGGACTGGCTGGCTGAGGGTTTCGGTCGCTTGGCAGAGCTCCCTGTGAACCAACATAGAGATAATTAGTGCATGGCAGCAGAGTCAAAAGCAGGAGAGAGAGCACTCACATTTGCATTGAGGGGGGGATGATGTGGTACAAGATCCTTACATGGGTGTTCGCCGCCAACCTCACTGTCGCCACAGGCAGGGTCAACATCCTCACCAATCAGCACAATGGCACACTCCTCAAAGTAAGTGAGGGGCCTAATGTTGGCCACTCCATACCCTCCAGTTTGGGACATCTCCCTGCTGATGTGAGCCAGCTTCTCCTGCATGGGAACAGATGGAGAGAGTGTGAGCAGGACGCGGAGCCATGGACAGGATGAGGATGTGAGCTCCAGAGGATATGAGCCTGATGGAGATGTGAGGGTGTGTTTGAGTTAGTGGTGTTGTCCCTTGAGGTGTGAGATCCCTATGGATGTGTGATAGGTTTATGAGTGTGTGAGTTGAGAGTGATGAGAAGAGTGAGTTACCCTGGCGGAACGGATGAGAACATTTATCCTGTAGCAGCACTGGGTGGCTGTCCTCTTTTGCAGGGCATTGGCACTGAGTACCACTGCCACTGCCTCCCCTGCTGGATTGGTGATGCCGCTGCCTATCCAGCGGCCAGGACTGGGGTAGAGGACATCACAGCGGGCCTCCACTGCATCCAAATGGCATTCCATTGATGTGTCATTAAACCTGGGGCTGCAGTCTTATTGCCTTTCGTAGACATCTTCCTTGTAGTGGTTGTGGGCTGGAAGAACTGAGACGTGCGTGCACGGCTGGACTTTAAATGTGGCGCCTGGTGTGATGAAGTATCGAGGTGATGGCATGGCGGGCGAACGAGAGCCCACCTACCATGGAAACTGCGTGTTTCCTGGGAATGCGTAACTAATGTGGTGGGTTTGGAACGATATGGTGTGAAAAACTGCTATCGCCTGCTACAGCACTTTGTGCAAATCTGGGACAATTCCACCCAGTAGAAAAGGTTTGGGGATGACATTCCCCTACTACCTGAACATCTGAGAGAATTGCATAAGGAAGTAGAACAATCCAGATGAGTGTTCTATCAATTGCAACAACAAAACAGTTTGATTCTAAAACAGTACAGGTAACTCCTGACCAGAGTGGGTGGGAAAGGTTATGGAATTATGCGACCAATATTCTGATCCACCCTTGGATCTGTATTCACTTGCATGTTTTGGTTATCGTACAATTGGTTGTATTGAATTTGTTGTGGGATTTATGCCATGGACGCAGACAAAAGAAATTAGTATGCAGGTACAGCAAGTGATTAGGAAGGCAGATGGAATGTTAGAGTTTATTGCGAGGGGATCGAGTATAATAGTAGGGAAGTGTTGCTACAGCTGTACAGGGCTTTAGTTAGACCACATCTGGAGCAGCCAATGTGTGCATGTTCCCCGCAAACAGCAATGTGATAAATGATCAGATAATCTGTTCTAGTGATGTTGGTTGTGGGGTAAATGTTGACCAGGATACCAGGAGAGCTCCCCTGCTTTTCTTCATGGGATCTTTTACATTCACCTGAGAGGGTAGGTGGAGCCTGGGAGTAACATCTTATGTGAAAGACAGCACCTCCAACAGTGCAGCACTCCCTTGGACTGATGGAGTTTTGTCCATGATTATGTCTTCAAGTCTCTGGAGTAAGGCTTGAACCCATGACCTTCTGGACTGAGGGGCAATAGAGCTACCATTGAGCAAATGTTCAACAAAGGGTGGTGTCTGGTAGGAATTACTGGGGATAGCCTGACCCTGTGGGACACCATCCCTGCCTGAGTCAGGAAGGGGGATGAGATATAAAATGAGAAACAGAGGATTAAAAATAAACATCTAGAAAGTATATAAAAGAGACTGAGAGAGTCAATGTGAGTATTGATCTTCAAATGTGTTACAGCGATGTAAAAATAGGCTGCAGAGAAAGTTCCAAGCAGTTGCCATTGTTATAGAATCAGGAACATCAGGATAATGTCAGGAGGTCAGATGAGAAAACCAGATAATTGGTGATCAGAATGGAGGCAAAGAGGGAGCTGAAACCTCACAGCAGAGCCCAAGAGGAGCAAATCAATCTAAGGGAGAAGCAAAAACCAACAGAAAGACAGAGCTGGAGAAAAGGAAAGAGAAAGATTGTGTTCTAACGTAGCAGAGATTGTCAGGGAAGGGTTAATCACACTGTCCTGATCTCTGCTTATGTTACACCGCTATTGATTTCTCTTAATATTGTAGTAATAGTAACCTTTAGCTTTTGCCTGTTCTATGGGGAAGGGTAAATCAATTTAGATGCAGTGACCATTGAACAGTTGAATTAAGACCGACCTTAAATCAGTGGTTGGTTTAGTCATTTCAGTAAATTTCAGATTCAGGAGAAAGTTATGGAACGGTGCTGAATCAAAAACAGATTTATCATTAAAGTTTCACTTGGTGGAGTTGCAATTATATGTATCAAGAGTGAAACTATCACTAAGATAACAAAGCAGGGGTGTTGTACAGGTTGACAGGAAAAGATTTTGTGAGGAAAGCTACAGTTATTGATAAGGGAGAAATCAATTAAACTTTCCTTAATTGGAGCTATATTCTAACTTATGTATCAGTATGTAACGCAGAATTGTGTGGATAGCTACATGCTAGGAGTAAGATAAATATGTAAAAACTGACAGTTTGTAATGAGTGCTCAACACTTGATAATAAATAAAACAGAAAGATTGAATCAAAAAATCATCAACTGGATCTCTTGCAAAAAATATAAAAGCAGCCATCAAAAGTTTCTACAAGTATATAAAAAGGATAAGAATAGCTAAAGTAAACAATGGTCCCTTTGGGGATGAGACTGGGGAATTAATACTGGGAAACAAGCAAATGGGAGAGACTTTGAACAAGTATTTTGTATATGTCTTCACAGTAGAAGATTCTAAAAGCATCGCAACAATAGTTAAAAATCAAGGACAAAAATGAGGGAGGAATGTAAAACAATCATCATCACTAGAGAATAAATACTAGGAAAACTAATGGGACTAAAGGCTGACAAGTCCCTTTATATATTTTATATTGCTTGTTAGTTTACTCTCATATTCTAATTTCTCTCTCTGTTTTTTTTTAGTCATCCTTTGTTGGTTTGTAAAATATTTCCAATCTTCTGGCTTATCACTTATCCTCGCTGCACTGTAAACATTTTCTTTCAATTTGATACCACCTTTAACTTCCTTAGTTAGCCTGCATCCTTGGGTCTCAAAAGGGTTGGCTGCTCAGAAAGTGGATCCATTATTTGTAGAACTCAAGAAGCTCAACACCATGCAGGACAAAGCAACCTGCTTGATTGGCACCCCATCCACCTTAAACATTCAGTCCCTCCACCACTGAAACACAGTGACAGCAGTGTGTAACATCTACAAGATGCACTGCAACAGCACACCAAGGCTCCTTCAGCAGCACCTTCAAAATTCATGACCTCTGCCGCCTAGAAAGACAAGGGCAGCAGATGAATGGGAACACCATCACCTGTAAACTCCCCTCCAACCCATACACCCTCCTGACTTGGAACTATATTGCTGTTCTTTCACTGGCACTTGGTCAAAACGCTGGAACTCCCTCCCAAACAGCACTGTGTGTCAATCTACACCATGTGGACTGCACAAGTTGAAGAAGGCAGCTCACCACCATCTTGTCAAGGACAATTAGGGATGGGCAACAAATGCTGGCCTCACCAGTGACGCTCACACTGAAAGAATGAAAAAAATAATTATTATGAGGCCAGTAAGTTCTGTCTCCAAGTAAAGCCTCCCTTATCGGTTTTAGCACAAGATTTTTTTGTTCTTTGTTGCTGTTTCCATGGTGAAGACAGAACCCAGGACCTTGATGATAATAAGAGTTCTAACAGTTTCATACTTAGTTCTTGAAAATTAGCAAAAAGATTTATAACTGATTTTATTTCAACAGTGTAGAAATGCTCTGTGCATTCCCGCGTTCAGAAGAATGTACCCTTTGTTCTTTCCTAGCGATAGTGTGTGTCTTTCAACACCAGGGCATACAGAACCTTGAGTCAGCAGAAAATTCAAGGCAGACAGAAACATTTCAGAGAAAAACACAAGGCTATTTAACTCTTGCAATGCCTAATCCCTCAAAATATCCTCAAAAATCTATATTCTCACACTACATTCCTCGCAATGTCTAGTTTCTGCAAACATTTTATTCCAGCTTCCACTGAAACCACTACCCCCTCTCTGTGTCTTTACTGGCAAAGATGCTAAGTGCTTATGGATTGATGTCCACACAGGGTCAGTGCCCACATTAAAACTGGGATTGTATTAGCAGTCAGACTTACAGCTTCCACTATTCCACTTTTCATGCTCTGCCCAGCACCTTCCACCCATTGTGTTGTTGCCTCTCAGAGCCCTACACCAGGAAAGGTGAAGAAACTTCTTTCACAGACACAATGTTCAATGGGGTCGAGGGTCACTGATTGTGAGCAGCAAATCCCAGTGTTATTCTGGCCCAATATTAAATTCCACCACATCATTAGTAATTCAGGTTGAGCCTATAGTCATCACACTCATTGGGCAGAATTTTCTGTGCCCGCTGGCAGCGGGCGTGATAGGTGGTGCGAGCAGACAATATGACGTGATCGGTTTCATGACAGCGGGAAGGCAGGTTGCGAATTGTCCGCTCAGCCCGCAGACGGTGGTCCGCGTTTCCTACCATCGGTCATTTGGAACCTCATTGTAATACATCAGCATATCATTAGCAGACCATCCTGCAAGGCTCTTGCACTCCTGCTGGATCATCCGTCCATATTGGCGTGCTTTCCGGCTGACGTGTTTCACAGCAGCACAGAGGTGACGTGCACTTGGCGGCCTTCACTTTATGTGAACTGGAGGTGAGTGAATAGCATTATTCTGCAGAGCTCACCAGAGTGGCCTGTTGCTTTGCAGGCTTCAGGGGTGCTGGGGAGTCGGGGTTAAGTGCCACCCTGCCCAACTGGTGACAGGGGGGTATCAGGGGGAAAGTGCAGCCTTGCCGTTGAGGCGACTGGTGGTGGGGGCGGGGTGAGCGCTGTGGCAGGGCTTCAGGGAGGGAGCCTCCAAATTTCCTCTTCAGAGGTTTCTTCGGGGCTTGATTGGAGGCCCTGGGTCATGGGTTCTGTTGGCTGTTTGGCAGAAGTGCCTGCGAAAGCAAGGGGAGATAATTAGTGCATGGCAGTGGCCTATGAAAGAGGGTACATCACTCACAGCATGGTTGTCTGATGGATGTTGCACTGCTGGATCCTCACTTGGTAAAGCAGCGCCGATGTCACCGTCAGCACAGGACCGGTCCAGATCATGGCCGGCCAGCTAGATGGCTCTGTTTTCAAAGTCCATGAGGACCTTGATTTCAGGCATTCCTCCACTGGTCTGCGACAGGCTAATTTGGATTTGGTAATGTGTAATGAGGCAGGTTTAATAAATTATCTCAGAGTAAAAGATCCTCTGGAAAACAGTGACCATAACATGAATTTAGCATTCAGTTTGAGAGTGAGAAGCTTGGGTCGGGAACAACTGTGCTAAACTTAAATAATGGTAATTACAAAGGAATGAAGGCAGAGTTGGCTGGAGTGGACTGGGAAAAGAGTTTAGCAGAAAAGATGGTTGATGAACAATGGTGACGTTTAAGAAAGTAGTTCCTGACTCACAACAAAGATATATCCCAGTCAGGAAGAAGGGTTCTAGGAAGGGGATAAACCAACCATGGTTAACCAAGGAAATTAAGAAGTGTATCAAATTGAAAGAAAAAATGTACAATGTGGCAAATATTAGTGGTAAGCCAGAGGATTGGGAAAGTTTTAAAAACCAACAGAAGACCAAAAAAATAATAAATAGGGAGGAAATAAACTTTGAGGGTAAACTAGCAAGTAATATAAAAATAGACAGTAAGAGCTTTTTAAATATATAAAAAGGAAGAGAGAGGTCAAAATAAACATAGGCCCCTTACAGAATGAGGCTGGAGAAATAATAATGCGGAACCAGGAAATGGCAGAGGAGTTGAATAAATACTTTTCATCAGTCTTCATGGTAGAAGACACTAATAGCATTCCAAAAATACTAAATAATCAAGGGGCAGGAGATAAATACAAAAACTATCATTAGAAAAAGTTCTAGAGAAACTAATGGGGCTAAAGGCTGATAAGTCCCCTGGACCTAATGGGTTGCATCCTGGGATATTAAAGGAAGTAGGAGATAGTAGGATGCACTGGTAGTAGTCTTCCACGAAGCCTTAGATTCTGGAAAAGTCCTAGAGGATTGGAAAACTGCCAATGAAACATCCTTATTCAAAAAGGGAGGCAAAAAACAAATAACTATAGGCCAGTTAGTTAACGTCCATCATTGGGAAAATGTTAGAGTCTATTATAAAGGATGTAATAGCAGAGCATTTAGAAATGCATAATATAATCAAGCAGTGTCAACATGGCTTGAGGAAGGGAAAATTGTGCCTGACAAATTTATCAGGAGGAGGCAACAAACAGGATAGATAAAGGGGAACCTTTAGGTGTAGGTGTAATATATTTAGATTTCTAAAAGGCGTTCGATAAGGTACCGCAAATAAGGCTATTTAATAAGATAAGTGCCTATGGTATTGGAGGTTGTATATTAGCATGGATAGATGATTGGCTAACTAATAGAAGACAGAGAGTTGGGGTAAGAGGGGCATTTTCAGGATGGCAACCTGTGACTGGTGGAATGCCACAGGGATCAGTGCTGGCACCACAATTATTTACAATATGCATTAATGACTTGGATAAGGGAAATGAATGCACTATCGCCAAGTTTGCAGATGACAGAAAATAAGTGGGAAAGTAAATACTGAGGAAGATACAAAGAGTCTACAGAGGGATATAGACAGGTTAAGTGAATGGGCAAAAACTTGGCAGATGGAATATAATGTGGGAAAATGTGAGGTTATGCACTTTGGCAGGAAGAATAGAAGAGCTGAATATTATTTAAATGGAGAAAGACTACAGAAAGCTGCAGCACACAGGGATTTGGAGGTCCTCGTGAATGAATCCCAAAAAGCTAGCATACAAGTTCAACAGGTAATAGGGAAGGCAACTGGATTGTTGGCCTTTATTTCAAAGGGAATGCAGTATAAAATGTGAACAGTTTTGGTCCCCTTATCTAAGGAGAGATGTACAAGCATTGGAGGCAGTCCAGAGAAGGTTCACTAGGTTGATCCCAGGTATGGAGGGATTTTCTTATGAGGAGAGGTTGAGTAGATTGAGCCTGTAATCATTGGAGTTTAGAAGAATGAGAAGCGACCTTATTGAAACATATAAGATTCTTAGGGGTTTGACAGGGTAGATGCTGAGAGGTTGTTTTCCTTTGTGGGAAAGTCTAGGACCATGGGGCATAATCTCGGAGTAAGGGGTCACCTATTTAAGGCAGCGGTGAGGAGGAATTTATTCTCTCAAAGGGTAGTTAATCTGTGGAATTCTATACCACCGAGGGCAGTGGAGGCTGGGTCATTAAATATATTCAAGGCTGAGATAGGCAGACTTTTAATCAGTAAGGGAATCAAAGGTTATGGGGAAAAGGCAAGAATGTGGAGCTGAGGATCGTCAGATCAACCATGATCTCATTGAATGGCAGAGCAGACTTGATGGGCCGAATGACCTACTTTTGCTCCTACATCTTATGGTCTTATGGTCTTGTTGTGTGCCAGCTTGTCCTGCATGGATAGAGATGGAGAAAGTATAAGCAGGATGCCTGCCAGGCCAGATGACATGTATGCCTGACTTGTGTGGGTGTTGAATGGTCCCATAGGTGGGATGAGGACAATGGCAGTGAGTGTGAGAGAGTGAATGGTGATGTCCCTTGAACCGGCAGTGAGTGCGAGCCCTGTGGATGTGTGAAGGGTTTGTGAGTGTGTGAGTTGAGTGATGAGATGAGTGACTTACCCTGGCAGAATGGAGGAGATCATTCATCCTCTTGTGGCACTGGGTGGCTGTCCTCATTTGCAGGGCTTTGGCACTAACCACCGCTGCCGCTGCCTCCCAAACCTGGTTAGTGCTGTTGCTGCCCTTCCTGCAGTCGAGCAGGGATAGAGGACATCCCCGCGTGCCTCCATGGCATCCAAAAGTCACACTAGAGATGTGTTGCTGAACCTGGGGGATACAGTTTTCTTTAGATTCAGGCCATGTCTTGCGTGCAGCAGTGGTGAGCTGGAAGCACTGAAATGTGTGCTGGACTTTAAACATGGAGCCCACATGATGCAACGGCAGGGTGATGGCTGGTGGGCGAATGAGAGCACATCTTTCATGGAAACATCGTGTTTTCCGGGAGTGCATAAATAATGAGGCGGGATCGGGGCAATACGGCGTGAAAACCCACCATCACGGCCGGTGGGTAAAACATCATTTTACCCGCCTGCTACCTCACTTAGTGCAAATTTGGGAAAATTCTGCCCATTGTATTGTGTTGAAGGGGAGTTTAACGGATGAGAATATGTCCTGTAACCACACACACACTGGCTGATGGCTTTAACTTCCCAAAATATCACTATAAATAATCTGAAAGGACCTTGTCCAGCAGTGTGTGGTTCGTACATACAGACTGTCACTGTATGAGCAAAAGGCTGTCACTGTCCCTGGATCAGGGTACAGATATTCTACTTGTTCAGTCTGCTTCTGCATCTTTAAGGCTCTAATAGCCTTGCACCATGAGCTCATTCAGATAGTCCAGGATATTCTTGCAGGTGAACCTTGAATTTAGAGATACTCCCTGAGTATCTCTAAACTGCGACTTGGTGACCTCAGTGGAATGAATCCATCCAAGATGGATTCCCCAGTTAACAATCCCCCAGCATACATTACAATCCTTCCTCCCACAAGAAGCAAGCCTTGTTTCACACTCAACTCCCACAGCACATTGGGGATGGTTACAGGTTGGCTACACAGGTGAGCTGTGTCAGACTGCAAGAGCAAATAAATATCTTCCAGTTATTGTTGATTCTTTCACTAAATGACTCGAAGCCATCCCTCCTCATCCACTTGACAGGACAGTGGAAGGTGGAGATTCCATGCGAGGGTTTGCTAATGAATTCTTAAATGGTGCATTAGAGCATTGAACTTTCCATGATTCTGGCCCTGACATGAGACTGATATGGGTGTCTCCATGCTCACGTGTCTGACTGAAAATGTGTGGCCTTGATCTAAACATTGAGATTATTGTAATCAAAACTTCAAAATGGAAGATGCAGAAAATAATACAGCTTCAAAATCCTACCCTCTGGACAGACCCATAGATGAATCTGAACCCTAAATGAACATGTACACATGAAGCTTTTTATCATGATTTGTGATTCGAGATTATTCCAACTCTGGTAAACATTTCTGTATCTTTGTGATCCACCTTGTATAATCATATACGTCCATATTATTGATGTTATGCTAAAGGAAGTGGTTCACGATTTTACTAAGCACAATTCAGGACGAGATCCAGATGGACTATGACCCCCTTAGTGAGGAAAAAGTAGAGGGTCTGCAAATTAGGAGAGATTTAAGGGAATAGCCAGAATCGGAGCAGCTGAAACTGAAGCACCAAGGAACAGGAATAATATTAAGGGAGGGTGGGAACATAAGGAAACACTATGGAACCAGATAAAAGGGCTACTTCAAGGAATGAATAGCCAAACAGGAATATGATTTCAGAGGTAAGAGAATCTCTGGCGTCAATAGGGGCAGTGAAAGCAGGGTTAGGAAAGGGTAAAGTTCGTTCTGTAATTATTTACAACAACAAACATTATAGAGAACAACTGATTTCAAAGGCAATCATTGGCAGTGTGTGTGGAGGGTTTCTGTTGAAACAAATTGAGAAAGAAACAAAAATCCCAAATTTTATATTGGACAAACATTAAAATCTGGGATCAGATGGGGATGTGGATTGGTGTACAATGTATAGATATAGATCAGTGTATAATGTCAGGAAGTCCTGCAAGGAAAGTGTCACTGAAAATATTTCACAAAGCATTGTAACAACAATTACAATGTGAACAGACTGGATAAGGATTAAAACCTGTGAGACGATTCTAGCGGAGGGATGCTAATCTATGTTATATCACCTTTCCCACCATCTCTGCCAGCTGTCTGATATCCTTTTCCACAGCCACATTTCAATGTTGTAGATCAATTCAGTGACATTCTGATGTGATTGTCCAGTTAAGTATTGATTTAAGACTCAGTGACAGTGGTGGAATTGGGTTTCCAAACTGAATAATCGTATCAGCTTCCTTCCTTAAACCAATTTCTACCTGGATTTCACAACATTCTGAACATTCACTGGGATCAGGACCAAACTTGTAATTTTTGCAGGTAACTCAGGAGTACAGCAAAATGAATAAAGTAATACAGGCCACTCCTGAATCCCATGACAGTCAGCCAAGTTCAGTGTTACGCTGTAATAACCCCCACCACATAAATCCATGTCTTGCTTGTCCCGATTTGCATCTTTAAACACTAACAGTACAATTAGGGGAATGCTCATCCAGGGTAAAACCACAAGCTGGGACACTGTCCTGGGTGATATCACACCGACACATCCCTGTGCCTTTGATCAGAGTACAGCAAGATAAATCTGGTGCCACTCTAGTTTCGATGCTCTTTGCCAATACCTTTGGATAGTTAACCAATTATTTATGTTTCCCATTCACAGACATTTATGGACTCCATCTTGAAGATCTTGAGAGGCCTATGGTTGGGTGGAAGGTGTGGAATTGTAATAGAGTGAAATATTGTCCTTCTTTCCAGCCTCACAGGAGTGTTTTACTGGGTATGCAGATCCCAGGCTTGTCCATTTATCAGGGTGTTCATCAGTTATAAAAGAAGGGATATCATTGTTCTCAATATCTTCCAATCCCTTTTGTTTTTGTGACAGCAAAAACCTGCTGCATCTGCTGCACAGGATCCCTTTGGAGATCTGAGCTTCAGATGTCATTCTTTTTTATCGTTTTTGTCGTTTATTACTTCATTCATTTTCTCCTGAATTTGCTGAAGGTTGTCAGCCATTTTCTACAGAGACACTGAAACTTGTTGCTGTTCACTCCCTGACCCAGTCAGTAACCAATTCCCTCCTCTCATAATGCTCTCTAATTGTTCTCACATGGCTTCATCATGTTCCCACATGTTTCTATATCGATCCTGTTCCAAGGAGCTATACCTGTTATAGCCACTATTCCCAACCATTCAGCTATATCCTGTTTCCCTCACTGTCTAATGGGGTGTGTGTTGTTGTCCCTTGGAACAGCCTCTAAATCTCGATCTGAATTTCTCTCCATGAACAGTCTCAAGTTCTCAGACAACATTTGTTGGTTGAGATTCTCATAAGTTTTAAGGGGAACAAGGGGCAGGGCTGGGAACATGGGGCAAGGTCAGGAAACCTGGGGTCAGGGCTGGGAAACCCTGGTGAAGGGCTGAGAACATGGGGCAGGGTTGGGAAACCCTGGTGAAGGGCTGAGAACATGGGGCAGGACCAAGAACCCAGGGCAGGGATGGGTACTTGCGGCAGTGGGTGAGTACTTGGGGCAGGGCTGCCCCTCAGTTCTCCGATACAGACCTTGAGACTATATGAACATATGAAATAGGATCAGAAGTAGGCTATTCAGGAGTCGGCCCTCAAGCCTGCTCCACCATTCAATAAGATCATGGCTGATCTATTTGTATTTCTAATTCCACATTCTCATCTACCCCTGATAACCTTTGACTCCTTTGTCTAAAAAGAATCTATCTACCTCTGCCTTAAAAATATTCAATGACCCCGCCTCCACCGCCTTCTGAGGCAGAGTTCTAAAGTTGCAAAATCCTCTGAGAGAAAAAAATTCTCCTCAACTCTGTCTTATAAGGGCGCCCCCTAATTTTAAAGCAGTTCCCCCTAGTTCTGGACTTGCCCACAAGAGGAAACATCATTTCTGCATCCACCTTGTCAAGACTGTTTAGGATCTTATATAACACAAACAAACACACACACAAACACACAGAAAATGCTGGAAAAACTCAGCAGGTCTAGCAGCATCTGTGAAGAGAAAAAAAAAACACTCTCCTTCTAAACTCCAGTGGAAACAAGACCAGCTTGTCCAACCTATCCTCATAAGACAACCCACTCATTTCAGGTATCAATCTAGTAAACATCCACTGAACCGCCTCTAATACATATACATTCTTTGTTAAATAAGGAGACAGCACACACTAGTCGAGATGTGGTCTCACCAATTCCATGTATAGCTGAAGCATAACATCCTTACTTTTATGTTCAATTCCTCTCATAATAAAACGTAACATTCCATTAGTCTTCTCAATTACTTGTTGTGCCTGCATATCAACTTTTTGTGACTCATGCACCAGAATACCTAGATCCCTCTGCACCTCAGAATTCTGTGGTTGCTCTCCATTTAAGTAATTCTGTGTTTTTTTATTCTTCACATTTTCCCATATTATACTCCATCTACCAGATTTATGCCCATTCAGTCAACTTATCTATATCCGTCTGCAAGCTCCTTATGTCCTCTTCACATTTTCCTATCCATCTTTGTGTCATCTGCAAAGTTAGCTACCATGCCTTCGTTCCCCTCATCTAAGTGAGATATAAATTGTTAAAAATTGAGGCCCCAGCGCAGACACTTGCAGGATTCTACTTGTTACATCCTGCCCATCAGAAAATGACTCGTTTATGCATACTTTCTGTTTTCTGCCAGCCAATTTTCTACCCATGCTAATATGTTACCCTCTACACCATGAGCTTTTATTTTCCGCAATAACCTTTGACGCGGCTGGCACCTTATCAAAAGCCTTCTAGAAATGCAAGTACACTACGTCTACAGGCTCCCCTTTCTCCACAACGCATAATACTCCTTCAAAGATCTCCAATAAATTGGTCAAACATGATTTCCCTTTCACAGAGCCATGCTGACTCTTCCCAATCACCTTGAGTTTTTCTAAGTGCCCAGCTAAGGCCCTCCTTAATGATGAATTCGAGCACCTTCCCTACGGCAGATGCCAAGCTAACTGGCCTATAGTTTCCTGTTTTCTGTCTCCCTTCCTTCTTGAGTAGAGGAGTTATATTTGCTACTTTCCAGTCTGATGGAACCTTTCCAGAATGTTTTTGTATCCTCTGTAATGAAGACAGAAGAAAAAGTATTTGTTCATTTCATCTGCTATTTCCTTATTATCTACAATTAACTCCCCATTCTCACTCTGTAGGCAACCAACACTCACCTTACTTACTCTTTTACTTTTTAAATACCTGAATAAGCTCTTGTTATCTGTTTTAACATTTCTAGCTAACTTCCTCTCATACTCGAATTTCTTTCACTCCCTGCCATTCTTTATATTCTGTCAAGTCATCTGACCTGCCACTCATCTTTGCGCAGTTATATGCTTTTTCCTTAAGTTTGATGCTTCCCTTAACATCTTTAGTTAAAGGTGGGTCCTCCCCTTAGATTTTTCTTTATAGTAGAAATAAACTTATTCTGAATATTCTGAAATATCCCCTCAAATGTCTCCCGCTGCTCCTCTATTGATCTTTCTTCTAGCATAGTTTCCCAGGTCACTTCAGCTAGCTCAGCTTTCATGCCCACATAGTTGCCCTTATTTAATATAAAATATTAGTCTTAGACCCACTCTTCTCCCTTTCAAGCTGGATAAAAATTCAAACATATTTTGGTTGCTGCTACTTAGGGGTGCCTTCACTCTGAGGTAATTAATTAATCCTGTCACATTACACAATACTAAATCAAATATAACCAGCTCTCTAGTTGATTCCAGAAGGTTCTGTTCTACGAAGCTATGTCGAAAACATTCTATGAACTCCTCATCCAGGCTACTACTGCCAATCTGATGTTTCCAGTTTACATGTAGATTAAAATCACCCATAATTATTGCTGCCCTTTATCTCAAACACCCAAAATTTCTTCTTGTATACTTTGCCTTACATTGTGGTTACTGTTAGGGGGCCTATAGATCACTCCCACTTGTGAATTCCTTCCCCTACTATTCCTCATCTCCACCCAAACCGATTCTACATCCTGATCTCCTGACCCAATCTAACTATTGCACCAATACCATCTTTGATTAACAGTGCTACGCTTCTGCCTTTACCTAGCTTCCTATTCTTCTTGAATGTCATATATTCCCCAATATTCAGGACCCTGAAAAGCAGGATGGTCCTCTTCCCTGAGGGGTCTGGGGAAGGCAGCCCACCCATACGAAGCAAGCTTGGCAGGACATTGCTGCAAACATTAGCAACAAAGCCAGAAACGGTTCAACTACCTTGTATACTCTGGTAATGTGAGTGGCCAACCATTAGGATCGGCATCTGGATGTTCACCCTCCAGCCAATGCACTAGTTGTGGAGCCTCAGGGTGCATGATGCCCCTGAACATGACAGCATGGCTTGGAATGGCTCAAGGCCATAGTGCCATTGATGATCTGTCACCATTAAGACAGATGACATTGCTCATGTAGATCAGCATTACCTTATTTCACTCTCTTTTGTCATTGCAGGAGAAACTGGCAGATAATGTGAGGGAGAGGGCTCAAACAGGAAGAGGTGTCCTCTACTTTCAAGTGATAACAGCCATGTAGGATCGAGCAATGGAAATGGCCAGGGTCACTGAGCAGTTGGAAGCCTGATAAGGTGAAATGTGCTGTAATGTTGGAGGTGGTGATTGCTGAGGACAATGTGCTTATTGAGATGGTGCATTACACTCCATCGTGTCTGACAAAATGTTGAACACTGAGTTGCAATGGGAAGACTCAGCTGGATTCTGCTTTCCAAGGCTAGTTCTCATGATCCTTTCTTGTGTCTCCTACAGCTGCAATGGACCTTCTCCCTTACAAGCAGTGGCCCAAGAGCAGCAGCAACAAACAGAAGAAGCACTGTCTCACCTGACAAATGCACAATCCACTAACACAGATGCACTCACCTCAGTGGGTTTATGCACATGATTAGAGTCTGTCACTCAGAGGAGAACAGCACTACAGGAACTGCCAGAGACAGAGGCAGCTGTGGTCAGTTCCCCCTGGAGGAGGGAGAACAGACGCAGTCCTGTTCAGCTGGACACAGACCTCAGGAGTAACACGAGAGAAGGTTTTACTTTCAACAGGGGCAGGAGATGTGCTCCCACACCATAAGACCATAAGATGTGGGAGCAGAAGTAGACCATTCGGCCCACCGAGTCTGCTCGGCCATTCAATGAGATCATGGCTGATCTGATATTCCTCAACTCCACTTTCCTGCCTTTACCCCATAACCCTTGATTCCCATACTGATTAAAAATCTGTCTATCTCAGCCTTGAATATACTTAACGACCCAGCCCCTACAGCCCTCTGTAGTAAAGAATTCCACAGATTCATTACCCTTTGAGAGAATAAACTTCTCATCTCTGTCTTAAATAGGCGATCTCTTACTCTGAGATTATGCCCTCTGGTCCTAGACTTTCCCACAAGGAGAAACAACCTTTCAGCATCTACCCTGTCAAGCCCCACATCAGATTTCCCTGAGGCAGTGTGAAGTCTTGGGCAGAAGATAGAGGAATCCATCCAGCTCATGTGAGCCACCATGGATAAGGGAAATGTGTACATGAGACCCTTCAGTGAGAGAGTGGCCCACCTCATGGAGAGCCATTTATGGGATCACTCTAGGAGGATGCTGGAGCAACACACCAGCATGTATAGGATGCTTATACAATGTGCAGCCTGGAGCAGTCCATGACACTGAATTGTTTGGAATGGATGCCAGTTGTGCCTCAGCTGGCTTCCCCCTTCAGCCATCCAGCATGTCTGCCAAGGGCTGAGAATATCACAGAGGAGGATGAGAGTCCCACCTCTCTGGGGACCCTCATCATTCTAGTCCTCCTTGGCTCCTCTGTCAGAGGGAGCTCCTGTACAGTAGGGCCCAATGATGGACACTGCCCCTGCAATGATGCTGTTGCAGCAGGAGGTCACCACCTGATCAGTCCAGGCACCAGAATTGCAACTTCAGAAGCCCAATGGGCTCCTCAGTAGTTGTCCTAGTGAACATGTGGCATTAGTTGTATGGCCTTGTGTGTCTGTCTGCACCCTTGTAGATCAAGAGAGATCCCTGGTCTCCTAGGATCCATCCACAGACAGGCCGAGCACAAAGGAGTCAGGGCTGCTGACAGCATAGCAAGCACACACTCGGAGGAAGCTCTTTTTGTGGTCACAGAACAGCTGAATGTTGAGGTGTTGCAAGGAAGGTTGTTAGCATTTATCGCAAGAGGATTTGAGTACAGAAGTAGCAAAGTCTTGCTTCAATTGTATAAAAGCTTGGTTAGACCACAGCTGGAGTACTGTGTGCAGTTTTGGTCCCCTTACCTTAGGAAGGATATTATTGCCATAGAGGGAGCGCAACGAAGCCTCACCAGACTTGTTCCAGGGATGGCGGGACAGTCTTATGAAGAGAGATTAGGGAAACTAGGCCTGTATTCCCTTGAGTTTTGAAGAATGAGAGGTGATCTCATTGAAAGCCTCAAAGGGGTAGACAGGGTAGATTCAGGTAAGATGTTTCCCTTGATTTGGAGTTTAGAACCAGGGGACACAATTTCAAAATAAGGGGGAAGCCATTTAGGACCGAGGTGAGGAGAATCTTTTTTACTCAGAGGGTTGTGAATCTTTGGAATTCTCTACCCCAGAGGACTGTGGAAGCTCAGTCATTGAGTACGTTTAAAGCAGAGATTGACAGGTTTCTAAATACCAATGACATAAAGGGATATGAGGATAATGTGGGGAAAAAGGCATTCAAGTGGATGATCAGCCGTTATCGTATTGAATGCAGGAGCAGACTCGATAGGCTGAATGGTCTAATCCAGCTCCTATGTTCCTAAGCCCTTCCTGTTCAGGAATATGATTGTTTTTGTCTTTGGGTCGCATGGGTATAATTGATAGTGCCCTGCACCTGAAGGAATCCAGTGAGGGAAGGTGAAACCTAATGCTCTCTGTGACTGTGATGCCTCATCTGTCAGGAAATGATTGTATTGTCCAGTTTTGGCAAAAAAACCGATATCAGTGACCTGTGAGATGCAGTGGTGTGTAGCTGTTTGCAACATGGAACGTCCAGAGTTGGTCCTTAGAAGGAATGAAAAGCAAAGAAGTTCAAGACCACAGTGGCTACTGGCAGGGCATGGTGAGCAGTCCTGCGTGGTGTGAGGGTACAAATCTCTGTTGCCATCTGCATGGACAGTCACAGTCTCCTCCAGCCCCGATTCTCAGTCATCTCAAGGTAACTCTGTCTTTGTCTGTGGATCGTATGCTGTGTGGCATCTGTGTCCTTCTGGCTCTTGTTTCTCTCTCCTGCCCTCTTGATGTCCGAACTGTGCCCTTCTAGCTGAGGGTGTTGCCCCTCATTGCCACTGGGCCTGACATTGGAAAGTTTTTCCCCCTTGTCATTTGCAGCCTTCCTTGTGGTCAAGCTGTTGTCCCATTGTCCTTGGCAGCCTTGCCCTGGCTCTTTTTTCCCTGTGATGTCAGGAGGGTGATGGCACTACACTGCCTGAGTGCTGACTGCCCAGTATGCCCAGCACCTGTGCAGTGCCAAGGGCACCTGTCTAGCAAAATCCAAGACCCCCTCTCCTGAAATGTTAATGGCTCCCGGGTAATTCCCTGTAGCAACCATGACTGGCTCCCCACTCTGTATCTGTCTCCTTTCACTTGACCTGTCCCATCAGCACATAAAACTGGTCAGTCCCCATGAAACAGCCTCATCAATGAGCACTTAATGAGCTCTGCCAGCATCTTAATTGGTCTTAATGGAGGATGTGACAGGATTGTGATCCTCCCCTCCTGTCTTTCAGCCCATTCTCATGAGGCCCAATTGTTGACATACAAAATGTAGCTGGGGTTCAACATGAGAAAGTGTGACATCATCCACTTTGAATCCAAGAACGATCAATCAGAGTATTTTCTAAATGGTAAGAAGTTTGGAACTGTGGAGGAGCAGAGGGATTTAGGGTTCCATGTGCAGAATTCACTGAAAGGGAGTGAAGAAGGTACAGAAAAAAATGTAAGCGTCGAATGTAATGTTGGGCTTTATCTTAGGGGCTGAAATCCAATGGGGTGAAAGCTTTGTTACAGCTGTCTAGACCTCTGGTTAGATCACATCTAGAGAAATACATTCAATTCAGAGTCTCACAGCTCAGGAAAGATATATTGGCCTTGCAAGGTGATCAGCATGGATTCACCAGAATGATGCCGGGGCTTAAAGGGTTAAATTATGAGGGCTGGGGCGTAGAACAGGTTTTTATTCCTTTGAGCACAGTAAACTAAAGGGTGATTGAATCAACAAGTTTAATATATTAAAGAACTTGATGTGGTTGATGGAGAGAAACTATTATCACTGGTGGGGAGTCTAGAACAAAGGAGCATAACTTTCAAATTAAAGCGAGATCATTCAGTGGTGATGTCAAGAGGTAATTCTTCACTTTCTACCCCCAAAAAGAGGCTGGGGGTCAAATGAAAACTTCAAAACTAAGATTTTGTCAGGCAACAAGAATATTAAGAGTTAAGGGCCAAAGATGGATAGATGGAGTTAAGATACAGATCAGGAATGATCTAATTGAATGGTGGAATAGGCATGAGGGCTGAATGACCTCCTATTCCTATAGTAGAACTGGACATGGTATTTGAGATGTATCTGACCAGAACCCTGTACAGTTTGACCATGACTTCCCCTGACTGTATTCTCCTATTTTGGATTCATAATCTAACATTATATTGTTGCAACTCTTGCGCAGTTTGGAGGCTTTTTGTGGTGAGTTTACTGAGACCTGTAGTCTCTGCTGCTCTGTTATTTTTTATCTCTTTGCCACTCTAATGATGCTTTTAACATTTTCTGTAGATTTTTCTATTCCTCCCGGAAAGCTCCTTCCCCTTCCCCTCAGCACAATTTGTAAAATTTATTTGCCCCCTTTATATCATTTTAAATTTGTTTGTTAAATGATTTTGGGTCTGGTATGAGCTTAAGTCTGTGTTTAATAAGCCCAGCTTGTGGTATTCTGGCTCCATACTGTAAAATTACAATCTTGTTTTTCTGCTTTGGTTCTGAACTGCTACTGCAGGCCTGAAAGAGTTAACCTTCAGTAAAGTGAGTCATGAGGTCCTTGCACTGAGTGTTTATAAGGATTTCACTTTCTGCTTTGGTTTCTCACTTTCTCTGATTCTGTATGAAACATCTTCAGCTGCTGCCACAATGGATCCTGGAGTTTTAGAGGACGAATTAACCTGTGCTGTGTGCCTCCACGTGTACCAAGACCCTGCGACATTACCGTGTCAACACAGTTTCTGTTTGAAATGCATTGAAAGAGCTTGGGCCCAATCAGCAGGCCAGGGAGCATTTGAGTGCCCTCAATGTCGCCGGAAATTCAAAAACAAACCGAAACTAGAGAGAAATGTCACGATGAGTAATATAGTGGAAAAATACAACCAATCACGGCCTCCAGCTAATATATGGCGTACCAGATGTGATAGCTGTGATGATAAACCATTCCCTGCTGCAAAAATGTGTCTTACTTGTTCAGCTTCCTTTTGTTTCGTTCATTTAAGACCACATTTACGGAATAAGGCCTACAAAGACCACACCCTCATTGAACCTGTGGCTGACATTACAGACAGGCAATGCAATGACCATAAAAAAATCCTGGAATTTTACTGTAATGATGATGCAGAGTGTGTGTGTGTTTCCTGTACAATAATAGGGAAACATAAATCCCACACATTGCTGAGCCTGGATGAGGCACAAGCTGCAATTAAGGTGAGTGACACAATTCCTGATATTAAATATAGTGAGGGAGAGTTTTCCTGTTAATGACCAACATTAATTGGAACTGATTGCAGGCGGTGCTGATTTAGTCCGGTGTTTTCTTGCTGTCCTGGGTCTGGGTTCATGGCTGTTTTTTGTCAGTCAGTTTTGCTCCCTTACCTTTGTCTTAAGTCTGTTTGAGCGTACAGGGTGGGCCCTGGGAGGGGTGTGAGAGTTACCCAGGGTGACTGCCCCTCACCCATGCTCAACCCTTCCTGGGTTGGGCACTGTAGAGCTCAGTAATTCACTGTGTTGGCACCTACGTGAACTGGCATTCCATGGCGTTGGGCTGTGGAGCACAGCATGTTGTAGCTCTTTGTAATACTGTGGGATTCTGTCCTCTGAGCAGCAAGGATCATAACAAGTTGGAGGAATGAGGGATACCCACAGAGGGAGACTTGGGGCTGGGTGTAAAAACTGTTCCTTGCAACAAGAGAGAATTGCTGTTGAGGAATTCTGGTGTGTCTGATTCGTGGAAATGGAGGAGCTGAGTCCGTGTGAAAATGCAGCACACGGTGTGTGACTGTGGAAAGAAGCCGGTGTGTGTGTGGTTACTCAGTGTATACAGGGCAGGGAGCATCTCTTTACTGAGAGCCACAGAGGGAATTTTTCTGCTCTGAGCCGAGACCCTGAGATTTAGACGGAGGGAGTGCGGGAGCTGTAGCAGCCAGGAAATCTGGAAATGTCGGGAATGTGAAGTTCCAGCTGGATTTAATGTCAGGGCCTCATTAGAAATCTTTTACCCGGCAGTCGACCAGATTGAGACTGAGCACTGCCAGGTGGGAAATCCTGCAGTACAAGGCAGGAGCTGGGAACACTGGGAACGGTCCCAGTCAATCAAAGATCAGAGCTCAGTGGAAGGTTGGGGAGAGGGATCGGAGCGCAGGGAAGAGGTGGTGAGAGGAAGAGAAAGAAATGGCAGAACGGAGGACAGAGAAATGTTGGGAGTGAGAGTGATGGTGGGAGGAGGGAGAGATGATGGGATGAAAGATTGATGGCAGAAGTTAGCGAGAGATGGCATTAGAGAGAGGGGTTAGAGGGACAGATGGTGGTCGAGACAGAGATTGCAGAAGGGAGGAGAAAGATGGCTGGGAGAGCGAGATAGCATGCAAGAGAGATGGTGTTAGAGAGATGATGGTGAGGGAGAGACAGGTGATGGGCTGGGAGAGACTGCTAGCAGGGGGGATCGAGAGATGGCACCAGAATGCAGCAGTAGAGAAGAAACAACAGCAACAGAATAAAGAGCAGAAATACAAATCAGTTAAAAGAAGCAGAAACCATGGCCAGGATTTCACGACCCCCTCCTGCCTGGCAGATATTACGGTCCTGCTGAACTGAATGGAGATTTAAATGGCTCACCACATCCACCAGGGGGAGACACGCCATGGCGGGGCCATAAAATCCTGGCCCTTGAGACAATTGATTGAATAATTACTATTGTAACCACTTACTTTGTAATCTTATCCTGTTGGGAATAACAGGATGTTAGTGTGTTCATTTAATTCAAAATGAAAATCTTGTTTCCTCACCCTATCTGAAATGCAATAATAATGGAGAATCAGGGGGAAAATGGAGGGAGAAACTAAAAACCAATCATCATTGGAGAAAAGGTATGAAGCAAATAATGGGCCTAAAGGCTGACAAGTCCCCTAGACCTGATGCCCTGCATCCTAGGTTCTAGTCTTAAAAGAAGTGGCTGCTGAGATAGCAGGTGCATTGGTTGCAATCTTCCAACATTCCCTTGATTCTGGAAAGATTTCACCAGATTGGAAAACTACAAATGTAACATTCAAGAAAGGAAGGAAACAGAAATCAGGGACTTGAATTTATGCTCCCCCACCAGGTGGGTTTCAAGGCAGGGGTCTCATAAAATCCACAAAATGTCACAGAAGGAGGCCTTTCAGCCTATCATGTCTGCACCGGCTCTCCAAATGAGCAACAGTGCCATTTCCCTGCCTTTTCTCCATTGTAGGGGATGGTGGTGTGGTGTATGTCAGCTTCACCTCTGACTTCTGAGCGGTCCGAATCGCTCCCATTCCCTGGGTTCTAGACCTTGGACTTATTTGGGGGTTGTGACAAAGTGCAGCAGACAACTGGTTTTGGTGCAAGAAAAAAAATACTGGGTATATTGAAGTCACAAATGAACTTATAACATTAGGATTACACTGAGATTATACAGACCTACAAAGTACACTTAGCTAAGAATGGGGAACACACGGCATATTGAGGGAAAATCACACTACTAATCCCCTTACCCTTGTCCCACCCCCAAAACCTAACTAAATTGAACTAGGAGAGGTCAGGGATCATGCTCACCAACCAGGGTTCCTTGACAGTTCGAAATCCAGCCAGGTAAGCCGGTTGCAGTTTTGGGGTACGCTCTTTGTGTTCTCTGGGGCCTGCCGTCCCCACGTGGTCCTGGTCTGTGGAATCTGCGAAGGTTCTTTAGTTGGGTGGAGGACGCGGTTGTGGGTGCTTGATCTTCGTGGAGGGCTGCGGTTGCGGCCTTGTTGTCTTCGGTTGAGCCTGCCACCCTGTGCCCCTCGCCGTGATGTTGCCTGCGGGCCTGCAAACCTCCAGATCTCCTCCCTCCTTAAATTCTGCTTCAACCGCTTCAAAACTGCTCACCCTAAAACGGCTCACCCCTTCGTAACTGGTGGCCCAGTTATACTGATTTTTCGAATCTCTTATCTGAAACCAAATCAAGGTTAGTTCTTTTTCTGATTTGGGCTTCTTCAGGTGATTGTTGTCTCATTGTTTTTAATGGGCTTGCATGATGTTTATCATTGTCTTCCTGTCCCCATAACTAGTCTTGAACTGAAAGCCATTGTATATGTGGAGTATTGATAGGTTCGCATAATTGCATTGATTGCGGTCTTCCTGCCTCAGTAGTTAGTAGCAATTATTTATGCAAGATTTTGATGGGCTTTAGTTTCGTGTAAGATGAAGTCTTTCTCTGGGTTGATTGTTTTAAAGGGAAGAATGTGTATTCTGTCTCCTCTCGTTGTTTGGTTACAGGCAAAACAACCCACACTGCACTCAACAAGCCCAGGCATGTCCAGTCCTAGGCCTTCATGGGTTGCAGGGTTCTAGACTTAACTCAGCAGTTGGGTCTTCTGCCTTAAAAGTCCAAAAATCATATCCTTGTTGATGATATGAAAAATGTGGGAATTTTGAGAACCCTTCACCATATCCTTGCACATTGTTTCTATTCAAATAATCATCTAATGTCCTCTTGGATGCCTCGATTGAGCTTGCCTCCATCACACTTCCAGGCAATGCATTCCAGAGCCAAACAACTTGTTGAAAGAAAGTTTTTTCTCACATCACATTTGCTTCTTTTTCAAATCACTTAAATCTGTGCCCTCTCGTTCTTGATCCTTTTACAAGTGGGAACGGCTTCTCCCTATCTACTCTGTCCAGCCCCCTCATGATCTTGAACATCTCTGTCAAATCTCCTCTTAGCATTCTTCTCTCCAAAGAGAACAGCCGCAACTTCTCCGATCTATCCTCATAGCTGAAGTTTCTCATCCCTGGAACCATTCTTGTAAACCTCTTCTGCACTTTCTCCAATGTGTTCACATCCTTCCTATAATATGGTGCCTAGAACTGTACACAAAATTCCAGCTGAAGTCTAATGAGTGTCTTATATAAATTCGGCATAACCTCCCTGTTCTTGTACTCTATGCCCCTATTAATAAAGCCCAGGATACTATATGCTTTATTAACTGCTCTCTTCACCTGTCCTGCTACCTTCAATGATCTATGCACATATACACCCAAGTCTTTCTGCTCCTGTACCCCCTTCAAAATTTCACCCCTTATTTTATATTGTCTGCCCGTGTCCTTCCTACCAAAATGCACCATCTCACACTTCTCCGCATTGAACTTCATCTGCTACCTATCTGCCCACTCCACCAACTTGTCTATGTCCTCTTGAAGTTCCACACCATCCTCCTCACAGTTCACAACACTCCCAAGCTTCGTATCATCCGCAAACTTTGAAATTGTCCCCTGCACACCAAATCTAGATCATTAATATATATCAGGAACACCAAGGGTCCCAATACCAACCCCTGGAGAACTCCACTACAAACCTTCCTCCAGTCCGAAAAACATTAATTGAGCATTACTCTCTGCTTCCTATTTTTCAGCCAATTTTGTATCCACATTGCTACTGTCCCTTTTATTCCGTGAGCAAAAACTTTTCTCACAAGTCTGTTGTGTGGTACTGTGTTAAATGCCTTTTCAAAGTTCATGTACACCACATCAACAGCATTACCCTCATCGACTTTTCTGTTAACTCTTCAAAAAACTCCAGCAAGTTTTTAAACACAATTTCCCCTTTAGGAATCCATGCTGGCTCTTCCTTATCAACCCATATTTTTCCATGTGACTACTAATTCTATCCTGAATAATTGTTTCTAGAATCTTGTCCACTACTGAAGTTAAACTGACTGGTCTGTAATTGCTGGGCTTATCCTTACAACCTTTTTTGAACAAGGGCGTAATGTTTGCAAGTCTCCGGTCGTCTGGCACCACCCCTGAGTCTAGGGGAGACTGAAGGATTATGGCCAGTGCTCCTGCAATTTCTACTCTCATTTCCTTCAATATCCTTGAATACATCTCGTCCGGTCCCGGTACCTTGTCAACTTTAATTACCAACAGTCTATTCAACACTTCCTCCTTGTCAATTTTGAATCCTTCTAGTGACAGGGTTTCCTTGTCTGTCACCGTGGCCTGGGAAGCATCTATCTTCTTGGTAAAGACGGATGCAAGGTATTCATTTAATATCTCAACCATGGCCTCTTCATCCATGTATAAATTCCCTTTTGGGTCCCTAATCCTTTAACCACCCTTTTACTATTTATATGCCAAGAGAAGACTTTGGGATTCCCCTTTATGCTGGCTGCAAGTCTTTTCTCATAATCCCTCTTCGCTTCTCTAATATGCTTTTTCACCTCCCCCCTGAACCTTCTATATTCCTCTTGGTTCCCAATCGTATTTTCTACCTGACACCTGTCATAAATGCACTTTTTCTTCTTTACCTTGATTTCAATCTCATTTTTCATCCAGGGAGCACTGTATTTGTTTGTCCTACCTTTCCCTTTCAATGGAATATACTTGACTGTGCCTGAACCAATTCTTTTTTGAAGGTAGCCCATTGTTCAGCTACAGTTTTTCCTGCCAACCTTTCATTCCAGTCTGGAAAAACTCAGTGGGGGGAGGCCCTCATGGGAAGCCCAGCAGTTTTAGTTGCAAGGGCGGTGTCAGCAAGTGTTGGGGTGGTGACCTTCTTTGTGGGTCCCCTGGGCCCATTAGAGGCATCTCCCCAAGGTCATACCTCTCCCTTTATCCTCCTCCCCTGGCCTTTCAAACCCAGCCCTCCACACCCCCTTGCTGGGTCCTTCCAGCTTGTTCCCAGCAAAACGCCAGGCTTATCTCTGAGTCCGGCCTCCTCTTTGTTTGGACTGTCTATAGTCCTAACGCCATTGCTCCTGCCTAGCACTGCTGGGACTAGAGAGCTGCTGGCCATTTGATAGGGCAGAAGTCTTGCCTGAAAGCAATTAACACTGCTCCCAGTGTTAAATTGCTGCAAGCAGCTGGTGGGATTGTAGCAGGATCCCCCCACTGACCTTTTAGCTGAGAATGTGAACACTGCAGTGCCCAGTTAAATCCAGCCCCAGGAAACTATAGGCCAATTAGCCTAACTTTTGTCATTAGGAAAATGCTGGAATGAATTTTAAGGAAGTAGTATTGGAGCGTTTAGAAAATCATAATACAATCAAGCAGAATCAACATGGTTTTATGAAAGTATGAAGAATCTGTGCTCTCAAAGCTTGAATGTTTTGAGATGGACCCTAACCAAAAAGGGAAGTATAGAAAGGAAATTGACCCGTCCACTTTCTAAGGAAACTAAACTGAAACTGCGATTCAAAGCCAAAACTTCTGGGGAGACTGAAACTGGTCAAAGTACAAAAAAGGAGACAGAGCCATCTGAGCTCACTAGATGAGGATGATTCCGGTACTGCAGTACAGATTGGCAGAAGAATAAAAAGGTGAGATCCAGAAGCTGAGAATAAACAAAGATATAGTTGCTGCACTTGACCTTAATGTTATGAAGATAACCCTGGTGGCTCTATATCATCCAGATTATTGTAATCAGAATTGAGGAGGTTCAGTAGACATGCGTTGCCATTTTTGCTGAAGGCCAAACTTGGGTTGGTTGCGCCCTGCTGTGGCGATCTGAATAAATCCTAGAAGAAGAGGAGCTAAAATTGTTCATGAGGAAGACAGAGTTTTGTGACTGAGATTGATGACCTAGAGCGGAATTGTCCCAGATTTGCACTAAGTGTGATAGGGGGGGAAGGCTAGAACGACGTTTTACCTGCCAAACGCAATGGCGGCTCTTCACGCCGTATCGTCTCAAACGCACCACATTAAATATGCATTCCTAGGAAACACGCTGTTTCCATGGCGGACGGGCTCTCGTTCACCTGTCACACCATTACCTGGCCGCTTCATCACGCCGAGCGCCATATTTAAAGTGCAGCTGTGCGCACACCTCTCAGTGTTTCCAGCCCACCACTGCTGCATGGTCCCAAATGGCAAGAAGACTGCAGCCCCCAGGTTCAATGACGCGTCCCTCGAGCGCCTTTTAGACACAATGGAGGTCCGCTGTGATGTCTTCTACCGCCGCTCTGGCTGCAGGATGGGCAGCAACGTCACTAATCTGCCAAGAAGGGTATGACTGCCACACAGCAGGAACCCGAAAGCAGGCTGGGGAGGCAGTGGCAGCAGTGGTCAGTGCTAATGCCCCACAAAAGAGGATAGCCACCCAGAGCCGCAAGAGGATGAATAATGATCTCCGTTCTGCCAGGCTAAATCACTCTGCTCATCACTCCCAACTCACACACAAACCCATCACACATCCACAGGGCCATCACTCAGTGCCAGTTCAAGGGACATCACCATTCACTCTCTCACACACACCTTCATTGTCGTGGTGGACCACTCACCACCCGCACAATGCCAGGCATAGTTATCATCTGGCCAGGCTGGCATCCTGCTTACACTCTCTCTCCATTTCTATTCATGCAGGACAAGCTGGCACACAACAAGAGGGAGAGGTTGCAGACTGGTGGAGGAATGCCTGAAATCAAGGCCCTCAAGGACTTTGAAATCAGAGCCATCCAGCTGGCCAGCGATGACCGGGACCGGTCCTGTGCTGACGGTGAGGTCAGCGATACTCTACCAAGTGAGGGTCCAGCAGTGCAACATCCATCAGACAATCATGTTGTGAGTGATGTGTCCTATTTCACAGGCACTGCCATGTACCAATTATCTCTCCTTGCTTTCACAGGCATTTATGGGAAACTGCCAAGAGAGTTCACGACTCAGGGCCTCCAAACAAGCCCCAAGGGAAGCTCAGAAGAAGAATCCGCTGAAACCCTCCCTGAAGACCCGTCACAGCACTCACCCACACCCTCTACCAATGCAGAGACACACACCTTGGTGGGACCTAGCTTTAGAGTAGCCTCGGAATCAAAATCTGGTGAGCACACCACAGCAGCCGGAGGCAGGGACTTCCCAGGTGTCCGGCACTCTGTGGACTGCTGGAGGCCAGAAATTTGCTGAGTCTGAGTCAGATGACGAGCTTCTGGACTCGGTCATGTCATAGTTTCTGGAGTTGCAAAGGCAAGCTCGGGAACATCAGAAGGGATGTCCGCTGCACTCCTCAGATTGCAAGGCACAATGGAAGAGTCATCCATCATCAGTCTGAGCTGATAGCGCCGGCATGCCAACGCACTGAGGTCAACACTGGTAGGATGGTGGCGGCCATGGAGGCCTTGGTCCAGGACATCGCTCCTGCACTGCTGAATGGGCAGAACTCCCATTGCCGACACCATAGTTGGCCTCCAACGTGAGAGGGGTGCCGGGTAGTCTGATCTCACTCCAGCTACTCCTTCTTCTCAGGGAGTCAACCAGGGGCCCTTGGGCACTCACAAGGAGGAGGATCAGCAGGTGCACCACCTGGGGCCATCCATCCAGACGACCCTGGGAGTGTCCGGCCCATCCAAATACCCTCTTCCTGTGGCATCTACAGCTCTAGCTCCACAGGCTGAGGAGGGTGCCACTGCCGTATAGCAGGACCCCGGAAGCAGGCTGGGGCCCTCCAGGACTCAGCCCTCCAGAGGACGCCAGCCAAGGTCGTCATAGACAGGGTATCACAGTCAACAGGCTGCCTCCACCTCTATGTGATAAGCCAAGAAGCCGCAAGATGTAGCGGTAGGGTTAGGAAGGTTAAGAAGATGTAGTTGCACAGCCTGGGCACGGGTGTAAATCACTTGTACATAATATTCACTATTGTAAATAAACTCCCAAGAATGTCCCCCTGCCTATGGCTCCTTGTTCTGATCAGCAGTGTTTGAGTCACTCAGATTTGAAACTTTTCTACACAAGAAAAAAGCAGGTGTCTCAGTCCAGGGCATCTTTGCTATGCTTTGTGCTGCCTTCAGACCACAGTGATGATCCAGCCTCACACTCCTTGGACATATTAGTGATGCCTGCACCTCGATGTTGCTTGTCATTACTGTCAGAATGTAGTGGGCAGGTGTCACAGAGTTCCGCCATTCTCTTGATGTGCCCTCAGCACCTTTAATGTGGGGCTGGCACCCATCTCTTCAGCATCTGTGACCACTGATGCTGTGCTCCTGAAGGGGTCAGATGCTGAAGGCTGCATCTAAAGGGTGCATTTAAAGTTTCATGGCTCTGTCTCCATGATATGACCCTGATCACAGAGTGCAAGTGAGCTGCCCTCAGCCAGACAGGAGTCACACATTCTCAGAGGCTATGTGAGGATCTATGGAGTGTCCTCACTGCATGTCGTCATCATCCTCCTGCAATCGAATGACTATTAGGGCCTCCACTGTGTCTCCATGACCATCTGTGTCTCATGGCATCAGGTTAAACATGGGCAAGGAAACCTCCTGCTGATTACAGTGTACTGCTCCCCAGCATTCCACCTCAGCTGATGAATCAGTATCCCTCCATGTTGAACACTACTTTGAGGAAGCACTGAGGGTGGCAAGGGTGCAGAATGTACTCTGGGTGAGGAACTTCAATGTCCATCACCAAGAGTGGCTCAATAGCACCACCACAGACCGAGCTGGCCAAGTCCTAAAAGACATAGTTGCTACACTGGGTCTAGTTGCTAGGTGGTGAGGGAACCAACAAGAGGGAAAAACATACCTGACCTCATTCTCACCAACCTGCCTGCTACAGGTGCATCCGTCCATGACACTATTGGTAGGAGTGACCGCCGCACAGACCTTGTCTTCACATTCAGAATACCTTCCATCATGCTGTGTGGCACTACCACCATCCTAAATGGGATAGATTTCGAACAGATCTAGCATTCAAGGCTGGGTATCCATGAGGTGCTGTGGGCCATCAGCAGCAGCAGAATTGTGCTAAAACACAATCTGTAACCTCATGGCCTGGCATATCCCCGACTCTAGCATCACTATCAAGCCAGGGGATCAACCTGCTTCAATGAAGAGTGCAGGAGGGCATGCCAGAAGCAGCATCAGGCATACTTAAAAAATGAGGTGTCAGCCTGGTGAAGCTACAACACAGGACTACCTGCGTGCCAAGTAGCATAAGCAGCAAGTGATAGACAGAGCTAAGCAATTCCACAACCAACACATCAGATTTAAGCTCTGCAGTCCTGCCACATCCAGCCATGAATGGTGGTGGATAATTAAATAACTCACTGGAGGAGTCGGCTCCACAAATATCCCCGTCCTCAATGAAGGAGGAGCCCAGCACATCAGTGCAAAAGATAAGGCTGAAGCATTTGCTAAAATCTTCCGCCAGCCTCCTCCGGAGGTCCCCAGCATCACAGATGCTAATCTTCAGCCAATTTGATTCACTCCATTTGACCAAGTGTGGCATCAAGGAGCCCTAGCAAAACTGGAGTCAATGGGAATCAGGGAGAAAACTTTCCACTGGTTGGTGTCATACCTAGCACAAAGGAAGATGGTTGTGGTTGTTGGAGGTCAATCATCTCAATTCCAGGATATCACTGCAGAAGTTCCTCAAGGTGGTGTCCTAGGCTCAACCATCTTCAGCTGCTTCATCAATGACCTTCCTTCCATCATAAGGTCAGAAGTGGGGATGTTCGCTGATGATTGAACAATGTTCAGCACCATTTGCGACTCCTCAGATACTGAAGCAGTCCATGTCCAAATGCAGCAAGCATTGGACGATATCCAGGCTTGGGCTGACAAGTGGCAAGTAACATTCACACCACACAAGTGTCAGGCAATGACCATCTCCAACAAGAGAGAATCTAACCATTGTTCCTTGGCATTCAATGGCATTACCATCGCTGAATACCCCAATATCAACATCCTGGGGGTTACCATTGACCAGAAACTGAACTGGACTAGCCATATAAATACTGTGGCTACAAGAGCAGGTCAGAGGCTAGGAATCCTGTGGCAAGTAACTCACCTCCTGATTCGCCAAACTCTGTCCACCATCTATAAGGCACAAGTCAGGAATGTGATGGAATACTCTCCATTTGCCTGGATGAGTGCAGCTCCAACAATACTCGGGAAGCTTGACACCATACAGGTTAAAGCAGCCCACTTGATTGGCACCCACGTTCACAAGCATTCACTCCATCCACCACCGATGAACAGTGGCAGCAGATTGTGTGCACTATCTACAAGATGCACTGCAGAAATTCACCAAGGCTCCTTAGGCAACACCTTTGAAACCCACAACCCCTACCATCTAGAAGGACAAGGGCAGCAGTTACATGGGAACATCACCACATGGAAGTTCCCCTCCAAGCCATACACCATTCTGACTTGGAAATATATCACCATTCCTTCACTGTCGCTGAGTCAAAATCCTGTAAATTCCTTCCTAACAGCACTATGGGTACACCTACACCACATGGACTACAGCAGTTCAAGAAGGTAGCTCACCACCACCTTCTCAGGGGCAATTAGGGATGGGCAATAAATGCTGCCTTAGCCAGTGATGCCCACATCCTGTAAATTAATTTTAAAAAATTGAAGACAAAAAGCTGGAAATTATATGCCAGTTATCCTAACAACTGTGATTGGGAAAATGTTGGGATCAATTATTGAGAAAGTGGTAGCAGGAGATTTAGAAAATCATAATACATCAGGCAGAGTTAACATGGTTTTGTGAAAGGGAAATTGTTAGAGTCCTTTGAAGATGTAACAAGCAGGGTGGATAAAGGGGAGCTAACAGATGTGCTATATTTGGATTTCCAAAAGGCATTCAATACGGTGCCACATAAAAGATTACTACATAAGTTAAGAGCTCATGGTGTTGGTGATTAGTGCAGATAGAGGATTGGCTAACAGGAAACAGAGAGTCAGGATAAATGGGTCATATTCAGGTTGGCACAATGTAACTAGTGGAGTACAATGCTGAGGCCTCAACTTTCTATAATCTATGTTGATGATTTGGATGAAGGAAAACTGCACCGTAGCCATTTTTTTGATGATACAAGGATAGGTAGAAAAGCAAGTAGAAAAGGATGCAAGGAATCTGCAAAGTTGTGTAGGGTGTTGGATGCCGTTCAATAGGTTTCAATGAAGTCTTCATAGTCTTAAGTAGGTTAACTATATTCATTATTACTACAAGATCAATGCACATATATACAGCAAAGGGTTCAAGCTGCTTATTCACATGGCTCTGTCCAACACTGGACTGACCTAGGTGTGGGTCATTGTTCTCTTACATCACTGTGTGGGCAGTACTGTACTCAGTCCCATGATGTACCAGACCCTTTTGCTACACTTCCCCAAAGTCTTTATCCAATGCATTTCAAGTTATTCCAGTTTGCCTCTTGTATTTCCATTGTTATTATTACCCCATCTCCCCCTTTCAAGTCTCTGAGTTCATTGGTTCAGGCAGTCTGGAGGCCTTACAACCCTTCCGTATTTCATTTGCACTATTGTCGGAGGAGTGGTAAGCTCTGTCGTTGCATTGTTGATTTAGAGGTTGTTCTGGCATCTGGGTATCTTCCTTGGTGTCTCCCACTATACTGTGGGAACGGGCAGTGTAGGGATGAGGAGGAGACTTCTTCTGTTTCTCTGGCATGCCAACCAGTTGGACCAAGGTTGATCATTGTCCTTTCTGATGATAGTACCCTCTCAAGGTCTTTACTCCAGACCCTATCATCCTTGCATACTTGTGGTAAGTGTCTGGTGTGATACCTTTTGATGTAGATGGAAGCCTGCTTCTGCCTATAGAACTGCTCTCTCGCTTGGATGTCCTGGTAATCCTTGGTTACCAACCCTGGTATTAGTTTTTTGCGGCAAAATTGGAAGTTGTGTGTGGAGTTTCCTGCCCATCAGGAGATCGAATGGGGCCAGGCTGCATTGTAATGGGGTGGACCTGTAGGTTGGCAGTGCTGTGGGAAAGTCTTCATTCTGTTTTAGGAGGGCTTTTACAGTGCAGGCTTCTCTTTCGGCCTCCCCATTTAAAAAAAATATTTTTCACAGGATGTGGGCTTCGCTGGCTGGTCCAGCATTTATTGCCCATCCTTAGTTGCCCTTGAAAAGGTGGTGGTGAGCTGCCTTCTTGAACTGCTGTGGTCCATGTGGTGTAGGTACACCCACAGTGCTGTTAGGAAGGGAGTTCCAGGATTTTGACCCAGTGACAGTGAAGGAACGGCAATATATTTCCAAGTCAGGATGGTGAGTGGCTTGGAGGGAAACTTCCAGGTGATGATGTTCCCATCTATCTGCTGCCCTTGTCCTTCTAGATGGTAGTGGTCATGGGTTTGGAAGGTGCTGTTTAAGGAGCCTTGGTGAATTCCTGCAGTGCATCTTGTAGATGGTATACACTGTTGCTGCTGTGCGTCAGTGGTGGAGGGAGTGAATGTTTATGGATGTGGTGCCAATCAGGTGGACTGCTTTGTCCTGGGCAGTGTCCAGCTTCTTCAGTGTTGTAGGAGCTGAACTCATCCAGGCACGTGCGGAGTATTCCATCACACTCCTGACTTGTGCCTTGTAGATGATGGACAGGCTTTGGGGGGTCAGGAGGCGAGTTATTCGTCGCACGATTCCTAGCCTCTGACCTGCTCTTGTAGCCACAGTGTTTCTATGGCTAGTCCAGTTCAGTTTCTGGTCAATGGTAACCCAACGGATGTTGATAGTGGGGGATTCAGTGATGGTAATGCCATTGAACATCAAAGGGCAATGGTTGGATTCTCTCTTGTTGGAGACAGTCATTGCCTGACACTTGTGTGGCGCAAATGTTACTTGCCACTTGTCAGCCCAAGCCTGGGTATTGTCCAGGACTTGCTGCATTTGGACATGGACTGCTTCAGTATCTGAGGAGTCGCGAGACCCCCACTTGACTGTGGGTATCTTGGGGAGCTGGTATGGTGGTGAAAGCTGGATGTGGTGGTGAAGTGGGCAAAGTACTCATTTGAAAATTGTGGGTGGCTATCAGACACAATCTCGTCTGGGATGCCATGGTTCACAAATATTTCTTTCAGTGTCTTAATTACTGCTTCTGTGGAGTCATGTATAGTTGCTTTACCTCAACCTATCTGGAAAAGTAATCTACTACTGTAAGGAAAAATTTGCTATTGAAGACAAATAGGTCGATGCCCAGCCTCTCCCATGGCCTGGTGGGGATCTGTGTGGGGATGAGGGGCTTTCTTTGGTTTTGCCTGTGCAACGCACCCACCTGATAATTTGCTACGGTGTTCTCAATTGCCCTGAAATGCCTGGCCACCAGTCAGCGGATTGGGCTTGTGCCCTGCACTTGGTGATGCCCAGGTGGTTCTGGTATATATTTTGAAGGAGCTCCAGCTGAAGAGAAACTGGAATGACCTGCCTCTCATTGTAGACCAGGAGATTGTCAATGACTGTAAAGTGTTTTTCAAACCAAGCTTTCAAGGTACCACCACTTGGACTCTGTTGTGGCTAGCCTTGTTGACAGTAATGGCAATCCTGTACACTCTTTATCACACATTTGTTCCTGGCAAATCTGTTGGAATTTACTTGTGGTCACTGGCAGGTATCTCCTTGTCAACTGGGTGTACGCTTCTAGCTCTTTGATGAGGTTGGCGTCTTATTTTGTAGGAAGGCCTTCTGTGGCCCTGGAAGGTGTGTCTGCTGTTGTTTGGTTTTTACCTTGGATGTATATCATCTCATGAAGCATAGGTGGAACCTCTGAATTCAGGGAGGAATCTTTGCTAGCTCCTTCTCATTCAGTAATGAGACTAGTGGTTTACACTTGTTTCGAGTGTGACCTTGAAGCCGATGACTTGTTCTGAAAACTTCTCGCATATCCAAATGAATGTGGGGACTTCCTTTTCTATGGTAGCATATCTCATCTCCTTATCTCTTTGACAGCCCTCTGGAAGCGTAGTAAACTGATCGGCAACTTCCATCCAATTGGTCCTAGAATAGGATTGCTCCAAGGCCTGTGGACGAAACATCCGCTGCTATGGTGATGTGCAGGGATGGATTGTAGTGGGCCAGAACATCATCGGAGAGCAGCTTTGCCTATATCTGAGTGAATGCTTGCTCTTGATGTGAGTTCCAGCAACATGCCTGGTCTTTCTTTAGCAGATGCCTCAAATTTTGTAAAAATTTTACCAGCTGGTTCACCATCTCCAAGAGTCCTTGGAGGTCTGGAATTGAGGATTGGGTTGGGAACTCACTAATAGCTTTAGTTTTTTGTGGGTCTGCCATGATGGCTTTATTGCTGATGATGTGGCCCAGGAATTGAATTGTTGTTTTGGAGAACTCACATTTCTCATTCAGCATCAGCCCTGCTTCTTGCAGGCACTCTAAGACTGCTGTGAGCCTCTTGTCAAGGTTCTCCACCATTGTACCATGAACCAATACATCGTCCATGTGACAAATGACCCCCGGTAGGCCCTGCAAATATGCCACATTGTACATTAAAATTTTTCTAGCACCGAAGTTATTCCAAACAGAAGGTGGTTAAAGCAGAATCTGCCAAAGTGGGTAAAGAATGTGGTCAGCAACCTTGACTCTTCATCAAGAGAAAGATGCCAAAAGCCTCTGTTGGTGACGAGCTTTGAAAATACCGTGCTCTTTGACAGTTTAATCAGGTTTTCATCCACTGAGGACATGGGGTGTGCTTCCCTGGCAATGGCTTTATTGAGTCAGGTCAATGCAAATACAAATGGACCCAGTCGGTTTTGGAACTAGGAACATCCTGGAACACCATGCGGCTGATTGTCTGTCTGGGGAGATGACTCCCATATTTGTCATCTCGTCCAGCTGCTGCTGCGCTTGTTTCATGAGTGGGTGGGGAATCTGTTGTGGTGTGAATAGGCACACAGGTTTAGCATCCTCCCTCATTGTGATCTTGTACCTGTTTTTCAGTTGCCCCAGTTCTGTAAAGAGCTTTGGGAACTCACTTTTATACTTGGAGTCAGGCCCTTCTTGGTTGAGCTTGTCAATTTTTTATAGAAGGTTAAGTTTGACATAGACTTTGTGGCTTAATAGTAGACAGTCCTGATTGTGGACCATGGTCTCTCAGATTATTTTATCCTTGTACCTCAGTGACCTGCAGAGTGCCTTTCACCAGCAGCTGTATACCTCCTGCTCTGTATAGGTGTGTCATGGGTGGCATCAGCCTTTGGATCACCAGCCATGGTCTTCTATTGACAGGATTCTAACACTGGCCCCCCCTATCCAATTTAAATTTTTTGAGGTGGCCATTAACCAAAATGTCCACACTCCAAACGAAAATATAGGATCTTTGACCTCACCCAATAAGCATGGCTGTGTGTCCTCTTGGTGTGCAGTCTCGACCTCATGAATCATCGTTGGGTTTTCTGTGTGTTTAGGTGTTTTGACGTTGCAGTTTACCTAAGTGTCCGATCCTGTTACATTAAAAGTATTGGGCTGAAATTGCAGGAAATTGATTTTGCCTTTCGGGACACTTTGCTTCACATCGCTGGCATGGTATCTCTACTGGTCAGTTAGGGTATTGTTGCCCTTGGCCTGGAGTGTCCCTGTTTCTGTGCTGCTTAACTAACTGGACTGAGGGTTTTCTTTGCACCACGGTTTACTTTCTCCTCTTAAAATTAATCTGTGCTATACACAGAGTTCAGACTGCCTAAAAATCTGGATAGCTTTCTCAAGGGCTAGATATCCCTTCGCTTGCAGCATGTCTGAGAGTGGGTCGGCCATTATTCCTACCTATCCTTGCCTAGCAATAATGCCATCCACCATCGGGCCTACTGAATAAAGCGGTGTGTTAATCTGTTCAGCTTCTGTCTTTTTATCCAGGCCTGAAGCAATTATGTATCTGAGGAATCTTTCTCGACAAATTATGTGATTTATCTGGGCCTTGGACAAGTTCAAATTGATCTGGAAGAGTGGATTTCTGATCAATAATTGAAAAATTTTAAAGTGTAGGTTCAGCTCAGAAGTTGCTGAAATTCAAGATGGCATCACTGTTCATTTGAGGACAAAGGGTTTACCCACCCATATTGGTTTGGGTGGGCTCCTGCTGTAATGGCGCTCTCACACAGTCTTGAAAAAACATTAAACAATGGCGCCTGGATCAACGAGCTGCAGAATTCTCTGTTTCAGAGCTATGCTTTAGGGTTGCAAAAGCGTTGAATCCTGGCCTTTGCTGGTCTTTAAAGCTGATTCTTTAATCATGAATCTTCTGAATTAATTAAATTTTTTCTTCACAGATTGAGCTTGGGAATCTGTTTATCCCAACAAAGATTTTAAGTGGCAATTTCTGACCACTGATCTATTTAAAACTTTCTCAGGACTTGCTGTATCTGGGAATTTAGAAAGCTTTGGCTCACCCCTGCTAGGTGTGTTGACTCTGCACTCTGGGAATTGAAGCTGAAGTTCCAAGAGAATCCATGGAATCTTCTGCTGCAGTGAGGAATTTTAAATTTCTGCCTTCAGCTTCCAATCCTTTCTTTAGAGCTTTCCCCTGGTGATTTTCCTCTGCACATCTGCTTCTCAAGCTTTTCTTCAGGTCAGAATGCTTCTTCAAATTTTTTTTTTGGTCTTGCAGAATTCCTGTCTTTCTTAGCATTTTTTGTAAAGTTTTGGGTTTTTCCATTTATTGCCACCTTGTTGTCGAGTGTTGGATACCATTTGGTATTAATGAAGTCTTTGTACTCTTAAGTAGGTTAAATGTATGTATTTATTAACTACAATAACTATTTGCACATATACAGTAAAGGGTACAAGCTAGAAGCGGTCTTCATGCTTGCTGGTATGCAAGGCTCTGTCCAACATTAGACTGACCTTTAGGTGTGGGCAATGTGTTCTCTTACATCATTGTGTGTGATACTGTACTCAGTCCCACATTAAGCCTACATGTACCAGACCCTCAAACTGCACAAAGGAACATAGGTTAAGTAAGTAGGTTAAAAATTGGCATTTGGAGTATAATGTGGGAAATTGCGAGGTTAGCCACTTTGATGGAAAGAATAGAAAAGCAGGATATTATTTAAATGCAGAGGGACTGCAGAATGCCATGGAACAGAGGGATTGATGCACCCTTGTACATGAATCACAAAAGGTTAGTAGGTACAGTAAGTAATTAGGAAGGAAAATGGAATTTTAGCCTTTATCTCAAAAGGGATAGGGTATAGAAGTAGGGAAATCTTGTAACAATTGGGACGGCATTAGAGAGATGACTCCTGGAGATCTGTTTTGTTTTGTTCTCCTTACTTAAGGAGGAATATACCAGCATTTCAGGCAGTTCGAGGAGGTTCACTTGGCTGATTCCTGGGATGGAGGGTCATTATTATGAGGAAAGGTGGTGAAAAATATAACATCCTGAGAGGGCTTGACTGGGTAGATACTGAGAGAATATTTCCTGTCATGAGGAACTGAGGACACAGTTTAAAAATAAGGAGTATCCCATTTAAGATGGAGATGAGGAGGAATTTCTTCTCTCAGAAGGTTGTTAGTCTTTGGAATTTTCTATCCCAGACAGCAGTGGAGGCTGGTCATTGGATATATTCAAGTCTGATTTAGAGGGATTTTTGATTAATAAGGGAGTTAAGGGTTATGGGAAACGGGCACAAAAGTGGAGTTAAGGCCACAATCAGATCATCCTTGATCTTATAGAAAGGTGGAGCATGCTTGAGGGATGAATAACCTAATTTTGCTCCTATTTCTTTTGATCTTATGACATCCTTTCTGACTGTAACAAAGGTAAATGATCCATCCTCAACCTTCTGCACCTGACTATGGCCTTAGACATGGTTGACCAAACCATCCTCCTGCAACCCTTCTCCCTGTCATTCAGCTGGATGGGACTGCACTTGTCTGGTTCAATTGTTATTGATTTAATCATCCCCAGCATATCACTTACAATGACTGCTCTTCCCAACTCTAAATTGTTATCTCTGAAGTCCCCCATACATCTGCCCTGATCCCCCTGCTATTTCCCATCTAATTGCTGCCCCTTAGCAACATCATCTGAAAACATAGTTCTAGTTTTCACATGTACACTGGTAACCCAGCTGTACCTCACTACCACCTCTCTCGTCTCTACTGTTGCTAAATTATCAGACTGCTTATCAGACATCGAGGGCAGAATATTGTCGTCAGCGTGCGGGGATGGGCCCAACACGCCCCGACGCATAAAATGATGCGAGGTAACATCGGATGTGAGTCCTGACGTCATCATGCGCCTGAGGCAGCTGCGCACCCACTGAACTGTCAATGGCCTATTAAGGCCATTAAGAAAGCAATTTACACTATTAACAATGCTGCCTGTCCATCCTTAAGGTTGGCAGGCAGGCGAAGAGCCCAAGCGGCCTTCGCATTTTCCAGGAAACCTCATCCCCAGGCGGGATGAGTTTTCCAGAAGGTTTTATAAGATTAATAAATAAATTTTGTTCACTTCACAAACATGTCCCAGCTCATGTGACTGTCACATGAGGGGACATATTTAAATCATTTTTCCTTATTTTTAAAAAACTTTTATTATCCACTTAATCTCCCTGAGGCAGCTCTGCGCTTCAGGGAGATTGCTGCACTCTTTCGCATGCATGTATGAAAGAGCGCAGGCCCCGACTCTTCCTCCTCCTCCTGCTCGCACAGGTAGCACTTGAGTGCTACTGGCCACGCGTTATACTGGGTGGGCCTTAATTGGCTCGCCCGTGTAAAATGGCGGTGCGCAGCCAATCTTGGGCGGCGATTGGCTCCGCGCCCGCCTGCTAGAGGTAAGATTCTACTGCTAGTATCCTGAAATGCAGGAATTTTGTTTCATTGAATATTCGGAGGAGTGTTCAGTCACGACCAACTCCCTTCCCTACCTGCTGATTCCCTATCCCCAGCCTCTATCAGTCTCAACCAGACTTATTATAATTGCATTGTCCTATTCAGAGCTGAGCTCTGACACATCTATCCTCTGCATTATGATGAAAACTTCCACATCATTAATTTCACCTGTTTCCTCCCATGCCTCAGCTTATCAGTGAATGAAATCCCCATTCATGCTTTTGTAACCGCTGACGGTTCCAGCATAATAAGAGCAAAACTCTGCAAATGCGGGAAAACTGAAATAAAAACAGAAAATGTTGGAAATACAAAGCAGGTCTAGCAGCATCTGTAGAGAGAAAAGCAGAGTTGACGTTTTGAGTTGAATTTGACTCTTCTTCAGAACTGCAAGAAGATCCTGCTGAGTATTTCTAGCACTTTCTATTGGCTATTCCAATTCTCTCCTGGTTGTCCTCCCACCTTGCACCCCCTATAAACACAAGTTAATCCAAAAATCTGCTGCTCTTTTCCTGACTCAGATCAAGTCCCTTGCCCACATCAGCCCTGTCCCTCTGGACCTACATTGGGTCCTGGTCTGGTAATGCCTCAATTTTAAAATTCTGAACCTTGTGTCCAAATCTCTCCATGGCCTCACCCCATTCTATCTCTGTAACACCCTCCAATTGTTTGAACACACTACACTGCTTCAATCCTGGTCACTTGTGCATCCCTAACTTCCTTTGCCTGACCATTGGTGCCAATGCCTTCAGCAGTCTAATCCTTTAGTTCAACAGCTCCCATCCTAAACCCTCTTCACCTCTTGCTTGAAGACAACTAAAGCTGACTTCTTTAACCAACCACCTGTCCTAATGTCTTCTCCTTTGACTCAGTAGGAATTTTTGACTGATTACTCTCCTGTGAAGCATCTTGGGATGTTTGACTATGTTAAAATTGCTTTATAAAGCAGGTCATTATTTTAAATATTTTCTAAATGTCTTTGCAGGGAGAATTGGAGAGAGAAATCGAGAAGCTTCAGGGAGTCCAGCAGAACTGTTCAAACAAACAGCAAGAGTTGGAGAGATCAGAATTAGAAGTAAAGGTAGAAAAACGTGGACCTGGATTTACAGGATCACAGAATTGTTACAGCACAGAAAGAGGCCATTCGGCCCATTGTGTGGGCACCATCTCTCCAAATGAGCGATTCACTTACTTTCTTTCTCTTGCCTTCTCCATATGACCCTGCACGTTCTTCCTTTTCATGTAACGGTTTAATCCCCTTTTGTATGCCTCGATTGAATCTGCCTCCACCAAACTCTCAGGCAATGCATTACAGACTCTAACCACCTGCTGTGTGAATAAGTTCTTTGGAATATCACTTTTGCTTCTTTTACCAATTACTTTAAATCTATGTTCTCTTGTTCTTGATACTTTCATGAGTGGGAACAGTTTCTCCCTATCTACTTCATCCATTATTTTAAATACCTCTATTAGATCTCCCCCAAGCCTCCTGTTCTCCAAGGAAAACAGTCCTAACTTCTCCAGTCTATCTTCATAACTGAAGTTCCTCATGCTGGAACCATTCTCATGAATCTTTCTGCACTCTCTCCAACAGAAAGACATTATCTCCTCATTGAGTTAATGAGTACATCAGAAACAGACCTTCCAAACCAGGCTGGTTCTGTTGGGACCAAATTACTGATTACACTGAGTTCCCGTGTGTTTGATATGAGGGGGAGCTGCTAAACTCTACCTGCACCACCCAGGGAATATTATTCCATCACTTAGATATAGGGTTGCCGACTGTGATTAAGTGTATTCCTGGAGGTTTCATCACATGACTTGCCTCCGTGCTCCAGCCACTAGTCAGCCAGCACATGCATCCTTGTGATGCACTGCTTTCCTACACTAATGGGAAAGCAAGATGTTTCATTATCCAATTGGATGATGCTTTACTGTCAGCCAAGAAGTCTTTTTTTTCCTACATTTTCAATATTTTTATATCTGGTAAAGAGAAATGTTGAAAGGACAAAAATTAACAACCTTTTTGAATGTCCCAATGATTTTTCTCCAGGGTTGCACGCAGCAGTATCCTGGGGATTGATCATCAATTCCTATAGACTCCAGGCCAATCCTGGAAGGTTGGCAACCCTACGTGGACTCTGGATTTACAGAAACAGACACAGCCAGGGACTGTCAGTTGAAGACTTGTCCTGAAGTCTGAATCATATAAACATAGAAAGGAAGAGGAAGAAAAGCACATTAGCCCCATTGAGCCTGCCCCATGCAGACAGGGTTCAATCACACACATCACTGATCCACCCTGAACCATGTAGTCACCTGGGAAAGACAAACAAAGGAGAGAATAACCCCTACAGCCAATTCAGGACAAACTCCAGCTCCCTTTTAAAAGGTGGTAGTGACTCCATACCCACCACATGTTCAGGGAGACTGTTCCAGACATTGAAGGCTCTGGTGACTAACCTAACTCTGTGTCCATGGATTTTATACACAGACCCTCTAGTCCTACCCTCCTGATCCATCTCAAGTACCTCACCCAACGAGTGAGTCCAATAATGCCTCTATCATTTTCAAAACCTCCATCATGTCCCTCTCAGCCTGCCTTTCTCTAAATCACTCAGCCTCTTGGAGCTGATCCTCTGAACTAAAATCTATCAGACTCTGTGTCATTCTGGTCACCATCCTCTCCAGAATCTCAATCTCCTTCAACAGGTCTGGGCACCAAAATTGGAGCCATCACTCCAGGTATGGATGGACCAGGTGGCAGTGCCATATCCAGTCTAAATACAGTGCTCTTTCTTTTAAACTCCAGGTAACACTGGTTTACTCTGTTTTCTCTCCCAGTAGACACCACCCCCCCACCCCCACTGTTTGTCTATCTTTAACGGGTAGTGATCTAAACAAACTGTCTCACCTCAGGAAAGTGCCGTGTGCTCAGGGTAACATCTGTGTGGAAGGGCCGTTTGTAATGAAAGTTGGTTTGGGTTTCAGACACAAATCTATGAGCTGAAAGACAATCTATCGAAGAGCTTCTCTGAATGGAGGAGAAAACTGGAAGAGGATGAAGAATTCACACAGAAACTGATCAATGAGGAGGGGCTCCGAGCCCTCTCACAGATTAGAAGTCATTCAGAAGCAATAAACAAGAGGATGGAACAGATTACATTAATAAATGGAGAAACCCAGAGTCTGGTGCAGAGAGACCGTCTCTCCTTTATTCAGGTACATCTTCAATATAAACAGGGTCATGTCTGGGGACTGGGGTCTTTCTGTGAGGCTGAATTGTTTGGAGATTGTTGGTGGGCCCGCCTTTGGAGCTGCACCCTCAGCCCTGCCCTCGGAGTGTTGGAGCTGCCCCTTCAGCCCTGCCTTCAGCGTGTTGGTGTTGTCCCAGGATGGAGTGCAGTGAAATGTGGGATTACCTCCCATTCCTGTGAATGGCCCCACACACTGAACTCTTTCCTCTGAACCTGAAATTCACTGTTTGATTCCATTGGGAGTTGGTTTGTTCGTTGACTGATTTGATCTCCTCTCTTTATTCACAGAATTCGAAGCGGCTCCTTTCCAGGTAAGTTCCTCTCAGTCATAAAGTACCTGCTGCTGATAGAGAACATTCACTGGTATCTGGATGAAGTGTGAAAGTAGAATCATGGCTTGGAAACCTTCCCAAATAAGATGCTTTCAAATGATGAAAATATTAATTGATGTTTTTTACAAATATGAAGTTAATAATATTGTTATGTTTTGGGTCTGTTTCTTTAATTTAGGTTAAAATGGAGGAATGAAGGGGGTCATGTGATCTGTTCTGAATTCTGCTGACATTGAGGCCGGATTTTTGTTCCTCAGACAGATAATAGGAGTCAGGAAATTTCCTGGCTTGCCGCACCCACCTCAGAAGAAAATCCCATGAATGGTAGAATCTTTGCTCAGGTAGGGGTTGGGGGGTAGGGTAGGATGTGAGGCAACCAGGTTTGGGATGGAGTCGGGCCCCCTGCCCCTGGACACTGATTGGAGGTGGCCACAGGGGCTTTTTTATCCTTTACTCTTCCCCTTGTCCTATACATGCCAGTTGATGCCAACCATGCACCCCTCCACCCACTCCCAATGGACCCTCATACCTCCATAGCAAGTCATGCCCCCTAGGCACTGCTATGGCCCCTTACAGCCCTCATGCAAACTTAATGCCAATCATATCACCCCAGACCCTCCACCCACCCCCATGATGACTCCTTATAGCTCCATGCCAACATTCTGCCAATTCACCCACTTCACGCTCTTATATTCTCCATGACAACTCATCCAGTATCCACCATGGGCAGACCTCAGGAGCCATGTTGAGATGAAGTAAAATAAAATTTTAAATTTCTATTACAGCCTTCACTATTTAAAAAAAAACTCTCATTCATGAAGACTAATTCAAAACTTGTAAATACCCTTAAATACCTAATCCCTTACAAAAAAGACTTGTTTTTATAATCCCACATCAACACAGCTAATCCTTTGAACCATCAATAAAACTGTGAATTTGGGTTTCCTGTTGTGATAATTATAGGTTGTGGATAGCAGCCAAGCATTAATAATGAAATAACAATAGTCCTTAGGGTAATGTCAACAAACAGCTATTGCAGCTGCTAGGCCAGATTTTTAAAATCTCTCATTGACCCAGGTAGCCTATAGTTTTTAAATTTTAAAGGGTTGGAGATTTAAATAACTTCACATCTTGACAATTCTACTGACCTTATCTGCCCTTCAAGAGCATTTACATTTACTTCCACATTGCATGTTAAGGCCCTTACCATAGCAAAAATGGGGCCTGTTTAAACTCAGACAGGACTAAGTTCAAATGGCCCTATTGAGTTCATATTTCCCTCATGTGAACCATGCCCTGTCTCTTTTTTCTGACCAGCAAAAATGGGATCTGTCGGACATGGGGGCGGGACCTCTGATTCCAGGTCCATCCAGAACCATTTTGGAAGATTCACAAAGTCTCCATGACATTGTGAAAATCCGGGCATAAACTTGAGAGGCTTGATTGTTAATGATTAAATCATGGCCCAGATTGTTCCACTCAGAAGGTGCAAGGTGTTCATGCTTGTGGACAATGGCAGAACCATCTGTGCTGACAGTGGATAGAGTGATAGTCTCCAGAGTTCCAGGAAGGTGTTATGAATGTTGGGTTTTGTAAATGGTTTTATTTTAACTGTCTATTTAATTTCAAGATAGAATAGAATTAGGGTCTAATGAATAGCTAATCAGCATTTCTACTTGGATTCAAGACCCATGTCACCCATGTTGCCATGGAGATGGGCTTTGAGAAGGCAAGAGTTTCTAAGATATCCCTGAATCTTTCAGACACAGGTGATCTTCAGGGATCCGAGAGAGAGAGAGAAATTTGGCAGAGCATAGCTTGGGTAAATGTGACCGTGTCCATTTTGGCAGGAAGAATAGAAAAGCAGTATACTATTTAAATGGAGAGATATTGCAGAACTTGGTGGTACAGAAGGATCTGGGTATCCTGTTACATGAATTACATAAAGTTAGTAAGCAGGTACAGCAAATGATTAGGAAGGCAAATGGTATATGGGTATTTATTGCAAGAGGAATGGAATATAAAAGTGGGGAAGTTTTAATGCAATTGTACAGGGCCTTGGTGAGACCACATCTGAAGTACAATGTACTGTTTTTGTCCCCTTATTTGAAAAAAAGATATAATTCTTTAGAAGCAGTTCAAAGAAGGCTCACTTGACTCATTCCTGGGATGAAGGATTTAAGAAGCAAGGTTGAACAGGTTAGGCCTATACACATTGGAGTTCAGAAAAATGAGAGGTTATCTTATTGAAACATATAAGATCCTGAGGGACTGGATAGGGAGAATGTTTCCTCTTTTTGGGGGAAGCTAGGGCTTGGGGAAATAGTTTAAGAATACAAGGTTTCCCTTTTAAGACAGAGATGAGGGTTTTTTTCCTTGAATGGTGAAGAGAGAGAGAGACAGATAGACAGAGAGATCATAATTAGAGGCAGTTAGTCACTATGGTTCATCATGCAGGAATTAATGGGGAGGTGGTGGCGTGTGGTATTGTCACTGGACTAGTAATCGTTAGCAGGTTAATGCTCTGGGGACGTGGTTGGAATCTCACCATGGCAGTTGATGAAATTTGAATTCAATAAAAACAATCTAGAATTAAAAGTCTAATGATGACCACAAAACAATTGTAAAAACCCATCTGGTTCACTAATGGCCTACATGTGACTCCAGACCCATAGCAATGTGGTTGACTCTGAAATGGCCTTCTCAAAGGCAATTATGGATGGGCAATAAATGTTGGTTCTATTCATGTTCGAACCAAAAAAAAAATGCAGGTGGGGTCTTGCAGTTGGATTGAAAAGACCACATTTGTGAGGATTTTAAATGAGATAGGGAGAGAATCTCCAGGAAAGGTCTCACCATGTAATACAGTTCTGGGGTTAAAAATTACCAGGCTGGGAAAGGAAAAAATTGGAAATAAACCCCCAGGAGCTGAAATCACTTTAGACTGGTTCCAGGAAAATTCAATGTCTACTTCAGGGACAGAATGAGATATAACTGTAGCATGGGGTAAAAGATAAAGGGGTTTTAGTGGTTTAAAGTATAAGTTCCCTACAAAATAATTTTTAGTCAGTGTTGCTTTTAGTTTGCTTGTTACAGTAAAAGTAATTCCTTTTTATTGGTTACAGGGAATTCATATTGCTTTTCAAAAGTTATTGGTCTCTAGAGAGATCATAACATATTTAATAGTGGTTTCAGATGTTATTGGCTCAGGAAACCTGTGAGAAATGCAGTGACATGGTCTGTTCCATTGGTATGTGGAGTTCCCCAGGAAACCGTTAGTCAGGAATTGAGAGAGAGACAAAGCTGCAGTGTCCTTCCACTATCTAAACCTTTGCCAAACTGGGGCAAAGCAGGGGGCAGGAAGCTGCAATTGGGGACCTGTGGGGCAATTCCTGTCAATCAGAGGGGGAAACAGGAGCTCTGGGTCTCCATTGAGAAAGGGGAAATGTATAAGGGATGCTCAAGATTGAAAGGTTGGAGCTGGGGAGGCCAAAGGCTTCCTTGTATGACCTGGGCTTCTCCCTTCTGGCCCACAAGGAGTGCTAAAAGCAACAGATCTTTAGAACAGACCTTGGTCAGTCAGCTCCTCCAGTCTCTGATCTACTGCTGGGCAGCTGACAGCACAGGCCTTGCCCTAACTACACTCACAATTCAGTTACTGACCTGATTATATCATCACGTAGTAACTTTCAAATGTCAATTGTACCCCGAATGCCTTTCACAGGAACCTCATCAATGTCCTGATTTGTGCTTGTTAAAATTTAAATGGATGAGAATGGAATTGGGTTGCTTGATCCAAATGTTTTAATCCAAAATCCTCTCCCTCCCATCAGGGAGTTAAAATTGATTCATCTGTGAGGGAATCTCACTGATTGCAGGTCCTGGAGAGGATGTTCCTTCTCCTCTCTTCGCTTCACCTGATTGTAGTGAGTGTGTTCCTGCAGAGAGGGAGAAGCACAGACTGGAGACCCTCAGGATAATAATCATTATTAATAAAGCAAAGATGAGGCTCCAGTACAGAGAAACTGGGCTGCACACAGACGGATTTGACAATCGCAAACAGCTGAAGTGGCAGCAAACCAGGATCCTACTGCACATGTGGTGACAGTGTGAATGCAGGGAGACTGTAAACCACAGGATTCTTCCATTTTCAGGGTGGGTTGCTGCGGGGTGTCAGTATGAGCATTAAAAGGGGTGCAGGTTGTTGCACTGATCACTGGTTCCACTTTGTGTTTCTGATCTGAAATGTCTACACTGATAAAAACATTCTCTCCTCTTTCATTACAGAGTGACTGAGTCTTGGAGAATTACAAACCCAGGCGTTTCAGAGCTCAACCTGAACCTGTCCAATATATCTCAACTTATCCAGAAGAAGCTGAATGGATGGGAAAAGTACCACTCAGACATATTGGGAATCATCAGTAAGAACATGCTGCATTAAAGAGTAATGTAGTAAAAAGACTTTGGTTTAGATTTTCCGCTCCTGCCAGCAGTGGGCATTGTTGGCTAATTGAATTTTGGCCATTCTCCAAATTTTCCCATCCTGCCCACAATGACGCCTGCTGCTGATGGGGCCAGAAAATCCTGCCCTTCCATTTATTTAGAGCTTTTCATGACTAACCCTAAGTATTTAGAGTCAATGAAGTTCTATTTTTGAAGTGTAGTCACTGTTGTAACGTAGAATATATAAGGATGGAATATATAACCCACCATTGAGTAATATGAAGGAGGCTGGACCTCGTTGCATCACAATTCCCAATCACAGCGTGCCTTGTTTACAGTGCCAACTTCCACCAAATACAGGACTGGAGAGAGCCCACTGAATGAAACTCTTCCCCCAGACAGCGCCCCTGTCTCAGAGAATGTCCTCCAGCCATTGACTGGGATCTATGGAAGAGCGGGAATATTTCAAGGTCTGTTTATAATCTTGAACAGCAATCACATTGACTGTAATTTATATTTAACACTTTCTTTTTAGTGATGTTCCTCACTCAGAATTTAGTGTGAGGGGTTTAAGGTTCAAGTTCCTGTTCCCTTCTCACAGCTCTGAATTGGTTCAAGTCTCAGAGCTAGGCCTAAGGGAGTGTTGGTGAATTCAGGGAGAACAGGGAGCAACAGTTTAACGTACAGGAGGAACACCAGATTCATCTCAATTCACAACTGAATTTTCACTGCTGTGTGAAAACAGGCAGAGACTTCAAGTTGTATTCAGGATGGAACAGTAACAGGAGGCAGAGAGCCCAGGACACACTCCTGTACTCAGGATGGGACAGTAACAGGAGGCGAAGAGCCCAGGACACACTCCTGTATGCAGGATGGGACAGTAACAGGAGGCAGAGAGCCCAGGACACACTCCTGTATTCAGGATTTGTCAGGACCAGGAGGGGAGTGAGTCCAGGGCACACTCCACTGAGCTGTGTATTCCCAGTATGGCCAGTGCTGAGACTGTGGGTCTGTAACTGTGAGATGTGTTGTGTGTCTGTGAATCCCCCCACCTTATGTTTGTGGGAATATGTGCACAGTATCAGGGGTTTGTGTGATTAAACTGACTGCTACTGTTTGTCTCACTGCAGTGTTTGCACTGAGTGAACAACACAGGGACCCACACACTGCTATTGAACAGGGATTCTGACTGAAGGCCATTTATTTAACACGGGGAGAATATAGTCTAACAGGTAGAATGGGGATGACAGTGTCTGGGAAATACTGATAGTCCTAGTTTACAGCTGTCAGTCATTGATCTGAGTGGAATCACCCTGTCTGACCAATCTCTTCTCCCCTCTCTAGGGAAAAATTCCTTGAGCCTGGATCCAAAGACAGCAAACTGGAACTTGGTTCTGTCTGATGATCTAAGATCAGTAACATGGACTGAACATGAACAACTCTACCCACCTGACCCAGAGAGATTTAAAGACCGTCCCCAAGTCCTCTGCTCCCAGAGCTTTTCTTCTGGATCCCATTCCTGGGATGTGGAAACTGACGGGGATTACTGGAGAATAGGGATTGTTTATGGTAGTTTAGAGAGGGAGGGGGAAATCTCTTATCTTGGGAACAACGATAAATCCTGGAGTTTGGATTTTATTGCTGGTTACCTGACAGCCCGGCACAATTCCCAGTTCACAGTCCTCCCATCGATTCCGTCTAAAAACAGGATCCGGGTTCAGTTGGACTATGAGGCTGGGACTGTGTCATTTTATCAGGTCACTGACTTAGTGACACATATTTACACATTTCAAACAAGATTCACTGAACCAGTGTTTCCAGCATTTTATAGTTGGGACAAATCGTTAAAACTGTTAAATTAATTCTGATATCTGAGACTCGGTTACATCACTTCTGGTTCAGGGGATTTGATGATGACACTTCCAGCCTTTTGGGCTCTAAATGAGACAAAAGCTGTGCAAGAGCCCAAGGTAAAATCCCTGTGTCTGCATATTGAGGTTCAAGGTAGTGTTTGGGCATTGGACCTCATCTGATGTGACATCAAAGCTGAAGAGTAAAACAAAGCTTTAAAAAAATTTTTTACCAACAATTCTTCATCTTCTCCATTCCTCAAAGAAATTTAAGACTGAGATATTCCATTCTGAAAATACAGCCAGAATATGTAAAATTAAATATCCCTTTCTGTTTGGTGTATTCTGATGATGCCATTGCCAGGTCACCCCCTTTGATGATGTAGTACCTGAGTCTCCTGCTCTGATGATGTCAGGAACTTGGTGCTTTGGTGTTTTTAAGGATCTCTGGGGCCTTTATGCTTTTCCTTGTAAGATCTGCCATTAAAGCTAAAAACAGCTGCTTTTAGTGACTTTGCTGCAATTTGTAGTGTTTCAATTGATTGTCCACCTCAGTTGTATAATTTTACAGCTTTAGTTGTATAATTGTTGTGGTACTAATCTCAGTAGTAAATCATAGTTGTGGCACGCAATTGCGCATTAAACTCCATAAAGTACTGGCAAGCACACCTCTATTAACCTCGGTGGTGAATCATAGTAGCATTAATCATGGTTAAATATTTTGTATTAGCTTTAGGTTTTAGCCATGTTTCCGTTAGCAATGTTCGATTAGTAAAAAGAATTCCAGTTAGACAGTGTTTTCACTGATAACAACTGCCTCTGTTAGCTTCAGCCTTGAAAAGGCACCTCTGCCATTGACCTGGAAAATTAGGGAGTGGGTCAAGTTATGGTTAGTTATTCCTGTTCAAACTGCAGTTATCACTCCTAATTCGATGAGGTAATACCTTGAAACATGTGGATCCTCAAATAGCAAGAGTGAAAGAAAGGTATAAAAAGAAACTGTTAGAATAGATACTTACGATTTGAACAAGGCTTGGCCAGCTGATCCCCTCGAGCTCGAAACCTGTGACCCAGTGAATTCTCCGGACTTTACCTTTAGCATACATGATTATTATTAAGAAAAGTTATCATAGTACCTATGTGATTACTGGTAATAATAGTTATCTTTCTTTACCTAACTCCTATGAAAACCAAAAAATGCTTTTGAAATCTATTGACTTGTGGAATAATTTATGAAGTTATAATTAAGAACTTTAACAATTGGCACCACAGATAAAGGGGGCAAATGTGTTGGCTATACTTGGCAGGACATAGTGTTTAGGATAGCAACCTGTATATACCTGATATTTAACGTTGCTAGGTTACAGTAAATTATTGTGCCAGGCCCATTATCAAACTCTAAACTACTTGAGAGTTTACAGAAACCTATCCTTGCTCTCCAAGCATCGGAATTTGTACTCAACGCAGTCAGATACAGAGTCGCATTTAAATGGCTTTGAGCCTCTTTGGTGACAGTCACAGACAAATGTAAGGCAAATGATTCCTGGATTATATTTCCAGAGTTCACCACTGTGATAAATGCAGTGAGGTGTAGACAGAGCTTGGAATGTGGGGTGGTTTTTGGGTTGGAACCAGCAGGGTCAGATGCAATAATCTGGGACTGTTGACTGGTGTCCCAACGTCGCTATACACCAGTATTCTGTACCAGTTCATCTCTCCCTTTGTCTAAAGATGGAATGAAAAAAGAGAAGTTAAGACCTCACAGCAAGCATCAGAAAGTAAAGTTGTTGTGAGGAGAAAATGGTTCAGGCAGAAGGCTGATGGGTTAAGACTGATTATTAGTAATTGTTGTAGAGGCTCAAGCCAGACAATGGAACATGATCATTTACTGTGGAAACAGATTCCTCCTCTTTTGATTGATGTGTAAGGATGATATCATTCGCTTTATGAATTTGCAGGCTCTCCCTTTTAAAAGGCACCAACATTTAACTTCTGTTAAACCAAATTTAAAGAAAACTTATTAGTAATCAGGTAAATAGTCAGGCCAAAGGACTCCCTCGACAGACTGCTGCCTGGACCTGTTAATGGCCACCTTCGCCAGGCCAGGCCCAGGAGTACTCCCATAAGAAGGTTCACTGATCTGCCAGCTTCCCTCTGCACCAGATGGCCAGAGATCAGCAGCATGAAATTGAAATGCAGTCTGAAACTGAGGAGCAGTCCTGTCAGATAGTGGAAGAGGGTCTGCATTCTCTCACTCTCTTATTCATCCTTCGAGGCAGAGTTATCCATGTTCATTGTCTGGGATGTTTGGTAGAGTTCTGGTGGGTACATAGGTAACTGCTAAGACCGATTTGCACCTGGAAAGTTCTGCTGTAAATAGGACAGGATAGCGTAGACAATTGAGTTTTGGATGAGTTGCTTACTTGGGATTTTCTTTCCTTGTGTTTTATTAATAATACTAATAAGATTATAAATAATTAGTAGGTAATAAATACAAAATAAATATAAAAATATTTAAGAGGGAAGTGAGGAGAAATGTTTTCTCTCTGAACTCTGTTAGTCTGGAATTCTTTTACTGAGAGCGGTGGAGTCAGGGTCATTGAATATTTTTCAGGCTGAGTTAGATAGATTCTTAAACAAAAACAAAAATTGCTGGATAAACTCAGCAGGTCTGACAGCATCTGCGGAGAGAAAGACAGAGTTAACATTTCAAGTCTGTATGACTCTTCTTCAGAACACTGATAGAAAGATTCTTGATTGACGAGGGAGTCATAGGTTATCAAAAAGCAGAGCAGGCTCAGGGTTGGGCGAATGGTCTACTCCTGCTCCTAATTGTACGAAACTCCTAAGTGAAGCCTTCAGAGTGTCCATATAGTGCTTCCTTTGACCACCATCAGAGCGCACCCCAGACTCACGCTTTCCATGGAAGATTCGCTTTGGTGAGCGTCAGGCAGTTTGGCTATATGACCAGCCTAATTTATGTGGTGACTGTCTCAATATGGTGTGGATGCTCGGCATGACAGCCTGGGTGAGCACCTCAGTGTTCTGTCCTGTCATCTGATCTTCAGAAGCTTCTGAAAGCAGCTCAGGTAAAAGTGGTTGATCTTCTTGGCATGACACTAGTACACAGTCCAAATCTCACATGTGTAGAGCAGAGTGAGCAGACTTACTTCTCTTCATTTCCAGGCAGATGTTCGAAGTCTGACAAAGGCTACACTTGCTTTGACCATTTTTGCATGTGTTTTGTCATTGGTATAGACAGCACAAGAAAGTGTGCTTCTGAGATAAGTGAACTTATCCACTGTTGACAGGTTCTGGTCATGGACTGAAACCTTGGGCTTGAGGTAGGGCTTTCATGGAGCAGGCTGGTACATTACTTCAATTTTGTTCATGCTGATTGTCAGGCTGAAGTTGTTTGCATGTATTAGAGAACAAATCCATGCAATGTAAATTGCATGTCCAGCTCCGAACCAGCATCTAGTGCACAATCATCAGCAAATAGGAAATGATGAAATATGTCCATGGAGACTGAGTCTTTGCCTGGAGTTGTCTCAGATTGAGCATCTTCCCGTTAGTGCGATATCTGATATCGATGCCAGGGGATCACCATCATGGAAGGCATTGGAGATCATGGGGAAGATAAAAAGGTGAAGCTGGTTGATGCTAGCACAGAGCCCTGTTCAACTCCATTTGTGACTGGGAATGAATCAGAAGACTCACCATCATCCAGGACACATATCAGCAGGCCATCGTGGAACTGTTGAACCATTGTGGTGAATTCCTCTCTTACTTCCAAAGTTCCTCACAGTTGACCATGTCAAAGGCCTTGGTCAGGTTAACAAATGTGGGTTGGAGGTCCATGTTCTACCTTTGGAATTTTTCACATGCTACATAAATGTGAAACACAAACTCCTTTATAAAACTCTGGTTGGACCCCAACTACTATTGTGTCCAATTCTGGTCACCACACTTTAGGGAGGGTGTAAGGTCCTTGAGAAGGTTCAGAAGAAATTTACTAGAATAGTTCCAGGGATGGAGGTTTTAGTTCCAACGTTAGGAACATAGGAAATAGAAACAGAAGTAGGCCATTAAGCCCGTCGAGTTTGCTCCGCCATTTAAACAGATCATGACTGATCATTTACCTCTATGCCATTTTTCCCCACTATCCCCATGCCCTTGATGTCATTAGTATCCAGAAATCTATTGATTTCTGTCTTGAACATGATCAATGATTGGGCTTCCACAGCCCTCTGGCGTAGAGAATTCCAAGGAATCACCACCCTCTGAGTGAAGAAATTCCTCTTAATCTCAGTTTTAAATGGCCTGCCCCTTATTCTGAGACGGTGTCCCCTGGTTCCCCCAGGGGAAACATCATATCCACACCTACCCTGTTGAGCCCTGTAAGAATTTTGTTAGTTTCAAAGATATCACCTCTCATTCTTCAAAACTCTGGGGAATACAGGCCCAGTTTCCACAATCTCTCCTCATAAAGCCAGATTAGTCTGGTGAACCTCTATTCACTCCCTCTATGGCAAGTACATCCTTTCTTAGGTAAGGAGACCGAAACTGTCCACAATACTCCAGGTGAGGTCTCACCAATGGTCTATAAAACTGCAGCAAAACAACTTTACTCCTGTACCCAAATCCCCTTGCAATGAAGGTCAACATGCCATTTGCCTTCTTAAATTAGAAAAGCTGGGCTTGTTCTCCTTGGAACAAAGGAGATTGAGGGGAGGTTTGATAGAAGTGTACAAGATTATGACAGGTTTAGATTAGGTAGACAAGGATATATGGTTTCCATTAGCTGATGGAAGGAATAAGGGACACAAATTTAAAGTTTTGGGCAAAAAATGCAGCGGAAATGTAAGGAGCAGCTTTTTTTTTATACACAGCCAGTAGTAATGACCTTGAACTCTTTTCTCACAAACATGGTGGAAGTGGAAATAATAATGATTTCAAAAGGAAACTGGATGCACACTTGAAAGAAATAAACCCGCAGGGCTCCAGGGGGGAAGTGGGACTGACAGGATTTCTCCATGGAGAGCTGCTATTGACACAATGGCTGAATGGCCTCCTTCTGTGTTGTAAATGGCTATGGGCAGAATCATCCCAGATTTGCCTTTGTGAAAAAAAGTCATTTTACCCAACAGCTGCAATGGTGGGTTTTCAAGCTGTACCATCCCATTCCCAGTGTGTCCAGCCTCATTAATAACACATTCACTGGAAACACTTGGATTTGCCCACCACGCTGTGACCTCAGTGCTTCCTCACTCCAGGCGCCATATTTAAAGCGCACCCGAGTGCATGCCTGCTTCATGTCTACAGACCAGGACTGCTGCAGGTGACAGATAGCCCCGAAGGCAAAGAAGAGGGCAACTCCCACATTAGTGACGCTTCTCTGGGTCTCCGCTAGACACAGTGGAAGGCTGCCACGATGTCCTCTACCTCCACTCTGGCTGCAGGAAGTACACCAGAATCACCAATCCGCCCTGGGAGGGGTGGCAGCAGAGGTCAGTGCCACCGGAACAGAAGAGGTCAGCCATCCAGTGCAGAAACAGGATGAATGCTCTCATCCATTCCGCTAGGGCAAGTCAACCACCTCATCACTCTCAGCTCACACACTCACAAACCCATCACACATCCACTGAGATCTCAGATCTCAAGGGACAACAACACTCACTCTCACGCACACCTTCACATCTCAATCAGGCTCATATCCTCTGGAGCTCATGTCCTCATCCCGTCCATGACTCCGCTCACTAAACATTCCAACAGTGCCATGCATCCTGCTCACACTCTCTCCATTTGTTTTCATGCAGAAGAATCTGGCTCACAACAGCAGGGAGAGGTCCCACCTGGGGTGAAGTGGCCCACATTAGGCCCCTTACTCACTTTGAGGAGTGTGCCGTTGTGCTGAGTGGTGAGGACGTGACATTGCCTATGGCGACAGTGAGGTTAGCAGCGATCACCAACATGAGGATCCTGCATCATCCTCTCTCAACACAAATGTGAGTGTTTTCTCTCCTGCTTTTTACACTGCTGCCATGCACTAATTATCTCTACTTTGCTACACAGGGAAATCTGCAAAGCGACTGACGTGCTCAGCCAGCCAGTCCTTCAGCTCCATCCACATCCTCAATTCCAGCCAAGAGGTCATCTCCTGCATTGGAGAGCTGGAAATAAGCATCCTGGAAGACCCATTACAGTGCTTACCCACATCCTGCACCAGCGCAGAGACATACACCTCAGTGGGACCTAGATCTAGAGCAGACTTGGGTTCACAACCTGGTGGTCACCACACAGACATGTGTCCATGATAGGAGGAGGCAGGTTTAGCCGAGCTTCCCGGTACTCAAAGATCTGCTGGGGAAGAGGCATCTGTGAGGTCCGAGTCAGATGACGAGCCTCTGGATTCAGTGGGGGAACATCACACACAGCTGTTGGAAGCCCTCAACAAAGTGGCACGTGATCGGAGAAGTGCGTTCACATGCTCTGTAATGAAGTGGTGCCCACATGTGCGCGCATGAAGTTCTCCATGGGAAAGTTGGCAGACACCGTTGAGACCCTAGTCCAGCAGAATGCGGAGATGTGCGCAGACCTGCAGTCCATCGCCTTAGCCATTGGTTAGTTCCTGCAGTGGCAACACGAGAGGGAAACTGGGAACCTCGATGTCACTCCTGGTGCTTGTTACTCTCAAGGAGTCTGGCCAAGGCCCTCGGGCAACCGATTGGAGGAGGAGCAGCAGCTGGACACCCTTGAGTCATCCTCTGAGGAATTTCAGAGGCTGTCTGCTCTCACTGAGTCCCCTTTGCCTGTGACCCCCTCAACCTTGTCCTCTGTCACCACAGAGGAGGCAGCTGGCCCCAGGAGGACAGCCAAAGCGAGCCGGGGCCCTCAAGACCTCGGCTCTCCAGGTGATGCACGCTGAGGTCATCAGAGGAAACAGGGCCAGCCATTGCACAGGCTGTCTCCAATCCTGCTGTGAATGTCAGGGTAGCACCTAGGAGAAGTGGTAGGCCTAGAAAAGTTAAATTCTGACCACAAGTGGTTGCTTGGGTAAACTCATTTTGTCACTTCATAATCTGAAAATATGTTCACTTTCACTGAATAATGTGTAATATTGACTTTCAGCTTCATTGACAGGCTTCGTGAGTCCTCCCACTGCATCCCACCCCCGCCAGCAGTCAGCTAAATGTAGCTGGACCACTAGTGATTCTGGAGCGAGAACTGTGTGTGTGTGTGTGTGGCAGGACCTTTCGGAGCCTTGTGCAAGCACTCCCCCTTGACTGCACATGGATCCTTCCTCCATCACACTCATCTCAATATCCTGAGCATTTTCAATGTTGCCTGCTGGGGCTCTCGTTCAGTTGTCCATCTGAGGCGACCTGCATCTCCGCCCACCCACTGATCACATTCCCACGCAGAACCTGAGCCCGTCTAACATGACGTTCCGCTCACTTTTGATTTCGACAGCCACGGTAGTTGTTAAGTTTTTGATCAGCTCCCCTATCCTTTCCCCTCCCACAGTCACCCATGTCCTTTCCCCCATCACTGTCAACCCCCTGGCATCACCTACCACCTCTCCACCATCATCTATCAACCCGAATCCTTGTCTTTTCAGGATGTCCAGGTGAACATGCATGTTGCTTACCTTCCTGAGAATCCCAATACCATCAACACTGACCTCTCCAACCTCCTCCTTCCCACCCCCAGGGTCCGTGTCTGGCCCCGAGTCCCCATCAACTACCCTCGCTGTCCCTTCTACTGCTACCGAGGCACCCTCAACCACCCTTCCAGCTCCCTCTTTCCCCTCTCATACTCACCCTTCCCTCCTACCATGCCCACCCTCAGTTCACACCCCAGGAGGCTGTCATTGACTCCACAGACCCCTCCCTTGCATGTTCACCTGGACATTCCCCACCCCTTACTCCCTCCTCCACCCTTACTTGCTCCTCCACACTTACTCCTCCACCCCCCTGGACACCTTCCCCCTTCCGAACTCCTTCCTCCCTCTGAACTCCTTCCCCACTCCAAACTCCTTTCCTTACACCTTCCTCCCCCTTTACACCTACCTCCCCACTTGCCGCATTCTCCCCCGTTACACCCTCCCTCTGTACTCCCTCCCCCCCCTCCCAACCTCAACCATCAACATCTTGGTCCTCCCCTCCCAACCTCATACCCCCTCTGAAACCTTCGTGCCTGCCCCCCCCCCCCTCCCTTGCTGGATACACCTTCCTCTCCCAGTCGCACCTAGACATTCCGCTCCCTGGTATTGCTGATCATCCATAGCAGCCCATGGCTGAGATGGTGATGTTCCAAAGCAGACCCAAGACATCAACGGAGACCTCCCACATTCTGTGAGCTGCTTTGTGGCGGAGCCATGTGCATGAGAATCCACCCAGCACGCGATGCACGTGTCCCTCCAGGGTCCGGTAGTTGTAGGGCTCCAGCATCTTCTCAGATATCTGCAACCAGAGCAAGGTCCTAACGGTAAGTCCTGACTTCTGCGCATCAGACTTGTCCAGACGTATTCTGGGTCAGCACGTTTCCCCACAAGCGTAATGGTAAATCTGACATGAGGGCAACAATTCTGGTCAGGCCTTACTTTGTGTCCCATTACTGCAATGCAAATTGGGTTCACGCCGGCTTCCAGCGGGATTTGCATTCTGTCATGGCGGATACCATCGGATGATCCCACTGTTCCTTCATGCTGGCGTCAAACCAATTTTTGGACTTCTCACCATATTGTCCCCCACCACCTGCCATGGCGCCCGACACCAACAGGGCCGGAAAATTCCAGCCTATGACTCTATGACTCTTCCAGGCCACAGAGATTACAAATTAAAATCTAGAGATTGGGTGGGAATATGGTGTGATTGCACCAAGACATAAAATGTTCAATCATAAGACTAATTGAGAGTACAAAGGGTAATCTATATTTCTATTTCACACTTGCACATTGTTGCATAATATAATGTTTTTGCTAAATTTATGTGTACTTAATCAAAATTTTGGTGTCTTTTGGAGTATGAGAGCAAAAGTTCATGGCATGCCCCATGTTTGACATGCTTTGATAGTTCAAGAGGAGACAGGGACATAGGGCGAAATTGTCTGGTGTTGTTGGCATCGGGTGTCATGGCAGCATGAGCGGACAATATGGCATGAAGGCTAAAAATCGGTTTTATGCCGTTGTGAAACCAGTTTGTGATCGTTTGCTCCATTCGTCAACGGCGGGCCCTGTTTCCTGCCACCGCACGTCGGGAACCTAATTTCAATACTTCAGCATCCCACTAAAAGCCCTGCTTGCCGGAATCATCCCCCCCAAGTCAAATTTCATGGCCACGTCAGCATGACTTCAGAACAGCGTGCTTTACAATTGCCTTTAAAAGGTATGCACCTGGTGACCGGAACTTCAAGGGGAACTCAGGGCTAAGTGCATAGAACCTTGTGCAGTGCCCATAGGACATCAAGGAAGAGGCGCCATGCGTTCAGGCAGGGGCACAGCCAAGTTGCTTTTTCCTGGCTGGCTTTCTGTGCGATGCTGGGGCAAGGACTCCAGTGTGGGTAAGGCCGGTGGGGTGGGATGAAGGGCAAGGCAGCACAGACTGAAGGGGGTACACAAGCACATGCTGGGGGGGTGAGGGGAATGTGAGGGAAGCGGCCACGGACTTGGAAAGCTTGTCAGAAGTGAGCATGCTATTGTAGCTGAGACCATTCAGCAGCAGCTCAATTTACATACTTGGAGTTGGGCCTCTGAAACTTTTCTGCCCAATCAAGCAACACAAAAGTATTAATGTGCCACCAAATGCTCCAGAACTTTTCACCCCTAAGGTGCAGACTGGAAATTAATGTGTGTTTTTCGGGGACAGCAGAACAATTAATCGACTGGGCAAATTCTAGAATCCCCTTGCGAAAGGTAGCCATGGCGCAGTCACTGATGGAGGTGCTCAGAGCCCCTTGCAATATTTTTATTAAGGTTTAGATCAGTATTCCTTATGTTTCCAGCTAACAGTGCAGCCTTGCAGTGTGAGTTAGGAGAATGTCTGCACCTGAGCTGTGGACACAGCATGCAGTCCAGTGACCGAAGCTGCTGCCAATTGGTCAAGTGGAGTGGGGCGGACATGGGTGGGGTTTCGGACAGCCAATGAGGGCACTACACAATACCCATCCAAGTGTGGTGAGCACTCTCCTGCACGCATGAAGAGGCCTTCAGACTTAACCAAGAGAGGTTCTTGGTACGCCTCTGTAAACATGCACTTCTCTTTGATCCTGCAGCAGGAGAACATCAGCATCATGGAGACTGGTGATTTAGTGGTATGCTAAAGAGAGCAGAGAAGAAGAAAAGTGCAGAGGAAGTACCTGGCTTAGCAAAGGGAGGAGCACCTCTCTCAAGTTGAAAGGGCAGCAGGGAGTGCTGTGCACGCAGCTGAAGATCCTCAGAGAGCCATCGCTTCGCTAGACCCAGGGTCTACAGACAGCGCTTGTCATTCCTGCAGATGGCAAAGAAACACTGTCGACGACGACTGCGCATGTCTAGGGAACTGGTCAGTCACATATGCCACCTGCTGCAGGATTTCACACCATAGGGACATGGAGGGCATCTATTGCCAGTGGCCTTGAAAATGACCATGGCACTCAATTTTTACGCCAGTGGCTCCTTCCAGGGCTCCACAGGTGTGAGATCTTGCAAGCTTCCATGCACAATTGTATCCAAGGGGCCACGGACACCATTCTTGTGAAGGCACAGAACTTAGTGCATTTCGACAGGGATCAGGAAAGCCAGGAAGCAAGAGTGCTGGGATTTGCGCAGATCTCTGATTTTCCACAGGTGCAGGCTACCATCGATTGCACTCACATGGCACTTAAATATCCATGACAACAAGAAGTCAACAAGGTCAATCGCAAGGGCATCCATTTGCTGAATGTTCAGCTGGTGTGTGACCACCACAAACGCTTCCTACAGGTCTGAGCACGATTCCCAAGGACCGTCCACGACTCCTACATCCTCAACGGGTCTCAGATCCCTGACATCTTCCAGGGCGCACAGAGTCTGCAGAGTTGGCTCATAGACATTTACAGCACAGAAGGAGGCCATTCGGCCCATCGTGTCCATGCTGGTCAACAAAGATCTGACCACACTAATCCCATTTTCCAGCTCTAGGCCCATAGCCCTGGAGGCTATGGCAATGCAAGTGAATATCTGAATACTTCTTAAATGTTGAGAGTTTCTGACTCAACCACCTTTTCAGGCAGTGACTTCCAGACTCCCACCACCCTCTGGGTGAAAAGCTTTCTCAACTCCCCTCTTAGTCTTCTACCTCTTACCTTCAGTCTATGCCCCCTGATTATTGGCCCCTCTACTAATGGAAAAAGTGCCTTCCAATCCATCCTATCTATGCCCCTCATAATCTTATACACCTCTATCAGGTCCCCTCTCAACCTTCGTTGCTCCAAGGAAAACAACCACAGCCTATCCAATCTTTCCTCATAGCTCAGACCCTCCAGCCCAAGCAGCATCCTGGTAAATCTCCTTTGCACCCTTTCCTGTGCTATCACATCCTTCCTATAATGTAGTGACCAGAACTGCACACAGTAATCCAGTTGTGGCCTAACCAGCTTAACAACTCGCTGTGTAGAAACAAATCTCCTCAGCTCCCTCTGGTTCTTTTACCAATTTCTTTAAATCTGTGTCTTCTGGTTACAGTTTCTCTTTATTTACTCTATCAGGACCCTTCATGATTTTGAAAATCTCTATTAAATCTCCTTCAAACATTCTCTGCTCCAAGGAGAAATATCCTTGGTTCTCCATTTTTGTTTGGTGACCATGGGACAACCCAGTGTCACCCTCACTAGTCAGAGAAGCCACAGTCTCTCAGTTGTGATTTGAGCTTTTCCCAGGGCTTGGCCCCTTTGTTATGGTTTATGGCACTGCTGCAAATGTGAAACTGACCTACCAGGAGAATGGGGAATTCACACTCACAAAGTAGGAGCCAAGTTTACTGCAGCACTGAGACCAGATCAGGTGTTGCAGCCACCGTAAAGCAAGCTAGAGAATTGTGGCTGTGCTGAGGGACAAAACCCAGGGAAACTGCCTGATAAACTTTTCTCCACTGCAATGTGCACTTCAGCTCGCTCCCATCACCACAGATTGTGGTAATGGGCTTACACTTATGGAGTCTAATAGGAGGCACTACAAGGCAAGCTGCAGCCTGAGGGACAGCAGCATTTTTCACCTTTCCTCTGACCAGCAGGACAATAATCATCGTTATTCATTGGCATATTATTATCATTAAACTTCTCCAACAACAGTTTCAGAAGCTCTATGGTAATGTTCTCTCTCATTCATGACCTTGGGTGAAATGATCCACTCTTTCAGCAGCTTGAATATGGCCTCACAAACATTCACAGGCTAGCCCCTGAAGTAATATTTGCTTCAGAAGCTAATGCGGAGAATTGATAGTTTCAATATAAACCATTGTGGTATTTTTGTGTTATCATTTGTATCTTTGTCATTGTCCACTTCAACAGGTATTGAACTGAAAGTACTAGTCAAGCAGGTTTAAACCAAACACATGTGTCAGTTTGATCTGATCCAATACGAATATGAGATAAACGCAGGCACTCACAGCTAATTGCAGGAGCTCGGGTGACTCAGTCCTGATAAAGTATGTATGATAGCAGCTTCTTTTTTCTGTTAAAGTTGCTGAAAACTGGTGAATTGAATGTAGGGATCTGGCCGTCAGTCATGGTGACAAAGTCCAGTAAGCATGGTCAAAGATACATCCTCCATCCTATCTGCAGTTGTGATCATAAACATCACTGTTTTCACATGCTGGAACTAAATCTTTATCTGTTACCTGGTCTGACTGATGATTGAATGGTACCAGGATCCTTGAAACAATAGATGTAGTAGACTGTTAGTTCAGGAATTGCAGGGGTATGTTAGCATAGTGGTTATGTTATAGAATAGTAATCCAGAAGTCCAGGCTGAGAGACTTGCATTCAAATCCCATCACACGGGAGAATTTAAAGTCAGTTTTTTAATTAAATAAATCTGGAATGAAAAGTCAGTATCAGGTAATTGTGACCAATTACATGTGAAATAGGGGAAGGAGTGGACCATACGGCCTCTCAAACCTGCCCCACCATTCAATACGATTGTTGTCGACAACTCTACTTTCCCATTTGATCCCTATATCCCTTGATTCTCTGAAAGACCAGAAATCTGTCTATCCCAGCCTTAAATATAGTCAACGATGTAGCATCCACAACTCTCTGGGGTAAAGAATTCCAAAGATTCACAACCTCTAAGAAATTCCTCTTCATCTCAGTCCTAAATGATCGGCACCTTATCCTGAGGCCTTGCCCCACACCATCTCCTGCCCCGCATCTTCCAGATTCCCCAAGCAGCGGAACCAACCCTCTGTTTACCCCATCAAACCCCTTCAGAACCTTGTAGGTTTTAATGAGATCACCTCTCATTCTCCTAAACTCGAGAATACAGCTCCAATTTGCTCAGCCTCTCATTATAGGATAAGCCTCTCATCCCAGGAACAAATCTAGTCAACCTTTGCTGTACTGCCGCCAATGCAAGTATACTTTTCCTAATATTATGGACAGTAAAACTACACACAGTGCCATTGATGTGGTCTCACTAAAACCCTACACAATTGTAGCAAAACTTCCTAACAGGTGTATTTTAATCCCCTTGCAACAAAGGCCAACATGCCATCTGCCTTCCTAATTGCTTGCTGTACCTGCATTCTAACTCTGTGTTCATTGTACAAGTACACCCAAGTCCCGCTGGACATTAACATTTACAAGTTTCATGCCTTTTTAAAAATATGCTACTTTTCTATTCTGACTACCAATGTAAGTAACCTCATAGATTCCCCAGATTATACTCCAGTTACCACCTTGTTCCCCACTCATTCTTTGGAGCCTCTTATAGTTCCACCTAGCTTTGTATCATCAGCAAAGTTAGATGCACTACTCCAGGTATCTTTGTCTAAGCCATTAATATAGATTGTAAATAATTGAAGCCCCAGCACTGATCTTTGTGGTACTCGGTTATTCACATGCTGCCAACTTCAAAATGCCATTTATCCCTACTCTCTGCTCATTGTCCATTAACTAATCCTCTCTCCACACTAATATATTACCCCCAGCTCCATATGCCTTTATCTTGAATATTCACCTGTTGTTTGGCATCTTATTGAATGCCTTTTTGATCCAATCACACTACATCTACTGGCTCCTTTTTACCTACTCTACTAGTTACATACTCAAAAATTTGAACCTACTGGATCACCATATAAACCTATCTATTCAATAATATCCTTTTAAGGAAGAGAAATCTGCTGCCCTTACCCGGTCTGGCCTGCTTGTCACTGCAGACCCATACCTATGTAACTAGTTCTTAACTGCCTTTGGAAATGGTCTAAAAACAACTCAGTTGTGCAATTCGGGCTGGGCAATAAATTTTGGCCTTGCCAGTGAAGCCCACATTCTGTGAATGAATTGAAAAAAAGAATTGCACCACTGCTTTTTCTTCCTTTGGCTCAAAGTAACCTTGCTGAGCAATGGCACGCACTGGCTGGGGAATTTTTCTGATGGCAGCTCTGGTCTAGGAGCACTGGTTTTATAGCAGCCACAATCTGAGCCTTCTTCCTCTCAAAGTGGGAGGAGGTCAACCAACTTGATGAGGTGCCTCAGCACACTGAGTGCTCCTGCTCTCATGGTCAGCGTTCTCTAACTTGGGTAGGAAGAATTTGACCAATGACTGCATAAACCCAGACCAAAAGTGTGAAACAGCAAAGGATCAGACTGTTTTTCTTCACAGCAAGATGGTTATTAGAACCCTAAAGGCAACAGAGAGCTGACAGAGCCCACAGTTTCCACTATTGGGATACTCACTTCAGAGGACACCTTCTCAAGATAAATCATAAACAACAGACTATAGATAATGTTGATCACGGTAGAGAAAGACTCCTTAGTCTCTATCGTGTTGGTGGTTTTCTCCACGTTTCCCTGATAAATCAGGAAGTGCTTGTTAAAGCTCCCCTGTGTTGAGGTGAATACAAACTTCAGCTCAGCCTGTTTAACTCAATGAGAACTGGAATCATGGTCCTTAAGATAGATTTTAGTAAAGGAACCATGCTGTACACATTTTATATTGACAATTTTATCACATGCGGAAGATGCCCTTGTTTGAAATTTCTTGTTGTCATTTGTCAGCATCATTGATGAATCTGAAGCTCCTGGAAACCAGGAGATTGCTCGCTCCTGGCTGTCAGCTTGTGTTCCTGTTAATATCACTACCCACAATGCAGACAAAGAGATAACTTTCTGAGCACATCTCGGCTAATTTGATCAGGGGTGTCATTCATAATCATCACTGTGTTCTCCAATAAAACTCCCTGTGGAGCTGTCAGCATGGCGTGATGGCACAGATAGACAAGGCAGGTTATTATCACTATTTCTAGGTGTTGACATCCGAGTGTATTTGCAGCATTTGATATTTCCGGTGGATAGCTTTCATTTTTATCAGCAGTCATTTTTACGTGGGCAACTGAGAACGATTCCATGCTGAAGTACATTTGAACAGTCTTTCCGCAGTCCACTGGAAGTTTAGAATTCCTCACTTCAGTATTAGAGCTCGATCCTGTTCTTCACTCAAAGTTTTAATAATCTTCTTTAAAATATTTATTCATTCAAGGGTGGTAAACCAGGGAACTATAGGGCAGTGAGTCTAACATCAGTGGTAGGGAGTGTTTTTGAAAAATTTCCGAGGGACAGAATTAATCTCCCCTGGAGAGGCAAGGATTAATCAAGGATAGTCAGCATGATTTTGTTAGGGGGAGATTATGTCTAACAAATTGTACCACATTAGCTGTCCCCCAGTCCTCTGGCACCTCTCCTGTGGCCAGAGGGGATTTGAAAGTTAATGTCAGGGCCCTTGCAATCTCCTTCCTTGCCTCCCACAGCAACCTGGCATACATCTCATCAGGGCCTAGGGATTTATCCACTTCTAAACCCGATAAAACCTCTAATACCCCCTCCCTCTCAATGCTAATTTGTTCAAGTATATTACAGTCCCCCTCCCTGATTTCTATACCTACATCGTCCTTCTCTATAGTGAATACAGATGCAAAGATCATTTAAAACTTCACCTGCGTCTTCTAACTCCTCACAGAGATTGAACCCTCAAAAAAACTTCCCTTTCTTTCCTTATCCAGTCCTGTACATTCCTCGATATCCAGGTTCTCTGGACTTGTTGGTCCCACTCTTCACCGGGAACATGTTGGCCCTGCACTCTCACTATTTCCTTTTTGAATGATTCTCACTGCTCTGATGTAGCTACTCCCAGTCCACTTTGGCCAGATCCTGCCTTATCATATTAAAATTGGCCTTCACCCAACTCAGAACCTTTATTTCTGGTCCATCTTTGTCCTTTTCTATAACTACCTTAAATCTTACTGAGTTATGGTCACTATCACCGAAATGCTCCCCCACTGGCACTTCTACCGCTTGCCTGGCTTCATTCCCTAAAACTAGGTCCATCACCGTCCCCTCTCTTGTAGGACTTTCTACGTGCTGGCTTAAAAAGCTCTCCTGGATACATTTTAAGAATTCTGTCCCCGCTAAGCCTTTCATACTTTGTCTATCCCAGCTAATATTGGGGAAGTTGAAATCCCCTACTATTATTACCTTATTATTTTATACTTCTCTGAGATTTGCCCTTCTTTCTCTCCCTTTCTTTCCTTATTCGGTCCTGTACATTCCCAGTTCACTCCCAGCAATGTGAATGCCCCCTTTTTGCATTTAAGTTCTACCCATATGGCCTCATTTGAGGAGCCTTCTAAGATATCATCCCTCCTTATTGCAGCAATTGACTCCTTGATCAATACCGCAACACCACCTCTTCTTTTACACCTCCCCCCCACCCATCTCGCCTGAAAATTTCATAACCCGGAATACTGAGCTGCCAGTCTTGTCCTTCCCTCAACCTTGTCTCCGTGATATCATTGCTATCATATTCCTATGTGTTAATAAACCCTATGGGGAGATGACGGCGTAGTGGTATTGTCGCTGGACTAGTTATTGAGAAACTCAGGGTAATGCTCTGGGGACAAGGGTTCGAATCATGTCATGGCATAAGGAATTTGAATTCAATGAAAATTTGGAATTAAAAGTCTAATGATGACCATGAAACGATTGTTGCAAAAACCCATCTGGTTCATCAATGCCCTTTAGGGGAGGCAATGTGCTGTCCTTGCCTGGCCTACATGTGACTCCAGACCCACAACAATGTGGTTGACTCTGAAATGCCCTCTGAACAACGGGATGGGCAATAAATGCTGGCTTAGCCAGTGACTCCCAAGTGACTGAAAAAAGACTCATCCTTACTCACAAGACTCCTTGCATTAAAGTAAATAGCCACCCAGCCTTAACTTGACTATATACGCTCTGCCAGACTGACTTGGGGCAGGGTTTTGCTCTTGGCGGGGTTGCTCATTGGGGTCGGCCGGACAGCTGACTGCCATGATCAGCTCCACACTGCGCTTTCACGAGGGCGGGCCAATTAAGGCCTGCCCTGCGTGGATTGTGAGCGGCAGCGCTGAGCGCTGCCTGTGCGGGCGGGGTGAGGAGGGAGAGTCAGGCCTAGCGCGCATTTCGTGCGAAAGAGCACTTCGACCTCCCTGAGGCACGGAGATTGAAGTGCTTTTATAAAAAATTAATAAAGACAGTAAAAAATTAACACGATCCCTCATGTAACTCTATCACATGAGATGGGACATGTTTTTAATTCCAAAATAAAGTTTTTATTTAATGTTTATTTGCTTTAGGAAATCTCATCTCGCTGGAGGATGTGGTTTCGTAAAAAATGTAAAGGTCGCTTGGCCTTTTCACCTGCCCACCAACTGTAAGGTTGGACGGGCAGTGTAGAATTGAATTTAATTAGCTCGTTAATGGCCTTAATAGGCCTTTTAATTATCAGCGGGTGCGCAGCCGACTCTAGCGTGCGCCCGCCAAACGAAATATCGTGCAATTGCGCCCATGATGTCGGGACGCATGCCCTACATCATCATGCGTCATTTTACGCTCGGGTGTGTCGGGCATACGCCCGTACGCCGAGCATAAAGTTCTGCCCCGGTTTTTCTCCTATACTTGTCTGTACCTCCACTAAACCTCCACTAAATGGGATACTATACCGTCTCCCGTCCCCCTGCCAAATTAGTTTAAACCCCCACCAACAGCACTAGCAAACCCCCCCCACAAGGATGTTGGTTCCATTCTGGTTCAGGTGCAACGGATTTATACAGGTCCCACCTTCTCTAGAAACGGACCCAGTAGTTCAGGAATCTTAAGGCCCTCCCTCCTGCACCAACTTTTCAGCCACCTATTCCTATACTCACTAGTAAGTGGCACCGGGAGTTTTTTTTTTAATTCATTCAGGGGATGTTGGCTTTGCTGGCTGGGCGACCATTTACTGCCCATCCCTAGTTGCCCTTGAGAAGGTGGTGGTGATCTGCCATCTTGAACCACTGCAGTTCATGTGGTGTAGGTACACCCACAGTGCTGATAGGGAGGAAGTTCTAGGATTTTGAACCAGCGACAGTGAAGGAACGGCGATATATTTCCAAGTCAGGACGGTGAATGATTTGAAAATGAACTTTCAGGTGATGGTGTTCCCAGCTGCTGCTACCATGTGTCAGGTGGAGGGGGTGAATGTTTGTGGATGTGCTGCCAATCAAGTGGGCTGCTTTGTCCTAGATGGTGACAAGCTTCTTGAGCGTTGTGGGAGCTGCACTGCTCCAGGCAAGTGGGGAGTATTCCATCACACTGCTGACTTGTGCCTTGTAGGTGGTGGACAGACTTTGGGGAGCAATCCAGAGATTACAACCTACAACCTTTGAGGTCCTGTTTTTCAATCCGCTACCTAGCTCCCTAAATTCTTGTTGCAGGACCCCATCCCTCTTTCTACCTATGTCATTGGTACCAATGTGAACCATGATCACTGACTGTTTGCCCTCCCCCTTCAGAATGCCCTGCAGCCATTCAGTGACATCCTTGACCCTGGCCCCAGGGAAGCACCACACCATTCTGGAGTCGCGTTTGTGGCTGCAGAAATGCCTGTCTGTATCCCTCACTAGTGAGTCTCCTACCACCATTGCTCTTCCTTTCTTTCTCCTCTCCCCTTGTGCAGCTGGGCTCTGGCTGCACTCCCCAGAGGAACCATCACTCTCACCATTTTCCAACACAGAAAAACTGTTCTTGAGTGGGATGCACTCTGGGGCTTTCCTGACTACCAGCCTGCCTCCCTTTTCTAACTGGTGGTAACCCATTCCTCCTCTAACTGCACTTCCTTAAGCTGCAGGGTGACCACGTCTAAAAACATGCTATCAACGTAACTCAGCCTCGCGGATGCACTGCTGTGCCTCCAGCCGATGCTCAAGCTCCGAAACCCGGTGCTCAGGCTGGTTAAACCGGTGGCACTTTCTGCAGATGTGGTCATCCAGACTGCCAGGAGCGTCTAAGACTTCCCACATATTGCAGGCCTTGCAACACACGGAACTAAGCTCCCCTGCCACACCTTTAGTTAAAATACACTTAGCCTAAATTTAAGCCAAGCAGAAAATTATTTAAGCTTCTTTCTTTTTTTAAAATAGCTAGAACTCTTACCTTTCCTTAATGTAGCTTTAAATTGGAGAAAAACGACTTATCCACTACCAACCAATCAGCTCTCTGCTTTTTGTAAGCCTTTTTGAATTCTGGCAGGGTTCATGTTGGGGTTAGCTGCTGCTCCGACTGGCTTGATCTGGGCTTTGACCCTCAGGCTTTTATTGAGAAGCTCCGCTGCTGCTGTTCAACCCTATGTTCGCTCCACTCCCGCTCCAACTGGCTCAGCCAGATTCAGCACACCATTACCAGCACCATTTCGTTCTCGCGCATTTTGTTTCCTCTTCTCCCATGAGCACAAGGGCACATTCACGAGTCCCTCCTCAATATGGAAAAAGTTTAAATCCTCCCCCCATCCACCCAGCATTGCTAATCCATGTGCCCAACACATTGGATGCCTCAACAAGCAGAAGCCCACACATAAACATTCATTCAAGGTACAAAGGGACTTCCTTACTCATCCACGCAGAGGGGAGATCATTCAGCCTCTTTTGACACTGCATCCAGGTCCCTCGGACGACCCCACGGCTGCTGACTCTTGCTGCGATCTCAGTCCAGAGCTTCTTGGTGACAAGTGGAGGCCTCCTCTTGCTGTCATGTGACAGCAGTATCTCCCGGTGATCACTTATTGCCTGCATGAGTGTTCGCATGCAATCATCTGAGAAACAAGGGTCATTTCCATGCCCACTTCCTTGGTTTGAACCTCTGGACGACATTACTCTACTCCTGGCACAAGTTGCTCCTGGCTTTGAATCTGGATGCAATGATTTGAATTTCTACTTCCACAGCAGTATCTCCCATGAGTCCTCACCACGACTTTCACTGCTTTCTTCCTTTTGTCCTTTCAAACTTCCGACCCACAGCTGACTCCATGGAGATACCCACCCTGTTCCCACTCGCCCTGGCAACACTGGCCCTCTCAAACTGGGAGGCTGTTAGTTGGCCAGCCAGTACATGATTGATGTCAGCTACTGTCTCAGGCAGGAGCAGAGTCTCGTGGGGGGCTACAGGGCAGAGTTTACATCTGCTTTCCAGGCCCACTGATCGCACGTGCACTGTTATGATCCCAGCTATGTTTCTACTGGATAAGCCAGATCCTGGGGTGGAATCCAGCTTGACAGATCCTAACTTTTATTTTTTGTTCAGAAACGTGGAGGGTGGCTACTGAACAGAGTCACAGGAGTCAGCTGATAAACTATTAATTAAAGAATAAAACAGTTATTATAGAAGAAAAGATGAACTATATTACAGTACTCCTTCACCCACACCTATACCTTTATACATATATTCAGGTTTGTAAGGATAACACAAGTTACAAAAGTTGTCTTAAATTCATGTTCACAGTAAGTACACAGTCCATGTAAACCAATAGGTGACCTGTGGTCAGGTACATCACACTCTGAAACCAACTGACAGATGCCACCCCAAACAGAGGCTATGGGTTTCTCATCAACTCCCCCAAGACACTTGCCATACCATGAGCCAACCGGTCTCATTGAACTCCGTCTTTCACACAAGAGTTTCCAATCTCCACTCTCAAAGAACCTGTTTTGGAATTTTCTCCCAAATGACGCTTTCCCTTGGACGCCTTCCACAAGGGTCCACATCCAGGGTTTCAAACTCTCCTTCCAATGTCCCTCTCTCCTAGATTGCCACAGGCACTCAAACTTTGCCTTCCACACACACTCTCTCAGACTCATCTGTGCCAACAGAACACCAGTGCTTCACATGCCCATAAGTAAAGAGTTGCAGACATTTGACTGTCTCCTCGATCTTCTGGCTTCTTTCAAGCCTATTTTGCTTTAAGTCTGCGTCCTGCAGCTTTCTCCCTTTAAGTTTGGAGCCTTCCTCTCTGCTCCTTACTTCCACCGAATAGGATCTTGTTCCAAATTCCTGTCCTTGTCCTTTGACTTAATATAAAGGGCTTCTTGGGGCCTCTCTTTTTCCTTTAGGACCTGCTCCCTGCAGTTCCCTCTTCCAGTGGACTGCTGACAACTTGCTATCTCCCTTGAGATCCAGAACTCACTTGACATTCACTGTTACTTTAAAGCAACTCATCCAAGATTCTTAAACTTTTTTTTCTCAGCAACCCGCTAGTGTGTCAGCTAGAGAGAGACTTAAACTGCTTTCTTCACCTCAGAGAATGATCACCAACTGAACTCAAACTGCTTTCGGTTTCTCCCTGTCTCTCTGTGGGCCTCCTGTTGCTAGGCAACAGTCCAGTTTTTTTCTACCTTTGTTCTAACTCCTCTACAAAAGTCATAAAACCTCATTATAATGCAGTCATCTTTTAAAATGAAACTAAAACTCAAGTTCTCCTTCTTAACACACAAATGCAGAAATACAAATTAAACGTAAATCTAAAACTCATTCCCAACACCCCAAATACAAATATAACTTACCTCTAGTTCCTAACAGCAGCCAACTGAAAAATTCAGGCATTGGTGTGAAAATCAGTCTCGGGCGATGGTGTAAAACGGTCAGAATCACATCGGCCGCCCGATCTCCACCTCGGCCAATATTCAGTCCCATTGGAGTCAAAGGGCGGAGAACAAGTGAGCGATGCGATTCCGCCCGTTTTATGCCGCTGCCCCAGTTGAATAGCTCCCCTTGTATCAGGCAGTGGTTGAACCATATTGAATACAGGTTATTATTGAGACTGGGTTTAAGGAGCTTCAGTACAAAGTGCTGCCTCCTCTCCTCCTAGGAGCGATCTTCCTGCAGCAGAATGGAGCCATGGAGATCAATGCTTCATTCTGACAGTTGACTCTATGATGGAGGATCAGAGCTCAGCCGAACACTGAGAGATTGGCCCCTGACACCAATCACCGCCTCATTGTTCCTCACACATTCACACCAAGACGGGGAAAGGAGCCACCACAATGCTCTCTCTGATTTCTTTGCCTGATTTTTCTCTCTCTCTCCATCCGGACGGGGCTGAAGTGCTCCGTCCACTCGGCTCCAATCAGCCGCTGGCCTGAGAGCCCGGAGCATCGCGCGTGCGCAGGAGGGGGGAAAGAGAACGAGTGAGCTCGCGGTTCCAACCGCCTAAATTTAAATTGCAGCGCGAGGCAGCCAAGAGTGAGAGGGGAGAGAGCGAGATGGGGAGTGGAAAGACAGACAGATATAGAGGATGGGAAGAGATGGGGGAGTGGAAAGACAGACAGATATAGAGGATGGGAAGAGATGGATGGACAAAGGGGTGGATGGAGATGGAAAGAATGAAGGAAAGTAGAGAAAGAGGGGAGGTGGGAACGTGCAGATATAGGAGAAGAGAATGTGGGAGGTTGGAAATGGAAGGGGATGCTCGACAGAGAGGGCAAATGATTTGAAAGTTGGGGTTGTCGAGGAAGAGACAGGTGGCGATGGTGAGGATGAGAGGAGGGAGGAAGAGGGAAGCAGGGTGACTCCCCCATTCTTACCACCTTCTCACACAATTTTCACCAGAACCCTTTGCCCGTTCACCTGTTCTCAAAAGCACCCTTCCCCACCTTTCTCACCAGGGCCCTCTCACCCTCTTCTCACCAGCATCCTTCCCCATCCTGTTCTCATCAAGGATCTTTCCCCCTGTTCTCACCAGCACCCTCCCCCTGTCCCACAGATGAAGTGCCCATTATTCCATTTCTTAAGATTTGGTCACCCTGGGATTGGGAGGTGTGGAGGAGAGTGGGGTGGAGGTCGGAGTTGTGTAATTGTGGGAGGGGGATACGTGAGAGTGATGGGTGTAGGAAGTGGCTCGGGAGGGAGAGGTATCTTGGGAGTGTGAGAATGGGACTGAGGATCAGATTTGTGAGTTAGAGGGATTGGGGTGAGAGATGTGTGGTACAGAGGGGTGGAAAAGGGGGAGTGAGAGAGTGAGTGGTTGGGGGAGTGAGGGAATGTGGGGGGGGGGTGAGGGAATGTGGGGGGAGAGAGAGGCATGTGGAGACAGAATGAGGAGGTTGACTGCGAAGCGAGACAAGGGGTTGGGAGAAAGAGGGCCTGTGAAGGGGGTATTGGGTGAATGTGAACAGAGGAGAATTGGAGAGGGCAAAGAGGAGGGGAAAGGGGTTGGGGAGGGCAAGGAGGAGGGGAGGGGCTTTGGCAGTGCAAGAACAAGGGGAGGGGTTGAGGTGAGCAGGTTGGGCCTATATTTATTGGAGTTTAGGAGAACAAGAGGTGATCTTATTGAAACATTGAAGATTCTGAGGGGGCTTAACAGGGTAAATGCTGTGAGAATATTTTGCTTCATGGGGAATCTAGAACTGGGGATGGAATTGTGCTGAGGCACTGGGTGTCTTGCCTGCTAACTGGAGAACTAGTAAGAGATCCACAGTGCCACTTTTCGGGAAGGCACACTGAACCATGAGCCAATCAGGCAGTGGCGAGGTCAGCAACGGGCTATTCACTGGAATCAGGGCCCCTGGAGCGGAGGTCCCGCCTACCGAGAGCTCCTGGCAAATCAGAGGCCAGCTGCTCATTTACTCAGCAGCACCACTGGGGAGGCTGTGACTGCTGCCGGAACAACAGGCAGCTGAGTCCCAGGATCGAGGAGTGACCCAAGCCCAAGGTAATGTCAGGAGAGACTTCACAGGGTGGGTGTGGCGGGGAGATGGGTGTAGGGAGTTTGGCAGCAGGGATAGGGGTGTGGCTCTCTGAGGGTTCACCTTCCCAATTTCAAGTGCCTCAATCAGGCACTGAGTGCCTTTGATCAATGGAATCCCCCCTCCCCCACTCCCCAACCGGAGGTGACAAGCTGGCCGCACAGTTGCATGCTGCAGGTCAACAGGCCCAACTGCAGCTGGGTTAATGCCAGCGGCAGTGCGATGAGGCCCTCAAGTGTCATTAATTGAAAAATAAAAGCAGAACAAGTCCAACCCGGCCATCAGTCTATTTTTGATCATCAGCAAACTGATAGAAGGGGACATCGACCGTGCTAACAAGCAGCACTTACCCAGCAATAACCTGATCACTGACATTTAGTTTGGGTTCTGCCAGGGCCTCTCAGGTCCTGACCCCATTACAGCCTTAGTCCAAACATAGAAAAAGAGTTGAACTCAAGAGGTGAGGCCAGAGTGGCAACCCTTGGCACCAATGCCACATTTGACCGAGTGTGCCATCAAGGAGCCCTAGCAAAACTGGATTCAATGGAATCTGGGAAAATTCCCTAGTGGTTGGAGTCATACCTAGCACGAAGGAAGATGGCTATAGTTGTTGAAGGTCATTCATTTCAGTCCCAGGACATCGCTGCAGGAGTTCCTCAGGATAGTGTTCTAGGTTGATCCATTTTCAGCTGCTTCATCAATGACTTTCCCTACACCATAAGGCCAGAAGTGGGGATGCCTGTTGATGATTGCACAATGTTCAGCAAAATTTGCAACTCCATGCAGTCTGTGCTCTTCTGCAGCATGGGCTGATAAGTGGAAGTAACATTTGTACCACACAAGTGCCAGTCAATGACCATCTCCAACAAGAGAGAATCCAACCATCTCCCCTTGACATTTAATGACATTACCATTGCTGAATCCCCCACAATCAACATCCTGGGGCATACCATGACCAGAAACTGAACTGGACCAATCATATTCTATCCCTTATCTCTGGTTTTGTTGCACTCCCATTTGTGCCTGGTGACTTACCACATGCTGGTCCTGCCTCTATACCACCCTGTAAAATATAGGCAGAGCTTGTATCTGAGCTGCTGACTGAGTGCCAGATCAAGTGATGGGCCTTCTTCATCAAATGTCTACTTTTCTCACCATTCATCGTCAATCTCTACTAGCTGGCCAGGTGGCAGATCTTGGCTGTCTGAAAGCAGAAATGCAAAAGGGGAGGATTGGGATGAGGACAGAAGGAGTGGGTGAAAAGCAGGAGGTTTATGATCCCAGCTTGTACTTCATACCACAAGGTAGGATGAGGGTGAAGTGAGGTTTGAAAAGCTGCATAAGGCAGGAACATATAATCATCCTGGATAATTTCAGTGATGCTGATTGCAGTGGCCTCAGTGACTGCCCCATCAATAACTCAGACTGCTGTTTCCCCCAGAGGCTCAAGTGATGCAGCCATGCCTGACCCTACCCCAGAGGTTCTCTGCTGCTCTCTCCTGTTATCAGCCAGTTTGTATTGCAAGAGAGAGGGAAGAGGTTCAGTGAGTATTGTAATGTGTTTAGGTGATGTGGCTGTTATACTGAATAACTGGATGTATTGGGAAGCTGTGAGACGTGGATGTGAAGCTTGCAGCGGTGGTTAGTGTGTGAGGGTGAGGTGGTCCATGTGAATATTAGGTATGAATCCTGAATATTGCTGATGAGTGAGTAATGGGCATGTACAGCAATGAGCAGTGTGTGTGAGTGTGGTGGTGTGAATAGGAGATGACATTTGAAGATGTATTCACTGACCTTGATCACTTGTGTGAGGTCAATAAACTTTTTCTGGCCCTGTAGCCAGGCACTCAAAGCCAGAGACAGGGCAGATGGTGGTGTAGTGTTGAGGTTACTTGTTGGATTTTGGGGTTTCTTAAACCCATAATTGTTATGGCAACGGACTGGAAATAAGTTCAGTCATGAGACTGCTTCATTGTGACAAAGTCAGAACTAGTTTACTAAATTCTCAGATAAATTATCGCAATAAACTCAGGCAGTGATTTTCAGTCTCACACAGGCTGTATACTTCCCATAGTACGGCCTTGCAGTGATCGCACAATGACTCCTCTTGCAGCTTTTGGTCTTTGAGCTCTTCTTTTTTTCTCTCTCTCTCTCCCTCTTCCTTGTCTCTTGTCTTGTTTGTTGTTATCTTGGATAGTTTCTCTCTGCTGTTAAGAGACAAAATCAGGGCATCTTTTACCCTGGCTCTCAACCAATTAATGCTCCCTCATCCTAAATCATCTTCCGCTCTGTGTCTGATCACACTTTTCTTGACCAACCAGGAATAGTCTCTGTGGCTGTTGCTAACCTTACATATTTACTAAATAATGTCTTGTATTTACTCCTGTTCTCAATGCTTTTACATCACGCAGTTTCTTGTAGAGAGACAGACATCTACATTCCATTCTCACACAAGCAGTTTCTCACCGACAGCCTCAAAGTTCCAGTCTTTTGCTACGAGCAAGCTCTTCATAAATTTTACATAAGTTTCCCATCGCTCCACTACCTTGCCATCCCTCTATGCTGTGCCCTTAGTCTTTCCATGTTACTATACTACCGAGACAACTTCCTAATAAAGTTAGATGTTAGTTTCTAATAATAAAGTTAAATTTTAACAATTAGTATTCTGGTTAGTAGCCTAATAATTTTACCCAGTGGACTAGTTATCCCGAGGACCAGGCTAATCCCCTGGGGAAAATGGGTTCAAATCCCACCATTACAGCTGATGGATTTTAAATTCAATTAATAAATCTGGAATTGAAAGCTGGTCCCAGTAATGGTGACCATGAAACTATCATTGATTGTCATAAAAACCCATCTGGTTCACTAATATCCTTTAGGGAAGGAAATCTGCCATCTTACCTGGCCTGACCTACGTGTGACACCAGGCCCACAGCAATGTGGTTGACTCTTAACTGCCCTCCGAAATGGCCTAGCAAGCCACTTTGTACAAGGGCAATTAGGGATGCGCAACAAACAGTGGTCTTGCCAATGACACCCACATCCCACGAAAGAAAAAGAAACACTCGCTGCATTATCCCTATTCTGGTTTTATGTCTGGAGGGACTCCTGCAGAACCATGATCTCTCTCCTTTCCACCTCCTGCCTTCGGGTCTCCAGTGATGCATTAGATAACCTGGAAGCCCTCTCTCTGGCCTGCTGTTCCATTGACCCTCTTTCTCCTTGTGAGAAACACTTCACAAACATTTCTAACGCCTGCTGCAGTCAGGACCAAAAGAGCTGTGCAACCAACAATAATGCAGTATCCAATGTCTGATGTTTCTGTTTCCATTATGGAACAGATTACATTCAATGTCTGAGTGCTGCTGTGAAAGCCCAGTGTTACGGACAGGAGGGGGTTTAACTGAAACAGTCCTGATTTCTCCTCTCACCACCCATCTGTAAACAGAAATGTGTTTTGCTTTTGATTTCCCAATTTATCAGCAGTGATGTTTTTCCCAACCCTTCAGTTTTGGTGTGATCCAATTTCTATTAATAACCCCACAGCAAACTCGAGATAAGGTGAACTCAGAGGGTTAGTTTATTCGCACACAATCAAAGCTAGGGGGTGTTGCTACATAGCTTCCTGGGTATTTACACAATAAAAGAGGGATAGAGAAATAACTATTTACAGGACAAAGACCACAGAGTAAAGAATTATTGTTTCACATGAGTCCAGAATCAAAGTCCAATGGTGTATTCCTTCACAGAGGTCAGCAGGTTGAAGATTGATGCTGGATTATTCAGTTTTCCATTAGACATGGCTTCCGTGATGAGACTGGCACGCAGAGATGAATTAGTGTTGTAGGCACAATTACAGATATTCAGAAGTTTCAGCAAAAACAGTGGATATGCGGCAGTCATTCAAAACTGGACATAGCCTCTTTCCTGAGCTTCTGTTTGGTAGATGGAAGATGGCAGACTGTCTTGCAATCTAGCAGGACAGTATAACTGGTTCTGCCAGCTAGGGAGGGTGATGTCACATGACTCTAACCTCTCTACTTTGGCTTGATGAAGGGTGTACATTCCTTTGCCTGGGTTCCTGAGATTGTTGATGTTACAACCATTAAGAATTTGAAAGGAAGGTTGCAGGGTCCTTTGTCCTAGCAGACTAATAGACTCCAGTGGCCAGGCCTGGATCATGAAATGTAGGTGGCATTTGTACATTTCTGTTTGATTTTGGGCTCTGAAGCCCACAATATTGTTTGTGTCTCTTCAGAGATAACTAGGTGCAAATTTCTTCAATACTGCCAGATTAGCTCCCATTGTTCGAAAGTCACAGCCAGACATGTCCTCAGTCGCTTTTAAAAGGTCATTGTCCAATTTTTAAAACTTTAGGAATTAGCCATGATGTGTGTGTGTGTATATGTATATGTAATATATTTTATTTCACAGTCTTAACCCCATTACAATCCTGTTGCCCTGGGGGAAAAATGAATTCTGTTTTACTTTTATTAATGTGTGGTCTTGTGAAGGAAGAATAGGATGTAAAAGGCTCCATGCATTCTCTCATTCATACTGCCACGTCAGACACAAAGCTAGCAGGAGCAATGGCAGTTTCCTGCTGCAGTTTCTTTTTGAGGTTTAAACCTGAGTTGGAGCAACAGCAAAGACATTGTTCTTCCCTGGGATGTGGAATGGGTATGTTGACTTGGGAAGATACACTTTTGGGGGAAGTCTTTTTCTCTGCTGGAGATCTGTCATAAGTAAAGCCATTGATTTCAGAACTCTGCTTGTTGAACTCCTGATTAACTATCCTCAGAAGGGTCTGGGGGTTTTACAGGGTGGTTAGCACTCAGGGGGAAAGCAGTGGTCAAGCTGCTGTGGACTATTTGCAGCGGAATGCTGGGCATCTCACTCTGTGAGTACCAGGGCTTTTGATCACAGGGCTGAGCTGCTCTTGTCCAGCTTGGCTCCTGCCTATCCACTTTGGTAACCTGTTGATTCAGCTTTCAGACCCAGGGACTGTGGTTAGGCTGATTATCAGGAGATTGGTGTGTTTCAGAGGGACTTTTGCCTCTTCGGGGGTTTCTGGTTCAGGGTCTGGCTCGGGTGCTAGAGTTCCCATTTCTGTTGCTAGATGCTGTGGGTTGGCAAGACAACAGGCAACCAGCCTGCCCCTGAACGTGGGGCAGCCTTTTTGGGCCTAGATGATAGGAAGACTGCCTTCTGCCGGGTGGGTTGTTATAGATCATTTTAACTGCAGGGGACAACCCTGTCAGGTCACCTTGCGATTCTAGATTAAGTTGGATGAGTATGCGGTCCAATCAGGTTAGGATCCCTCTGCTGGTCAGTTGGGTGTTAGGGTCTGTGCCTTTTGGGTCACTACTGCCCTCTGGTGGATGATCAGCTCTTGCTGTACACCCTGGTGGCTTTTCAACTAAGTGAAGCATCGCCCTCTTTCTTTCTGGGCCAATTTCGGAACTTTTCTGGTCCCCTTTAAATTTGATATAAAGCTGCTAGCTAAACCAATCATTGGCTTCCTCGCTGGGGCCTTTGGCTTTGGAGGAGGTGCTCTCCTAATTTGTTCCATGTCCCCTGGAATACTTCTAGCCTCAAGCGGAAGCGCAGCTCCAGCTACATTCCCTTGTGGCTTTTCTACTGGGAGAGGCAACTCAGTCCCTATCTGCACATTGGTTTGGGAACTCCCTTTATCCCTACTTAATATTGAAAATAAGGTTCGTGCCAGCCATACTTCTGGCAATTCCTTAACCTTTTCCTTTCCCGGTTTAATAGCTTGTCTTCCTTCAGGCTCTTCGACTACGTGGAGTATTTCCCTCACTGTTTCATTCCCTGCTTGAGGATTTCTCTGGTCCCTATTTAATTCCAGTATACTCTGTGAACCTCTTTTAGATTCTAGTGGCCTATCATGGATCTCTTAACTTTACTGGCTTTGGCCTTGCTATTTATGGGTGCTATTTCAGCTTTTTGGGCCTTGGGACCTTCTCCAGCTGTTTGCTCTCCTGCAAATCTCTGCGGGCTGACGTTGACCTCTTTTCTTTTGCTGTATAACACTTTGCTGCCAGCCAAATCATTACCAAGGAGGAAATCTATTCCTGCTACTGGTAGACAGGGGCAATTCCTATTGTAACAGGGCCTGAAACAATGTCACACTCTTGGTGGACCTTATGGAGGGGTGCAAACACAGATCCTCCTCCCACTCCACTGATCAGTGTTTTGGCCTTCAGGGAGGACTCGGGGTGTAGGTTTAAGTTTCCCTCCAACGTTAAGGACTGAGTGGCCCCTGTGCCCTGGAATAGTACCACAGACATGCTCACATTTTGGTACAGGTAAGGGGGCACTGTTCCTGAAAGTACAAAACTCTGGAAGCTGTCTGGGACTTTTTCTGGCTTAGACCCACATTGTGCCATGCCTTCTAAAGTGGATGTTTTTGTCGTGAGTCTCTGTCTGCTGTGCTGCATGACCTATTGGGGTGTCCTTCAGAGGACTACACATATGGAGCCCTATTAGACAAACAGGCCTCCCATGGAATCTCCAGGACCTTGGTCTGGAATGGCTTATTTTATTGCAATGATAATATACTGGTTTCTGGGGTACTTCTTTCGGGCTGCAGGAGGGCTTCTTGCACCATCTTTTGTGTTTTATTTGCTGCGTGGGGGGCCTTTCCTAACTAGGTTACCTTGCTTATCTTTCCAATGCTCATGGGGATGGTTTGGAAAGGGCCTGTCTGAGTTTTCAGCTTTGGGAGAGGTGGGAGCCATGTGACATGGCCCCACCGCAGCACCCCCCCCCACCCCAAGCTGGGAGAAATAGTTTTACTGTGTTGCTGGACGACAAGGCAGTCTGCCATCTTCCATTTACCAAGCAGCAGCACAGAAAAGGGGCTCCATCCAGGTTTGAATGCCTTCCCCCATCTCCACTGTTTTACTGGAACTTCTGAACTTCTATATCATTGCCTACAAGACTAAATCATCCCTGCACACCTATGTCATTGTCAAAGTCATCTCTACTGGAAAAGTGAATTAACTAGCATCAATCTTCAACCTGCTGACCTCTGTGAAGGAATGCACCATTGGACTTTTATTCTGGATTCGTGTGAAACAATAACTCTTTACTCTGTGGTCTTTGCCCTGTAAATCTTTCTTTCTCTATCCCTCATTTATTGTGTCAATGCACAGGGGGGTTATGTAGCAACACTCCCTCCCACATTTTGAGAGTGAGCCAATAAATTAACCCTCTGAGTTTATCCTATCTTGAGGTTGCTGTGGCATTATTAATAGAAATTGGATCACACCAAAGCTGAGGGGTTGGGAAATGGGGAGATCAAAAACAAAACATTTTTCTGTTTATAGACGGGTAGTGAGAGGAGAAATTAGGGCCATTTAAATGAAACCACCATATGTCGGTAGCAGAAATTGGGACTTCTTTTGGGGTAACCCATTTGAAGTTGGCCAGACTCCAGTTTAAGAGACAAGTCAAATCTGATATTAAAGAGCCAATTAGAAGCCAAAAAGGGAAAACTCGGTGGCTGGAATGAATTTTAAAACACAAGTAACTTACCACAGCAAATTCCATCACCCTAATACTAAGAAAATGGTAATATTTGATGCACAGATGTTTGTTAAGCAAGGGAAATTGAATGATAGAAATATAGCAGCCCTTAGCATAGAGCAACTGAAAGCTGTAGCTAGGGAGGTACACTTAAAATTGCCCAGTAGAGTGAAGAGAAGTGAACTGAACCAGTTATTGGTTGAACATTTGGATCTCACGTTACTGGTAGAGCAGTTAGATGTAGAGCTAAACCATGACTTCAAATCCCCTCCTGTAGCTAGTTTTGAGCTGGAAAAGCTCAGATTGCGGCTAGAATTTCAGGAGAGAAAAAGAGAAATCAAGGGAATAAGAGAGAGAAAGGGAGGCTAAGGAGAGGGAACAAGAGAGGGAAAGGGAGAGAGAAGAATTCCAGCTCCAAAAATTGGAAATTGAACTAGCAGCTCAAAGAGATAGAGAGACCAGGCAGCTGGAGGCTGCAAGGAAAAATCCCTTTCTACCTGGTAGCACCCCCTAGCTCTCAAACCCAAATCACTCTCTGAGGCCCTCAAGTATGCTAGTTTCATTCCCAAATTTGAAGAGAATGAAGTGCTCATTTTTTGTCACTGCTGAGAAAATAGCAGGATAGCTAAAATGGCCATCAGAGATCTGGACATTTTTAATTGAAGGGCAGCTGCCATGGAGAGCCCAAGGGGTCAATTCCATGCTGAATTCTGATGTGTGCATGAATTATGAGCAGACCAAGGCTGCCATCCTAAGTGGCTATGAATTAGTCCCAGAGGCATATTGCCAGCAATTCCGGAGTGCCTGTAAGAAACCTACGCAAACCTACATCAAGTTTGAATGGCTGCAGTAAATCATGTTCGACCGATGGATAAGATGTATAGCAACCGTTAGAATCCCACGCACTTATGAGAGGTTGCGTGAGTTGAAGGAAATCAAAAATTGCCTACCCTCTAACCTGCAAATACACCTAGAGGAGCTGAGAATCCTCACAGCTAGGGATGTAGTCGTTACAGCAGATAGCTACAGAGGTATTTCCCATCCCCTCAGTTTTGGTGTGATCCAATTTCTATTAATAACCCCACAGCAAACTCGAGATAAGGTAAACTCAGAGGGTTAGTTTATTCACACACCTTAAAATGTGTGAGGGGGTGTTGCTACATAGCCCCATTTGCATTCACACAATAAAATGAGGGAGAGAGAAAGAAATCTTTTCAGGGCAAAAACCACAGAGTAAAGAATAATTGTTTCACACAAATCCAGAATCAAAGTCCAATGGTATTTTCCTTCACAGAAGTCAACAGGCTGAAGACTGATGCTAGATAATTCACTTTTCCAGTAGAGATGACTTTGACTATGAGATAGGCATGCAGAGATGGTGTAGTCTTGTAGGCAATGGTATAGAAGTTCAGAAGCTCCAGTAGAAACAGTGGAGATGGGGGAAGGCATTCAAACCTGGTTAGAGCCACTTTTCTGAGCTGCTGCTTGGTAGATGGAAGACAAGCAAGACAGTATAACTAGTTCTCCCAGCCTGAGGGGTGAAGGGGTGGTGCTGGGGGCCATGTCACATGACTCCTACCTCCCTACTTTGGCTTTGACAAAGGGTATAGATTCCTTTGCCTGGGTTCCTGAAATTCTTAATAGTTGGAATATTAACAATTTGGAAGGAAGGTTGCAGGGTCCTTTGTCCTGGAAGACTAGTAGTCTCCGGTGGCCAGACATAGCTTATAAAATGTAGATGGTCTTTGTATAATTTCCTTTGAATTTGAGCTCTGAAGCACACAGTGGTCATTAACGTCTCTTCAGAGATAACAAGGAGCAAATTTCTTCAATACTGCCAAATTACCTCCTAATGTTTGAAAGTCACAGCCAGACGTGGCTTCAATCATTTTTAAATGGCCATTGTCCAGTTTGTAAACTTTTAGGAATTAGCCATGATGACATGTATATTATGTATATCTCATAAACATATAGTGTGAGGTCTTAACCCCATTACACTCAGACTGCTGTTATTAAATCTCAGCTTGAAGTCATGGAAGCTCAGATTATTTCATCATGGTTCTGGATACCAGTTTGCAAAGGAGCTCCCAGGGTGTCACAGCAGTCCAGCAATCTGTTCTCTAATACAGTACACCTTCATGGGAATTTTGTACTTCATGGAGCTACTGTCACTCTCCCAGGACTGCCCGGGTACTGGCAGTGGCTCCATGGAGTACAAATATGCGAGCATACGAATTAGGAGCGGGAGTAGGCCACTCTGCCCCATGAGCCTGCTGTACCATTCAATAAGATCGTGCCTGATCTGCTTACAAATTTAGCTCCACATTCCCACCTATCCCTGAGGTCCTTTGCTTATCAAAATCTATCTAGCTCTGCGTTAAAAATGTTCAAAGACTCTGCTTCCACTGCCTTTTGAGGAAGAGAGTTCCAAAGACTCACTACCCTCTGAGAGAATTTTTTTCCTTCATCTCTGTTCTAAAAGGGTGACTGCTTATTTTTAAACAGTGACCCCTAGTTCTAGATTCTCTCCATATCCACTCTGTTAAGACCCCTCACGTATTTTTCAATCAAGTCGCCTCTTACTCTTCTAAAGTCCAGCAGATACAAGCCTAACCTGTCCAACCTTTCCTTATTTGACAACCTGCCCATTCCAGGTATTAGTCTAGTAAACCTTCATTGAACTGCCTCCAATGCATTTACATCCTTCTTTAAATATGGAGATCAATTCTGTACACAGCCTTCCAGATGTGGTATCACCAATACCCTGTATACCTGCAGCATAACCTCTCTACTTTTGTTTTCAATTCCCCTCGCAATAAATGATAACATTAGCTTTCCTAATTACTTGCTGTACCTGCATACTAACCTTTTGCTATTCCTGCACCAGACGCCCAGATCTCTCTACATCTCATAGCTCTGTAATCTCTTACCATTTAGATATTATGCTTCTTTTTTATTCTTCCTGCCAGAATGGACAATTTCACATTTTCCCACATTATATTCCATTTGCCAGATCTTTGCCCACTCAATTGACCTATCTATATGTCTTTGTAACCTACTTATGTCCTCTTCACAGCTTACTTTCCTACCTATCTTTGTATCATCAGCAAATTTAGCAACCATACCGTCACTCCCTTCATCATTTATATGAATTATAAAGAGTTGAGGCCCCAGCACTGATCCCTGTGATGCACCACTTGTTACATCTTGCCAACTAGAAAATGACCCATTTATGCCTACTCTGTTTCCTGACAGCTAGCCAATCTTCTATCCATCCTAATATGTTACCCCGTACACCATGAGCTTTTATTTTCTGCAATAACCTTTAATGTGGCACCTTATCAAATGCCATGTACAGCATATCCGCCGGTTCTCTTTTATCCACAGCATATGTTATTTCTTCAAAGAGCTCCAGTAAATTGGTTAAACATGATGTCCCAGAGCAAAGACCTAACTCGATATTTTTTCATAAAATTCATTATGTATATATATCAGCATGGCTAATTTATAAAATCTTTAAATCTGGACAAAGGCTTTACAATGACTGAAGGCATTGTTGACTGTGACTCATACACTAGGAAATTCCTGTAATTCAGAGCTGTTACAATCTCATTATCTCTGAATAATAGGGCTGACAGCCCTGTGCTTGCAGTGACCAAATTCCAAAAGAATTGTACAAAGGCACTTTACATTTCTAAGACAGGCTTTGGCCAACAGAGACTGTCTGCGAGGACAAAGGGCCCTGAAACCTTTGGTGAACTTAGTAATGGATGAAGCATTAACCATCTCAAGAACCCGGATCAGGAATATACATCCTTTGTCCAAACCAAGGGGAAGAAGTGTGTGTTATGTCACATGACCCCCACCCCTCCCCCACAAGCTGCTAGAACCTATAATATTGCCTTGTGAAGCTAAAAGAGTCAGCCTACTATCTTCCATCAACCAAACAGCTGTAGAACCAGAGCCCTGTCCAGGTTTAAATTGTCAGGCCCTCATCTACACTGCTTCTACGATAACTTTTGTACCAGTGCCCACTACAAGATTAACTCATCTCTACATGCTTCTCCTATCATGGAAGTCATTGCTACTAGAAAAGTGGATCACTCAGTATCAGCTTCAGCCTGCTAAACTCTTTGAAGGAATACAGCATTGGACTTTTGATTCTGGATTCTGGACTCACATGAAACAAGAATTGTTATTTTATCTGTGGTCTTTGCCCTATGCCTGTTTCTTTCCCTTCTCCCTATTTTATGAACATACTGGAGATTACGTAGTGACATTCCCTCTCCGTGTTTTGAGTGTGTGTAAAATAATCTAACCCTCTGATTCTCCCTTATCTCGAGTTTGCTGTGAGGTTATTAATAGAGGATTGGATCACTAAAACTGAGGCATTGGGGAAAATACTTCACCACTTATAAAGGGGGGAAATCAAAAATCAAAAAACGTCTTTCAGTTTACAGATAGGTGGTGCTGGGAGAAATCAGGGCTGTTTTAAATTAAACCTCCTCCTGTCTGTAACAGAAATTGGAAGCTCAAATACAGGAAGAACCCAATTTGAATTTGACCAGAGTCCAAGTTAAGAGATGAGCCAAATCTGACATAAAAGAGCCAATCGGAAGCCTAGAGGAAAACCCGGTGGCTGGAACAAATTTTAAAACCCAAGTAACTTACCAAAGCAAATTCCTTTTCCATAATGCTAAGAAAATAGCAATGTGTTGATGCCCGGATGTTTATGCAGCAAGGGAATTTAATTGGTGAATTATTGGCGGCCCTTAGCATAGAACAATTGAAATCTGTAGCTAGGGAGGTACAGTTAAAATTGCCCAGCGAAATCAAAAGAAGTGAACTGATCCAGTCGTTGGTAGAACATTTGGATCTCACATTACCAGTAGAGCAGTTAGATGTAGAGCTCCCTCAAGATGACAGCATTTGTGCCCTCAGTACTGTCACTCTGCCAGTATGCCTGCTGTTCCGTGTCAGCCGGCCAGCCCAGACTGTTGTAGACCAGGCCGAGATGATGCAATCTGAAACCAGGCTTCCTTGACCTAGAACTGCTTGAAGTCGCCATCCAAGGAAATCTGCAGTCTCTTCTCCATTAAAAATCAACAACCCTCCAGCAGCCATGCAACAGCCAGATGGGAAGCACCTCATAGCAGCACTAAGATAGGAAAATACAAGATCGAGACACTAAGGGAATGTACAAAGATGATTATTTAATTCTTGTTGCACTATGGCATGATTTGATTGATAAATTTGGATTGGAAGGTGTTTTTTGTGTTCGTTTTTACTTTTTTATTGTGTGAAAGAGGATGATGTGATGGTCAGTGACGGAGGGAATGTAAGGAGTGTGGGTCTGTTGGTGAATAGAGAATTAGGAATGAGGTTACTGGTATTACTCATGAATAATTTGTTCACATAGAGTCTGTCAGAAAGAGAATGTATAGGTTGCAACCTCCCCCTTCCTCTTCCTCCTTTTTCACCTCTTCTCCCTCGTGCTCCTGTTCTCCAGTTTCTCACCTGATAGATGTTGACAAGGGCTGTTCCCTCATGCTGGCCAGGTTGTGCAGCATGCAGTATAGCACAACAAATCTTGAGACCCACTCAGCTGATTGCTGCAGGGCACCTCCAGAGAGGTCCAGGCAGCGGAAGTATTGCTTGAAGGGTCAAGATGTTATAAGATTCCCTGTGGCAGTTTGGCTCATGTTGTTTGCCTGCTGTACATGTGGTGCATGGGTTTGGGACTGGAGCTCTGAGCCATGCCATGAATGGATAACCCTTGTTATCTAGCAGCCATTCTGTGGTTTGTTGTGGTGGTTTAAACTGTGGCAGAATGAATGCATTGTGACTGCTGCCAGGATACAGGGCATTGACCTGTGTGATGTGCTTCCTGTGGGCACACACCAGGTTCACACTGAGGAGCGGAATCTCTTTTGGTTCCAGCACACGGCTGAGTTCACATAAGACACACACAAAGAAATGAAATGGGACTAATTGGCTTGCTCTTTCATTAGCGGAATGGCCTTCTATTATGCTGTATCATTCTACGGACTCAGGCCAGTTCCCATACTGAGCCGTGAAGTGTCATCGTCATTAGTGAGGTGAATCCTGTCTAGCATTGTACAGGTGTCGTTGTAAATTCAAATACCACGTGAGAATTGACCCATAAAAGGGTGTAAATTGTCTTCATAAACAACTCCATCTGTCTTTCTGGCATTTCAGTTTTGAAAAAGACAATGAATGTTCAGTAAACAAGAACTAGGTAATAGCAAAATACTGCGGATGCTGGAAATCTGAAACAAAAACAGAAAATGCTGGAAAAACTCAGCAGGTCTGACAGCATCTGTGGAGAGAGAAACAGAAGTGAATTTTCGAGTCTGTATGACTCTTCTTCAGAGCATTTTTTTTCCTTGTCAAACACTTTGAGGGAAATGGAGAGTAATGAAGGTGAACAGGGCAAAAGAGACAAATGGAAATCCTGTTGGAGAGAAGAGCGGTACTTCTTCAAGGTAGGCATTCCTCTAAGAGCAGTGGCAGTGAATTAAACAAAGCTAGGTAATGATGGTCCGGCTACTTCTTTTGGTCATAGTTTCATCTAATTGGAATAAATTATTTCCCAAATATGCAAACTGTAATATAAGGGTCTGGCACATACAGGGATAATGTGGAACTGAGTACAGCACCACCCACTCAGTGATGTAAGAAGGTACATGACCCAGACCTAGAGTCAGTGTGGTCTTGGCCAGAGACGTGCAAGACCAAGATATGGAGATAGCTCCATCCCTGTTCCCTTTACAGTATAAAGCTGCTAGTAGTTATTAAAGACTTGCTGCTAACATACAGAAGACTAAGAAGACCTCTTTAACCAATGTGTGCTGTAAAAAACACCATCCCAACTTGGTGGCAGCTTGGGATCAAAATCCCTCAGTCTCTCAAAAATGCTGAAAAATTAAGAAAGTGAAAACCTTCCACGGAAATTCTGACCTGAATGAAGCTCCCAACTGAAGCTGAAGATGCTGAGAAAATTTGTCAGAGAAATCTCCAGAGAAAAGAGCTTGGAAGCTAAAGGCAGAGATTTTACTGCAGCAGAAGACTCCAGAGAATCTCTCTTGGAAGTCCAGTTTCAGCACACAGAATCCAGAGCCTGCAAGGGTGAGCTAAATCTTTTTAAGTTCCAGACTGCAGCTAGTCCTGAGAACTCTCTTTATTAATCCAGAATCGGAAATGCTGTTTGAACTCAACCTGTCGCTAATCCTGATCCCTGACTCTGAGCCTCAATACGTAGCCTGCGAGTTCTAAAAAGAATAAAAAAGTAAATTACTCAGCCTCTCTGGAATTTTGCAACCATCCAATTTGTAAAACAGCAAGTCTACGTTGACTTTGAATGCCTTGTACTCACAACAGTAAATTGCTGAATGAAATAAGTTGGCAGACAACTAACCCACGCAGCCATTGTTAAACATTTTTCAGCCAGAAGCGTGCTGTGCCATTTTATGAAGCCTGCCAAAACTGACAAGTTCGGGAAACTCTTTGTACTGCAGTAAATGGAGATGCCACCTTGGAAGCCTGTAAGCTCTTAAAGCTGTAGACACACTATAAAAATCTTCAGTATGCATCAGAATTCCACACTTCCAACTCCACTGGAATTCACACAAGGCCCAGGCCATTCACAAAATTGGGGTCTTTGGAGGAAAAGTTTTTTAAGGTACAGTTTTGCTTCACATTTAAATATATAAAAAAACCAGAAGAAGCACAAGTAAACACTTTACTCAATAGGGCCAAACACAGACTACATAATTGCACAACAGGATATTAATGAGCCATCCACCAAATTTGATGAGGTTGTAAAATCCTTTAATGTTTGTTTCCATTTGATACCCAACAAAATATCGGAGAGACCTAAATTCAGTAAGAGAGTCCAACTGCCTGGGGAACCTGTTGGTTCCTTCATAAATGACCTCTACAGGGGCAAAGGGGTGTGAATATGGAGATTTAAAGCCTGAGCCCATCCAAGACAGAATTGACCCACCCAGCAGAGCGACCTTGCCAGCGCTGCAGTGCAAAGCGCCCTCACAGGAGATATCAGTGTCCTATGAGGACAGCCTAATGCTTCCACTGCAACAGAAAGGGACACTTTGGCAACTTTTGACAAGTCAAAACCCCAGCACTGCACAGATATCCCAAAGGTAATCCACGAAGCTGAGACTCCCAGCTCCCAGTAATCGACATGGTCCTGAAACCACTGCAGTATGGCAGCAAACAGATGTCTGAGCTGATGTATGTCATCCATAACCAGCCTTTCTCTCTCCTGATCAGGGATGCCTGTGAGGCCCTGATTCTCCTCCAGACAGCTAAGTATGACAATACTACCACTGCTGTTAGCCAACCAGAACATCGTGGTCCTGAATGCTCAAATGCTAAAGTGTATTCAGACTCGGACTTCACCTTCCAGCTCTCTTCTCTCTTTGCAGAGCAGGTTTGTCCAATATCATTGCAGGTCCCGGAAAATCCCCAAGGGTCGGAACAACCTACCGTCCATGACGTTATCATGGCATCTCCGGAGCTCTGGTACCAGAGAATGATTAGTAGTCTGAGAAGCCTCCACCTCCAAGTACAATGATAGTACAGCTGGTCAACACAACAACCATGGTGCACATGCTGCAACCTCCAGCCAGCATGCCACAACCATAAGGGATGCTGGAACCTGGCGGCAGTCTCCCACCATTGACAACACAAAGCAGAGATGAGCGTATGACTAAACCTTCTTCTCACCACAGGAACGCTCTTCCTTAGCTTCAGAGGGCTTCGAGCTGGCCCACACAGAGTAAGAAGAAAAACCAGCAGCAGGCAGACGAATACCATCTTCGTCCACCCCACAGCAACAGGAACAGCAACCATGGATTGATGTAACAACCGAACCGACTGGGCGTGGTTCAACATAAAGCAATGGAAGGAAAGAATGAAAGCAAACCCAAATGCCAGCCCGAGCCAATGACAAGAACCAGAAACAACAGGACTTACAACTCCTCCAATAGAATGGTGAACAAGATATGAAAGGGTTATAAAACCTCCAGACTGCTGGAATTTCTAACTTCAAGGACTTGAAGAGTGGAGATGGGGTATTGAGAATGTTCTAACGATGCTAATACTGCAATAGAAATAATGTTGGAATAGCATTAAACTAGTAACAGTAAGGTAATTTTGTTTTATTCATTCAAGGGATGTGGGCTTCGTTGGCAAGGTGGTGGTGAGCTGCCTTCTTGAACTGCTGCAGTCCCTGTGGTGTAGTTACATCCATGGTACTGTTAGGGAGGGAGTTCCAGGATTTTGACTCAGTGACAGTGAAGGAACGGCGATATATTTCCAAGTCAGGATGGTGTGTGGCTTGGAGGGGAACTTCTAGGTGATGGTGTTCTCATGTGTCTGCTGCCCTTGTCCTTCTAGGTGGTAGTGGTCGTGGATTTGGTAGGTGCTGTCTAAGGACCATTGGTGAGTTTCTGCAGTACATCTTGTAGATGGTACACACTGCTACTACTGTGCGTCGATGGTGAAGGGAATGAATGTTTGTGGATCTGGTACCAATCAAGCGGGCTGCTTTGTCCTAGATGGTGTCTAGCTTCTAGAATGTTGTTGGAGCTGTACTTATCCAGGCAAGTGGAGAGTATTCCACCACACTCCTGACTTGAGCCTTGTAGATTGTGGTCAGGCTTTGAGGAGTCAGCAGGTGAGTTACTTGCTGCAGGATTCCTATCCCGTGACCTGCTTTTGTAGCCACAGTATTTATATGGCTAGTCAAGTTCATTTTCTGGTAAATGGTAACCTCCAGGAGGTTGATAGTGGGAGATTCAGTGATGGTAATGCCATTGAATGTCAAGGGGTGATGGTTAGATTCTCTCTTTTTGGAGGTGATCATTGTCTGGCACTTGTGTGGTGTGAATGTTACTCGCCACTTGTCAGCCCAAGCCTGGATGTTGTCTAGGCCTTGCTGCATTTTGACATGGACTGCTTCAGTATCTGAGGAATCTTGAATGCTGCTGAACATTGTGCAATCATCAACAAACATCCCCACTTCTGACATAATGATGGAAGAAAGTCATTGATGAAGCAGCTGAAGATGGTTGGGCCTAGGACACTACCCTGAGGAACTCCTGCAGTGATATCCTGGAGCTGAGATGACTGACTTCCAACAACCACAACCATTTTCCTTTGAACTAGGTATGACTCCAACCAATGGAGAGTTTTCCCCCTATTCCCATTCACTCCAGTTTTGTTAGGGCTCCTTGTTGCCACACTCAGTCAAATGCAGCCTTGATGTCAAGGGCTGTCACTCTCACCTCACCTTGGAGTTCAACTCTTTTGTCTTTATTCTCTTTTGTTTGAACCAAATGGTCAGGAGCTGAGTGGCCCTGGTGGAACCCAAACTGAGTGTCAGTGAACAGGTTATTGTTAAGCAGGTGCTGCTTGATGGCATTGTTGATACCCCTTCCATCACTTTCCTGATGATTGAGAGTAGACTGATGGGGTGGTAATTGGCTGGGTTGGATGTGTCCTGCTTTTTGTGTACTGGGCAATTTTCTACATTGCTGAGTAGATGCCAGAGCTATAGCTGTACTGGAAGAGCTTGGGGCTAGGGGCGCGGCGAGTTCTGCAGCACAAGTCTTCAGTACTATTGCCGGAATATTGTCAGGGCCCATAGCCTTTGCAGTATCCAATGCCTTCAGCTGTTTCTTGCTGGGTTAGATCGGGAGGTTAGAAACAGAGAAGGGAGCCTTCCAGGAAAAGGTGGAGGATATTTCCAGGCTTAATGGCTTCCTCCAAGAAGAAATTCTTGCAGCCGTGAGACAGGTTATACATTTGTTTATATAACTGCAATTTAAAGCTACTTGCCACATCTCTTTCAATGCTGACAATGCTTTCAAATCTGAAAAAAGGTGATAGGGTTAGGAGCTGTGCAAATGTCCCCCCAACCTCTTGATATAAAAATAACAAACTTTTGCTTCCAGTTGCAGCAAGAGGACTGCACCAGCCTCTCAAAGTGACAGCCCCTGCAATGATGGTCACGGTTGTGGAGGAAAACGTGCATGTGGAGTACCTGTATGATTGGGAAGGTATTGATTCTCACAATAAAATTTCCATGGCTTTTACTGAAACTTTTACTCTTGAGTGTTTTGTTTGGACATATGGGCCAGAATTTTACGTTGGGCGTGCAGTGCGCGCCCGACACGCCCAAGCGTAATGTGACACGTGATGATGTCGGGCGTGTGTCCCAACGTCACTGCGCACCCTCACGATATTTCACTAGGCGGGCGCGCGATGAACACGGAGGCATGTACGCCATTAATTAACGGGCCAGTTTCGACCCTTGAGACACCAATTGTCTCAGAGTTCATGTAGCTCGTGCGATTTTCAGGGCGTCGCACGGGCACAATGGGCAGGTGGGTAGGCCAGATTTTCCAAAACCTAATCCATGGGCGAGATAAGAGGGGTGAGTGGGCTTGCTAATGCGAGTTGTTTGTATTCTAGCTTATAAATTGCTACTGATTGCTTGTGTGAACAGGACATCTTCATTTTGCTTCAGAGCTGCTTTGACAGAAATAAGAAGCTTCAGTTCAGGACTCCAGAGTAGTCATACCACTTGGGTCCTTCCAGGTTTCAGGCAGCCTTCCCTTACCCTGGGAATGGGAATTGTGGTCTCCACTGGAGGCACCTCCTCTGAGGAGGAAGAGAGGGCCAGAAGGGGGAGGAGGCCAGGTGTCCCTATTCAGCCTCCAGGGGAGTGACCTGTGGTGCAGGCTCAAGGGGCAGAGGGCCAACAGGAAGTCTAAGGCGGAAGGGGCCGCAGAAGATGCCACTATCCTGCTGCCAGGGTTTATAGACAGCGATGCAGCTACCTCAATATGTCTGAGAAGCAGTGCCAAGGGAGGCTCCGCCTCTCAAGGGAGACAGTGACCTCCACCTGTCAGATGATCGGCCCTGAGGTCAGCACTGACTGTATGGGTTGACACCCCATGCCAGTGGCACTGAAGGTCACAGTGGCCCTCAACTTCTATGCCTCTGGCTCTTTCCAGGGGTCAGTGTGCGATCTTTGTGGAGTCGCCCAATCAGCTGTCCACAGTTGTGTCAAGCTGGTGACAGACGCTCTGTTTAGGCATGCATTGACTTTCATTCCCTATCGCATGGACGAGGTCAGCCAGGCTGAGTGAGCCAGAGACTTTGCAATGATTGCTGGATTCCCCCACATCCAGGGTGCCATCTACTGCACACATGTGGCCATCAAGGTGCCAGTGGGTGAGCCGGATGCCTTTGTCAACAGGAAGGGATTCCACTCCATGAGCGTGCAGATAGTGTGTGACCACAGGATGCAGATTCTGCAAGTCTGTGCAAGGTACCCAGGCAGCTCCAATGACGCTTACATCCTGAGACACTCCCAGGTGCCGAGGCTATTCAGTGCTCCAGCCTGAACGGATGGATGGCTGCTGGGTGACAAGGGCTATCCCCTCAAATGGTGGCTCATGACGCCTCTCCACCATCCAAGAACAGAGGCCAAGCAGTGGTACAATAGGACCCATGCCTCCACAAGGGCGGTGGTAGAGAGAGCCATAGGTCTTCTCAAGATGCGCTTCCAATACCTGGACTGTTCAGGTGGCGCACTGCAATACCCTGGGATCATGTGTCACTGATAGTGGTTGCATGCTGCACTCCACAATCTGGCACTGGAAAAGGGTTACACAGTGGAGGAAGAAGATGTAGACACAGCTGCTCTGGCAGTCCAGTGGTGAGTCCAAGGACGAACACGCACAGGAGAATGCTGAGGGGATAGACGCTGACTTGGTCAACCTCCAGGGAGGCAGAGACACCCGGACGCTTTGATCCAATGCTCCTTCAGCTAGCCTACCAAATAAGAACCACCACCACATTCCAGGGCTGCAGACTCCATACTCGATACCTGATAGGACCATTTGCTTGATGATCAACATGCACTATGTGCCATTTCAATAAAGTTCAATGACAAGCAAGTCACTCATAACATCATGGGTTACCCTGCACCTGCAGAACTACTGAAGCACCCAGAGGCTTGTTGAACGCAAACACATTTAATGCTGTGGTGCCTGGTATACATAATACAAATTAAATTGATAGGTGTTCTCCATCACACCAAATAACATTTAACGTAAAAGTGGGGGGAAAAAGTATCACCAGTGATAAGCCTGTGTTGTGCTTAAGGTGCTTTAAGTTTTTGCTTGCGGGTGCTATGTCTAGGTGCTCCCCCCTCGCTGGCACTGGCATTGGAGACAGCCTGCCCACTCTGCTGTCCTGTTGGCCTTGATGACCTTGGCGGGCATCTTCTGGCCCATGGAGCCTGTGCTGGCCCCACCTGGGAGGGAGCAGCCAGTGCCACTGCTGGCATCTCCCCAGTCGCTGCAGCCTCATCGGATGCCATGGTCACTGGCAGAGGGGCGGAGGAGCTGCTGCCATCAACCAGAGCGCCCTGAGAGGAGCTCGCAGAGACAATAAGCAGCTTGTGTGCCAACGTGAGGTTGCTTTGGACCTCCCTGCTCACCATTGATGGATGGGCATCTAGCTGGGATACTGGGTGCCCAATCCATCTCCCACACTAACAGTGACCACCTGAGGTCATTGCTATGTGAGGGCTTGCAGGTCCGAGCGCATCCCCAGGAACCCTCAATTCACCTCCTGGAGGAACCTCTCCATGAGAGTCGCCACTCTTTCCATGGAGGAGGCAGTGCGCTCGGCCATGAGGGTCGTTGTATTGCTCATGCTCCACAAGGACTCCTCCACAAGGGAGACCATGGCACGCATTCCCTTAAGTATTTCCGCCAGATCCTCCCACACACCTTGCCGGACATCCAGCATCTCCTGCCTCAGGGGCGACTCCAGAGGCACATCATCAGCCCCCGACTGAGCATGTTCCTCCGACTGCTGGCGCCCTGGGCACTCTCTGCCTCTGCTTGCACCTCAAGTGACTGTGAAGTGCCCTCACCGATGTGCACCAAGATACTAGCCGCCAATGTAATGCCCACCGAGGTGCTGGTATCTGCGCTGGTGCCTGCTTGGCTGAGAGGGTGTGATGCAGGTGCGTTTCGATGATTGCTGTTCTTTGGGGTCAGTGGTGGGCCTTCAGGCTCCTCACCCCGATGGGCTGCTGATGAGCCTGAAAGGAAGAACAAGGACATGTCATAAGCTGCAGTCATTACACTGTTACTGTGCATGCCTAGCACCAGGATCAGGGTGCCCTCGTCTTTCCATTATCAATGGGGATTCCATGTTCGAGGCTCACATCAATATAGAGACTACAGTGGAATGGTTGCTATTACAGACATTCTGACCTCAGTGCACTGCACTCTTACCTCCCTGCGGCACCCCAACCTCTCTGCGGCCGGTTGACCTAGGCGTGTGGCACCTCTTCATCTCCAGGGCCTCCTGCTCATATCGAGTTAAGATGAGTAGGTGGGGCGGTCCTCCATCAATCTGCAACCTCTCGGCATTGTAATGGGATGTCTTCTCCTGAAAGGACAGAGGAGTATCGATTAGTTCACCCTCTACCTGCAGCGCCATTGCAGCGTGGCCAACCCCACCTGAGGAACACCTCGCAGGGCTCAGCCGATTCGTGACTCTGGAGCCGCAAGACACTCATTCCAAGAAGCCAGGGCTCACCCTCTTGACCAGGTGCTGCCGCATTGACATTTTCCACTTACACTCTAGGACCTCCTGAGGACCAAGGGCAGAGGGGGCAGCTCCTAACTGCTGTGCTAAGTGACCCATGCCAACACGGTATTCACCCTTCCCGATTGCAGGAGATGATTGGACCGCTTATGGCACTCATCCCTGTGTGCCTCACTACATCATGGGAGCCCACCCTGGATACCACCTCCTCCCCGACATTTTTGGAGAGGTTGGAGGGGGGGCCTCCCCCTCCTGTCCCTGGCAAAAAGTATCTCTCTCTGTGCTGCCACCTCCTCGAGGAGGGCAGCGAAACACTCATTAGAAAAACGCAGGGCTGACTGCCCCACCGACCTGCCCTCCCGCCTGCTGTGTTCACCAGTAATGAGCTCCATGATGAGCTGCGTGTGCTTCACTGGCAGCCTTTGCATGGCTACTGCGGCTGCTTTTGAATTGGCCACCGGGTCACCATTGGACCCAACGGACATTGAGCTCCCACTCCCACCTCCACCCCTGCCCCCACCCACTCCTTCTCGCTGTTGTGTCTTACACTGGGCAGGCCTTAATTGGCCCGCCTGCGTAAAATCACAGTGCGGAATCGATCGCGGGCAGCGGTCAGCTTCCCGATTGTCCCCGCCTGCTCCCGCCGAGTCTGTATGCTGAACGTAAAATTCTGGCCATGGAGTTGGAACCTCAAATTCTGATCTCTCTCTCTCTCTCTCTCTCACACACACACACACTCACACACACACACACGACTGCTAACTTTTGGTTGATTATTGATACCAGTTGATCCTCATTCAAACCTGCAACATTTAAGTGCACCAGCAATAAATACCATTGGATAAACTGGAAAAATACCTAGGTTGGACAACTCCTTACTGGGCTACCGGTTCAGAGCTGGATCTACTGGTGCCAGTATTACTGGAACTTTCTTTCTGGGTGGGGAATTAGGAGGCATGCCACTCCCCAGAAAATACCCAGCATCTGATTTTCACTTGTAGGCACAGTCTACAAGGGCCACAGTCAGTCTTCAATTTGAAGAAACATTTTAAACAAAGAATTTCTGTGACTAATGATCAAATAAAGACTGTCCTTATTAACTCATTCAGTGTGAAATCAGATCTCTGATTGGATGGTTCTTTCTTCTCTGACTGTTCTTTCTCTCTAATAATTAACACCGTCCCTTTGCACTACGCTTCCAATCTGCATTCTGGTGATCTTCCAGGTTCTGGATGGACTTGATGAATTCACCTTTTTTTTTAAGCTCTCTCCTCATTGCTCCCTTATGCACAAATGCAGAGTTTAAACCACATTGCTGTTTATTGAACATCCCTTTGGGCTCTGGGTTGTTATGATTTTTATCATGAAACCAGGTTACATAACCCCTCGGTTTTGATGTGCCCTGAGTTGTGTGTCCATTTAAACCCTGCCAACTGCTTTTAGTAGTTTAAGCTGGGTTAGAAAGACCTAAGATACAAAGGCCACACTGAAAAGGCAACAATCAAAATTCTTGACAGCCATATTGGATTGTGCAGCTGTTTGATCATAATAAAGAATCTACCGCACCACAGAACATCAAAAGTACTTATGTCTAAACATGTAGAGATGATAATGGAGGACAGATACTTCTAGAAATGTTCCAATCTAGGATGTTCACACACCTAAAGCCAAAGTTAAATACACTAGAAATTCTGAACTCAAGATATTCAGTAGTTTGAATGAGAAAGTATAACTTCCAGCTCAGATAATATGGACGAACAGTAAGGGTCCTTTACTCCAGTTGGGTCATAAAACCTTAAAACACAGGAGGCCATTCAGTCCATTTTGTCTGTACTGGCTCTTTGAAAAAGCAGTTGAGCTTAGTTCAACACACTCACTTTCTGTCCATAAATCTCAAGTAATCCTCAAGTGCCTGTCCAACCCCCTTTTAAAACTATCTACAGTATCAGTGACCACCACCTTTTTTACGTAGGCTGTTCCAGATCTAAGTCATTTATAAAAACTGAGAAGAGTAATGTACCCAAAACTGATCTTTGGGGTACCACAACAGCAAACCACTTCCCGGTTTGAAAAACATCCATCCTGCTTCTTGATAAGTCTCGAGTGAAAAAAATTCTCATCTGGTCCCTAGATCTTCACCAGTGATTTTAAATCTATGACCTTTAGTTATTGACCCACTCACCAGTGTGAATAGAGTGTGAGCAACTAGCCTTTCTCAATCTGAATTTCTCAACGTCTTGAAAGTCTCCATTAGGATGGTTCTTCATCTCTTTTCCAAGGAGAACTCCCTTTTCTATTTTCTTGGCACCAGCAGATTGAGATGCCCAAGCCTGCCCGGCAGCAGTGCAAGTCCCCAGACTACATCCGAAGAGGCTCACACGCACCCTCCATCAGCTCAGAGACACACACGTTGGTGGGGCACAGCTGTAGACTAGGCTCGGGCTCACTTTCTGGGGAGCATCTCACTGACAGCCCAGGTCTCCGGCACTCGTACGACTGCTGGAGACCAGCCATCCGCTCAGTCCAAGTCAGATGATGAGACTCTGGAAGCGGCCGTCAACTCAATGCTGGAGATGTAATGACAGGTGACGGAAGATCAGGCAGACTAGAGTGAACGATGGGGGAGTCCGTTCACGTTCTGTCTGATGTCGTGGCTCTGACATGCGAACACCTAAAGATCACGATGGGAAGCTGGCAACCACCATGGAGACCTTGGTCCAGCAGGTCTTGATGGATTTGCCCTCGGTCCTGCACTCCATGGCCACACACCCTGGTGGGCACCATCAAGATGTAGACAACATAGGGTAAGGCACCTTGACCTCCCTCCAGATGCACCCTCTCCTGCAGGAGTCAGGGCGGGACACTTGGGCACCCACAGGGAGTATGAGCATCAGCTGGTCACCCCTGGGGGCCTCCTCTCAGGACACACCAAGGGTGTGCAGAAGCTCACAGCCTCCTCTGCCTGTGACCCCCATCCACTCCAGCTTCTCAAGCCTCCAAGGGCGCATCTGCCTCTGAGCAGGTGACCCTTATCATGCCGGGGCCTTCCGGTCCTCGGGCCACCAGAAGACGTCTGCCAAGGTCATCGCAGACATCAGGATATAGCAGTCAGCAGGTTGCCTCTACCTCTGTTGCAGATGTTGGGGCTGTACCCAGGCGCAGTGGTAGATTTAGGAAAGTTAAGAAAAATTGATGTCGCTTTTGGGTCACGGGTGTGCTAGACGTGTAAATAAATTGCACTTTTGTTAATACATTTGATGGTTATGTGAATGTTCCTGTCAACTGAATACGTTGTGATTTTGTACTTTGGAATCCTCTTATTTTGAGGTTTAGCCTTCCTCCCACTCAGTGATAGTGTCCCACTGTGAGATTCAGATTCCTGTGATGTCAACCTCAATTGAACTAGTCTCTGCACCCTTGTGTGATGTCAGGGAGATGTGTTTAAAACTTTATTGGAAGTGTGTAATATAAACGTTTCTAACCCTTCTTCCTCAAGGAACATCATTGAGTGAGGGCAGCTTGTCAGCATTGATATTTTAGCGGCATTTGCGTCTCCTCAGTGGCAGTGGCAGAAGAACCTAGGTATGGCCACATCTCAGTCGCAGCAGTGTTTGCATCATTAGATGGTGGCGAAGGCTCTAAATCTTCTCTCGCATCGCTCTTGTTCCTAAGTGGATTCTCAGTTCCCAGAGTGAGCTCACTCATGGGGCCCCACGGACCAAAGCAAAGATCATGGCCTGGCGATTCATGAGGTCAGATGGGCAAGTATGAATGCAGGACTCGTTCTTGCTGCAATTGGGTGGACATCGCCCGAGTTGAAAGAAAATGGCATTGAGGGCTGGGAGAGATGTGGCCATATGCCCTCACAACTTTACTCCTCCTGGAACCTGTCAGCAATTAACGTATCACGGGCATGTCTCAAATGTCTTTCTTTCTCCATGGCATGATCGCGCTCATACTGACCCTCAGCAGCATTCCGAGGCTCCTAGGCCTCTGGACTTTCATCCTCTGATGAAGCTGTCATCCTCCTCCAGTGCATCCTCTGGCAGGGGGTCACCTCTTTGCACAGCCAGCTTGTGAAGGGTGCAACACACTGTGATGCTGCGGGAAACCCTGTCGGAAATGTATTGTAGTGAGCCACCTGAGCAGTCCAAGCATCTCAAGTGCATCTTCAGACGTCGTATGGTCTGCTTTGTATGGGAGCATGTGGAACTGTGAGCAGCATTGTACCTCTCCTTGGAAGGACTCCGAGGGCGACGCATCAACTGCTTGGGGATAAGGGGCACAAAAGCAGTGTTTTTCCCACCAGCCACAATGGCGGGTTTTTGCGCTGTAGTATCCACTTCCCACCTCATTAAATATGCATCAACAGGAAACATGTCATATTGGGGCGGGCAGCCTCTGGTTCATTCGCCCTGCTGTGACCTCAGTGGATCATCACTCCGGATGCCATATTTAAACTGCATCAGTGCATAGCTTTCTCATTGCCTGCATCCCAGGACTGCTCTAGAAGAGAGATGGTCCTCAAAGCGAAGAAGTCTGCAGTTCCCAAGTTTAGTGACGGAACCATAGAATCTGTACAGTGCAGAAGGAGGCCATTCGGCCCATTAAATCTGCACTGGCTCACTGAAAGAGCATTCACCTAATCCCACTCCCCTGCTTTATCCCCGTAACCTTGCACATTCTCTCTTTTCAGGTAGCAATCCAATCCCCTTTTGAATACCTCGTTCAAACCTGCCTCCACCACCTTTCAGGCAGTTCATTCTGGACTCCAACCACTGTCTGGGTGAAAAAATTTTTCCTCACATCACATTTACTCCTTTTGCCCATTATTTTGAATCTGTGCTCTCTAGTTCTTGATGTTCTCTTGAGTAGGAACAGTTTCTCACTATTTACCCTGTCCATACCCCTCAGGATCTTGCATACCTCTATCAAGTCTCCTCTCAGCCTTCTTTTCTCCAAGGAAAACAGACCCAATCTCTCCAATCTATCCTCAGGAAGGTGCTAGGAAAACTGAAAGGTCAGAAGGTGGATAAATCACCTGGACCAGATGGATTACATCCCAGAGTTCTGAAGGAGATAGCTGAAGAGATAGTGGAGGCGTTAGTGGTGATCTTTCAGGAATCACTCGAGTCAGGGAGGGTCCCAGAGGACTGGAAAATCGCTAATGTAACCCCCCTGTTTAAGAAGGGAGTGAGGCAAAAGACGGGAAATTACAGGCCGATTAGCCTGACCTCGGTCGTTGGTAATATTTTAGATTTCATTATTAAGGATGAGATTTCAGAATTCTTGGAAGTGCATGGTAAAATAGGGCAAAGTCAGCATGGTTTCATCAAGGGGAGGTCATGCCTGACAAATCTGTTAGAATTCTTTGAGGAGGTAACGAGTAGGTTAGACAAAGGAGAGCCAATGGATGTTATCTACTTGGACTTCCAGAAGGCCTTTGACAAGGTGCCACACAGGAGGCTGCTCAGTAAGATAAGAGCCCATGGTGTTAGAGGCAAGGTACTATCATGGATAGAAGATTGGCTGTCTGGCAGGAGGCAGAGAGTGGGGATAAGGGGGTCCTTCTCAGGATGGCGGCCGGTGACTAGTGGAGTTCTGCAGGGGTCAGTGTTGGGACCACAACTTTTCACTTTATACATTAATGATCTAGATGAAGGAACTGAGGGCATCCTGGCTAAGTTTGCAGAGATTACAAAGATAGGTGGAGGGACAGGTAGTATTGAGGAGGCGGGGAGGCTGCAGAAGGATTTGGACAGGTTAGGAAAATGGGCAAAGAAGTGGCAGATGGAATACAATGTGGGGGAGTGAGAGGTCATGCACTTTCGTAGGAAGAATAGAGGCATAGACTATTTTCTAAATGGGGAAAGAATTCAGAAATCTGGAGTACAAAGGGACTTGGGAGTCCTAGTCCAGGATCCTCTTAAGGTTAACTTGCAGGTTGAGTCGGTAGTTAGGAAGGCAAATGCAATGTTGGCATTTATTTCGAGAAGACTAGAATATAAATGCAGGGATGTGCTGCTGAGGCTTTATAAGGATCTGGTCAGACCACATTTAGAATATTATGAGCAATTTTGGGCCCCGTATCTCAGGAAGGATGTTCTGGCCCTGGAGAGGATCCAGAGGAGGTTCACGAGAACGATCCCAGGAATGAAAGGCTTAACATATGAGGAATGTTTGAGGATTCTGGATCTTTACTCGATGGAGTTTAGAAGGATGAGAGGGGATCTGATTGAAACTTACAGAATACTAAAAGGCCTGGATATAGTGGACGTGGGGAAGATGTTTCCATTAGTAGGAGAGACTAGGACCCGAGGGCACAGCCTCAGAGCAAAGGGAAGACCTTTTAGAACAGAGATGAGGAGAAACTTCTTTAGCTAGAGAGTGGTGAATCTATGGAATTCATTGCCACAGAAGGCTGTGGAGGTCAGGTCATTGAGTGTATTTAAGACCGAGATAGATAGGTTCTTGATTGGCAAGGGGATCAAAGATTACAGGGAGAAGGCGGGAGAATGGGATTGAGAAACTTATCAGTCATGATTGAATGGAGGAGCAGACTCGATGGGCCGAATGGCCTAATTTCTGCTCCTATGTCTTATGGTCTTATGGTCTCATGGCTACAGTTCTTCATCCTGGGAATCTCTCTTATGAATCTCCTCTACTCTCTCCAATGCCTTCACAACCTTCCTCAAGTATGGTGCCCAGAAGTGGACGCATTACTCCAGATGAGGCCTAACTGGTGTCTTATACAAGTTTAACATGACCTCCTTACTCTTGTACTCAATGCCCCTATCAATAAAACCTAGGATACCATATGCTTTACTAACCGCTCTCTCAACATGCCCTTCAATGGCTTATGTACATATACACCGAGGTCCCTTTGTTCCTGCACCTCTTTTAGAGTTCCTCCCTTTATTTTATACTGCCTCTCCACATTCACCTCACACTTCTCTGCATTGAATTTCATCTGCCATTTGTCTGCTCAATCCCCAATATGTCCATGTTCTTTTGAAGTTCAAGAAGATCCTCAGCACAGCTGACAATGCTTCCAATCTTTGTATCATCTGAAAATTTTGAAATCATGCCCTGCACACCACAGTCTAGGCCATTAATATATATCAGGAAGAGCAAGGGTCCCAACACTGACCCCTGGGGAACCTCACTACCGACCTTCCTCCAATCTGAAAATCAACCATTTGTTTCCTGTCACTTAGCCAATTTCTTATCCTTTTATTCCAGGAGCTAAGATAATACTCACAAGTCTACTGTGTGGCACTGTATCAATTGCCTTTTGAAAATCCATATACATATCAACAGCATTGCTTTTATCAACCTTCTCTGTTACCTCCTCAAAAAACTCCAGCAAGTTAGTTAAACATGACTTTCCCTGAATGAATCCATGCCGCTTTTTCTTAATTATCCTGCACCCGTCTAAGTGACTATTGATTTTGTCCTGGACTATAGTTTCCAGAATAAAAACAGAAACTGCTGGAAAATCTTATTTCAGATTTCCAAATTCCGCAGTATTTTGCTTTTATCTTGTAGTTTCCAGAAGTTTTCCTACCACTGAAGTCAAACTGCCTAGTCTGTAGTTACCGGCAATATCCTTGCACCCCTTTTTGAACAAGGGTGTAACATTCGCAGTTCTCCAGTCCTCTGGCACCTTCCCTATGTCTAAGGAAGACTTGAAGATTATCACCAGTAGCTCTGAAATTTCTACTCTCACCTTCCTCAGTATCCTCAGATGCATCTCATCTGATCCAGGTACCTTATCAATTTTAAGTAGGGATAGCCTTTCTAATACCTCCTCCTTCTCAATTGTAAATTCCTCGAGTGTACCAGTTACCTCTTCTCTCATCTCAGCCTGGGTAGCATCCTCTTCCTTTGTAAAGACAGATGTAAAATACTCTATTATTACCTCCACTACTTCTTCTGCCTCCACATGCAAGTATCCTCTTTTATCCCTAATTGGCCTTACCCTTTTATTATTTACATGCTAATAGAAGAACCTGGGATTCCCTTTTATGTTAGCTGCTAGTCTCTCTTCATGCTATCTCCTGGCTTTTCTGATTAGTTTTTTCACTTTCCCTCTGGTCCTTCTATATTCAGCCTGATTCTCCATTGTATTTTCTGCATGACATCTGTCATATGCGTACTTCTTTCTTTTCATCTTCACCTCTATTTTTCTCGTCATCCAGGGTGTTCTAGATTTCTTTGTCCTACCTTTCCCCTTCAAGGGTCTACACATTGACATTGCTTGCGATACTATCTCTTTGAAAGTAGCCCATTGTTCAGCCACCGTCTTTTCTGCCAACATTTGATTCCAACTCATTCGACTCAGGTGCATTCTCATCCCATTGAAGTTGGCTTTCCCCCAATTAATTATCCCTGTTCTGGGTTGCTCCTTGTCCTTCTCCATGGCTAACCTAAACCTTATGATACAATGGTCACAGTTCCCTTAATGCTCTGCCACTGATGTTTGATCCACTTGGGCCAACTCATTCCCCAGAACCAGGTCCAACAGTGCCTGCCCTCTCGTTGGACTGGAAACATACTGCTGCAGAAAATTATTTTGAACGCACTCCAGGAACTCACGCCCCTCTTGTCCCTTTGCACTATTCCTATCCTAGTTCTATATTTGGATAATAGAAGTCCCCCATTTTAATTGTTCTATAATTCTTGAACCTCTCTAACTTCTTTGCAAATGCGTTTCTCTACATCCCTTCTACTAGTTAGTGGTCTATGTACTATACCGAGCAATGAATGTTATTGCACCTTTTTCATTCCTTACCTCTAGCCAGAGAGATTCTGTCCTTGACCTCTCTGGAACATTCTCTCCTGAACTGTAATATCATCCTTAATCAATACTGCCACTCCCCATCCCCTTTTCATCCTTTCCTGTCTCTCCTAAATACCTTGTGCCCAGGAATATTTAACACCCAGTCCTGCTCTTCTTTGAGCCAGGTCTTTGTTATAGCAATAATATCATAGTTCCATTTGTCAACCTGTGCCTATAGTTCACCAATCTTATTAACCACACTCCATGCATTCACATACATGCACATTAATCCTGATCTGGGATTATTAACTTTCCTCCTTGCTCTGGCCCTTTCTAATGACTTGCTATAGCCTACTCTAGTTCTATCAAACTTTCCAAGTATTCTATTTACCTTGATACTACTCTCTGATATATCCTCCTTATCAGTTAATACTTCTCTACTTCCCAATGCCAGTTTTTCTCCTCTCCTCTCTGAATTTCCCCTCAGGATCCCATTCCCCTATCAGTCTAGTTGAAACCCTCCCCAATAGCACTAGCAAACATCTCCGCGAGAACATTAGTCCCAGTCCTGTTAAGGTGTAACCTGTCCTTCTTGCATAGGTCCCATCTGCCCCAGAACTGGTCCCAATGCCTCAGAAACTAAAGCCCTCCCTCTTACTCCATTACTCCAGCCACATATTGAGCTACTCAATCTTCCTATTCATATGCTCAATAGCACATGGCACTGGGAGTAATCCCGAGATTACTGCTCTTGAGGTCTTGTTTTTCAATTTCCTTCCTAACTCCCTAAATCTGCTTTCAGGACCTCATCCGTTTTCCTGCCTATGTCATTGGTCCCAATGTGGACCACAACCTCTGGCTGCTGGTCCTCCCCTCCCCAAAGGATGTCTTGCAGCTGCTCTGTGACATCCTTTACCCTGGCTCCAAAGAGGCAACACGCGATCCTGGAATCACATCTATGGCCGCAGAAACACCTGTCTGCTCCTCTAACTATGGGAAGAATTTTCCCCCCGTTGGGGGTGAAGTGCAGGAGCAGGCGCGTGCAGGTGCCCCCGATTGGGGGTGTGCCCCCGTTTGGGGGTGTGCCGCCATTTTATGTGGGCGGGCCAATTAAGGCCCGCCCAGTGTGACGTCCGCCAGGAAGCGCTATACGCGCGAAGGAGCGTGCTCATCTCCCTGAGGCTAAGTGCTGCCTCAGGGAGATCAGCACCAAATTTTAAAATGGTTAATGGACAAAATAAAATTTCCCTGACATGTCCCCTCATGTGACACTGTCACATGAGTTGGGATATGCCCATCACTTTTATTCAAACTTTTCTTAAATTTTTAAAAACCTTATCCTGCCCGTGGGTGAGGTTTTATGCTTTTTCTGAAGCCTGCCAGGGCTCTTGGCCTGCCTGCCAGCCTTAAGGTTGGATGGGCAGGTCCATTAACTGTTTGAATTAGTTTTTAAATGGCCTCAATAGGCCCTTGACAGGTTGGCAGGCGCACAGCTGATTCGGCTGCGTCCCCGTTGACCTGAAAATTGAAATGACGTGGGGGTGACATTGGGAGTTCTGCCTGATGTCATCTCGCGTCATTTTATGTGTTGGCGAGTGGGCCCCGCCCCCCGCTTGCCGACCTCAATATCTTGGCCTATGGAATCCCCTACCAATATAGCGCTTCCACTCTTCCTCCTTCCCTCCTGTTCAGCTGAGCCACCTGTGGTGCCACAAATCTGGCTCTTGCTACAGTCTTCTGAGGAACCATCTCACTCACTAGTATCCAAAACGGAAAAACGGTTAGGGAGCGAGATAGCCTCAGGGGATTCCTGCACTACCTGCCTGTTTCCCTTAGATAATCTGATGGTCACTCATTCCCTCTCTGCCTATGCATTTATTAGCTATGGTGTGACCACCTCTCTAAATGTGCTATCCACGTAATCCTCAGCCTTGCGGATGCACCACAGTGATTCCAGCTGCCGCTCAAGTTCCACAACACGGAGCTCAAGTTCCGGCAGCTGACACTTCCTGCAGATGTAGTCATCAAGTGCCTGCACGACTTCCCACATCCTGCATGATGCATATTCCACATGGCCGAGCTGCACTGACATACCTTAGACATTATTCAAAGTTTTTACTCACCTGTCACCCACCAATCGTCCCCTCCTCTCCCGCTCACGATCTTTATGCAGTTTTGCTGCACTCTTACCTCTCACGCCTCTGTATGAAATCTCGCTGCTCTCTTCCCGCTTGCACCTCTTTATGAAGTTTCGCTGCTCTCTCCCTCTCGCGCTTCTTTATGAAGTCTCGCTGCTCTCTCTCATGATCTTTATGAAGGCTTGCTGCTCTCTCTCTCTCGTGCTCTTTATGAAGTCTCTCTGCTCTCTCCCTCTCACCTCTTTATGAAGTTTCGCTGTTCTCTCCCTCTCGTGTTCTTTATTAAGTTTCGTTGCCCTCTCTCCCTTTTGCGCCTCTTTATGAATTCTCGCTGCTCTCTCTCTCGTGCTCTTTATGAAGTCTCGCTGCTGTCCCTCTGGTGCTCTTTATGAAGTCTCACTGTTCTCTCTCTCATGCTCTTTATGAAGTCTCTCTGCTCTCTCCCTCTCGCGCTGTTTATGAAACCCCCCGATCTCTCTCCCTTGTGCCTCTTTATGAAGTCTTGATGTTCTCTCCCTCTTACGCCTCTTCATGAATTCTTGCTGCTCCCTTCCTCTCGTGCTCTTTATGAAGTCTCGATGCTCTCTCTCTTGTGCTCTTTATGAAGTCTCGCTGCTCTTTCTCTCTCTCTCTCTCGCACTCTTTATGAAGTCTCTCTGCTCTCTCCCTCTCGCACCTCTTTATGAAGTCTTCCTGCTCTCTCTCTCTCATGCTGTTTGTGAAGTCTGGCTGCTCTGTCACATTGCGTCTCTTTATGAGGTCTCACTGCTCTCTCTCCCTCTCGCGCCTCTTTATGAAGTCTCGCTGCTCTCTCTTTCTCTCTCACGTTCTTTATGAAATCTCACTGCTCTCTCTCGTGCTGTTTATGAAGTATCGCTACTCTGTCTTTCGTAATCTGTATGAAGTCTTGCTTCTCTCTCCCTTTTGCGCCTCTTTATGAAGTCACGCTGCTCTCTCTCTCTCGTGATCTTTATGAAGTCTTGCTGCTCTCTCTCTCACTTGCGCTTTGTGAAGTCTCACTGCTCTCTCCCTCTCGTGCGTCTTTATGAAGTCTCGCCCTTTTTAAATGAAGTCTCCCCGGTCTCAGCGTTTTTATAAATGAAGTCTCCCTACTCCTTATAAATGAAGTCTCTTCGCTTTCCACACTCTTTATAAAAGAAGTCTCCCCGCTCTCTGCGCTCCTTATAAATGAAGTCTCCCCGCTCTCCATGCTCTTTATGAATGAAGTCATCCCATCCTCCGTGCACTTTATAAATGATGTCTCCCTGCTCTCCTTATAAATCAAGTCTCCCCACTTTACGTGCTCTTTATAAATGAGCTCTCCCTACTCTGCTTAAAAATGAAGTCTTCCCACTTTCCACGCTCTTTTTAAAATGAAGTCTCCCCGCTCTCCGTAAAATGAAGTTTTCTCGCTCTCTGCGCTCTTTATAAATTAAGTCTCCCACACTCCGCGCTCTTTATAAATGAAGTCTCCGCACTCTTTATAAATGAAGCCTCCCCGATCTCTGCGCTCTTTATAAATGAAATCGCCTCACTCTCCTTATAAAGGAAGTCTCCTCACTCTACACGCTCCATATAAATGAAGTATCTCCGCTCCCCGCACTCTTTATAAATGAAGTCTTCCTGCACACTGTGCTATTGATAAATGAAGCCTCCTGGCTCTCAGCGCTCTTAATAAAAGAAGTCTCCCCACCTCACCGCGCTCTTTGTAAATGAAGCCTCCCCACTCACCGCGCTCTTTGTAAATGAAGCCTCCCCACTCTCCGCGCTCATTATAAATGAAGTCTCCCCGCACTCTTCACTCTTAATAAAAGAAGTCTCCCAACCTCACCGCGTTCTTTGTAAATGAAGCCTCCCCACTCTCCGCGCTCATTATAAATGAAGTCTCCCCACACTCTTCACTCTTAATAAAAGAAGTCTCCCCACCTCACCGCGTTCTTTGTAAATGAAGCCTCCCCACTCTCCGCGCTCATTATAAATGAAGTCTCCCCGCACTCTTCACTCTTAATAAAAGAAGTCTCCCCGCTCTTTATAAATGAAGTCTCCCTGGTCTCTGCGCTCTTGATAAATGAAATCTCCAAACTCTCTGCGCTGTTTATAAAGGAAGTCTCCCTGCTCTCCGTGCACTTTATAAATGATGTCTCCCTGCTCTCCGCACTCTTTATAAATGAAGTCTCCCTGCTGTCCGCTCTCTTTACAAATGAAGTCTCCCCAGTCTCCGCCTTCTTGATCAATGAAGTCTCCCCGGTCACTGCACTCTTGATAAATGAAGTGTCCCTGCCCTCCGCACTCTTTATAAATGAAGTCCCCCTGCTCCCCATGCTCTTTACAAATGAATTCTCCCGACTCTCCGCGCTCTGTATAAATGAAGTCTCCTCGCAATCTGCACTCTTAATAAAAGAGTCTCCCTGCTCTCCAAACTCTTTATAAACGAAGTCTCCCCACACTCTGCGTTCTTATTAAAAGAAGCCTCCCCGCTCTTCCTGCTCTTGGTAAATGAAGTCTCTCTGTTCTCAACACTCTTAATAAAAGAAGTCTCCCCGCTCTCCTTGCTCTTTATAAATGAAGTCTTCCCGACCTCCACGCTGTTTATAAATGAAGTCTCCTTGATCTCCGCACTCTTTATTAATGAAGTCTCCCCGCTCTCCGCACTCTTTATAAATGAAATCATCCCGTTGTCCTTATAAATGAAGTCTCGTCACTCTCCATGCTCCATATAAATGAAGTATCCCCACTCCCCCACACTCTTAATAAAAGAAGTCTTCCCGCTCACCACGCTTTTGATAAATGAAGCCTTCCTGCTCTCCGCACTCTTTATAAATTAATTCTCCCTGGTCTCTGCGCTCTTGATAAATGAAATCTCTCCGTGCTCTTTATAAATGAAGCAGCCCCACTCTCTGCACTCTTTATAAATGAAGTCTACCCACTCCTTATTAATGAAGTCTCCCCACTCTCAGCGCTCTTGATAAATGAAGTGTCCCTTCTCTCTGTGCTCTTAATAAAGGAAGTCTTCCCGCTCTCCATTTCCTTATTAATGAAGTCCCCCTGCTCTCTACTCTATTTATAAATGAAGTCTCCCCGGTCTGCACGCTCTACATAACTGAAGTCTCCCCGATCTCCACACTCTTTATGAATGAAGTCTGCCCAGTCTCCGCACTCTTTATAAAAGAAGTCTACCTGATCTCCGCACTCTTTATTAATGAAGTCTACCCACTATCCTTATAAATGAAGTATCCCCACTCCCCGCACTCTTTATAAATGAAGCCTCCCCGCACACTGTGCTCTTGATAAATGAAGTCTCCCTGCTCCCAACACTCTTAATAAAAGAAGTCTCCCCGCTCACTGTGCTCTTTATAAATGAAGTCTCCCTGATCTCCGCGCTCTTTTTTAAAGAAGTCTACCCACACCCCTTATTAATGAAGTCTCCCCACTCTCTGCGTTCTTGATAAATGAAGTGTCCCTGCTCTCCGCGCTCTTTATAAATGAAGTCTCCCCGCTCTCCTTATAGATGAAGTCTCCCCACTCTCCAAGCTCCTTATAAAGGAAGTCTCCCCGCTCTTCCCGCTCTTTTAAAATGAAGTGTTCCCAATCTCCGCGCTCTTAATAAAAGAAGTCTCCCTGCTGTCCTCGCTCTTTTTAAATGAAGTCTCCCTACTCTCCGTGCTCCTTATAAATTAAGTCTCCCCGTTCTCTGCGCTCTTTATAAATGAAGTCTCCTGCTCTCCACGCTTTTAATAAAAGAAGTCTCCCCGCTGTCCTCGCCCTTTATAAATGAAGTCTCCCTGCTCTCCGCACTCTTTTTAAATGAAGTCTACCCACTCTCCTTATTAATGAAGTCTCCCCACTCTCCGCGCTCTTGATAAATGAAGCCTCCCCGCTCTCCTTATAGATGAAGTCTCCCTGCTCTCCACGCTCCTTATAAGGGAAATCTCCCCGCTCTTCCCACTCTTTTAAAATGAAGTGTTCCCAATCTCCGCGCTCTTAATAAAAGAAGTCTCCCTGCTGTCCTTGCTCTTTTTAAATGAAGTCTCCCCGCTCTCCAGGCTCCTTATAAAGGAAGTCTCCCTACTCTCCGTGCTCCTTATAAATTAAGTCTCCCCGTTCTCTGCGTTCTTTATAAATGAAGTCTCCTGCTCTCCACGCTTTTAATAAAAGAAGTCTCCCTGCTGTCCTCGTCCTTTATAAATGAAGTCTCCCCACTCTCCGCGCTCTTTATAAATGAAGTCTTCCCAGTCTACGGGCTTTTGATAAATGAAGTCTCCCCACTCTCCATGCTCTTTATAAATGAAGTCTCCCCAATCTCCATGCTCTTTATGAATGAAGTCTACCCACTTTCCTTATAAATGAAGTCTCCTCACTCTCCACGTTCCATATAAATGAAGTATCCCTGCTCCCCGCACTCTTTATAAATGAAGTCTCCCCGCACGCTGTGCTCTTGATAAATGAAGTCTCCCAGCTCTCAACGCTCTTAATAAAAGAAGTCTCCCTGCTCACCGCGCTCTTTGTGAATGAAGTCTCCACACTTTCCTTATAGATGAAGTCTCCCTGCTCACTGTGTTCCTTATAGATGAAGTCTCGATGCTATCCGTGCTCTTTATAATTGAAGTCTCCTCGCTCACCATGCTCCTTATAGATGTAGTCTCCCGCTCTCCATGCTCTTAATAAAAGAAGTCTCGTGGGTCTCCTCGCTCTTTATAAATGAAGTCTTCCCGATGTCTGTGCTCGCGATAAATGAAGTCTCTACACTCTCCGCGCTCTTTATAAATGGAGTCTCCCTGCACTCTTGATAAATTAAGTCTCCCCGCACTCTTCTCTCTTAATAAGAGAAGTTTCCCCACTCTCTCTGCTCTTTACAAATGAAGTCTCCCTGCTCTCCTAATAGATGAAGTCTCCCCGGTCTCCATGCTCCTTAGAAAGGAAGTCTCCCTGCTCTCCGCGCCCTTTATGAATGAAGTCTCCCCGCCCCCCGCGCTCTTTATAAATGAAGTCTCCCTGGTCTCAGCGCTCTTGATAAATGAAGTGTCCCTGATCTCCGCATTCTTTAGAAATGAAGTTTCCCTGCACTCCATGCTCTTTATAAATGAATTCTTCCCGCTATCCATAAATAAAGCCTCGCCAGTCTCTACCTTCTTGATAAGTGAAGTATCCCTGCTCTTCATGCTCTTTACAAATGAATTCTTCCCACTTTCCGCGCTCTTGATAAATGAAGTCTGCCCACACTCTGTGCTCTTATTAAAAGAAGTCTCCCTGCTCTCCAAACTCTCTATAAATGAAGTCTCCCCACTCTCTGCACTCTTCATAAATGTAGTCTCCTCGCATTCCGTGCATTTTTATAAATAAAGTCTCCTCGCTCTCTGCACTCTTTATAAATGAAGCTTCCCTGCTCTCCATGCTCTTGATAAATGAAGCTTCCCCATTTTTCGCGCTCTTGATAACTGAAGTCTTTCCGCTCTCTAGGCTCTTTATAAATGAAGTCTCCCCACTCTCCGCACTCTTGATCAATGAAGTCTCCCTACTCTCTGCACTCTTTACAAATGAAGCCTCCCCACACTCTACACTCTTAATAGAAAAGTCTCCCTGCTCTCCAAGCTCTTTAAGAATGATGTCTCTCGCTCTCCGTGCTCTTTTTAAAATGAATTTTCCCCGGTCTCAGCGCTCTTATAAATGAAATCTCCCGACTCCTTATAAAAGATGTCACCTCACTCTCCACACTATTTATAAATGAAGTCTCCCCACTCTCCACAATCTTTTTAAAATGAAGCCTCCCAGCTTTCCTGAAAGTGAAGTTACCTCGCTCTCTGCGCTCTTTATGGATGAAGTCTCCGCATTCTCCATGCTCTTTATAAATGACGTCTCCCTGCTCTCGGTGCTCTTGATAAATGAAGTATTCCCGCTTTCCGCTCTCTTTATAATTGAAGTCTCCCCACACTCTATATAAATGAAGTCTCCCCGTTCTCCGTGTTCTTTATAAATGAAGTCTCACCTCTCTCCAGGCTCTTTATAAATGAAGACTCCCTAGTCTCCATGCTCATAATAAAATAAGTCTCCCTGCTCTCCCCGCTCTTTATAAATGAAGTCTCCCCACTCTCCTTATAGAGGAAGTCTCCCTGGTGCCGGCGCTCTTGATAAATGAATTCTCCCTGGTCTCAGTGCTCTTTATAAATGAAGTCTCCCCGCTCTCCGTGCTCTTTTTAAAATGAATTTTCCCCGGTCTCAGCGCTCTTATAAATGAATTCTCCCAACTCCTTATAAAAGATGTCACCTCGCTCTCCACACTCTTGATAAATGAATTCTCCCCGCTCTCTGCGCTCTTTATAAATGAAGTCTCCCCTCTCTCCGTGTGCTTTACAAATGAAGTCTCCCTGTTCTATTTATAAATGAAGTCTCCCCACTCTACTTATAAATGAAGTCTTCCCACTCTCCACACTCTTTTTAAAATGAAGCCTCACCACCCTCCACAATCTTTTTAAAATGAAGTCTCCCAGCTTTCCGTAAAGTGAAGTTTCCTCACTCTCTGCACTCTTTGTAGATGAAGTCTCTGAATTCTCCATGCTCTTTATAAATGAAGTCTCCCCGCTCTCCGTGCTCCAAATAAACGAAGTCTGCCCGCTCTCCACGCTCTTGATAAATGAAGTCTCTCCGCTCTCCAGGCACCTTATAAACGAAGACTTCCCACTCTCCACACTCTTAATGAATGAAGTCTCCCCACTCTCTGTGCTCCAAATAAATAAAGTCTCCCCACTCTCCGCACTCTTGATAAATAAAGTCTCCCCGCTCTCCGTGTTTTTTTATAAATGAAGTCTCCCCGGTCTTTGCGCACTTGATAAATGAATTCTCCCTGATCTCAGCGCTCTTTATAAATGAAGTCTCCCTGATCTCTGCACTCTTTATAAATGAAGTCTCCCTGATCTCCGTGCTCTTTATAAATGAAGTCCCCCAATCTCCGTGCTCCTTCTGAATAAAATCGCCCCGCTCTCATTATAAATTAGGTCTTCTCAATCTCTGCGCTCCATATAAATGAAGTATCCTCGCACCCCACACTCTTTAGAAATGAAGTCTCCTCACTCTCCATGCTCTTTATAATTGAAGTTTCCCCACACTCTTCGCTCTTAATAAAGGAAGTTTCCCCACTCTCTCTGCTCTTTATAAATGAAGTGTTCCTGCTCTCCTTATAGATGAAGTTTCCCTGTTCTCCGTGCTCCTTATAAAGGAAGTCTCCCCACTCTCCGCACTCTTTAAGAAGGAAGTCTCCCTGCTCCCCACGCTCTTTATAAATGAAGTCTCCTTGCTCTCCGTGCTCTTTATAAATGAAGTCTCCCCGGTCTCTGCACACTTGATAAATGAAGTCTCCCTGGTCTCCGCGCTCTTGATAAATGAAGCCTTTCTGCCCTCCGGGCACTTTATAAATGAAGTCTCCCCGCACTCCGTGGTCAGGAGTCTGCCCACTCTAGACCCTCTTTATAAATGAAGACTCCCCGCTCTCCATGCTCTTAATAAACGAAGTCTCCCTGCTCTCCGCGCTCTGAGATAGATAGGTTCTTGATTGGTATGGGGATCAAAGGTTACGGGGAGAAGGCGGGAGAATGGGGCTGAGAAACTTATCAGCCATGATTGAATGGCGGAGCAGACTCGATGGGCAGAATGGCCTAATTTCTGCTCCTATGTCTTATGGTCTTATGATCTAATGGTCTTGATAAATGAACCCTCCCCCTCTCCACACTCTTCATAAACGTAGTCTCCTCACTCAGCGCGCTTTTTATAAATCAAGTCTCCTCGCTATCCTTGCTCTTTATAAATGAAGTCTCCCTGCTCTCCATGCTCTTTATGAATGAAGCTTCCCCGCTTTCTTGATAACTGAAGTCTCTCTGCTCTCGGGGCACTTTATAAATGAAGTCTCCCCACTCTCCGTGCTCCAAATAAACAAAGTCTCCCCGCTCTCCGCGCTCTTGATAAACGAAGTCTTTCTGCTCTCCGGGCACTTTATAAACGAAGTCTCCCCACTCTCCACACTCTTGATAAATGAAATCTCCCCACCCTCCGTGCTCCCAATAAACAAAGTCTCCCCGCTCTCTGCCCCCTTGATAAATGAAGTCTCCCCGCTCTCCACGCTCTTGATAAATGAAGTCTTTCCGCTCTCCAGGCGCTTTATAAACGAAGTCGCCCCACTCTCCACACTCTTGATAAATGAAGTCTCCCCACTCTCTGTGCTCCAAATAAACAAAGTCTCCCCGCTCTCCACGCTCTTGATAAGTGAAGTCTCTGCACTGTCTGCACTCTTGATGAATGAAGTCTCGCCGCTCTCCGTGTTCTTTTATAAATGGAGTCTCCCCGGTCTCTGTGCTCTTGATAAGTGACACCTCCTTGATCTCCGCACTTTTTATAAATGAAGTTTCCCCACTCTCCGTGCTCCTAATAAACAAAGTCTCCCTGCTCTCCGCGCTCTGAGTTGATAGGTTCTTGATCGGTAAGGGGATCAAAGGTTACGGGGAGAAGGCGGGAGAATGGGGCTGAGAAACTTATCAGCCATGATTGAATGGCGGAGCAGACTCGATGGGCAGAATGGCCTAATTTCTGCTCCTATGTCTTATGGTCTAATGGTCTTGATAAATGAAGCCTCCCCACTCTCCACACTCTTCATAAACGTAGTCTCCTCACTCAGCGCGCTTTTTATAAATAAAGTCTCCTCGCTCTCCTTCCTCTTTATAAATGAAGTCTCCCTGCTCTCCATGCTCTTTATGAATGAAGCTTCCCCGCTTTCTTGATAACTGAAGTCTCTCTGCTCTCGGGACACTTTATAAATGAAGTCTCCCCACTCTGCGTGCTCCAAATAAACGAAGTCTGCCCACTCTCCACAGTCTTGATAAACGAAATCTCCCCACTCTCCGTGCTCCCAATAAACGAAGTCTCCCCGCTCTCTGCCCCCTTGATAAATGAAGTCTCCTCGCTCTCCGCGCTCTTGATAAATGAAGTCTCTCTGCTCTCCGGGTACGTTATAAACGAAGTCTCCCCACTCTCCACACTCTTGATAAATGAAGTCTCCCCACTCTCCGTGCTCCAAATAAACAAAGTCTCCCCGCTCTCCACGCTCTTGATAAATGAAGTCTCTGCACTCTCTGCACTCTTGATAAATGAAGTCTCGCCGCTCTCCGTGTTTTTTTATAAATGGAGTCTCCCTGGTCTCTGTGCTCTTGATAAGTGACACCTCCTTGCTCTCCGCACTTTTTATAAATGAAGTCTCCCCACTCTCCGTGCTCTATATAAATGAAGTCTCCCTGGTCTCCGCGCTCTTGATAAATGAAGTGTCTCTGCCCTCCAGGCTCTTTATGAATGAAGTCTCCCTGCACTCCGTGCTCAGGAGTCTGCCCACTCTAGACCCTCTTTATTAATGAAGTCTCCCCGCTCTCCGTGCTCCCAATAAACAAAGTCTCCCTGCTCTCCGCGCTCTGAGTTGATAGGTTCTTGATCGGTAAGGGTATCAAAGATTACGGGGAGAAGGCGGTAGAATGTGGCTGAGAAACTTATCAGCCATGATTGAATGGCGGAGCAGACTCGATGGGCCGAATGTCCTAATTTCTGCTCCTATCTCTCTGGTCTTATGGTCTAATGGTCTTGATAAATGAAGCCTCCCCACTCTCCACACTCTTCATAAATGTAGTCTGCTCGCTCAGCGCGCTTTTTATAAATGAAGTCTCCTCGCTCTCCTTGCTCTTTATAAATGAAGTCTCCCTGCTCTCCATGCTCTTTATGAATGAAGCTTCCCCGCTTTCTTGATAACTGAAGTCTCTCTGCTCTCGGGGCACTTTGTAAATGAAGTCTCCCCACTTTCCGTGCTCCAAATAAACAAAGTCTCCCCGCTCTCCGCGCTCTTGATAAATGAAGTCTTTCCGCTCTCCAGGCACTTTATAAACGAAGTCTCCCCACTCTCCACAGTCTTGATAAATGAAGTCTTCCCACTCTCTGTTCTCCAAATAAACAAAGTCTCCCCGCTCTCTGCACTGTTGATAAATGAGGTCTCCCCGCTCTCGATGCTCCAAATAAACAAAGTCTCCCCGCTCTCCACGCTCTTGATAAATGAAGTCTCTCCGCTCTCCGGGCACTTGATAAATGAAGTCTCCCCACTCTCCACACTCTTGATAAATGAAGTCTCCCCACTCTCCGCACTCTTGATAAATGAAGTCTCCCTGCTCTCCGTGTTTTTTTATAAATGAAGGCTCCCCGCTCTCTGTGCTCTTGATAAGTGACACCTCCTTGCTCTCCGCACTTTTTATAAATGAAGTCTCCCCACTCTCCGTGTTCTATATAAATGAAGTCTCCCTGGTCTCCGCGCTCTTGATAAATGAAGTCTCTCTGCCCTCCGGGCACTCCGTGCTCAGGAGTTGGCCCACCCTAGACCCTCTTTATAAATGAAGTCTCCCTGCTCTCCGTGCTCCTAATAAATGAAGTCTCCCTGCTCTCCGCGCTCTGAGATAGATAGGTTCTTGATCGGTAAAGGGATCAAAGGTTACAGGGACTAGGCGGGAGAGCTGCGCTGAGAAACTTATCAGCCATGATTGAATGGCGGAGCAGACTCGTTGGGCCAACTTGCCTAATTTCTGCTCCTATGTCTGTGGTCTTATGGTCTAATGGTCTTGATAAATGAAGCCTCCCCACACTCCACACTTTTCATAAATGTAGTCTCCTCACTCAACGCGCTTTTTATAAATGAAGTCTCTTCGCTCTCCTTGCTCTTTATAAATTAAGTCTCCCTGCTCTCCATGCTCTTTATGAATGAAGCTTCCTCGCTTTCTTGATAACTGAAGTCTCTCTGTTCTCGGGGCACTTTATAATGAAGTCTCCCCACTCTCCGCACTCTTGATAAATAAAGTCTCCCCGCTCTCCGTGTTTTTTTATAAATGAAGTCTCCCCGGTCTCTGTGCTCTTGATAAGTGACACCTCCTTGCGCTCCGCACTTTTTATAAATGAAGTCTCCCCGCTCTCCGTGCTCCAAATAAACAAAGTCTCCCCACTCTCTGCGCTCTTGATAAATGAAGTCTCCCCGCACTCCATGCTCAGGAGTTTGCCCACTCAAAACCCTCTTGATCAATGAAGTCTCTCTGCCCTCCGGGCTCTTTATGAATGAAGTCTCCCCGCACTCCGTGCTCAGGAGTCTGCCCACTCTAGACCCTCTTTATAAATGAAGACTCCCCGCGCTCCATGCTCCTAATAAACGAAGTCTCCCTGCTCTCCGCGCTCTGAGATAGATAGGTTCTTGATTGGTATGGGGATCAAAGGTTACGGGGAGAAGGCGGGAGAATGGGGCTGAGAAACTTATCAGCCATGATTGAATGGCGGAGAAGACTCGATGGGCAGAATGGCCTAATTTCTGCTCCTATGTCTTATGGTCTTATGGTCTAATGGTCTTGATAAATGAAGCCTCCCCACTCTCCACACTCTTCATAAACGTAGTCTCCTCACTCAGCGCGCTTTTTATAAATGAAGTCTCCTCGCTCTCCTTGCTCTTTATAAATGAAGTCTCCCTGCTCTCCATGCTATTTATGAATGAAGCTTCCCCGCTTTCTTGATAACTGAAGTCTCTCTGCTCTCGGGGCACTTTATAAATGAAGTCTCCCCACTCTCCGTGCTCCAAATAAACAAAGTCTCCCCACTCTCCACAGTCTTGATAAATGAAATCTCCCCACCCTCCGTGCTCCCAATAAACGAAGTCTCCCCGCTCTCTGCCCCCTTGATAAATGAAGTCTCCCCGCTCTCCACGCTCTTGATAAATGAAGTCTTTCCGCTCTCCAGGCACTTTATAAACGAAGTCGCCCCACTCTCCACACTCTTGATAAATGAAGTCTCCCCACTCTCTGTGCTCCAAATAAACAAAGTCTCCCCGCTCTCCGCGCTCTTGATAAATGAAGTCTCTCTGCTCTCCGGGCACTTTATAAACAAAGTCTTCCCACTCTCCACACTCTTGATAAATGAAGTCTCCCCACTCTCTGTGCTCCAAATAAACAAAGTCTCCCCGCTCTCTGCGCTCTTGATAATTGAAGTCTCTCTGCTCTCCGGGCACTTTATAAACGAAGTCTCCCCGCTCTCCACGCTCTTGATAAATGAAGTCTCCCCGCTCTCCGTGCTCCAAATAAACAAAGTCTGCCCGCTCTCCACGCTCTTGATAAATGAAGTCTCTCCGCTCTCCAGCACTTTATAAACAAAGTCTCCCCACTCTCCACAGTCTTGATTTATGAAGTCTTCCCACTCTCTGTTCTCCAAATAAACAAAGTCTCCCCGCTCTCTGCACTGTTGATAAATGAGGTCTCCCCGCTCTCCACGCTCCAAATAAACGAAGTCTTCCCGCTCTCCACGCTCTTGATAAATGAAGTCTCTCCGCTCTGCGGGCACTTGATAAATGAAGTCTCCCCGGTCTCTGTGCTCTTGATAAGTGACACCTCCTTGCTCTCCGCACTTTTTATAAATGCAGTCTCCCCACTCTCCGTGTTCTATATAAATGAAGTCTCCCTGGTCTCCGCGCTCTTGATAAATGAAGTCTCTCTGCCCTCCGGGCACTCCGTGCTCAGGAGTTGGCCCACCCTAGACCCTCTTTATAAATGAAGTCTCCCTGCTCTCCGTGCTCCTAATAAATGAAGTCTCCCTGCTCTCCGCGCTCTGAGATAGATAGGTTCTTGATCGGTAAAGGGATCAAAGGTTACAGGGACTAGGCGGGAGAGCTGCGCTGAGAAACTTATCAGCCATGATTGAATGGCGGAGCAGACTCGTTGGGCCAACTTGCCTAATTTCTGCTCCTATGTCTGTGGTCTTATGGTCTAATGGTCTTGATAAATGAAGCCTCCCCACACTCCACACTTTTCATAAATGTAGTCTCCTCACTCAACGCGCTTTTTATAAATGAAGTCTCTTCGCTCTCCTTGCTCTTTATAAATTAAGTCTCCCTGCTCTCCATGCTCTTTATGAATGAAGCTTCCTCGCTTTCTTGATAACTGAAGTCTCTCTGTTCTCGGGGCACTTTATAATGAAGTCTCCCCACTCTCCGCACTCTTGATAAATAAAGTCTCCCCGCTCTCCGTGTTTTTTTATAAATGAAGTCTCCCCGGTCTCTGTGCTCTTGATAAGTGACACCTCCTTGCGCTCCGCACTTTTTATAAATGAAGTCTCCCCGCTCTCCGTGCTCCAAATAAACAAAGTCTCCCCACTCTCTGCGCTCTTGATAAATGAAGTCTCCCCGCACTCCATGCTCAGGAGTTTGCCCACTCAAAACCCTCTTGATCAATGAAGTCTCTCTGCCCTCCGGGCTCTTTATGAATGAAGTCTCCCCGCACTCCGTGCTCAGGAGTCTGCCCACTCTAGACCCTCTTTATAAATGAAGACTCCCCGCGCTCCATGCTCCTAATAAACGAAGTCTCCCTGCTCTCCGCGCTCTGAGATAGATAGGTTCTTGATTGGTATGGGGATCAAAGGTTACGGGGAGAAGGCGGGAGAATGGGGCTGAGAAACTTATCAGCCATGATTGAATGGCGGAGAAGACTCGATGGGCAGAATGGCCTAATTTCTGCTCCTATGTCTTATGGTCTTATGGTCTAATGGTCTTGATAAATGAAGCCTCCCCACTCTCCACACTCTTCATAAACGTAGTCTCCTCACTCAGCGCGCTTTTTATAAATGAAGTCTCCTCGCTCTCCTTGCTCTTTATAAATGAAGTCTCCCTGCTCTCCATGCTATTTATGAATGAAGCTTCCCCGCTTTCTTGATAACTGAAGTCTCTCTGCTCTCGGGGCACTTTATAAATGAAGTCTCCCCACTCTCCGTGCTCCAAATAAACAAAGTCTCCCCACTCTCCACAGTCTTGATAAATGAAATCTCCCCACCCTCCGTGCTCCCAATAAACGAAGTCTCCCCGCTCTCTGCCCCCTTGATAAATGAAGTCTCCCCGCTCTCCACGCTCTTGATAAATGAAGTCTTTCCGCTCTCCAGGCACTTTATAAACGAAGTCGCCCCACTCTCCACACTCTTGATAAATGAAGTCTCCCCACTCTCTGTGCTCCAAATAAACAAAGTCTCCCCGCTCTCCGCGCTCTTGATAAATGAAGTCTCTCTGCTCTCCGGGCACTTTATAAACAAAGTCTTCCCACTCTCCACACTCTTGATAAATGAAGTCTCCCCACTCTCTGTGCTCCAAATAAACAAAGTCTCCCCGCTCTCTGCGCTCTTGATAATTGAAGTCTCTCTGCTCTCCGGGCACTTTATAAACGAAGTCTCCCCGCTCTCCACGCTCTTGATAAATGAAGTCTCCCCGCTCTCCGTGCTCCAAATAAACAAAGTCTGCCCGCTCTCCACGCTCTTGATAAATGAAGTCTCTCCGCTCTCCAGCACTTTATAAACAAAGTCTCCCCACTCTCCACAGTCTTGATTTATGAAGTCTTCCCACTCTCTGTTCTCCAAATAAACAAAGTCTCCCCGCTCTCTGCACTGTTGATAAATGAGGTCTCCCCGCTCTCCACGCTCCAAATAAACGAAGTCTTCCCGCTCTCCACGCTCTTGATAAATGAAGTCTCTCCGCTCTGCGGGCACTTGATAAATGAAGTCTCCCCGGTCTCTGTGCTCTTGATAAGTGACACCTCCTTGCTCTCCGCACTTTTTATAAATGCAGTCTCCCCACTCTCCGTGTTCTATATAAATGAAGTCTCCCTGGTCTCCGCGCTCTTGATAAATGAAGTCTCTCTGCCTTCCGGGCACTTCGTGCTCAGGAGTCTGCCCATTCTAGACCCTCTTTATAAACGAAGTTCCCCGCTCTCCGTGCTCCTAATAAACGAAGTCTCCCTGCTCTCTGCGCTCTGAGATAGATAGGTTCTTGATCGGTAAAGGGATCAAAGGTCGCGGGGAGAAGGCGGGAGAGTGGGGCTGAGAAACTTATCAGCCAGGATTGAATGGCGGAGCAGACTCGTTGGGCCAAATGGCCTAATTTCTGCTCCTATGTCTGTGGTCTTATGGTCTAATGGTCTTGATAAATGAAGCCTCGCCACACTCCACACTTTTCATAAATGTAGTCTCCTCACTCAACGCGCTTTTTATAAATGAAGTCTCCTCGCTTTCCTTGCTCTTTATAAATGAAGTCTCCCTGCTCTCCATGCTCTTTATGAATGAAGCTTCTCCGCTTTCTTGATAACTGAAGTCTCTCTGCTCTCGGGGCACTTTATAAATGAAGTCTCCCCACTCTCCGTGCTCCAAATAAACGAAGTCACCCCACTCTCCACACTCTTGATAAATGAAGTCTCCCCACTCTCTGTGCTCCAAATAAACAAAGTCTCCCCGCTGTCCGCACTCTTGATAAATGAAGTCTCTCTGCTCTCCGGGCATTTTATAAACAAAGTCTCCCCACTCTCCACACTCTTGATAAATGAAGTCTCCCCGGTCTCTGTGCTCTTGATAAGTGACACCTCCTTGCTCTCCGCACTTTTTATAAATGAAGTCTCCCCACTCTCCGTGTTCTATATAAATGAAGTCTCCCTGGTCTCCGCGCTCTTGATAAATGAAGTCTCTCTGCCTTCCGGGCACTTCGTGCTCAGGAGTCTGCCCATTCTAGACCCTCTTTATAAACGAAGTTCCCCGCTCTCTGTGCTCATAATAAACGAAGTCTCCCTGCTCTCCGCGCTCTGAGATAGATAGGTTCTTGATCGGTAAAGGGATCAAAGGTTACGGGGAGAAGGCGGGAGAGTGGGGCTGAGAAACTTATCAGCCAGGATTGAATGGCGGAGCAGACTCGTTGGGCCAAATGGCCTAATTTCTGCTCCTATGTCTGTGGTCTTATGGTCTAATGGTCTTGATAAATGAAGCCTCGCCACACTCCACACTTTTCATAAATGTAGTCTCCTCACTCAACGCGCTTTTTATAAATGAAGTCTCCTCGCTTTTCTTGCTCTTTATAAATGAAGTCTCCCTGCTCTCCATGCTCTTTATGAATGAAGCTTCTCCGCTTTCTTGATAACTGATGTCTCTCTGCTCTCGGGGCACTTTATAAATGAAGTCTCCCCACTCTCCGTGCTCCAAATAAACGAAGTCTCCCCACTCTCCACACTCTTGATAAATGAAGTCTCCCCACTCTCTGTGCTCCAAATAAACAAAGTCTCCCCGCTGTCTGCACTCTTGATAAATGAAGTCTCTCTGCTCTCCGGGCATTTTATAAACAAAGTCTCCCCACTCTCCACACTCTTGATAAATGAAGTCTCCCCGCTCTCCGCGCTCTTGATAAATGAAGTCTCCCCACTCTCTGTGCTCTAAATAAACGAAGTCTCCCCACTCTCCACACTTTTGATAAATGAAGTCTCCCCACTCTCCGCACTCTTGATAAATGAAGTCTCCCCGCTCTCCGTGTTTTTTTATAAATGACGTCTCCCCGGTCTGTGTGCTCTTGATAAATGACACCTCCTTGCTCTCCGCACTTTTTATAAATGAAGTCTCCCCACTCTCCGTGCTCTATATAAATGAAGTCTCCCCGCTGTCCGTGCTCTTGATAAATGAAGTTTCCTGATCTTTATAAATTATGTTTACCTGTTCTCCATGCTCTCTATAAATGAAGTCTCCTGCTCTCCTTATAAATAAAGTCTCCCCACTCTCCACTCTCCTTATAAATGAAGGCTTTCAGCTCTCCACGCTCGTTACAAATGAAATCTCCTTGCTCTACTGATAAATGAAGTCTCCTCACTCTCTGCACTCTTTATAAATGAAATCTCCCACTCTCTGTGCTCTTCATAAATTAAATCTACCTCCTCTCTGCACTCATTATAAATGAAGTCTCCCTACACTTTGTGCTCTTTATAAATGAAGTCTCCCCATTGTCCATGCTCTTAATAAAAGAATTCTCCCCACTCTCTGCCCTCTTTATATATGAAGTTTCCCCCCGCTCTCCTTATAAATAAAGTCTCCCTGCTCTCTACGCTCCTTATAAATGAAGTCTCCCCACTCTCCGTGCTCTTTGTAAATGAAGCCTTCCCGTTCTCCGCACTCTTTGTAAATGCAGTTTCCTCGCTCTCCTTATAAATAAAGACTCCCTGGTCTTCACGCTCCTTATAAATGAAGTTTCCCCCATCTCCACTCTCTTTATAAATGAAGTCTTCCAGCTCTCCTGATAAATGAAGTCTCCCCGCTCTCCGTGCTCCTTATAAATGAAGTCTCCCCAATCTCCGCACTCTTTATAAATGAACTCTCCCTGCTCTCCTTATAAATGAGGTCTCCCTGCTCTCCACGCTCTTTATAAATGAAATCTCTTAGCTCTCCTTATAAATGAAATTGACCTGCTCTACACGCACTTTATAAAAGAAGTGTCCCCGCTGTCCGCGCTCTTTACAAATGAATTCTCCCTGCGTTCATTATAAATGAAGTCTCCCCACTCTCTACGCTCTTTATTAATGAAGTCTCCCAGCTCTCCATGCTCTTTTTAAATGAAGTCTCCCTGCTCTCCATAAAATGAAGTTTCCTTGCTTTCCGCGTTTTTTTAAAAATGAAGTCTCCTTGCTCTTCACGCTTTTTTTAAAATGAAGTCTCCTCGCTCTTCTCACCTTGCTGGGTTGCCTTTTGGACACTGTGGAGGTCCGTTGGCAGGTGGTCTATGCCTGCGAAGGCTGGAGGAGGTCCACAAACCTCTCAACTGTGAATTTGGGAAATAGTGTCCATGGTGGTGAGTGCCAATGCTGTACAGAATAGGTCAGCCATCCAGTGCAGAAAGAGGATACATGATCTCATCCATTCGTCAAGGCTAAGCGAAACAGGTCATCACTCTCAACTCACTGACTCAATAGCCCATCAGACATTCGCAGGATGACACTCGACAGGGATTTCACACATTGCCAGCTCAAGGGACAACACCACTCACTCTCTCACACATATCTTCGCATTTCCATCTGAGCTCATATCCTGTGTTGTTCGCGTCCTCATCCCATGCATGGATCCACTGTCCACCCACACAAGGCAGGTGTCCTTATCCTCTACCTTGGCATGTGTCCTGCTCACAATCTCTCCAACTGTCTTTGTGCAGGACAAGCTTGCCCACAATAGAAGGGAGAGGTTCCAGACAGGTGGGGGAATGGCAGAGATAAAATCCCTCACTCCCTTTGAGGGGTGGGCTACAGAACTGGCCAGAGAGGACCGGGACCACTTAAGTGGCGATGGTGAGGTCAGTGGCACACATCCAAGTGAGGATCCTGCACCAGCTGATGATCAGACTATGAACCTGTGAGTCCACTGTCCTCTTTTTGAGTCACCTGCCATGCACTAATTTTTTCTGCTCTCTTTCATAGACACCTCTACAAAGCACCTCAGAGGCCAGGCCTTCATCTCCAGCCCTGAAGACAGCTCAGATGAGGATGCTGTTAAAAAGTATTCAGAAGACCTGTCACAGCACTCACCCACAACCTCCACCAGCGCAGATATACACATCTCGGTGGGACCTGGTTCTAAAGCAGCCTCGAGGTCACAAACTGGTGATCAGGGCACACAATCTGGTCCACAGCAGGCAGAGACAGGGGCATGCAAGGTAGCCAGCATGAGGAAGGACTGCTGGAGGCCAGGTTTTTGCTGAGTCTGAATCAAATGACAAGCCTCTTGACTCAGTCCTAACTCAGTTGGTGGAATTGCAGTGACAGCCAGGGGACTATCAGGAAGGGTTGTCAGCTGCTTTCCACAGACTGCAATGTGTGATGGAGGAGACCATCTGCGTTCAGCCTGAGGTTATAGCGCTGGCATGTCAGTGCACTGAGGTCAACAGTGGGAGGATTGTGGCTGCCATGGAGACCTTGACCCAGGACATAGCACCTGTGCTGCTGCAGAAGTTGCACTCCATCGATGCAGGCATTAATGACATCCAGCAGAGGTTACGTGAGAGGGGGCTAGGGCACCTCAATCTCATTGCAGCTGCCCATCCTCCTCAAGGAGTCAGCCAGGGGCCCTCAGGCACTGAGGTGATTTCAGGAGTGTCCAGCCAATCTCAATCCCTTCTTCCTGTGACTCCATCACCTCCAGCTCCACAAGCCGAGGAGGGTGCATCTGCATCACAGCAGGATACCCAAAGCAGGCCTGGGCCCTCCAGGTCTTGGCCCTCCAGAGGACGCCCTCCAATGTCATCACAGACAACAGGACGTAGCAGTCAGCAGGCTATCTCCACCTCTGCTGTGGATGTGGGGGATGCACCAAGTTGTAGCAGTAGAGACAGGAAAGTCAAGAAATATTAGGAGCACAACAGTGGCACGGGTGTTCACCACATATATATGCTTCTCACCACTGTAACTAGAAAGGCACCCATTTCACATCTCCTCTTGTGTATGCCTCCTCTTTATGCTGTTCCATGTTGCATTAAATCAGGTGCAACACCGTGGTTCCTACCTTCACTATGACAAATGTTGCTATTATGTGCCTCTGTTCTATGTTGTGTGCATCCATCTCACCACAATGTGTGTCTGTTCACACATCATTTCTAACAACTGTGATGCCTCACCTTCAATGTTAACTGTTCTTGTGGAAGGCACCTCACTCACTTCTTTGCTGGGTCACGTCATCTTCATTCTCGGCTGCGTAAGATTGAGGCTGAGGTGTTCACCCAACTCGTCTGAATTCTTGAAAGGTTAAGGTTTACTGTAGAAGGTTAGATGTGGAAACACCTGGAGAAGGGGTATAGATCCTGGAATTCCATGTCATCTGGCAGGGTTTTCAATCTATGAGCTCATTCTGAGCTCATGCACTCTCCTTTCTGCCTTGCGCATCGCAGACCCTCAGTGTACATCTGCTAAGCTCACCAATAAGTCTGAGCACCTTCCCACCTCAATGTGCCGGAGATCTGCCCATCATAGCCATTATTGTCCTGGCTCTCGAGGCTACAACATTGAGCATTTCCCACCTTGTAGTTGTCTGTATAACAACCACATGGTTCTCGTCACAATCTAGGGATGCAGCACTGGGCTATACATTCACCTTAACTTCTCACCTAATCATCCGCCAAGGTCAGTGATGATGAATCCAAATAGTAATGTGTTGGGGTCAATGGAGCTTTTGAGCATGCTCTCAAAATGCATATGTTAGCTTGATGGGAAAACCATGTTGAGGGCAACAATGGGCTAGGAGCAAGGATGTAATAATGCCAATGTGTCCTCTTTATTATCAATGAGGTGTCACCTTGAGGGCTTGATGGTGTGCTTGCATTTTCGAGTTTGCAAGGGCCAGAGCTGGCCATTAGGGGAGACTGTGTTAAAGAGGAGGCATTCTGATGTATGGCAGGCAAATGTGTGGACATGGTCATCCTGAGGTGCTCCACTTCCATTGAATGGTCCAACTAAATGTAGGCCCACATCCATAGACTGTCAGAAATCAATGTAATGGATTTGCAGGTGAGACAGAGGACTGAGTGATCTCAAAATGGAGCAACAATTACAGAATGTCCTTGGCTGCGTTGGCGCAAGTACCAAGTATTAGTATCACCATTGAGGTTACACAGACTGCTCATCACAATGTAGGGATGCAGCGCTGGGCCATACGTTTGTTTTAGCTTCTCCTCACCTAAACATCCACTGAGGTCAGTGATGATGAATCGAAATGGTAATGTGTTGCTGTTCTGTTGCTGGAGATGGATTTCCTTGAGGACATTTATCAGGCTGAAGGCATACAGTTATAAGCTCACTGAGTTTTGTAGAACAGCTCCTGCAGGATCAGTAAGAAGACATGAGTGAGCATCTGCCTCCAAAGGTCCTATTTCTGTTGGTCACTAGTGAGTGACTTTGGGTTCAAGGGCTTGGTACCAGTGTCGGCACCTATTGCTCACTGAAATCCTGGTCAGCACACTGTCCATTTCAATGAACACACCATCCTTCCCCCACTGCTGCTTTTAAGGCTCTACTTGTTGGAGTATAGCTGAGGGCAAATGTTTAGCGAGGGAGTGAGATTATTTCAGAGGGGGCTGAGGGTTTCCACACATGAACCTGCCAGCGCTAAGATTCAGAGCCCTGCTTTTAATGCACAATTACAGTTTGTCCAGTCACCCAATTGCTCTTGACTTTGTTCTTGCTCTGGGGAATTTCCACACTTGGAACAATGGCTTATTACAAGGAGATCGATTAGTGGCAAGGATTTGGGATTTGTCTCACATGAATGAGCTTCGTTGCTTAACTCTCCTGATTCCTTGCATTGTCATTGAAAAGCTCCTAACATTTCTCAGCCGTGCATCTCTCCTCATTTGGTAATACACAGTTGAGTTGGGCGTCCCTTTAATCACCCCCCTCCCTGTGCAATGCAGCATGCCTCCTTGAGGCCCTGCCCACCAGAGTTATTTCTCATTTTTAATTTCTATTACGCCATCACTTCAGGTTTCAAGATGGTGGTGCTGAAGTTTTACTACCAGAAAAACTTGGACCCTTGCTGTTTGTCTGTGGAAACCCCCCTCCATCTGTTGGAGGAGCATAATGTTCATGTTTCCTTCCCTCCAATAACTCTCGGTCCTCCCCCTGTAATCCTTAATCCCATTGTGATGGTGGTGGATATCCCTGTAATACCCACTGAATCATTTGAGGTGGATGTGCGTATGCCCCATGTGGACCTCCCTCCCCTATTACACAGTGACATATAGAAACCCACCCCCCCATGACCTTCAAGTGCCCCGACACTACCTTGTCCCCATCCACAGGCTGCAGATGTCTCCCCTGTGTGTGCCATCTGCAGCCCAGTATTATTCCAGAGACCCTTCCACCTCAGGATAATGCCTGTGAAGTTACGACCATAACATGCTGCACACTATTGACACTGGACTGACATGCCCTCCCCCTCCCTAAACTGGGACAAGGACAATCTCTGCAAGCTCAGCAATGAAAACTGAAGCGCTTCTTAACCCGACGAATATTTCATTCTGGCCCCAATTTGCTTATGCCCTTCTGTAAGAGACTCTCTCCCCATTGTGGACCCGAGGACACTTACCCCACTTGCAACCCCCCAGTCATGTGTCTGAGTGCAACCTTTCCCATTCTCCACCACCACCCCCCACCCACTGCCCCCAACGCCAGCCTCCGACAGTCAAGCCTTGCCCTGCAGCCCCTTCCCTTGCCTCTGTCTGGCCTTCACCCTGTCAACCCCCATGTTGAGCCCTTGCCCTGCTACACTTTACACCCCAATCCCGCTTTACCGCTGGTATGTACAGCCTTGTCTCTGAAAGTGATGTGGTGCTGCCTGCGAAGCGTGGTGTGGAGTTTGAGGTGTCGCGAACGCTGCGTGATGCCAGGTAGGAGAACAAAACTCAAAATCACAGGTGACGTGCAGGTCGCCAGGTGTAAGTTGCTTATATACATTTGCGAAACACGGTGGTCTAATTAGACGCCGGCATGGCCTATTGACCCAGCGTTGAGGGCTGATTCTGGCGAGGGCCCTTTTTAATGATTATTCATTGCATTCAAATCCATTCAAATTGTGTTACCATCATGACATGGCGGGAAATGCCTGCTGCCATTGAGGTCTGAAGCAGACCATCGCAAACTGCTTTTATGCCGATGTAAAACTGATTTTTTTTCGATCTCACAACATTTTTTGCTCCCACCTGCCATGACGCCTGCTGCAGAAGGGAATGGAAAATCCCACCCAAAGAGTGATTGATGGATTAGGAGGTGTATGTTTTTAATGTATAACTCAGTAAATAAGCATAGAAGTGTGTAAAAATTGGCCCCTGTTCTATCCTATATCAACAGGCATTCTGAAAATAAAAGGAAAGCCCACAGAATCCAAGAGAAAATGGCAAATAGGAATCAAAACTGATTCAGTGGCAGGAAGCAAAGGGTAATGATCGACAATTGTTTTTGTGACTGGCAGGATTTTCCTCCTAGGGTGATGCAGGGCTATGGAATAGGTCCATTGCTTTTCCTGCTTTATATTACTGATTTTAAACTTAAATGGAAGAGACATAATTAAGCCGTTCATAGATCATACAAAAATTGGCCATGGTTGAAAGTGGGGATGAAAACTGTAGACTGAAGGAGAAGAAGTGGGCAAAAAAATAGTAAATGGAATTCAATCAGACAAATGCACACTAGAAAGAATTCTGAGGGACAGGATATATCTGCACTTGGAGAGACACAGATTAATCAGGGGTAGTCAGCATGGATTTGTTAAGGGCAGGTTGTGTTTGACAAATTTGATCAAATTTTTTGAGGAGGTAACCAGGAGTGTTGATGAGGGTAATGTATTTGATGTGGTCTACATGGACTTTAGCAAGGCTTTTGATAAGGTCCCTCATGGCAGACTGGCCAAGAAAGTAAGAGCCAAAGGGATCCAAGGCAAAGTGGCACGTTGGTTCCAAAATTGTCTGAGAGGCAGGAAGCAGAGGGTAATGGTAGAAGGATGTTTCTGTGTCTGGAATTCTGTTTCCAGTGGGGTTCTGCATGACTCGGTGTGAGGAGTGTGAGGTGATACACTTCGGCACAAAGAACATGGAGAGACAGTATAAAATAAAGGATACTATTAAAAGGGTGTGCAGGAGCAGAGAAACCTGGGTGTATATGTACATAAGTCAATAAAGGTGGCAGGACAGGTAGAGAGAGCTGTTACTAAAGAATATAGTATTCTAGGCTTCATTAATAGGAACATAGGATACAAGAGCAGGGAGGTTATAATAAACTTATATAAAACACTGGTTAGATCTCAGCTGGAGTATTGTGTACAGTTCTGGGTGCCACACTATAGGAAGGATGTGAACGCATTGAAGAGAGCGCAGAAGAGGTTTATGAGAATGGTTCCAGAGTATGGTTTCAGACACTTCAGTTATGAGGAAAGATTGGAGAAGTTGGGACTGTTTTCCTTGGAGAGGAGAAGGCTAAGTGGAGACCTGATAGAAGTTTTCAAAATCATGAGGGGTCTGAACAGAGTAAATAGGCAGAAACTGTTCCCACTTGTAAATGGCTCGAGAATGAGAGGGAACAGTTTTAAAGTGTTTTCCAAAAGAAGCAAATGTGAGGTGAGAAAAAACTTGTTCACACAGCGAGTAGTTAGGGTTTAGAATGCACTGCCTGGCAGTGTGGTGGAGGCAGGTTCAATTGAGGCATTCAAGAGGGCATTGAATAATTATTTAAAAAGAAACAACATGCAGGGTTACGGGGAAAAGGCAGGAGATTGGCACTAAGTTAAAATGCTCAGAGACCAGTGCAGACACGTTGGGCCGAATGGCCTCCTTCTATACCCTAACAATTCTGTGATCCTGAGAGTGCGAGAGGAGGGCCCTGGGGCAGGTCGTTAGCAGCACCTAGAGGAGAGTGGGAGAGGAGGACACTAGGATAGGCAGTCAGCAGCACCTAGAGGATTTAGTCTATCTTGAAGATCTAGCATCTAGTCTATATCAAGTAGGAGTAAGGGTAAAATAAAAGCAAGTGTCCATATTCTATTTAGCTAAGATATGTCTGTGGAGCTCAGTCCCATAATTTGCATATCCTGTGCTATGTGGGAAATCCTAGAAGTTCCTGGCAGTCTGGATGACCATGTGTGCAGGAGGTGCCTCCAACTGGAGCAACTCGAGCCCCATGTTTTTAAGCCTCAGTGACAGCTGGGGGCACTACGGTGCATTCACGAGGCTGAGAGGTTCGTGGATAGCACGTTTCACCCCACAGCTTAAGGAAGTGCAAGCAGAGAAGGAATGGGTGATCGCCAGACAGAGGAAGAGGACCAGGTGGGTAGTGAAAGAATCCCCCAAGTTTGCATCTCACTCGCAAACCACTTTTTGGCCTTGGAAAATGGTGAGAGTGATGGTTCCTCTGTGGAGGTCAACCAGAGGCAAGGCCATGGCACTGTGGGTGGTCCAGCTGCTCAGGGGGGGAGGAAGAAGTGTGGAAGGGCAACAGTGGTTGGGGATTCATTAGTGAAGGGAGTAGACAGGTGCTTCTGCGGCTGTAAATGTGACTCCAGGATGATATGTTGCCTCCCTGGCGCCAGGGTCAAGGATGTTACGGAATGGATGGAGGGCATTCTGAAGGGGTAGGGCGAACAGCCAGAGGTCTTGGTCCATGTTGGGACCAATGACATAGGAAGAAAGAGAAATGAGGTCCTGGAAGTAGACTTTAGGGAGTTAGGTAGGAAATTGAAAAGCAGGACTTCAACTGTAGTGATCTCCGGATTACCCCCAGTGCCACGTAGTAGTGAGTATAGGAACAGAAGGGTAGAGCAGATGAATGTGTGGCTGGAGAGATGGTGCACCAGGGAGGGCTTTAGATTCCTAGGGCATTGGGACTGTTTCTGGGGGAGGTGGGACCTGTACAAGTTGGACGGGTTACAGCTGAACAGGAATGGGACCAACATCCTTGCGGGGAGGTTTGCTAATGCTGTTCGGGTGGATTTAAACTAAATTGGCAGGGGGATGGGATCCTGAAAAGTAGTTCAGAGGGGAGGGAAGCTGAGATGGGATTAGAAGTTAAAACGTTCGTCAGTGAGTCTGGAAGGCAAAGGAAACACAGGCTAGATAAGAAAGAAGTGAGTTTAGCAAGGCTAAATAGAACATATTTTCATGCAAGGAGCCTGAGGAATAAGACAGATGAGCTGAGGGCACAGATAGGTACATGGGAGTATTATATCATAGCTATGACCGAGACTTGGCTAAAAGAAGAAAAGGATTGGCAGCTCAACATTCCTGGTTATAGGGTATTCAGATGAGATAGCAAGGGGGATAGAAGAGGATGGGTGGGGGGGGGGTTACAATATTGATCAAGGAATCAATTATAGCAGTGAGGAGGGATGATATTCTGGAAGGATCATTAAATGAGGCCATGTGGGTAGAAGTGAAAAAACAAAAAAAAAACACAAAAGACGCTGTGTGTACTATAGGCCCCTAAACAGTCAGGGAGAGATAAAGGATCAAATATGTAATTAAATTTCAGAGAAATGTAAGAATAGTAAGGCAGTAATAGTAGGAGATTTTAACTACCCAAATATTAACTGGGATATTTTTAAAGTGCAAGGCAGGGAGGGAGCAAAATTCTTAAGTTGCATTTGATGTGTTCAACATTGAACTTAGCAAGGATTTTGATAAGATCCCTCATGGCAGACTGGTCAAGAAAGTAAGGCAGAGGGTGATGGTGGAGGGTTGTTTCTGTGACTGGAAGTTTGTTTCCAGTGGGGTTCCGCAGGGCTTGGTGCTGGGGCCCTTGCTGTTTGTGATGTACATAAATTATTTGGACTTAAATGTAGGGGGTATGATCAAGAAGTTCGCAGATGACATGAAAATTGGCAGGGTGGTAAATAGTGAGGAGGATAGCCATAAACTGCAGGAGGGTGTCAATGGACTGGTCAGGTAGGCTGAGCAGTAGCAAATGGAATTCAACCCAGAAAAGTGTGAGGTAATGCACTTGGGGAGGGCTAACAAAGCAAGGATTACACTATGAATGTTAGGACGCTGGAAAGTACTGAAAATGAGAGGGACCTTGGAGTGCATATCCACAGATCCCTGAAGGTAGCAGGGCCGGTAGACAAGGTGGTTAAGAAGGCATATAGGATATTGCCTTTATTAGCCAAGGCATAGAATACAAGAGCAGGGAGGTTATGCTGGAACTGAATGCAGTTCTGGTCACCACTTTATAGGAAGGATGCAATTGCACTGGAGAAGGTGCAGAGGAGATTTACCAGGATGCTGCCTGGGTTGGAGGGTCTGAGCTATGAGGAAAGGTTAGATAGGCTGGGGTGGTTTTCCTTGGAGCAGCGAAGGCTGAGAGGGGACCTGATAGAGGTGTATAAGATTATGAGGGGCATAGATAGGGTGTATAGGAAGACACTTTTTCCATTAGTAGAGGGGTCAGTAACCAGGAGGCATAGATTTAAGGTAAGAGGCAGAAGGCTAAGAGGGGAGTTGAGGAGGACTTTTTTCACCCAGAGGGTGGTGGGAGTCTGGAACTCACTGTCTGAAAGGGTGAACATAAGAATTTAAGAAATAGGAACAGGAGTAGACCATTCGGCCCTTCGAGCCTGCACCCCCTCTAGTGCAATCACATCCTTCCTATAATGTGGCGACCAGAACTGCACATAGTACTCCAGCTGTGGCCTCACCAAGGTTCTATACAACTCCAACATGAACTCCCTACTTTTGTAATCTATGCCTTGACTGATAAAGGCAAGTGTCCCATATGCCTTTTTCACCACCCCACTAACATGCCCCTCCACCTTCAGAGATCTATGGACACACATGCCAAGGTCCCTTTGTTCCTCAGAACTTTCTAGTGTCACGCCGTTCATTGAATACTTCTTTGTCAAATTACTCCATCCAAAGTGTATCACCTCACACTTTTCGGGGTTAAATTCCATCTGCCACTAATCTGCTCATTTGACCATCTCGTCTATGTCTTCCTGTAGCCCAAGACACTCAAGCTCACTGTTAACCACCTGGCCAATCTGTGTCATCCGCAAACTTACTAATCCTACCCCCCAATCTATGGCTTTTATATAAATGACGAATAATAGGGGACCCAGCACAGATCCCTGTGGTATGTCACTGGACACTGGCTTCCAGTTACTAAAACATCCTTCTGTCATCACCCCCTGTCTTCTACAACTAAGCCAATAAATTGGTTAAACATGATTTTCCTTTCACAAAACCATGCTGACTCTTCCCGCTTGCCTTGAGCTCTGCTAAGTACCCAGCTATAACCTCCTTAATGATTGATTCTAATAACTTCCCCATGACAGACACCAAACTAACTGGCCTACAGTTTCCTGTTTTCTGTCTCCCTCCCTTCTTGAATAGAGGGGTTATATTTGCTACTTTCCAATCTGATGGAATCTTTCCAGAATCTAGCGAATTTTGGAAAATTAACACCAGCGCATCAACCAGTGTATCTTCTATAGTGAACACAGAAGCAAAATATTTGTTAATTTCTTCCGCCATTTCCTTATTATCTACTATTAACTCCCCACTGTCAATCTGTAGAGGTGGTTGAGTCAGCAACTCTCGTAACATTTAAGAAGTATTTATATATTCACTTGTGTTGCCATAGCCTCCAGGGCTACGGGCCAAGCGCTGGAAAATGGGATTAGTGCAGTCAGATCTTTGTTGACCGGTGCGGACACGATGGGCCGAATTGTCGTAATTGTCGTAAACGTCTATGAGTCTATCTATGAGTCTAAGGCCAAAAATCGGTTTCATGACAGCTGGGGCTCCCACACACGCCACAGAAGAGCCACAACGAGCCATTGCTGGTCGGTGCCTAGCTAGACCCAGGGTTTTTGGCACTGCCTTTCATTCCTGCAGATGACCGAGAACCAGTGTCACCGAAGACTGCGCATGTCTAGGGAACTGTTCGGCTGAACATCTGCCAGCTACCGCAGGATTTGGCGCCAAGGGAAAATGGAGAGCATCCACTGCCAGTGGCCATGAAAGTGACCGCGGTGCTCAATTTCTATGCCAGTGGCTCCCGCAGGGCTCCACAGGTGACCCCTGTGGGATATCACAAATCTCTACCCACAAATGCATCCTTGAGGTCATGGTTGCCATCTTTGTGAGGACAGCAACTTCGGGCAGTTCTCCTGAGACCAGGAAAGCCCGGATGCAAAAACGATTCGATTTGCCCAGATCTCGAGTTTCCCATAGGTGCAGGGTGCCATCGACTGCACTCACGTGGCGCTCAGAACTCCATCGCAACACGCAGTCAACTCAGTCATCCGCAAGGGATTCCATTCGCTGAATGTGCAGCTGGTGTGCGACCATCACAAATGCATCGTGCAGGTTTGTGCACAGTTTCCAGGGAGTGTGCATGACTCTTACATTCTCAGTCAGTCACAGACCCCTGAAGTCTTCCAGAATCAACAGAAGCTGCAGGGATGGCTCCTCAGGGGAAAGGGCTACCTGTAGAGGACGTGGCTGATGAGCCCCATTCGGCAACCTCAGACTGCAGCAGAGCGAGCGTATAACGAGGTTCATACTGCAGCTCGCAATTTGGTGGAGCAGACCATTGGGATGCTGAAAATGAGGTTCCGGTGCTTGGGCCGGTCTGGTGGAACCCTGCAATACAGTCCACAGAGGGTGTCACGCATCGTCGTTGTCTGCTGTACCCTTTACAACCTGGTACTGGAACAGGGAGAGGAGCTGGCTGAGGAGGAGATGGAGGAGCTGGAGATCTCCTCCGATGAGGAGGATGCCGAAGGGGATGAGGGTGAGGAGGTCCTCAAAGGCGACGATGACGAGGATGAGGCTCTCACACTGGCCGGACGAGAAAGGCATGCTCTGATGAGGAGACCCCCATATATATCCTCACATTGTGTCGATGAACATTTGACTCTAGTCTGGCTTATGGCAACGCACATACCCTCTGTGATAATGACCTTGTCACGGAGACGCAGTGGAGGCCCTAACAGTCGCTCGATTGCAGGAGGATGATGATGATATGCAGTGAGGACACTCCATAGATCTTCACATAGCCTCTGAGAATGTCTGACTCCTGTTTGGCCGAGGGCAGCTTGCTTGTGCTTTGTGATATAGAGACGCAGGCATGAAACTTTAAAAGAATCTGATCCTTTGTCTGCCTTCAGTTCCTGAGCCCTTCAGGAGCACAGTGTCACCTAAAAGATGATGAAGAGATGGGGGCCAGCCCCACCTTAAAGGTACTGAGAGCACACAGAGAGAATGATGGAACTCTGTGGCGCTTGCCCACTACATTCTGGCAGCAAAGACCAGCACCGCCGAGGTGCAGACATCACTAATGTTTCCAGGGAGTGTGAGGCTGGACCATCACTTTGGTCTGAAGGCTGCACAGAGCACAGGGAAGAGGCTCTGGACTGAGACACCTGCCTTTATCTTGTGCAGAAAGGTTTCACACCTGAGTGACACAAACATTGCTCATCAGAACAAGGAGCCATAGGCAGGGAGACATTCTTGGGAGTCTATTGATAATAGTGAACAGTATGTACAAGTGATTAGCACCCATGCCCAGGCTGTGCAACTAATTTTTCTTAACTTTCCTAACCCTGCTGCTATGCCTTGGTGATCCCTGGCCATCCTTATTGGAGGTGGAAGTAGCCTGCTGACTGCGCCCAGTCGGCGATGACCTTGGCAGGCGTCTTCTGGAGGGCTGAGACCTGGAGGGCCTCGGCCTGCTTTCGGGGTCCTGCTGTGTGGCAGTGGCACCCTCCTCGGCCTGTGGAGCTGGAGCTGCAGAGGTCACAAGTAGAAAGGATTCGGATGGGCAGGACACTGCCGGAGTCACCTGGGTGGGTGGTCCCAGAGTGTGCACCTGCTGATCCTCCTCCCTATGGATACCTGAGGACCTCAGGCTGACTCCTTGAGGAGAAGGGGCAGCTGGAGTGAGATTGAGCTGCCCTGCATCCCTCTCGCATACACACTGTTAGAGGCCAAATATGGCGTCAGCGATCGAGTTATTCCCGCACAGCAGTGCAGGAATGATATCCTGGACCAAGGTCTCCATGGTGGCCGCCATCCTACCAGAGTTGACCTTGGTGCTTTGGCATGCCGGCACTATTACTTCAGCCTGAAGGCAGACGGACTCCTCCATCGTGCCTTGCAATCTGAGCAGTGCAGTGGACATCCCATCCTGATGTTCCCGAGCTTGCCTTTGCAGCTCCAGCAACTACGACAAGACCGAGTCCAGAGGCTCGTCATCTGACTCAGACTCAGAAAATTTCTGGCCTCCAGCAGTCCACGAGTGCCGGACACCTGGGAAGCCCCTGCCGCTGCCTGCTGTGGATCAGACAGTACGATGTACTCACCAGGCTGTGATCCCAAGGCTACTCTAAAGCTAGGTCCCACCGAGGTATGTGTCTCTGCGCTGGTGGAGGGTGTGGGTGAACATTGTGAAGGGACTTCAAGGAGGGTGCCTCCAGATTTCTCTTCAGAGGTTTCTTCAGGGCTTGACTGGAGGCCCTGTGTCATGGACTTTGTCGACTGTTTCCCAGATGTGCCTGCAGAAGCAAGGGGAGATAATTAATGTATGGCAGTGGATTGGTAAACGGGACGCATCACTCACAGCATGGTTGTCTGATGGATGTTGCATTGCTGGATCCTCGCTTGGTAGAGCACCGCCGACTACACCGTAAGCACAGGACCGGTCCAGATCCTTGCTGGCCAGCTGATGGCTCTGTTTTCAAAGTCTGTAAGGACCTTGATTTCAGATATTCCTCCACTGGTCTGCGGCCTCTCCCTCTTATTGTGTGCCAGGTTGTCCTGCATGATGGAGAGTGTGTAAGCAGGATGCCTGCCAGGCCAGATGATAAGTATGCCTGGCATGTCTGGGTGGTGAGCGGTCCCGTGGATGTGATGAGAACAATGAAGGTGATTGTGTGAGAGAGTGAATGGTGATGTCCCTTGAACTGGCAGTGAATGCAAGCCCTGTGGATGTGTGCTGGATTTGTGAGTGTGTGAGTTGAGAGTGATGAAAGGAGTGACTTACCCTGGCGGAACAGAGGAGATCATTCATCCTTGTGGCACTGGGTGACTATCCTCTTGCCGGTCCTGACCGCCGCTGCCACCACCTCCCAAGCCAGATTAGTGAGGTTGCTGCCCATCCTGCAGCTAGTTCAGGGGTGAAGGACATCACTGGGAGCCTCCACTGTGTCCAAAAGAAGCTTGATGGATGCTTCATTGAACCTGGATGCTGCAGTCTTTTTGCCTTTCAGGGCTACGTCTTCTGTGCAGCGGTCGTGCTAGAAGCACTGAGATGTGTGTGCGCGGCTGTACTTTAAAGATGGTGTGATGAAGCAGCCAGGTGATGGCGTGGCGGGCGAATGAGAACCCGCCCACCTTGGAAACGGCGTGTTTCCCAGGAATGCATAATTAATGTGGTGGGTTTGGGACGATACAGCGTGAAAAACCGCCACTGCGGCCAGCAATTGAAACGTTGTTTTACCTGCCTGCTACCACACTTAGTGCAAATCTGGGACAGTTCAGCCCATTGTCTGATTAGAATAAGTCAAAAAGAAAGCATTGCATGATTAGTACAAGTCAACAAGGTCTCACTAATGGGAAATCCTGTTTGACAAATTTATTAGAGTTTTTTTCAGGATGTAACTCGTTGGTAGATAAAGGGGGGCCAGCAGATGGACCTGGATTTCTAAAAGGCATTTGATATGGTGCCACTAAAAAGGCTAATGGGTAAAATAGGGGCTTATCTGATAGGAGTTGCGGATAATATATTAGCATAGATAGAGCATTGGTTAATGGACAGGAAGCAGAGAGTGGGCATAAATGGAGCATTTTCAAGTTGGTAGGCAGTGACTAGTGGAGCGGTACAAGGATCAATGCTGGGGCTTCAGCTATTAACAATCTATCTTAATGACTTAGATGATGAGAAATAGAGAGTAATGTATCCAAGTTTGTAGATGATACAAAGCTAAATGTAATGGTAAGCTGGCAGGAAGACAGGGAAAGGCTGCAAACAAAAACAGAAAATGCTCAGCAGGTCTAGCAGCATCTCTGGAGAGAGAAACAGAGTTAACGTTTCGAGTCCATATGACCCTTCTTCAGAGCTAAAGAGAAGTGGAAATGTGATTAAATTTATACTGTTTAAGGGGGGTGGGGCAGGTGGAGCTGGATTGAAGGCCAGCGATAGGTGGGGACAAAGGAGGGGTTGACAAATATGTCATGATCTGAACGACAAAGTGAGTGTTAATGGTAGTGGCTAGTGCTAAAAAAAAGGTGCTGATAGTGCCATAAAGGTAAGGAAGCAGAGTGTGATAATAGCAGAACAAGGGTAGCATTGTGTGAAGGGACAACATGGAACAAGTAACAGGTGGCCCTGTAGGGGATGGGGTGGGGGGAGGGGACGGTGTCAGGAATAAAAAGGATAGAAAATGGGATGGAAGTGGCGATAAAAGGGGGGTAAAACCATGGATATATGAATAAAAATAAAAATAAGTGGATAAAAAATAAAAATGAATGTAGAAAAAAGGGGATTAAAAAAGGGAGGTAAGGATGGAGGAGAGAGTTCATGGTCTGATGTTGCTGAACTCAATGTTAAGCTCAGAAGGTTGTAAAGTGCCTAATCGGAAAATGAGGTGCTGTTCCTCCAGTTTGCTTTGGGCTTCACTGGAACATTGCAGCAGGCCAAGGGAAGATATGTGGGCATGAGAGTAGGATGGTGTGTCGAAATGGCAAGCGACTGTGAGATCTGGGTCATGCTTGCGGACAGAACGGAGGTTTTCCGCAAAGCAGTCACCCAGTCTGCGTTTGGTCTGTCCAATGTAGAGGAGACCGTATTGGGACCAGCGAATGCAGTAGACCAAATTGAAGGTGGTGCAAGTGAAGTGCTGCTTCACCTGAAAGGAGTGTTTGGGCCCTTGGACGGTGAGGAGGGAGGAGGTAAAGGGGCAGGTGTTGCACCTCCTGCAATTGCATGGGAAGGTGCCGAGGGAAGGGGATGAGGTTTTGGGGGTGATGGAGGAGTGGATCAGTGTCCTGGGGGGAACGGTCCCTACGGAATGCTGACAAGGGGGAGGAGGGGTTTGGTGGTGGCATCATGCTGGAGTTGGCGGAAATGGCGGAGGGTGATCCTTTGAATGTGGAGGCTGGTGGGTGAAAAATGAGAACAAGGGGGACCCTATCATGGTTCTGGGAGGGAGGGGAAGGTGTGAGGGCAGAGGCGAGGGAGATGGGTCAGACACGGCTGAGGGCCCTGTCAATCACCGTGGAGGGAAACCTCGGTTAAGGAAGAAAGAAAACATGTCAGAAGCACCGTTTTGGAAAGTGGCATCATCGGAACAGACGCAACGGAGAGAAAGGAACTGAGAGAATGAGATGGAGTCCTTAAAGGAAGCAGGGTGTGAGGAGCTATAGTCGAGGTAGCTGTGGGAGTTGGTGGGCTTGTAATGAATATGGACAGTCTATCACCAGAAACGAAGACAGAGAGGTCAAGAAAGGCAAAGGAAGTGTCAGAGATGGACCATGTGAATATGATAGAGGGGTGGAAATTGGAAGCAAAATTGATAAATTTTTCCAGGTCCAGACGAGAACATGAAGCGGCACTGAAACAGTCATCGATATATCGGAGAAAGAGTTGTGGGATGGGACCTGAGTAGGACTGGAACAAGGAATGTTCCATATACCCCATAAAGAGACAGGCATAACTGGGGCTCATGCGAGTACCCATAGCCACACCTTTTATTTGGAGGAAATGAGACAAGTTTAAGGAGAGCATTCTGTAGGCACCGTTCCCTCTGGGACACCCTGGACAACTCCTCCATTACCCTCAACACCTCACCCCCTTCTCACAGCACCTTCCCATGCAATCCCAGAGGGTGCAACACCTGCCTCTTTACCTCCTCCCTCTTTACTGTCCAAGGGCCCAAACACTCCTTTCAGGTGAAGCAGTGCTTCACTTGCACCTCCTTCAATTTGGTCTACTGCATGCACTGCTCCCAATGTGGTCTCCTCTACATTGGGGACACCAACTGCAGACCGGGTGATGCTTTGCGGAACGCTTTTGGTCTATCTGCAAGCATGACCCAGAGATTCCTGTCGTTTGCCATTTCGACACACCATCCTGCTCTCATGCCCACATGTCTGTCCTTGGCCTGCCGCAATGTTCCAGTGAAGCCTAACGCAAACTGGAGGAACAGCATCTCATCTTCCGATTAGGCACTTGACAGCCTTCTGGACTGTATAAATTGATAAATTTCATCACATTTCCATTTCTCTTCAGCTCTGAAGAAGGGTCATACGGACTCAAAATGTTAACTGTTTCTCCACAGATGCTGCTAGACCTGCTGAGTTTTCCCAGCATTTTCTGTTTTTGTTTCAGATTTCCAGCAACCGCAGTATTTTGCTGTTATTTTTGTAAAGAGAAAGAGACAGGTTAAATGAGTGGGCAACAAGATGGCAGATGGAGAATAATGTAAGGAAGTGTGAGGTTATTCACTTTGGTCATAAGAATAGAAAAGCAGAATATTTTTCAAAATGTGAGAAACTAGTAAGTGTTGATATACAAAGAAACTTGGTTGTGCACGTACACGGAATGCAGAAAGTTAGCGTGCAAGTATAACAAGCAATTAGGAGAGCAAATGGCATGTTGAACTTTATTACAAGGGAATTGAGAACAGAAATAAAGAAGTCCTGCAACAAATGTATAGGGTTTTGGTGAGACCACATCTGAAGAATTATTTACAGTTTTAGTCTCCACATTTAAGAAAGGATATTGGAGGCGGTACAATGAAGGTTCACTAAATTGGTCCCTGGGATGATGAGATTGTCCTATGATGAGATGCTGAGTAAATTGGTCCTATTTCCTCTGAAGTTTAGAAGAATTAGAGGCAATCTCATTGAAACATACAAGATTCTGAAGGAGCTTGATAGGGTGGGGCACTGAGAGTTTGTTTCCACTGATTGGGGAGTCTAAAACATGGGGCCATAATCTCAGGATAAGGAGCCGATAATTTAGGACCAAGGTGAAGCGAAATTACTTTACTCAAAGAGTTGTGAATCTTTGTAATTCTCTACTGCAGAGGGTTGTGGATGCTGCATGTTGAATACATTTAAGGTTGGGATAGACAGATGTCTCTCAGGCAGTCAAGGGGAGTGGGCGGGGAAGTGGAGTTCAAACTCAAGACCAGCCATGATTGTATTGAATGGCGGAGCTGGCTGTATGGGCCATGTGATCTACTCCTGCCCCTATTTCTTGTGTTCTTGTGACTCCACAGTGGCAGCAGTGTGCACCATCTACAAGATGCACTGCACCAACTCGCCAAGGCTTCTTCTTCAGCACCTCACAAACTTGAGACCTCTACCACCTGGAAGGGCAAGGGAGCAGATACCATACATACCAATCTAATATGGAAATATATTGCCATTCCTTCATCATCGTTGGGTCAAATTCCTGGAACTGCTTAACTACCGACACTGTCACTGTACCTAAACAAAACGGATTGTAGCGGTTGAAGAAGGCAGCCCACCACCACATTCATGGACAATTAGAGATGGACAAAAAATGATGGCCTTGCCAGAGATGCCCACATCATACGGATGAATAAAAATCTCTCAAACACCTGGTTCAGAGACAAGAGTGCTAAAGCTGAAAATTATACAGGAAACTTGCTTATTGTGACTCCCATGTAAAGGATTCTTCCAGATTTAATGATTAATTGATACTTATATATACAAACATTTGTGTTTTCAAATGAGAGGCCTAATTTGAGGCAATTGCTCTCTGCTGACAGGCCTGGGGTTCACTACGATTCTGTAAAGTGACCAGCAGGTGGCAGCAGAACTACTTTTGAAGCGTCTCCACTGCACAGTGAATTAAAATGGAATGAACAGGAAGAAAGATTGAGATCAGGTCCAAACAGATCACTGGCACCTCACCTGGAGGCGCAGGTGAAGAAGGCAAAAGAATCTGCACCTCAGGTTAAAATGGCCTAAACATCAAACTTTTATATATTACGCTGAGTTCAAATCATGGGTAATGTTTTTGGTTAGGAAAATGAAATTCATCCTACCATTCACATGTTAGCTGCTGGTGATCTGCCTCTTTACTTCACTGGATTGACCACTCCATCAAGCATAGATTCAATATTCAATAATAATTCCATCAGGTTTTTAAAGCTCAAATTTTTTTTGTCAGTGTTGATGTTGATGCTCTCTGCAGGTGGCTGTTGCATTACTGAACATAGCTAAGTTATATAGTGGGCTAGTTGAAGAAAGACTTGCATTTATATAGTGCCTTTCATGACCTCAAGATGTCTCAAAGTGCTTTACAGCCAATGAAGTACTTTCAGCATATAGTCATTGTTGTAATGTAGAAAAAGCAGCAATTTGCGCAAAGCAAGGCATCACAAACAGTAGTGAGATAATAATTAAATCTGTTTAAGTGACGCTAACTGAGGGTTCAATATTAGCCTGGGCACTGGAAAGATCCCCCTGCTCTTTTTCAAATAGTGCTGTAGGAGCTTTTACTTGCACCTGAGGGGACAGATAAGGCCTTGTTTTAACATGCACTCTGGAAGTTGGCACCTCCAACAATGCTGTAGGCCCTCAGTATTGTTTTGGAGTGTCAGCTGGGAGTTGCAATTAAACCCATGATCATCTCAGAGGCAAGAAAGCTACTACTAAGCCAAGACAAACTGGAAAATCTTGAGTGAGCCGATCTACCCAATAATGGCAGAATCCTTGATAAAGATTGGTGAGAGAAATCACCTAATAAGGCAATGTGTGAAAGACCCCCTCCCCCAGAGCTGTCAAAACAGGAGCTTAATTCTGATTGCACAAACAAACAAACAATCTCCAGGGATGAGCCTGATATTGAGAGGCGCAGGTTGTCATTGTTAAAGGACCTTATATTCAGGACCAATGTCTCACATCTTTCCATTGGGAAAACTGCTTGTAGCAGATAATACACACACACAAACACAAACATACTTAAAGACATTAACAGGCACAAACACACAACTCACAAAGGCACGTAATTGGACACACCTAAAAAAAGTGATGGTCTGGCACTCATTTCATTTGTAAAACTTGAATTATTCCAATTATTGAACCAGCTTGTGTAAGCTTATTTTCCCCAGAACACTTTAGATCTGGAATTAGTCCTATGATATGAAGACTTGAATTCAACAACATTTCCCAATCTTTGATCTGTTTTCCTTTTCAGCAGTGTTAGTTCACCTCAAGATAAATGTGCTTTCTCCAAATGCTTGAAGGTGAATTTGTTTCTGAAGCTTAGGCTTATTATACTGGGATAAAGGACCCATTCATAACTTGGATGGAACAGGACAGTCCAGGTATGAGAGGAGTAATAATTGCAATTCAGAACAGATTTCAAGTGGAGATTAGATATAACGAGTAAAATAATAAAATAAACCATCTTTGTCTTGCCAAGCATTTTAAATAATGCTCCAAGGCAGATGGATGAAGTCAGGACACATATCAGTCACAATCTCATTGAATGTCGGCATAGGCTCATGGGGCTAAATGGCCTACTCCTCTTCCTGTGTTCCTATAGCCCCAAGTAACAGAGTAAGGGATAGTGGAACTTTAAATGTAGAAATTCTGCTTTGGGCATATTTGGGAAATTGTGCACAAAATGTGTTTGAAATTATGCTGGTTAGGTAACGGCTCACCTTTCTGCTAACATTTATTTGCATAATCACAAACACCAAATCTTCCATGAACCAGCACAATTGGCCATTGTAATAGAATGTAAGCATTTCTATTTCTTTTCATGAAGAAGTACTGTTTGATGTATTTGAGAATGGTAACCTGATGCAGTTTTAGTGATACAGATGAAAATGGGTTTATCACAAAAATATGCATTTTTATTAAGATTGTCCAATCCCCTAACTGTGGGTAACCCGCTTTTTAAGCCACTGAAAATGATTTTAAAACTTCAGTGAACCATTTAATAATTTCAATTGTGTGCATTGGTTAGTTTCTTAGTTAAATAAGAACTTTTGATATGCTCTTAAAACATGCCTATTAGTGCTGTGTGCCTCAGAAAATGAATTCAGTTGCAATTCTGACTTCAGGTTGTGTCCAGTTTTGTGGTAGGGCTTGATTCACGTGAATTGAAAGTTCAACTAGCATAAAAGATTACAAAAAACACAAGCGGAAATGGCTTTGGGCATAACTCACTAATGTTTAAAATTCCCCAATCTTCTACACTGGTTTGTTCAATTCCAACTGAATTGCACCAATATTACTGGTTTAAATGAGTGGAAACTCTATCCTTAAATATAGGCCTCAAACTTAAACATTCCTGGTATGTTTAAGGAATGAATTATGAAATTAGACTTCCAATATTGTATAGTCCTTACAGTTCTCCCACTTCTGAAAATTGTTTATTTATTTCATCTCCAAAATTTAATCTTTTGCATATGTTAAGTGGTTTAAACTAATTTTTACTTTATTATAAGGGTCTGGGACACTGAGCTGAATACATCAGGTGCATGGGGAAGATGAAGGTTGCAATTTCCTTGCAAGAATGTATATGTATCCACTAAGTTTCTAACATTTTCAGTCTCCAGTTCACAATCCAGAGTGTCTGATATCCTCTGACCCCAACACCTTTGCAGTTCCTACAGTACTGTTAAGTTTCCCTTTGTTTACCTGTTTGCCTCTTTCTGTCTCTTTCTTTTTGTCTTTCTTCCTGCCTGTCTCTCTCTTCTCCCTGCTTTATTTTTTGCTCTGTTGTCTCACCCCCCCATGCTCTCTCTCTCTATCCCCCCCACTTTATTTATTACCTGCTTTTCACTCCCTGACTATCTGTTGCTGCTCCCTGTATATTTAGTACTGTCTCAGTCTATCTGTCTGCATCTTTCCCCTTTTCTCCTCCCTGTTCTCTCTCTGTGTCTGTCCCTGCCTGCCTCTCTGTTCCCTGCATGATCCAGCATTGTGCCTCTCTGTTTTTCCTCCCTGCTTCCTTTAGTATTCTGTATATCTGTCTTTCCCTCTTCCTGTTTCTCCTCCTTGTTCTATTTACTAATTTTGTGTTTGTGTGTATGTCTCTCTCTATCTGGCTCTAACTCACTGCCTTGACTCTCTATCACTTTCTTTCTCCATGCTTCATTTATAAACTGTGTTGCTTGACAAAGTAATTCAAATACTTAAAGCCCCAAGCTGGAAATTTTAGAGAAGTAAAACAAGCATAGTTCCTATTTAAAAAAATCCGTAGTTACAAAAAAAGAGAAAGGAAAGGTGGAATGAGATGTGACGGGTTCTCATTGATGTCATGCTAAGGAGAGGGGCATGGGAGGCCAGTGTCAGCTGTTGTGGGCAAAATTAAAGCGAGCAGCTACAAGGCTCTTTCTCATTCTTGGAATGAATATTTTAATACTTCGCGTTACTCCTTCAGGGAGATCGTTCATGTATTTTTATAAGGATATAATTTTGTCCGTGTGTGCTCTCTCTCTCTGCTGTTAAGTCGCTGCTGCCCTGAGATTGCGGAACCCTGGTCGATGCTGTAGGGGGTAATGTTGAGAGGGAGATGGGGTTGGTCTGGTAGGGCAGGGCAGAGAAGGCAAGGGTCGCACAGATCCAGTGACATCGGGCTGTCCAACCCCATGCAGTTGTCATCGGATGTGGAATTGGCACGATCGGGACTGGCGTGGTGGGAAGCCTGTCACACCTCCTTCTCTACCTTGCTCTGTGTGTGTGTGTGTGTGTGTGTATGCCTTCTCTCCGTCCCAGAAGGACACATGGTGAATTAATCAGAAGGTAGAGAGACCGGAGAGAGAGAGAGAGAGAAAGGATCGAAGCTCGGATCAGAGGATAAACGTTAGCCCTATAGGGAGGGAAATAAAAGATCGTCAGAGCAAATATTCGCCTGGCTTGCACCTTTTATCCAGGGATTATTTCAAGTGCAAGAGATGTATTCTGCAGGGCAGCCGCTGTTTTGTTGAAGGGTGGGTCCTTGTGTGGAATTGATCGAGGGAGGCTGCTGGTTAAATGAGCTTCAGAAACCGACTACCTTCCACCTCTTGGCGCTGCAGACAAGGTTGGTTGATGCCGCTGTGAAGAGCTTGAGACTCCCTCACACACCTCCTGCCTCTTCGCATCAGCACCAAGTCCCAGAAGGGAGACTGACTTCCCCACACTCCAATCCTTGAGGTGGCACCGAACAGCAGTCAACGGATTAACCGCTTTTAATTTATTTCTGCCCCCACTTTTTTTTTGTCTTGCAATCGTTAACAGATTTTCTTATTTATACCTTTTGAACATCCACAGCTATGAACCCGGCCTGTTCAACGTTCATTTGCCTGTAAGCATCTTGCAACTTTCTGACCGAGTTACTGTTTTAATTTATGATGTTATTGGTACTTCTAATGCTGTTTTATTGAACAAGGCGAATCTCTTTAGAAAAAAGATGGAATTAAATTTAATTTGGAGCGAATGAGTGTCTGGCAGCGTGAAACACTTATTTTTTGTATTTTCTCCCATTCAGATGTTTACACGTGTTGCTACTATGCTTTGGAATCGAGGTAAGCACGATACTTATTAAGCTACTTAGTATTTCTTGATTTTATATAAGAATTGATGTTTGACAGGGCTAGAGAATGTTTAAAATAGCGACTCAATTTCTCCCCCAGAATATAGTTCTGATCTGAGAATCTTAATTTAAAAAGTCCAATACGATTCTGCAGTTGGGTCGCACTTAATGTAATTAAAACTATTTTAAGGTATACAAATTATTTCTTTTCATTATACTAATGCAGTATTTTTAAAGGGAAATTTCACTTGCTGATTTGGTACTTGATCTGCTCATTTTTAAACAATGTGCAATAATTTGTATCGGGTGTTGTGAAACTAGTGCGACCCACAAAACAAAAACAAACAATCTGACAGAGAATATATATAACTCGAATATTTCCAGATGTGGACGTTTGCTTTTTAACTCGGGATAGTTTATAGGTCAGAAACGCCTTGCTCCGCCATACCCTGGGAGAGTCGCTCCTAATTCCTCTTTAAAAAGTGGGTGGGGGCGGGGAGCAGAGCGAAGCCCGGGTCCGTTCTGCTACTGAGAGATCTACTTAAGATAACATTGGAAAAATTGCTAAATTAAAATAAAAGGCAAGGCTTTGAAAATCAATGCAGACTGACTGCAAAAATCCGGGAGAAGCCGAGCCAACTATGCACCTGCCCCTGTGGAAATAAATGGGCCCAATTTGCTTACCGGAAGCTGAAGACATTTTTGCAACAGTAAGGCTCCCTTAAAAAGATAAAAACTTGCATTCACCACAAGAAACACTGACATAAATGACCAGATGATCCGGTTTTAGTGATGTTGGTTGAGAGATAAATATTGGCCAGAACTGAACTTCTTTGCTCTTTTAATAGTGTCATATGGAATTTTTTTTACATATACCTGGGTGTAGGTATCAGTTTAAACTCTCGTCCAAAATAGTCAGTTTATCATTTCCTCAGGACTGCACCAAAGTATTAGGCAAGGCTTTGTGTTGCAGTTCCTGGAATGGAGTTTGAACCCACAAACCACATGTCAAATTCAATGTTGATAGCTAGAAGAATATACACTCTATCAGATTGAGACTCAGCACTAAAATCCAGTAGATAATTTTATTTAGCATTGAGCAGATAAATGAATAGTACTTACTAACAGGACATTGACAGCAATTACAAGTCTTACCATTTTCAAAGTACCAAACATCAAAAGGTGCTTCTCCCGTGCTAGCCCTCAACATAGATTAGAATCTCATTTGCTTATGGCTCAGTTGGTAGCATTCTACCCTCTGAGTGGAAAGGCTGTGGGTTATGTTCCACTCCATAGACTTGTAGTACATAGTGCATAATTCATGCAGACATTCCAGTGCAGCACTGAGCTGAGTCCTGCATTGTAGGAGGTCTGTCTTTCAGATGAGATGTTAAACCAAATCCAGTCTGCGCTCATTGGTGAAGTAAAAGTTCCTAGTTGCACCTTGAAAAGACCAGGGCACTTTCACTGTGATATGCTGGCCAACATTTATCCCTCAACCAACAACATTAAAAAACACAGGCTATCTGATCATTGTCACATTGCTGTTTGCAGGACCTTGCAAACATTGATTGCTGTGTTTCCAACAGTACAAGTGATTACACATCCAAAAGTACTTCATTAGCTGTAAAGTGTTTAGGGACATTCTGAACTCATGAAATAGAGATGTGATAATGACCAGGCAATGTGTTTTAATGATGTGGTTGAGCGATGAAAAATGGCCAGGACATCAGGAGAAATCCCCTGTTCTTCAAGTAGTTCTGTGGATTTTTTTATATCCACCTAAGAAAGCAGATGGAGCCTTAGTTTAGCATCCCATTCAAAAGATTTCATCTTTGACAGTGCAGCACCCCCACAGTACTGCACTGAAATGTTTTCTGGAGTGGGCCTTGAACCCACAACCTTCCAAATTTGAGTAAAAGTGCTGAGCCACAGCAAAAAAGGGAAGTCGCACACAACTTGCATCTATGTTTAGTGCCTCTAATGTAATAAAATGTCCCAAGATGTTGCACAGGAACATTACAAAGCACAATTTGACACCAAACCACATAAAGCAATATTAGGGTACATGGTCAATAGTTTGGTCAAAGAAGTAGGTTGTAAGGATAATCTTAAAGGAAAAAATAGGTAGAGAGGATTAGGGAGGGAATTCCACAGTTTTGCGCCAAGGAAGCTGAAGGCACAGCCGGCAATTGTGGAGCAATTAAAATGAGAGATGTTCAAGAGACCAGAATTTGATGAGTGCAGATATATCAGAGGGTTATGGGGCTGATGGAAATTACAGAGATAGAGAGGGATGAGACCATGAAGATATTTGGAAACAAGGATGAGAATTTTAAAATTGAGGCAATGCTTAGATGGGAGTCAAGGTAGGTCAATGCATAAGGGGCTGATCGATGAATGATACTTTGTGTGAGTAGGCATAGTTTTAATGACCACAAGTTACAGAGGGTAGAATGAACAGCATTCCCTTTATTTTGCATTTGACTTTCACCTTCTCTCGCTCTCTCTCTCATCTTCTCGTGCTGATCGCAGGCCTCAATAGAGGAGAACACGGATTTCAGGCCTCATGTGGAGAATCACACCAGGCTGAGGGATGACACAAGCCGCAAGTATGTGCGCCTGTACCAGTTGTACAGCCGTACCAGTGGCAAACACCTGCAAGTCCTGGGGAGGAGGATCAGTGCCAAAGGCGAAGATGGGAACAAGTATGGTAAGAACTAGCTGATAGAAGCAGCTCAGGGCTGGCTGAAGCTGCATAAATGGCAGGTGTGAGATTCTCAGGTGCCAGCTGTGTACCTGAGGCATCTCCTGGCATCACAGATAAAAATACATAAACATGGCTGGCAAGTTATGTCTGTAATGCCACCTGCAGGCATGATCAAGTGACATTAAAATAATCTTTGACTTTTCTCCTTCTGTTACTCTTCATGCTCAGCTGTCAGATTTCAGAGCGTTTTTCTTACATTGTCTCACTATATCTTGAGAGGGAAAACAAGTGATTCCCAGCATTTATCCTCCCAGTTTACAGGTGTGATGAGAGATTGGTTTGGAAAATGGTAGGATGGATCTCATTTGGGCCTTTGGTGAAGGTGGGACTGTTGGTGGGCCCAACTTAACAAGACGATGCATTATGTTTGTTAATGTGTTACATACATGAGCTGCTTTTAAAGAGCAATGAGGGAGCTTCATTTTTATAGCAATTTTTATGACCCCAGAATAGCTTAATGGTGTTTCAAAGCCAATCAAGTTGCTAATACAATTTCCGTGTAGACAAACATGGCAGCCAATTGGCACAGAGCAAATTTCCACAAGCAGTAAGTGAGATAAATGTCGAATTAGTCTGCTTTCCGTGACATTCTGTAAATGTTGGCCAGGACACTGGCCTTTTCCCCTCTTCAAATAGCATCTTAGGATCTTAACGTTCACCCGAACAGGCAAATAGTTTAATATCTCATACAAAAAGATAGGTCCCAATGTTGAACACTGCCTCAAAACACAGTGGAATTTCAGTACCAAGCTCTTAGTGGAGGGCTTGAATCTACAGTTTTTAGACTCAGAGAGCACCCAGTACCTGGGGTAAACTTGACTGGAGTTAACATATGAATTTGGGAAATTTGGGAGGGCGGGGAATGAGGCTTGAGAGATTTTAAACGGAAGTATTTTGTTTGTCTATTCCTCTTTCAAGTTAATCTTGAAATAGTTGGGGAAGAGTTCCCTTGGTTTCCTATAGCCTTCATTGAGCCAACATGCACTCCAATCACAATCCAGCAGAGGTCATTCGAATAAGAGCAGGAAAAGGAACCTTTGCTAAGTTCTTTTTATAGCTTTGGGGCACTGCATCCAATAGTGGTACCTGTGTTGCTGTTCTCCAGCAGAGGGCACATGCCTAAGCAGAGAGACCTGGGATCAAATCTACTCCTTTCCTGGACTGCAGATCTCAATATGTGGTATACACTGATGTGTCTCTGTGCTGAATATCCAGCTGACATTCATTGTTTGGGCTCATGCATGGAAAGTGCCACTCGGAGAGGGGGTTGCACTATACATGCCAGTAACACCTCAACACAAGTCAGCAGAGAAAGAAGAAAGAATAAAATCTCAATGAGAAGCTCACTCATCAGTGGGGTGGATGAACATTTAGACACGTTCTTTCACGATGGGCTGTTAATTTGATAGACTAAAAGGAGAGACTTACAAAGCAGTAACATTCTGAGTCTCCTTGTTCCTTGTTGCTTGAGTAATTGACCTTTAAGTATAAATCCGATCAATTAGATCGATCAATGGGTTTGAATGGGAGGCATAGGACTTTTTATTGTTCCTTCAACCAAAGCGTTACAGACAAAAACAATATGTGAAACAGGATTTTTTTCCGCCTACATACAATTTTATTTCTGATGCTTATCCTAAATTCAGAATGCTCCCAGTCCATGTTTGAAACATCTAATAAATTGCCTGCCTTTGTTTGAAAGGACTTGATTGTCAGCAGCACAGAATGGGTATTGATTTTTTTTTTGCATGACCTCCAAGGAGGCTGGGGCCCCAGTGAAACTCTCATGACTAGATATTGATGCAGGAGCCAAGTTATGCTGTGACTGCAAGAATGCCATCTTGTGTTGCATCACTTTTGCTTTAAGTACCTATCTTTTAAAGCAGCATTCTGTTGTTTAAGTTTTGTCTTGATTTTATTCTGTCCCTCTTTTCTTTGTCCAGCCTTTACCTGTCTCTTCCTCTAAAGGTGTTGACCTCTTGTTTGGGTTTCTACTGTACTATTTCTCCACCCCACCCTTCCAGGTCCTGCTGGACTTTCTATCCCTCAATCCAACTTTAGGGCACTGGGGTAGTTCACTGAGCCCAGTATAGCTGATGTACACACTAGCTTTTAGTGGAGACATCATAACCCATCTTATCATTCCTCAATGTATTCCATCCTGACATAGGGGACAGAAGATAATGGTCATGTACGTGCATCCACATTCTCTGATTGGATAGAATGGATTATACCAAACTTGCTATGCTAGTTTTTCATTTTAATCACCGCTCCCCCACCAACACCTGCCCCCCAACGACCCCCAACCTCTGTCTAGGGGTTTTAACCCCTTCCTTTCCCTCCAGAGTGCAGGGTTTTACCCTTATCCTCCCCTTGTTAAAGGCCAACTTCAAGCTAGGGTAAATCAGTGCTCAATAACTCACAACATTGTTCAGTCTCCTTGTGTGAGACCACATTGTAAATGTTGCAGGATTTTTGACAATGGGAGGTGTCAAGCTGAGATTGCCCTTTCCTATATAAGATGTATCTTTATTCTCCCAGAGCACTGAGAGTATATGAATATTTCTACAATTGCTCGATATGGGAAAAGTTTGCAAAATAGAACAAATAACAGAACTGTGTGATATATTCCAGTGTAATCTATATTAAAAAAATGTGTGATATATATACCAGAGTAATCTATATAACAGAACTGTGTGATATATTCCAGAATAATCTATATAACGGAACTGTGTGATACATATCCCAGAGTAATCTATATAACAAAACTGTGTAATATATGTCCCACAGTAATCTATATAACAGAACTGTGTGATATGTATCATGGTGTAATCTACAAAATTAATCACTGTGACATATCCCCACATATGTTAATCTGTCTGACAGACCTACATATGCTATATCGCTCTGTAATCTATATAGCAGAGGATGTGTGAAGTGTAGATTACAGTGAGGAAGATACCATTCTGTAATTGATGTAACAGAATGCTATATGATATATCCCAGTGTAATCTATATAATAGAGCTGTGAGTGATGTAATCCAGTGCGATCTCTATAACATAGCTTTGAGTCATATATAGTACATCAAAACTGAGCTATATATCCTGGTGTAGTCTATATAATGGAACTCTGTGTGAGATATCCCATTCTAATCCACAAAATAAAGCTGTGTGACCCAGTACAATCTATATAACAGCTAAGTGTGTGAGTTATATCAGAGTAATTTACATAACAAAACTGTTTGGCACATTCAAGTGTAATATATATAAAAGGGATGCATGTAATATATTCCAGTGTGATCTATAAAGTAGAACTGTGTGTGATACGTTCCAGCTTGGAGCCTTCATTCTCCAGTAGTCCTCATACCATCCAAGTTTCGAATACTTTTTATAATTAACAGAACACAAAACAAAGGTCACACAGTACATTGGATAGAATAATACCTAGAAAACTATTCCAGCCTCTGTCAGCTTGCTTCATTTCTCTTGAACCTTGTCCTTTATGCTCAGCTGGTTGAGGAAAGTCTCCTCCCACTCCAGTTGCAGTTACCTTTTAAAGGTGAGGTACTTAAATGACCCATATCCATTGCTGACATGCTGGGCCTTAGGGACCCTACTACACGCCTCCACTGGCTCTGGCAGCCTTTGCCAAGGTAGTATCTCAGTGTAGTCATCTGTTTTTTGAAGATATATGTGTGATGTATTTCAGTGTAATTTACATAAAATATTTGTGTGTGAGATATTGCAGTGTAAGCAATATAATAGAGCTGTGTCTGAGATAATGCAGTCAAATCTAGGTAACAGAACTGAGAATGAGATATCTTGGTATAATTTATGTAGCAGGTTGTCAATGTAAAGCAGTAACAGAACTGTGTGTGATATATCACAGTGTAATCTATAAAACAAATATAGTACAATATTTTTATATATATAAATTATATGTGATACACCATTGTGTAATCTGTGCAATAGTCTTTGATATAGCCCGTGGTAACTAATATTGCAGAACTGTCTGCATATATCTACATAATAATGTATGTGATACTTCCCAATGTAATTATATAGAACAAAAATGTGAGTGATATATTCCTGTGTAGCTTTTTTATTCATTCATGGGATTTGAGTATCACTGGCAAGACCAGCATTTATTACTCATCACTAATTGCCCATGAGAAGGTGGTGGTAAGTCCCCTCCTTGAATCATTGCAGTCCATTTGCTGAAGGGATACCCACAGTGCTGTTAGGGAGGGAGTTCCATGTTTTTGACCCAGCAATAGTGAAGGAAAGGCAATATAGTTCCAGGTCAGGATGGTATGTGACTTGGAGGAAAGTTTGCAGTTGATAGTGTTCTTTTACATTTGCTGCCCTTGTTATTCTAGGTGGTCACGAATTTGGGAAGTGCTGCCAAAGGAGGCTTGGAGAGTTGCTGCAGTGCTTCTAGTAGATGGTAGACACTGCTGCCACTGTGCACTGGTGGTGGAGGGAGAGAATATTTAAAGTGGTGGATTGGGTTCCGATCAAGCGGGCTGCTTTGTCCTGGATGGTGAAGAGCTTTTTGAGTGTTGTTGAAACTGCATGCATCCAGGTAAATGGAGAGTATTTCATCACACTCCTGACTTGTGCCTTGTGGGCAGGCTGTGGGGAGTAGAAGGTGAGTTACTAGCCACAGAACTCCCAGCCTCTGAGCTGCTCTTGTAGCCACATTATTTATATGACTGGGCTAGTTAAGTTTCTGGTCAATGGTGACCCCAGAATGTTGATTTTACATTACAGAATCCTGAGTAATCTAGATACTGTAATCTATATAAAGAAGGCTGTGTGATATATCCCTCTGACATGTATAATAATTGTGAGGTATCACGGTTCAATTTTTGTAATAGAACTGTATGTGATTTATTGCAGTTTTAACCTACTTAACAGAAATGTGTGGGAGGTATTGTGAAATCTATAAAGCAGAATTTTGATATATACCTGTGTCATCTATATTACATAATTGAATATGACATTGCAGTGTTTTTTATGTATATATATAGAAATATATATATATCAGACTGAGTGAGGTATCATAGTGTAATCTATATAATAGTGCAGATCGTGATATATTCCATTACAATCTGTAAAACAGAATGCTGCATAATATAGCCCAGTGTAATCCATATAACAAAGCTACAAGTGCTAGATCCCAGGATAATCAAGATAGTGAACTTTGAATCTAATCTGTATAATGGAACTGTGTGGGATGTATATCCCTGCATAATCTCTATAACAGAACTATTTGAGACAAATTCCACTGTAATCTATATTAAAGATTTGGATGTTATATATCCCAGTATAATTGATAAAATAAAACTGTGACTGAGGCATTACAGTGTAATCTGTATGACAGAAATATGTATGATGTATCTCAGTGTAATCTATAGAACAGAAATGTGTGTAATATTGCAGTGTAATTGATATAATAGAGCTTTAAGTGACATATTTCTGCATCATCTGTATAATATAGTTATGCGTTAACTCCCAGTATAATCTATATAACAGAGTAGCATGCAGTATCCACTGTGATCTGTATTATAAATTAGGCTATTGCATATCCCAGTATATCCTACAGAACTGTGAATGAGATATCTATCGCATTGCAATCTATATAACAGAAATCTACATTAAATATTACAGTGTAACCTGAATTAGAGAACTTTTATATATGTGTAATCTATAAAACAGAACTATGTATGTTGTCCCAGTAATCATGTATAGAACTGCATGTGATATATCCTGGTTTAATTTCAATAACAGAGCTGTATGCGATATAACCGGGTGTACCCCATATAACAGAATTATATGTAAGCTATCGCAGTGTAAGCTATAAAACATAACTGTGAGGGGTATAATTCCATGTAATCTATTTGAAAGAATGGTGAGTGATATACCCCTGTGTTATTTATATAACAGTACTATTTGTGAAAAATCACAATGACATCTATACAACAGAACTGTGTGTGATATATCCCAATGTAATCTATATAACAGTGCTATGAGTAATATATCCCAGTGTAATCTATATAACAGAACTGTGTGTGATATATCCCAGTGTAAACTATACAACAGAACTGTGTGAGATATATCCCAGTGTCATAACAGAACTGTGTGTGAAATATCCCAGTGTACTATATGGAACAGAAGTGTGTAATCTAGCTACTATATTTTATTCGACAGAACTGTGTGTGAAATATTCCAGTGTAAACTATGTAGCAGATCGGTTTGTGACATCTCCCAATGTATTATATGCAACAGAACTGTGAGTGATATCTCCCTGTTTAATCTGTACAACTGACCTATGTGTGTTATTTTTCAGTGGAATCTAGCAGAATTCTGTGTGATATATCCCAATGTAATCTATATAACAGAACTGAGTGACACCTCCCTGTTTAATCTATATAACTGAACTGTGTGTTATTTTTCAGTATAATATATATATAGATATATAGATCTGTTTGTGATATATCTCAGTGTACTCTATACACCGGAATTGTGAGTGATAGCTCCCTGTGTATTATATGTAGCTGAACTGTATTTGAGATCTCACATTGTAATTAGACAACCTAACTGTGATATCTTGCTGTGTAATCTTTTTGGCTCAACATCTTGTGAAATATCACAGTGTGAAACTGTGACCGATTTGTGTGTGATTTAACCTACTGTAATCTATGTAACAGAATACAGAGATTTACACCTTGTGTAATCTATATGACAAAGCTTTGAGTGACATATCCTGTGTATGTTAGATAACAGAACTGGGTGTGACAGATCACAATATGAACTACATAATAGAACTCTAAATGATAAATCCTAGTTTAATTTATATAAAGAGCAGAGTGGTATATATCCCACTCTAATTTATGTGGCAGAACTGAATGCGATATATTCCAATGCAATCTATTAAGCAAGGTTGGCATATCTCAGAATAATCTATATAATCAAACTATGAGTGAGATATCCCTGTGTGACCTAGAAAACAGAATTGTGTGGGACAAATCATGGTTTAATTTATATTATAGTACTGTATGCAATTATCCCTGTGCAATCAATATAACAGAACTGTGTGTGATATACTGCAGTGTGATCTATATAACAGAAATATGTGGGATAAAGCACAATGGAATTCATATAACAGGGGTATGAGTAGTAAATCTGTGTATCTTATATAACAAAGCATTGTGTGATTAATGCTAATGTGATCTATATAACAGAACATTTTGTGATATATCTTGGTGTAATCTATTTAACAGAACTGAGAGTGATATATATCCCAAAATAAATAAAAGAACAGTTAGTGATATCCATGTATAATCAACATAATGGGACATTGTCTGATATGTCATGGTGTAAACAAAACAATCTATAAAAGGAACTGCGAGTGATGTACACTGGTATAATCAATTGGACAGAACTTTGATAAATCCCAATGTAATTCATATAACACAGCAGTGTGCAATATATCCATTTGTAACCTGTATTACAAACTGAGTGATATATCCAAATGTAAACTACAAAACAGAGTTGTGACTGATATGTCCCTGTATAATCTATAAAACAGACCTGTATTCGACATATTGAGGCTTGCTGGATATAATGGAACTGTATGTGAGACATCTCAGTATATTCTACTTAACAAAACTGAGCTTCCATATAACAAAAATGTGTGTGATATATCCTGATGTAAACTATGCAACAGAACTGTGTGTGAAATGTTGCAGTAGAATCTCTGTAACAGAACTGAGAAATTGAGAGTGATATATCTTGCTATAATCCATATAACTGAAGTGTTATCAGGAAGTCCAATAGGGAATTCAGAAAGAACGTTTTTACCCAAAGAGCGGTGAGAACATGGAACTCACTACCACAGGGAGTGGCTGAAGCAAATAGAATAGATGCATTTAAGGGAAAACTAGATAACCACATGGGGATAGAGGACTAAGATTATATACTTAGATGAGGAAAGATGAGAGGAGGCTTGAGTGGAGTATATATAGTTGGGGAGTGATATTGTCGCTGGACTAGCAATCCAGAGTAATGCTCTTGGGACCTGGGTTTGTATCCTGGCGGATGGTGGAATTTGAATTCAATAAAACAAATCTGGAATTAAAAGTCTAATGATGACCATTGTTGATTGTTGTAAAAACCCATCTCGTTCACTAATGTCCTTAAGGGGGAGGTAATGTGCTGTCCTGACCTGGTCTGGCCTACATGTGGCTCCAGACCCACAGCAATGTGGTTGACTCTTAAATGCCCTCTGCACAAGGGCAATTAGGGATGGGCAATAAATGCTGGCCAAGCCAGCGACACCCACAACCCATGAAGTAATAAAAAAAAGGTTACCATGGACTGATTGGGCCAAATTTCCTGTATATCGTATGTAATCCTATATATGTGTGTGTGTGTGTGTGTTATATCCCTGTGTAATCTATGTAACCATACAGTTTATGTAATCTATTGACCAGAACAGTGAGTAATACATTTTTCTGTGGTTTATACAGCAGAACTGATTGGGATATATCTTACTGTAATCTATATTATGCCACAGTTTATGAGATTTTCCAATGTCATCTATATGACAGAACTGTGTGTGATGTATCCTATGGTAATCTATATAATCATGTCTGCAGCCAGTGTGAACTACATAATTGAGAGTGATATATTGTAGTGTTATCTATATTACAAAGCTGTAAATGATACATTGCGAGAAGCAGCAAGTCAGAATGTTATGTGATTTGTAGGGGGACTTGTAGGTTCCCATGTGCCTGCCGCCCTTGTTCTTCTACATGGTAGAGGTCGTGAGCTTGGAAGGTACTGTTGGAGTAAACCTGGAAAGTTGCTGCAGTGCATTTTGTAAAAGGTGCACACTGCAGTTACTGTGTGCCAGTGTTGAAGGGAGTTTTTTTATTCGTATGGCTGGGGAAGTACTTATAGTTCGATTTCAAGGCTAACAGTCCATTTCATGGCTTTAGCTGATGCAGTGTGAATGGTTGTGATGCTACCAGGAATGGATGCCTCAGGGCAGATGTTCAGTATATGGACAATGGTCTGATTTGGATAGCCACAGTCACAATTTAAGCTGTTCTTCATGTACCACTTATGGAGCAATTGGCCATATCTTCCCTGGCCCATCCTCAAGCTGTTGAGGGTTGTCCAGATTTTCCGTGGAAGGTTGAAATCTGGGACTTCACCACTTGGCTCAGTTACCAGGTTGCGATTGGTGATGTTTGCAGTCACCCAGGAGGTGCACCATTGAGAGGTGGGCCTGTCGTCAGTTTGTAGGGAGTGTGTTTCAGTAGAGACTACAAGATTTTAGACAAATGTGTGGGGCTTTTTTGAGGCCCTGTGTCAATGGAAGTGCTTTGTTAGCTGTCAGCCAATGGTGTTCTTTGAGGAGGATGTTTCCTCTGTGGACATCAGGAGGCTCAATATATGCTAGCAGAGGAAGCCACTTGAACTGTGTGGTCTCAGCTTCCCAGAAATAGTCTTCATGACTTCCCAGAGGTGGGCATATAACATGTTTTATGACGGCTCCTGAGCCATATTTAGCAGCAGTACTCTGCTATTGGATAGAGCAGGACAAGTGATGCACTGCGTAATGTGTTGACTCTGCTGCCCCAGCTGGTATCTGCCAGTTTCAGTGTGCGATTCACTCCCATTTTGACCTTTGCTCTGGAGGTGTTGCATGTTGATCAATGTACGGCTAATTTTGGCAGTGGGTTGTGGGTGACTGGTTGGCCGCACAACTGGAAATGAAGTTCTTTCCTGGTTTTTGAGTTGTTCAGTTAGAAGGCTGAAGTGGCAATCTTGGCAGTATTTCATTGACGCTCCCATTTTCTGAAGTGGGCTTCCAGAGAACATAGACCTTCAGTGAGTATTTTCTCAATGTCCTGAAGTTCTTTAACCTGGAAAGCCAGGGCCAAGTCGTCAGCATATGTGAAGAGCCGTGACTTTGTGGGAGGGAGGTCATTGGTATATATGTTGAACAGAGCTTGTGTGAGGACTGATCCATGTGGGAACCTGTTGTTGGTTATGTGTGGGTGACTGATTCCATCTCCAAGGTGCACTTGGAACTGTCAGTTGCTGATCATGGAGTTGATTTATTGTCGGGTTTTCACAGCAAATGATTTTGGAGATTTTTAGCAGCATGCCTGTGCGCCACACTGTGCCATAGCCATAGGATAAGTCAACAAAGGTGGTTCTGTCTTCAAGCCTTTCTGGAAACCAGCTTCAATATGTGAGGTCAGTGTCAAGGCCTGCTCAGAATAGTTGCAGTCTGTGCAATAACCTGCCTGTTGAGGGGTATTGTTTGCTTTCAGATTGGGATTATTTAGCAGGACAGTCTGTTTAGTAGGAGGCATTCCAGGATCTTGTATCTTATTGAGAGCAGGGTAATGAGGTGGGGCTGCATGGGGTTGGCAAGTGGCATCCCTGGCTTGGCAATGGCCACTATCTTGGAGTGCCACCAGATGTTTGGAATGGTGCCTTTGTTGTGGATGTTGGTAAACAGTTTTGCTGGCCACTTCCTTCCCTGTGATCCGATATTCTTCAGATATGGGCTAATTCCATAGATAGCAACCTTCACACATCCTCCTGTTAAATTAAGTTTTCCAACCTGAAAACCTGCAAACAAATGCTGTCAAGGAGGCGACTGAGCCTCAGCCACTGGGCTCCCGGTCCAAGCAATAAAAGTCCACTGATGAAGGGAGTGAATGTTTAACGTGGTGAATAGGATGCCAATCAAATAGGTTGCTTTGCCTGTATGGTGTTGCACTTCTTGAGTGTTGTTGGAGTAGTACTCATCCAGGCAAATAGAGAATATTCCATCGTACTCCTGATCTGTGTCTTGTAGAGGTTGGAAAGGATTTAGGGAATCAGGAGAAGAGTTACTTGCCACAAAATTCCCAGTTTTTGGCCTTTTGTAGCCATGTTAAATCCATATAATAAAACAGTGTGTGAAATATCCTGGTGTAAACTATATAACAGAACAATGGCCTGAATCTTTCAAGATCCAGAATGGTGAAATCTGAACTTAAGCCTATGATGCGCATTAGGATCCATCAGAAGGTCTGATGCACTCACATGCGCTGTAATTTCCCAGGAAGTTTAAACTTCCAATGGCTGATTGGCACTATCTGGGACACTTTGCAAATATCTCTGTGTTGGAAAGTTGGGCCAGATATGTGGGACTTACCTGGATACTTACCCTGGCAATGTTACACTGGTTAATCTCTGGTGTAACTCAGTGATTAACAATGTAACGGAACTGAATTCCACAACTGACCCCCCACAAACCCCCACCCCCAGTAACCTCTCCGACCTAACCCAACACTCCCTCCCACCAACTACCTCCCAGCTCAACTACCCCACCGACCAGACCCAACTAGCCTCTGACACGACCATGCCACCTGACCTGACCTGACTAGCCTCCCAACCTAACCAGGCTACCCCACTGACCTGACCCAGCTATCCCCTGATCCGACCTGATTACTCCCCTGACCCGATCTGTCTACTCCCCCTGACCCAACCTGACTATCCCCCTGGCCTGACCCGACTATCCCCCTGGCCTGACCCAACTACTCCCCTGACCCGATCTGTCTACTCCCCCGACCCAACCTGACCATCCCCCCTGGCCTGTCCCAACTACTCCCCTGACCTGAACTGACTTGTCCCCTGACCTGACCCACCTATCCCCCCAACCCGAAGCAACTACCCCCCAGACTCAACCCTACTACCTGCTCCCATCCCACCACCCACTCACTCGTGCACTCAATCACACAATCACTCACCCACCCACTCACCCACCCATTCATTCACTTACCCACTCACTCACTTACCCACTCACCCACCCACCCACCCATTCGCTTACTCACTTGCCCATTCACCCGCTCAATCACCCATTTACTCACTCACCCACTGAAAGACTTGAGACCTTTAAAAACTTAACTGAATAAGGCAGCTAATGTTGTAAAAGAGAGCATGTCCTCTCTTCGTGCATCTTCCCCTGCGCTCACTGGTCTTCCCCTTGAACGTCTGCGCTGACCCATTGCTGCTGCTGCCAGGATCAGAAGATGAGTGATATATCCCAGTGTAACCTATATGATAGAGCTGTCTGTGATATTCTAGTGTAATCTGTATAACAAAGCTGTGTGTGATATATCCTAGTGTAATCCATATAACAGAGCTGTGTGCAATATATCCCTGTGTAATCCATATAACAAAGCTGTGTGTGATATATCTCTGTGTAATCCATATAACAGAGCTGTGTGTGATATATCCCTGTGTAATCCATATAACAAAGCTGTGTGTGATATATCCCTGCGTAATCCATATAACAAAGCTGTGTGTGATATATCCCTATGTAATCCATATAACAGAGCTGTGTGCAATATATCCCTGTGTAATCCATATAACAGAGCTGTGTGCAATATATCCCTGTGTAATCCATATAACAGAGCTGTGTGCAATATATCCCTGTGTAATCCATATAACAGAGCTGTGTGCAATATATCCCTGTGTAATCCATATAATAAAGCTGTGTGTGATATATCCCTGTGTAATCCATATAACAAAGCTGTGTGTGATATATCCCAGTGTAATCTATATAAAAGTGCACTGAGTGTGATAGCTCAGTGTCATCTCAATAACAGTGTTGTGAGTGATATATTTTAATATAATTTATATCACAGAACTCTGAGATATCGCAGTTCAATCTATAAAACAGAATTAACTCTGATCTATCACAGTGTTACCTATAGAACAGAGCGGTGAGTGATATTTTCCATGTGTGATCTATGTAACATAGTTGTGAATGTCCAAACTTGTGTAGGCTATAAATGGGAACTGTGTTTGATATACCCAAGTGTGATTTATCTTACAGAGCACTGTGGGATACATGTCAGTGCAATCAATATAACGGAGCACGGTGTGATACATAAGTATCTGTCTGATAGCAGACATAAAGAAGAGGAGCATGCTGCGCAGGTGATGGGTGTGGTGGGAGAGGGTGAGGAGTAGGGACAGAGTTTGAGTGGGAATCCCGGACATACACAGTTTGCATTTTTTTTCTCTTTGACAGGCTCCCCTCCTGATAGTCAACCTGATTGATACGTTTGGTTTCCAGCAGGGGTGATTCCAGAGCAGGTCTTAGGAGCAGGTTGGTCTGGTGCCTGATTCTGATGGAGTCTCTATTCTGGGGAAGGATTCTGATCCCCTCCCCAGGAAGGAGTCTCATGCCTAAACCCGGAGGGGTTCTGAACCCTAACCCGGAAAGAGAAGTCTGTTTCCCCACATTAGGTGTGTCCAACCTTGAGCTGGAGGGTGATACTTTGCACTAGCTTAATGCAATTTTTAAGTTCCATTCTAAACCACTGCCTGATTAGACCGACTCATGGAAGATTCATGTTCAATGATAAGCAAGTGAGTTTAGCAGAAACTTGAGCAAAAGCCTCAGGTTTAAATTAACAATTGTTCTAGCATTAATTGTCATTTCTGGAAGAGAGTTCCAAACTTCTACCACCCTTTGTGTGCTGCCTGCTAATTTCGCTCCTGAAAGGTGCGGCTCCACTTTTAGATTTTACCCCCCATTCCTAGACTCCCGAACTAGAGGAAATAGTTATTTTTATCTATCCTGTTTGTTCCCCTTAATATCTTAAAATGTCCCTTAACAGACTAAATTCCGGGGAATACAATCCTAGTTTGCATAATCCCTCCTCATAATTTAACTCCTAGAGCCCTGGTAAACCTGGTAATTATGGTAAATCAACCCTGTACTGCCTACAAGGCCAATATATCCATCCAATATGTGGTGTCCAAAACCACTTACAGTACACCAGTTCCAGATGTGGTTTAACCTGGGCTTTGTAAAGCTGTAGCGTAGCTTCTACATCCCTGTGTTTAAAGATCAGCACACCATTAGCTTTTTTTGTTATTTTCTGTAATTGTTTCTGACATTTTAATAATCTATGAACCCAGACCCCAAAGTCTCTTTGGACTATTTATAAAATAAGCGGTTCTATTCTTTTTAAGTCCAAAGTGGATGATCTCCCATTTGCCCACATTGAAATTCATTTGCCACAGTTTTGCCCATTCAACTCACCTCGATATTCCTTGTGTAAATTATACTTCCATCTACACTGCTTACAATGCCACATATCTTTGTGTCATCGGCAAACTTGGATATATAATTTTCTATCCCATCAAATAAGGCAAAGAGTTGAGGCCCTAACGCAGATCCTTGCTGGACACTACTTGACACATCCTGCCAATTACTACTCTAGGTCTCTTGCCATTCAGCAAATTTCTGAACCAGGTCAATAATTTTCTTTTTTATTTGTTCATGTGGTGTGGGCGTCACTGGCTAGCCCAGCATTTATTACCCATCCTTAATTGCCCTTGTTCAGAGGGCATTTATGAGTCAACCACATTTGCCTTCAGTTGTATGAACTCCAAAGTTAGCTAAAGCTTTATGAGAAACTTTATGACATGCTTTCTGCAAGTCCATTCTAATAACACCCATAGACATTCCCTTGTCCGTTACATTGGTTACATCTTCAAAAACTTAATCAAATTTGTCAGGCACAACTTGTCCTTTACAAATCCATGCTAGCCCTCACTGATCAGCTGAAAATTTTCAAGGTGTTCAGTCACCCTAACCTTAATTTTAGATTCTAGTAATTTCCCAAACAGATGTTAGGCTAGCTGGTCCATAATTCCTTAATTTCTCTTTTCACCTTTCTTAACTAGTGGAATGGCATGCAGAAGTTTTCAATCTAAAGGTTCCTGTGTCCAAAGAACTTTGGAAGATTATACTTAGGGCATTTGCAATATCCTCACCCACATCTTTTAAAACCCTGGATTAGAAATCATTTGGTCCTATGGATTTGTCACTGTTTAGTGCTATTATTTTCTTCATTACTGTTAGTTTTCTTATGATTCAATATTAGTTCCTTTGGGATGTCTGGCATCCTGACCTCCTCCTCTACTGTAAATACTGATGCAAAGCAATTGTTTAGTATGTCTGCCATTCCCTTATTTTCGTTGACAATATCACTGTTATCCATTTTGAATAAACCCATATTGCTCTTGACCACCCTCTAACTCCAATAAAATTGTAAAAAATTGTGTTGATTTTGATATCTCTTGCAAGTTTATTCTTATGCCCACTTTCTATAGCTCTTACTGTCTGTTCTGTCATTCTTTGCTGTTCTTTGTATTTTTTCAGTTCGCCAGGATTTGTTATATATTTAGCACTTTTGTATGTTTTTTCTTTTAATTTTATGTTGTTCATTTCCTCTTTAGTCACCCATGTTAGCTTTTTTTGGCAAGTCCCCTTATGGGTGCAAACTGGTTCTGTATCAGATTTTTTTTTATCCTGTTGATCTTCTTCCATTTTACCCATTAATTGATTTTCCGAGGTTACTATGGACAGTCTCTGCCTCATTACATTGAAGTCAACCTTACCTAAATTTAGAATCTTAATGGCTGTTTCATACTTCTCCCTTTCAAACACTATGTAGAACTTGATCTTATTATGATCACTATTAGATAAATGTTCACACACTGTTGGCTGTTATCTAAATCTGGCTCATGACTGGTACACTAGAAGAACTTACAATTGAGAGGAAGGTGGTGTTAGAAGGGCTATCTTTACTTAAAATAGAAAAGGTACCAGAACCGGATGAGATGTATCCAAGGATACTGAGGAAAGTGAGAGTGGAAATTGCAGAGGCACTAGTGACAATCCTCCAGTCTTTCTTAGACACAAGGGAGGTGCCAGAGGACTGGAGAACTGTGAATGTTATGCCCTTGTTCAAAAAAGGGTGCAAGGATAAAGCTGACAACTACAGATCAGTCAGTTTGACCTCAGTGGTAGGGACATTTCTGGAAATTATAGTATGGGATAAAATCAATAGTCACTTAGACAAGTGCAGGATAATTAAGGAAAGCCAGCATGGATTTATCAAGGGAAAATCATGTTTAACTAGCTTGCTGGAGATTTTGAGGAGGTAACAGAGAAGGTTGATAAAGGAAACGCTGTTGATGTGGTGTATTTGGATTTTCAAAAGGCATTTGATTCAGTGCCACACAACAGAGTTGTGAGCAAAATTATAGGTCATGGAATAAAGGGGAAAGTAGGCACTTGAATAAGAAATTGGCTGAGAGACAGGAAATAGAGAGTAGTGATAAATGGTTGTTTTTCAGATTGGAGGAAGGTTTGTAGTGGAGTTCCTCAGGGGTCCATGTTGGGACCCTTGCTCTTCTTGATATATATTAATGACCTAGACTGTGGTGTGCAGGGCATGATTTCAAAATTTGCAGGTGATACGCAGATTGGAAATGGTAACTGTGTTGGGGATAGTCTTGAACTTCAAAAGGACATAGACATGTTGATGTATTGGGCAGACAAGTGGCAGATGAAGTTCAGTGCAAAGAAGTGTGAGGTTATTCATTTTAGCAGGAAAGATATGGCAAATCAGTATAAAATAAAGGGAGAGCCTCTATAGAAGGTGCAGGAACAGAGGGACCTCGGTGTATACGTACATAGGTGATTGAGGGTGGCAGGGCATGTTGAGAGAGCAGTTAATAAAGCATATAGTATCTTAGGCTTTATTAATAGGGGCATTGAGTACAAGAGTAAGGAGATCATGTTGAACCTGTATAAGGCACTAGTTAGGCCTCATCTAACTTATAAGTTCATAAGTAGAAAAGTCACCCAGTCTGGATGGGATGCATCCTAGGTTACCAAGGGAAGTAAGGGTGGAAATTGCAGAGGTTCTTGCCAAATCTTCTTGGATATGGAGGTGGTGCCAGAGGGCAGGAAGATTATATGTGTTATGTCCCTGTTCTAAAAATGGAAGAGGGATAAGCCTGGTAACTACAGGCCAATTAGCGTAATATTGGTGGTGGAGAAACCTTTAGAGACATTTATCTGGGATAAAATTAATTGACATTTGGAAAACTTTGGACTAAGCAAAGTCACAATGGATTTGCTAAAAACAAATCATGTTTGACTAACATGATTGAGTCCTTTAATTAAGTAACGGAGAGGATAAATGGGGTAGTGTGGTTAATATGGTGTATATGAACTTTCAAAGGTGTTTGACAAAGTGCCACATAATAGACTTGTAAGCAAAATTAAAGCCCATTAAATAAAAGGGACAGAAGGATCAGTAACCAGGAGGCACAGATTTAAGGGATATCCAAACTGACATGACAAAACATTTTTTATACAGCAAGTTGTTGTGATCTGGAATGTATTGCCTAAAAAGGTGGTAGAAGCAGATTCAATAGTAAAGGAAAATTGGATAAATAGCTGAAAGGAAAAAAAATACAGATCTAGGGAGAAAGAGACATAGGACAGATCTAACAAATAGCACATGCAGGATATGCCAAATGGCTTCCTCTATGATGTGTCATTTTATGATTTTATCTGTGATAACAGAACTGTTTGTGACATAACCAGTTTAACTTAACATATCAAAGCAGTATGCAATATAGTCCTATGTAATCCGAATAACAAAACTGTATATGAGATAGCCAAGTGTTCTTTATATAACAGAATAGTGGCCAGCTAATCTGTTAAAACAAATCCGTGTGCGATATCTGCTGGTTTAATCTATAAAAAGGAAATATGGATTATATATATTATTGTAATCTATATGAAAGAACTGTGAGATATATCCCAGTGTAATTGTCATAATAAAGCTGTGAGTGAAAAATCCAAGTGTAAATTGTAGAATGGGAGAGTGTGCGATAATCTAGATAACCAAACTGTTTGTGATGTATGATAAATCCCAGTGTAACCTATATAAAAAGTTGTGGGTGATGTATTGTGATGTAATCTATGGGGGGGAATCGTCCCAGTTTGCACTAAGTGTGGTAGCGGGCAGGTAACGGGTTTTCACACTGTATTGTCCCAAACCTGCTGACTCTAAACTCACACACTCAAGCCCATCACACATTCATTGGCATCTCACTCACTGCCAGCTCAAGGGACATCACCCATTCTCACACAGATACCCTCACATGTCCATCTGGCCTCATCTCCTCTGGAGACTGCCTCCTCAGCCCTCACCATCTTGAGGCCACATGCACAGATCAACATGTGCCCCCACATACACCCTGGGATGCTCCCCTTCCCCAGTACAGCTCTCCTCCTGCAGCCTCTACTCTTGCCTAAGGCCACTTCTACCCCTTCCCCAAGCAAGACCCTGTCCTGCAGCCATTGAAAAGCCACCACATATGGCTGATCTGGTAGGTAGAGACCTGCCGTGAGCCCCCCTAAAAGTGATGTGGTGCTGTCCGTGAATCCTGGCGCCGATTACTGCGAGTGCTGCCTTAAGCAAGGTAGGCAAACAAACCTTGAAGTCCCGAATGAAGAGCAGCTTGCCAAGTGCACGCCTTTCATATGCTGTTGTGAAACACATTGACGTATTTTCCCGCCGACATGGGTGCACGATCCAGTGGGGGAATGAGTCCAGTGGGCTGTCCTTATAATGGTATGCTGATGTATTACAATGAGTTTTCCAACGTCTGATGGCGGGGAATGCGGTCCGCCATTGGCTTGCTGAGCGGATGATTGCAAACTGGTTTCACAAGGTCATGAAACTGACTTTTGGCCTTCTCAACATATTGTCCGTTTATGTCACCGAACATGCCCGATGCCTGCAGGCATGGAAAATCCCGGTCTTTATGCCAGAACTGCATGTGAGATACCTCAGTGTAATATATAGAAGAGTGTGAATACATCCCAGTGTAATTGACAAAAAAATTGAGTGATAATCTAAGTACAACCTGTGTAAAATAATTGTGCATAATATATTCCAGTGTGATTTATACAAGAGAGCCATGAGTGATAAATCCCGGTGAAATTTATGTAACAGAGCAATGTGCAAAATATCTCTTATCCAATTTATGTAACAGAGCTGAGGCTTAGCTAGTTTCTTTCATTTCAGAGCATATAAATACAAGCATCTCAGTGCGACATAGCACTGAAGTGTGACTTAAATGCAGTGCTGGAGTTTGGTGAGTTGAGGGGGTTGGGTGAGGACAGAAGGGAGGTGCTCCTTTGCTTCTTCTAACTTTTTCACCCTGTATGAATTGGTTCTTACTCTACTGCAGGGAAAGAAGCTTGGTGAGTATCTGGTGAGCATCTGATAAGTGGCTAAGGTCTATTCTATTCCTATGTTTTAAAATAGTACAGGAAATTGTGGTAAGATTAATAAAACACATAAAAGAAAATAAATAATTGAATAAAATAATTAAGTAGTCAATTAAAACACATTAATAATGGCAGGACAGGTGATGTGTCAAGATTGCAGCATGTGGGAGCTCCTGGATGTCAGCATGATCCAGGACAAACACGCCTGCAGTAAGTGTTTGTGGCTCAAGGAGCTTAGGCTCAGAGTCATTGAGCTGGAGGCTGAGCTGCAGACACTGCGACACATCAGGGAGGGGGAAAGTTTCCTAGGTGCTTTGTACCAGGAGGTGGTCACACCACTTAAGATAGGGTCTTCTGATTTGGAAGGTGGTCAGGGACAGGAGAGTGTGACTGTAGTTGAGGCAGGTAAGGGGACCCAGAGGGCAGGAATGCAGGAGCTTCTGCAATTACCTAACAGGTTTGAGGTTCTCTCAGCTTGTTTGGATGAGAGTGGAGGCTGTAGGGTGGATGAGCTGACTGATCATGGCATCATGGTACAGGAAGCCATTCAAGTGGGGGGAGCAAAAAGGAATGTAGTCTTAAGTAGGAGACAGTATAGTGAGGGGGATTGACATTGTTCTCTGTAGCAAAGAACAAGAGTCCAAAAGGCTGTGTTGCCTGCCTGGTGCCAGGGTTCAGGACATTTGCTCAGGGCTGGAGAAGAATTTACAGTGGGAAAGGTTGGATCCAGTTATCATGGTCCATGTAGCTACCAACAACATAGGTAGGATGAGGATGGAGGTTCTGCATAGTCAGTATGAGGAGATAGGCACAAAATTAAGAAGCAGAACCTCAAAGGGAATAATCTCTGGAAATGAGCCGAGAATCCTCTCAGTTGTACACATCCACTACAAAAATAATTATAAAGGCAGATGGACCAGCCAGCATTGATCTGTCATTGGGTTGGACAAATCAGACCTAGTCCCCCTCACTAACATCTATTATTTTGTTCCACAAACTAGACAAGCAATAACCTGACCATACTCACAGAATCGTACTTCACAACCAGTGTCTCAGACTGCCCCTTCACCATCACTGGGTATGTACTGTCCTACCGGCAGGGCAGAACTACCAGAGGTTGTGTCATAGTCATATAGGTCAGAATTTTCCAGCCCCCCGCGGCGGGTTTCCCCGTGCAGGGCTGGCCAGGCATTGAAATCTCCATTCACACCGGCAGGATCAGAAGATCCCACCGGTGTGAGGGGCTGAGCAATTCCGGCCATAGAGTTGGAACGGAGAGCTCTCAACATTGACTCTGATGAAGTCTGATGTAAGGAGGTCAAATATGGGCAGGAAACCTCCTGCTGATTATCACCTAGCACCTTCCCTCAGCTGATGAATCAGTACTCCCCCATGCTGAGTCATAGAGAACAAAAATAAAAATACCTGGAAAAACTCAGCAGGTCTGACAGCATCTGCGAAGAGGAACACAGTTAACATTTCGAGTCAATATGACTCTTCAACAGAACTAAGGAAAAATAGAAAAGAGGTGAAATATAAGCTGGTTTAAGGTGGGGTATGACAGGTAGATCTGGATAGAGGGCCAATGATAGGTGGAGATAGCCAAAAGATGTCATAGACAAAAGGACAAAGAAGTGTTGAAGGTGGTGATATTATCTAAGGAATGTGCTAATAGGTGACATTAAGGGTAGAAAGCAGGACGAGCAAGGTACAGATAGCCCTAGTGGGGGTGGGGTGGGGGGAAGGGATCGAAATAGGCTAAAAGGTAGAGATAAAACAATGGATGGAAATATACTAAAAAATAATGGAAATAGGTGGGAAAAGAAAAATCTATATAAATTATTGGAAAAAGAAGTGGGGGGGATCGGAAAGGGGGTGGGGATGGAGGAGAGAGTTCATGATCTAAAATTGTTGAACTCAATATTCAGTCCGGAAGGCTGTAAAGTGTCTAGTCGGAAGATGAGGTGCTGTTCCTCCAGTTTGCGTTGAGCTTCACTGGAACGATGCAGCAGGCCAAGGACGGACATGTGGGCATGAGAGCAGGGTGGAGTGTTGAAATGGCAAGCGACAGGGAGGTTTGGGTCATGCTTGCGGACAGACCGAAGGTGTTCCGCAAAATGGTCACCCAGTCTGCGTTTGATCTCTCCAATGTAGAGGAAACCGCATTGGGAGCAGCGAATGCAGTAGACTAAATTGAGGGAAGTGCAAGTGAAATGCTGTTTCACTTGAAAGGAATGTTTGGGCCCTTGGACGGTGAGGAGAGGGGAAGTATAGGGGCAGGTGTTGCACTTTCTGTGGTTGCATGGGAAGGTGCCTTGGGAGGGGGTTAATATCACAGAATGGTTATAACCTGAAGGAAACCATTCAGCCCATCCTGTCCATGCCAGCTCCCTGCAAGAATAATGCAACTAATCCCAAGCCCCTGCCTTCTTGTAAGCCCTGAAAATCTTTTCAGATAATTATCCAATTCTCTTTTAAAATCCACAATTGAATCTCTTTCCATCACAATCTCAGGCAGTGAATTCCAAATTCGAACCACTGCATGAAAAGGTTTTTCCTTAAGTCAGCTCTGGTTCTTTTACCAATTACATTAAATTGGTGTTCACTGGTTCTTGAATCTTCCTCCAATGGGAACAGTTTCTCCCTTCTCTGTCCAGGCCCCTCAGGATTCTGAGCACTTCTGTCAAATCTCCTCTCAACCTTTTCTTTTCCAAGAAGAACAACCCTAGCTTCTCTAATCTATCCTCATAATTTTCTTGCCACCACCCTAATAAATCTTTTCTAAGCCCTCTGCAATGCCTGCACACCCTTGCTAAAGTACGGTGCCCAGAATTGGGTACAATACTCCAGTTGAGGCCAAACTAGAGTTTTATAAAGATTGACTATAACCTCCTCGCTTTTTTACTCGATGCCCCTATTGATAAAGCTCAGGATCCCGTATGCTTTATGGACAGCTTTCTCAATCTGCCACTTTCAACAATTTATGCACACATACCCCCAGGTCCCTCTGCTTCTGCACCCCCTTTAGAATTGTATCATTCATTTCATATTGCCTTCCCACGTTCTTCCTACCAATATATATCATTTCACACTTCTCTGCAGTAAATTACATCTGCCAGGTATCCACCCATTCCACCAGCCTGTCTGTGTCCTCTTGTAATCTATCACTATTCTTGCAGTTCACAGTGCTTCCAAGTTTTGTGTCATCTGTAGATTTTGAAATTGTCCGCTGTTCACCCAAGTCTTAGACATTAATCTAGATCAAGAAAAGCAGTTGCTCTAATCCCGACCCCTGGGGTACCTCACTATATACTATTCTTCAGTTCGAACAAACCCATTAACCGCTACTCTCTGGGTGGAATCGTCCCAGATTTGCACTTTTACCTGCCAGCCGCGATGGTGGTTTTTACAATGTATCGTCCCAAACCTGCCACGTTATTTATGCGTTCACGGGAAACACATCGTTTCCATGGTGAGCAGGATCTCATTCACCCACCTGCCATCACCTCTCTGCTTCGTCAAGCCAGGCGCCATATTTAAAGTCTAGCCACGTGCACATATCTCCTTCCAGGCCACGACTGCTGCAGGAAAGATGTCCACGAAAAGCAAAAAGACTGCAGCCCCCAGGTTTAGCGACGCATCACTGGAACTCCTTTGGATGCCCTGGAGTTCTGCCTGGATGTCCTCTACCCCCGCTCTGGCCGCAGGATGGGTAGCAGCATGACCAATCAGGCTTGGGGGGGCAGTGGCAGTGGTGGTCAGCGCCAATGCCCTTCAAAAGAGGACAGCCATCCAGTGCCGCAAGAGAATGAAAGATCTTCTCCGTTCCACCAGGGTAAGTCACTTTTCTCATCACTCTGAACTCACACACTCACAAACCCATCACACATTCACAGGGATCTCACTCACCGTCATTGTCCTCATCCTGTCCATGGGACCACTCGCTACCCACACATGCCAGGCATACTTATCATCTGGCTGGCCAGGCATCCTGCTTACACTTTCTCCATCTCTATTCATGCAGGACAAGCTGGCACACATCAAGAGGGAGAGGGAGCAGGCCGGTGGAGGAATACCTGAAATCAAGGTCCTCATGGACTTTGAAAACAGAGCTATCCAGCTGGCCAGCGACGATCTGGACTGTTCCTGTGCTGACAGTGAGGCCGGCAGTGCTCTACCAAGTCCAGCAGTGCAACATCCATCAGACAACCATGCCGTGAGTGATGCGTCCTCTTTCACAGGCCACTGCCATGCACTAATTATCTCCCCTTGCTTCTGCAAGCACATCTGGGAAACAGCCGACGGAGTCCGTAACCCAATCAAACTTCGAATAATCTGGAGGCACCCTCCTTGAAGTCCCGTCACAGTGCTGACCCACACCCTCCACCAGCGCAGAGACACACACCTCAGTGGGACCTAGCTTTAGAATAGCCTCAGGATCGGAATCTGGTGACCACATTGCATCGTTTGATCCACAGCAGGTGGAGGCAGGGGCTACCCTGGTGTCCGGCGCTTGGAGGAATGCTGGAGGCCAGAAATTTGCTGAGTCCGAGTCAGATGATGAGCCTCTGGACTTGGTCATGTCACAGTTGATGGAGCTGCAAAGGCAAGCTTGGGAACATCAGGAAGGGATGCCCGCTGCACTCCTCAGATTACAAGGCACGATGGAGGAGTCTGTCCGCCTTCACTCTGAGGTGATAGTGCCGGCATGCCAACACTCCGTGGTCAACACTGGTAGGATGGCAGCCACCATGGAGACCTTGGTCCAGGATGTCGTTCCTGCACTGCTGCATGGGCTCAACACTGTCGCTGATGCCAGAGTTGGCCTCCAACAGTGTGTACGCGAGAGGGGTGCCGGGCAGCTTGATCTCACTCCAGCTACCCCTGCTCCTCAAGGAGTCAGCCATGGGTCATCGCGCACCCATAGGGTGGAGGATCAGCAGGTGCCCTGGGGCCATCCATCCAGGTGACTTTGGGAGTGTCTGGCTCATCTGAATCCCCTCTTCCTGTGATCTCAGCAGCTCCAGCTCCGCAGGCCAAGGAGAGTACCATTGCCACACAGCAGGACCCTGAAAGCAGGCCGAGGCCCTCCAGGTCTCGGCTCTCCAGATGACGCATGCCAAGGTCATCACAGGCAGGGCGTTGCAGTCAGCAGGCTGCATCCACCTCCGCTGTGGATGTCCGGGGAGCACCAAGATGTAGCGGCAGGGTTAAGAAAGTTAAGAAAAATTAGTTGCACAGCCTTGGCACGGGTGTCGGGTGTTGATCACTTGTACATACTGTTCACTATTGTCAATAAACTCCCAAGAATGTCTCCCTTCCTATGGCTCCTTGTTCTGGTGAGCAGTGCTCTTGTTACTCAGATGTGAAACCTTTCTGCACAAGATAATGGCAGGTGTCTCAGTCCAGGGCCTCTTCCCTGTGCCCTTTGCTGCCTTCAGGACAAAGTGATGGTCCAGCCTTACACTCCCTGGAAACATTAATGATGCCTGCACCTCGGCGGTGCTGGTTATTGCTGCCAAAATGTAGTGGGCAGGCGTCACAGAGTTCTCTCATTCTCTCTATGTGCTCTCAGCACCTTTAAGGTAGGGCTCACCCCCATCACATCAGCATCTGCGACCACTGACGCTGTGCTCCTGAAGGGGTCAGGTGCTGATGTTCCTAAAGTTTCATGGCTGCATCTCTATGATATGACCCTAACCACAGAGCGGAAGCGATCTGCCCCAGGCCAGACAGGTTTCAGACATTCTCAGAGACTATGTGAAGATCTGTGGAGTGTCCTCACTGCATGTCGTCATCATCCTCCTGCAATCGAGCGACTATTAGGGCCCCCAATGCATCTCCAAGACAGGAGCATTCTCACAGAGGGTATTCACACTTCCATAAGCCAGACTGGAGTCAAACATTCACAGATGAAATGTGAGGATCTATGGGGTCACCTCACCACACATCGTCATCATCCTCTACAAATCTAGCAGCTATGAGGGCTCCTGACTGTACCTGCCTTGTCTAGCCAGTGTGAGGGCCTCATCCTCATCATCGTTGCCTTCGAGGACCTCCTCACCTTCATCCCCGTCAGCATCCTCCTCATTGGAGGCGACCTCTAGCTCCTCCATTTCCTCCTCAGCCAGCTCCTCTCCCCGTTGCAGTGCCAGGTTGTAAAGGGCACAGCAGATGATGGTGATGTGTGACATCTTCTGCGAACTGTATTGCTCCACCAGACCAGTCCAGGCACCGGAACCGTATCTTCAGCATCCCGATGGTCTGCTCCACTAAGTTGTGAGCTGCAGCATGAGCTTCATTATAGCGTCATTCTGCTGCAGTCTGAGGCTGCATCATCAGCCACGTCCTCTGCGTGTAGCCCTTGTCCTCGAGGAGCCAACCCTGCAGCTTCTGTGGATCCTGGAAAACATCAGGGATCTGTTACCGACTGAGGATGTGGGAGTTGTGCATACTCCCTGAGAACTGTGCACACACCTGCAGGATGCGTTTCTGGTGGTTGCACACCAGCTGCACATTCAGTGAGAGGAACCCCTTGCAGGTGATGTTGTCTACTGAGTGTAGCGACAGAGATCTAAGCACCACGTGAGTGCCGTCGATCACATCCTGCACCTTTGGGAAATCTGAGATTTGAGCGAATCCAATCGCTCTTGCACCCTGACTGTCTTGGTCCTGGATGTAATGCACAAAGCTGTGTGCTTTTTGTGAAGATGGCATCTGTGACTTCATGGATGCATTTGTGGGTGGAGGCCAGTGAGATCCCACAGAGGTAACCTGTGGAGCCCTGAAAGGAGCAACTGGCGTAGAAATTGAGCGCCGCGGTCACTTTCGCGGCCACTGGCAGTGGATGCACTCCATGTCCCCATGGCACCAAATCGTGCAACAGGTGGCAGATGTGACCGACCCGTTCCCTAGACATGCACAGCCTTCGGCAACACTGGTTCTCGGTCATCTGCAGGAATGAAAGGTGGAGTCTGTAGACCCTGGGTGTTGCTAGGAACTGACCAGCAACGGCTCACCTTGGCTCTTCTGTGGCGTGTGCGGGAGCCCCAGCTGCCCCGTCTTCCTGAGGTTGCTACTCCTGCCTCTGCGCAGCCAGGAGCCTCAGTCGCTCTCTCCTCCAGCGTCTTTGCTCTCCATAGGTCATTAGGCTTACAGCTAGTTCACCAGGCTCCATGATCCTGATGTACTCCTCCTGCAGGATGATAGAGAGAGACACGTGGTTAGCATGGGTGTACTAAGAACCTGTCCTGGTTAAGTCTGAAGGCCCCTTAATGCTTCCCGGAGAGTGCTGGCCACGACTTGGATGGCCAGAGATTAGTGCGCTGCATAGCTGCCTGAAACACCACCTACCTCCATCTCACTCCAGCTGACCAATTGGCGGTTGTTTTGCCCACTGGGCTGCATGCTGTGCTTTCAGCTCAGGCACAGGCATTCTCCTAACCTGCACTGCAAGGCAGCACTGTTAGCTTGAACCATGGGGGAGACTGGTCCAAACCGAGATGCTGACATTGCAAGGGGCTGTGAGTGCCTCTACCAATGACTGCTCCAAGGCCAGCTTTAGCAAGGAGATTATACAACGTGTGCAGTTGTACAACTGTTCTGCAGTCCACTAAAACACTCATGACTTTGCAGTATGTGCTGGGGGAGGTGAAAAGCTCTGGAGCACTTTGTGGCACTTTGATGCCTCTGTGTTGCTTGAGTGGGCAGATATGCTAGAAGCCTGACTCCAATCATATCAGTGGCTGTGCCTGAACTGTCTCAGCTGCAGAAGAACGATCACTTTATACAGGTTTCCCTCACCCGTTGCTGCTTTCATCACCCGCCCTATCCCCCAACCCTGAATGATTGTGCACTATATTCAACACCAAGGTTGCCCTTGCCCTCCCCCAGCAAGTCGCCTCAACGGCAGCCCCCTTGACATCCCCCAACACTCCTCAAGCTTGAAATCCAACAGGCAACCCTGGCAAGCGCTACACATCATTGCTGTGCACTAACCTCTGAGTTCCTGTCAAAGTGCAGCCCGGCAAGTGCACACCTTTTACGTGCTGTTGTGAAACACGTCGGCGTGCTTTCCCGCCAATGTGGACGGATGATCCAGTGGTGGGTGGGGTGGGGGGGAGTGGAAACAATTCCGGCAGGCTGGCCTAATAATGATATGCAGATGTATTACAATTAGGTTCCTGATGTCCGATGGTGGGAAACGTGGCCATTGGCAGGCTGAGCGGGCATTTGCGAACTGGTTTCACACCATCGTGAAACTGATTGCGCCATATTATCCACTCATGCCACCGAACACACCCGATGCTAGCGGGTGCATAAAATCCCAGCCTCTTTCTTATCACTTAGTCAACTTCACAGGCAGGATTTCTCCGTCGTTGGACGGGTGCAGTGGGCAGGCTCGGGAGCAGCCGGGAGAAACTCTGCCGCCCGCCGTCGGCCTCTGACCACAAATTCACGCTGGCTGGCCAATTAACGGCCAGCCAGCGCGAAAGGCGCACTAAAACGCTCAGCATTGCTGGGGTGGGGGCAGGAGGAGGGTGAGCACGGAAGTCTGCGCATGCACAGGGCAGCATGCGCTGAAAATTCCCTGAGGGCACAAGCTACCTCAGGGAGCTGAAGAATTGTGCAAAGGAAAATAAAGATTTTAGAAATGATATAAACATGTCCCCACATATGACTCAGTCACATGAAGAGGGACATGTTTAAAATGAAGCTGAAAATTTTTTTCTGCTTTTTTAATTTACCGTTGGAAACTTCATCCCGCCCATGGATGAGGTTTCCTAAAAAATGCAAAGGCCTCCTGGAAAATCCTGCCCCATATCCATGCTGCCACTCTCCTATTTCATGGGCTTCAACTTTCCTGACAAGCCTGTTTGGTGGCATCTTTTCAAACGCCTTTTGGAAGTCCATACGCATCACATTAACCATATTACCTTCATCAACTGTCTCGGTTACCTCATTAAACATAACTAAATCTAGTTAATTAAATATAATTTCACTTAACAAATCCATGCTGGCTTACCTTACTTAAGCCAAATTTGTCTAAGTGGCAGTCAACTTTTTCCCAGCTTATCGTTCCTAAACCTTTTCCCAACATAAACTGACTGGCCTGTAGTTGCTCGGCTTATCCTTACACCCTTATTTAAAGAAGGTGCATCATTTGAAGTTCTCCAGCCCTCTGGCACCACCCCTGTATGTGAGGTGAACTGGAAGATTATGGCCAGTTCTTCACAATTTCCAACCTTACTTCGCTCACTGTTCTCGGATGCTACTGATCCTGTCCTAGTGATTTATTATCTTTAAACTCAGCCAGCTTTTCTAATACCTCTTTATCAATTTTTAGTCCATCCAGTATCTCAACTACTTTGTCTTTCACTACGATTTTGGCAGCATCTTCTTCCTTTGTGAAGACAGATGCAATGTACTCAATTAGTACCTCAGCTATGTCCTCCTGCTTCCATGTGTAAATCCCCTTTTTGCCTCCTAATTGGCCCTCTTCTTTTTACTGCTCTTTTACTATTTATATGCCTATAGAGGTCTTTGGATTCCCTTTTATGCTGGCTGCCAGTCTATTCTCATACTCTCTCTTAGATTCTCTTATTTATTTTTTCATTTGCCCTTTGGTTCTCACTTGTATTATCAACTTGACATCTATTATATGCACCCTATTCTGCTTCATCTTACTCTCTATCTCTTTCATCACCCAGGGACCTGTGGCTTTTTTTGTCCTGTCTTTCCCCTCTCATGGAACTGTATCTCGAATTATACCTAAAATCCTCATTAAAGGTAGCCCATTGTGCAATTACAGTTTTGCCTGTCCATCTATATTCCAGTTTACCTGGGCCAGATTTGTTCATTTCCCATTGAAATTAGCCCTCCCCCAATTATTTAATTTTACTGTGGATTGCTCCTTGCCCTTTTCCACAGCTAACCTAAACCTTATGATAATATGATCACTGTCCCATAAATGTTTCAATTCTGACACTTGATCCACTTGTCCCATCACTTAGAAGAAGCACTGTTTCTAGTGAGGGCACAGAATTTACTCTGGGTGAGGGACTTCAATGTCCATCACCAAGATTGGCTCAGTAGCATCAACACTGATCGAGTTGACTAAGTCCTAAAGGACATTGCTGCCAGACTGGGCATGAAGCAGCTGTTGAGACATGATGGAAAAACCTACCTGACATTAGCCTCAACAATCTACATGTTGAGTTGCATCTCTCCATGACAAGATTGACAGAAGTGATCATCACACAGTCTATGTGGAAATAGATCTCATCTTCACATTGAGGGCATCTCCCATCGTGTCGTATGACACTTTTTTTTAATTCATTCAAGGGATTTGGGCTTTGCTGGCTGGGCCAGCATTTATTGCCCATCCCTATTTGCCCTGAGAAGGTGGTGGTGAGCTGCCTTCTTGAACAGCTGCAGTCCACATGGACTAGGTACACCCACAGTGCTGTTAGGAAGGGAGTTCCAGGATTTTGACCCACTGACAGTGAAGAAACAGTGATATATTTCCAAGTTTTGGAGGGGATCTTCTAGGTGGTGGTGTTCCCATCTATCTGCTGCCCTTGTCTTTCTAGATGGTAGTGGTCATGGGTTTGGAAGATGATGTTAAAGAAGCCTTGGTGAATTCCTGCAGTGCATCTTGTAGATGGTACACACTGCTGCTACTGTGGTTCAGTGGTGGAGGGAGTGAATGTTTGTGGATGTGGTGCCAATCAAGTGGGCTGCTTTGTCCTGGATGGTATCAAGCTTCTCGAGTGTTGTGGGAGCTGCACTCATCCAGGCAAGTGGGGAGTATTCCATCACACTCCTGACTTGTGCCTTGTAGATGGTGGACAGACTTTGGGGAGTCAGAAGGTGAGTTACTCATCGCACGATTCCTAGCCTCTGACCTGCTCTTGTAGTCACAGTATTTATATGGCTAGTCCAGTTCAGTTTCTAGTCAATGTTAACCCCCAGGATGTTGATGGTGGGGGATTCAGTGATGGTAATGCCATTGAACATCAAGGGACGATGGTTGGATTCTCTCTTGTTGGAGATGGTCATTGCCTGACACTTGTCTGGCTCGAATGTTACTCGCCACTTGTCAGGCCAAGCCTGGATATTGTCCAGGTCTTGTTGCATTTTGACATGGACTGCTTCAGTATTTGAGGAGTCGCGAATGGTGCTGAACATTGTGCAATCATCAGCGAACATCCCCACTCCTGACCTTATAATGGAAGGAAGATCATTGATGAAGCAGCTGAAGATCGTTGGGCCGAGGACACTACCCTGAGGAATTCCTGTGGTGATGTCCTGGAGCTGAGATGACTGACCTCCAACAACCACAACCATCTTCCTTTGTGCTAGGTATGACCCAAACCAGCAGAGAGTTTTTCCCCTGATCCCATTGACTCCATTTTGAATCCAGACTACCACCATGCTAAATGGGATAGTTTCAGAACAGATTTAGCAGCTCAAAATAGAACACCCATGGGGCACAATATTCCACAGAACTCTGTAACCTCATGGCTCAGCATATCCTTTACTCTACCAATACCATTAAGCCACGTGACCAATCCTGATTCAGAGGAGTATAGACAGCATACCTGGAGCAATATCAGGTCTACCTGAAAATGAGGTGCCAACCTGGTGAAGCTACAACACAGGACTACATGCATGTTAAACAGCCACGGCAGCATGCTATAAACTGAGCTAAGTGAATCCCACAACCAACAATCTCCTCAAAACTCAGCATGAATGATGAGGAGTAGTTAAACTAACAGGAAGAGGAGGCTCCATGAACATTCCCATCCTCAACGATGGCAGAACCTTGCACATGAGAGCGAAAGACAAAAGGCTGAAGTGTTCACAACCATCTTCAGCCAAAAGTTCCAAGTGGATGATCTTTCTTAGCTTCCCCTTAAGGTACTCACCATCACAAATGCCAGTTTTCTGTCAATTTGATTCACTCAATGTGATATCAAGAAGTGTCTGAGCGAACTGGAAACACCAATGCATTCAGCCCCACAACATTGTAGTTGTAGTGCTGAAGGCTTGTGCTCAAGAACTAGCTGTGCCCAAAGCCAGGCTGTTCCAGCATAGCTAACACACTGAAGCCAGTAGTAATCAGAGGGAAAACTCTTCACTAACTGGAGTTGTACATAAAACAAAGGAAGATGTTTGTGTTGTTTGGAAACCAATCATCTTGGCCATAGGACATCATTGCAGGAGTTCCTTAGTGCAGTGTCCTAGGCCCAAACATTTTCAGCTGATTATCAGTGTGCATGTTTGGCAATGATTACACAGTGTTAATTTCCATTAGTAATTCCTCAAGTAATGAAGCAGGCCATGCCTGCATGCAAGATCTAGAGAACATCCAGACTTGACTGATATGTGGCAAGTAACATTTGTATCACTCAAGTGCCTGCAATGACCATCTCCAGCAAGAGAGAGTCCAAATCCATCCCCTGGACATTACCATCATCACATACTCATTGCAACATCCTGGGGTCACCATTGGTCAGGAATGTAACTGGACCGGCTACATCAATAAGATGGCTACAAGAGGATGACAGAAGCTCATTATGGTGCAGTGATATAGCCAAGTGTAATCTATGTAACAGAACTGTGGGCAGAATTTTCCTATCCCACTACCTGAAGAATCAACGGGGAATACATCCCCACCAATGCCAGCTGCCCTCAGCCATCTGAGAAGTATTAATTGCTGGGTGCGAGACTTCCCCCTCTCACTCAGGAGGAAGCCCCACCTCAGAGAGCTGTCAGCCAATCTGATTGACCGACAGCTCTGCAATCCCAGTGAGTGGTGGCCACTGCTTGAACTACAAGCAGCTCCCAGTTTCAAAGTCCTGGAGTCAAGGACTAGCTAAGTGTTGGGAGTCCCACAGAGAGGAAGAGAGGTGAGGCTCAGAGGGGTAGGGAGAGTGGGGTGGGGGTCTTGATGAACAGGCCAGGGAGGGAGGCTGAACCTGGGAGGGGTCAGACCTTGGGTGGGGATGGGGCAGGGCACCCGATGTAGAAAGAGGGCCCTTGAGGAAGGTGCTCCCCTTTCCTGCCCAAAGATGGAGCAGGGCGACCTTCTGGGCTTCCGCCCCCAATCCTTGACCTCCTTTCGCCAGCCTCAAAATTGAAACAAGGCAGGAAGTGGCCCTTAAGTGGCCATTAATTGATCACTTAAGGGCTGCCATCGGGGCAAAGTCTGCCCCCATAAAATTGAAGACAGGTGGGGGCAACTGGGAGGGCAGTGTGAAGATTGCCTGGGTCATTTAACATCCTACCCCCACCAACCACTGGCTGGATGGTGAAATTCTGCCCTGTGTGATACATTGCAGTAGAATCTCCAAAACCAAATGCTGTTATATATCCTATTGTAAACTATACAACTGAACTGTGTGTGATATGTCCCAGCCTAATCCATATAACTGAACTGTATGTGATATATTCCAGTGTGACCTATATAACTGAACTGTGAGTGATATATCCCAATATAACCTATATAATCAAAATGTGGATTATATATTTCCTAGTGTAACAAATGTAACAACTGTCTGGGATATTGTAGTGTAAATGACATAGCAGAACACTGTCCTATATAGCCTGGTGTAATCTGTGTAACGGAACTCTGAGTTATAAACTCAGCCTATTGTATATAACAGATCAGTTTGTGATATAGCCCAGTGTAATCTGTATATCAGACCTATGTGTGACTTATCCTGGAAACAGAACTGTGTATAGCATAAGTCTGCGTTACCTATATAATTGAAATGTGAATTATATTTCCACCTGTAGCCTATAGAAAAGTATACGATGTAACAGAGTATGATTTTATAACAGAACTATGTGACTTGTCCCTGTGCAATCTGTGCAAAGAAAATGAGTGTGAGATATTGTAGTATAATCTGTGTAACAGAATTGTGTTTGATATATCCTGGTGCATTCAATGGAAAGTTGTGTTTGATGTATGACAATACTATCTATTTAACAGAACTGTTAAATGCAGATATCATAGTGTAATTATATAACAGAATTTTGAGTGACGAATCATAGTGTAGCTGTATTACAGAACTGAGAAAGATATAGCCGGCTGTAATCTACATGACAGTGATGTATCCCCATTTGTTGGATCCTTGTGCAATTTACATAAAATAACTGGCCTGAAGTTTTCGTTCGTCGGGTGCACGCGATCGGCGGACCCGGAAGCAGACGGGAAATGGGCCTCTGGCCGCGATTGGCCACCGACTGCGATTTTACGCTGGCTGGCCAATTAACGGCCGGTCAACATGAAACACACGCTGAAATGCTCAGCGTTGCCAGGGTGGGGACGGGAAGAGCGTGGGCGACAACCTAACTGAGGGTGCAGTTGAGCACTTCTAGTGAACTCCCTGAAGGCAGACAGCTGCCCCAGGGAGCTGCAGGCCTCCACAGAATAAAGGAAACAACAAAAATGCTGCAAAATATGTCCATGCAGCACAATCAAGCACCTGGAAGCATACCTCATAAAAAAACAGTCCCCAGATATCTCTTTTTATTTTATTTCCCCACAGAGATTTCATCCCACCCTGGATTGAGGTTTGAGCAAAAATGTGAATGTTGCCTGGGAGACTGGCCCGTCTGCCAACTGTATCACAGAATCACAGAATCACAGGCAGAAGAGGCCCTTCAGCCCATTGAGTCTGCACCGACACGTGAGAAACACCTGACCTACCTACCTAATCCCATTTACCAGCAGTTGGCCCTTAGCCTTGAATGTTATGACGTGCTAAGTGCTCATCCAGGTACTTTTTAAAGGACATGAGGCAACCCGCCTCCACCACCCTCCCAGGCAGCACATTCCAGACCGTCACCACCCTCTGGGTAAAAATTTTTTCCTCACATCCCCCCTAAACCTCCTGCCCCTCACCTTGAACTTATGCCCCCTTGTGACTAACCCTTCAACTAAGGGGAACAGCTGCTCCCTATCCACCCTGTCCATGCCCCTCATAATCTTGTACACCTCGATCAGGTCGCCCCTCATTCTTCTCTGCTCCAACGAAAACAACCCAAGTCTATCCAACCTCTCTTCATAACTTAAATGTTTCATCCCAGGCAACATCCTTGTGAATCTCCTCTGCACCCCCTCCAGTGCAATCACATCCTTCCTATAATGTGGCGACCAGAACTGCACACAGTACTCCAGCTGTGGCCTCACCAAGGTTCTATACAACTCCAACATGACCTCCCTACTTTTGTAATCTATGCCTCGATTGATAAAGGCACGTGTCCCATATGCCTTTTTCACCACCCCACTAACATGCCCCTCCGCCTTCAGAGGTCTATGAACACACACGCCAAGGTCCCTTTGTTCCTCAGAACTTCCTAGTGTCATGCCGTTCATTGAATACTTCCTTGTCAAATTACTCCTTCTGTAAATATGGATGGGCCATGTAAAATTTCTGCTAAGTGTATCATTGGGCTTAATTGCCCACTTAATTGTCGGCAGGTGCGCTTCAGACTGCCGCGCGCACCCACCGAGCGAAATATCGCACGGGTGCGCGATGACATCGGGATGCTTGCCTGGCGTCATCCTGTGCTATTTCACATCTGTTTGGGTCAGGCACGTGCCTGCCTGCGGGACGTAAAACTCTGGCCACTGTATTTGACATGTTACATTATAATTTATATAATAGAACTGCATGTGATATATCCCAGTGTAATCTATAGAACAGAATTTGTGTGTGATATACCCCAGTGTGACCTATATAGCAGAACCGTTTGTGCTATATCCCAGTGTAATCTAAAGAACAGAACTCTGAGTGATATATCACAGTGTAAGCTACAGAACAGAAATGTTGATTATACATTCCAGTATAATCTATATAAAATAACTCTGTGTTACATCACAGTGGAATCTATGGAAAACACCTGTGCATGATATATACCAATGTAATCTATAGAAAAGAACTGTGAGCGATATACCTCATTGTAATTTATGAAGCAAAACCGTGTGGCAGGGATATTCCAGAAAGCTATATGTAACAGAACTTCGTCTGATGTAACTCAAATTCTGTGGAACAGACCTGTGAATGATCTACCTTGTTACAGTCTACATATCAGAGCTATGAGTGATATATCTCAGTAATCTATACAACAGAACTGTGCGATATATCCTGGTGTAATTAATGTAACAGAGCACTGAGCGATATATACCATTGTAGTCTATATAACAGCACTATGTGCAATACATCTTAGTATAATCCATATAACAGAGCCATGACACATATACTCCAGTCTAATATATATAGCTGCATGTAATATACCCAAGCGTAATCTTTATAATGGAACTATGTTTGAGCTATCACAGTGTTTTCTTGGCATGACTGAAATTGTTGGGATTTGAGAACCTCTATTTGAAGGACTTCACATCTGACCTCTATCTCTGGTGGACCAGACTGTGATTCACTAGCAATGAAGAATGGAGTTATGCCTTAGGCTTATTTTCTTAAACTATACTAATAATTAGCTTAAAGAAATAAACCACACACACTAATCTGACATCAGATGCTTAGTTCAGCAAATATCAGGCATATTACAGCAGTTTATGTGCATCACAGTGCAATAGGCAAAGTCTCTACGGTCACCAACAATCAATTTATTGTCCTTCAAGCAGTTAGCTGCAGATTGTCGGCAGATAAATGTCATTGGCATCTATGGTTCATTGGCCACTAAGAGTCATCGGCCACTAATCTATATAACAGAAATAAGAGTGGTGAATCCCAGTATCCTCCATATAACAGGTTGGAGTTTTTATATCCCAATATATTTGATATTACAGAACTGAAAGCGATATATTCCAACATGTTCTAATGAGCAGAACTATAAGCGACATAGCCTAATGTATTCTGTATAAAACATTTAATGATATAATGTTGAGTGATATATCCTGCATTTTCCAAAGAAATAGCTGTGAGACTATTTCCTAGCACATTCCATGTAACAGAACTGTGAGTGATGTAAAACATGAAATACTTGATAACAGACTTTAAGTGATATATCCCAGGTGAATCTATATGATAGCACTGTGTAGTATATATCCTAGTATTATCTTATGAAAGATAAGGTTGAAATTTGAGAACGTCTACCTCAAATACCTTCCTGCTAACCACTATGTCTGGTGGACATGATTGCGCTTCACTAGCCAGGGAGAGTTAACTCATGAGTTAAGATCAAGGACTGTAACTCACATCTATAATTCAAGTAATTTAAATCATTAAATGTTTATTTAGTATCAGATTTCCCCGCATACACACATCTCACATTGTGCGGCTTAGTTTAGCAATTGGTAAACATATAATAGAACGTACACAACAGCAATTTAGCCAAACATCTATAAGTTCACCAATCTATTGTCCTTCAAGCAGCCAGCTACAGATCAATGGCAGATAAGATTCATCGGCATCTAACATTCAATAATATCTATGGTTCAACGCCAACTAAGGTCCTGTCTGCTAATCTATAGAACAGAACTGTGAATGATATATCCCAGTGCAATCTATACAACAGAACTGCGAGTGATATATCCCAATATATTCTATATAACAGAACTATGAGTGTTAAATCCCAACATATTCTACATAACATATTCTACATCCCAACGTATTCTATTTAAGAAAATTGTGAATGATATGTTCCAGTGTAATCTAGATAACAGAACTGTGATTAATACATCCCCTGTCTAAATATGACTGTGAGGGATATATCCCAGGGTAATCTTTGTAACAAAATTGTGAGTGAGATATCTCAGTGTTGTCTTGCCATGGTAGACAGTATTGGGACTTGACAATATCAAGCACCTTCCTATTGACCGCTACCTCTGGTGGATGGACTGAAATTCACTAGCCAATGAGAATGGGGTCAATTGTTACGTTCAACTATGATAAATCACACAATAATTAAACTTGTTTAAAGAATTAATTGCATATTTAGCATCAGATTTCTCCACATACAGAAATATCATATCATGTGGCCTAGTTCAGCAAATGGCAAGCACATAATAGAACATTCACAAATACAACTTAATAGAAAATCTATAAGCTCACCAATAATAAATCTACTGGCAGCTACAGAACATTGACAGCTAAGGTTCATCGGCATCTGAGCTCTTCAGCAGCTAAGATATGTTGTCAGCTAAGATTTATAACATTCATCACCACCTAAGGTTCAACGATTGCTAATGTTCAACAATAATTAATATACACTGGCAGCTAATCGCTGTAACAGAACTGTATGTGTTATACTCTGTATAATGTATATATCAGAATTGTGAGTGATATATCCCAATGTAAGCTATACAGCATAATTGGGACAAATATATCTCAGTGTAATCTATACAACTGAACCGTATATGATATATCCCAGTTTTGTCATGATACACAGGGTTGGGATTTAAGAATCTCTAACTCAAATACTTTCCTACTAACCATGTCACTGGTAGTACAGACTGATTCACTAGCAGAGTGAGTGGACTCATGCCTTGGTTCGAGTATGCTAAACAAAATCAATAATTAGATTAGGTTAAAACATTAATTGTTTATTTAGCATCAGATTTCTCTACACATACAAATCTCAAATCACGTGGCTTAGTTCAGAACAGGCAAGCATATGACAGAGACGTTTACATGTACAACAGCAACATAGCCAAAACTATACAGTATAAGTTCACCAAAAATCAATCTGTTCTTCACCAAGCAGGCAGCTACAGATCATCGCAGCTATGATTCATCCCTATTTAAGATTCATTGACAACTCGCATTCAACACCCACTAAGATTCACTGGAAGCTAAGGTTTATTGGCAGATGTTGTTCATCAGCTTCTAAGGCCAATTGGCAGCTAAAATTCATCAGCCGCTCATGACCCTGGCAGCTAAAACTCATCGGCAGCTAAAGCTCTTCAAAAGCTAAAGTTCATTGTGGGCCAAGGCTCATCAGCAGCTAAGATTCATAAGCCACTCACCTTCATCAAGAGCTAATATTAATCAGCAGCTAAAATTCATCAGCAGCTAATTCTTGTTGGGAGTTAATATTTATCAGCTACTCATGTTCATCAGGAACTAAGGTCCTCCAGCAGGCAAGGTTCATTGGTAGTTGCAGATTATCAGCAGCTAAAAACCATCAACCACTAAAGTTAATCAGGAGCTAAATGTTCATTGGAAGTTAAGAATCATCTAAAATTCACCTGAAGTTACAACGACAGCCAAAGTTCAGCAGAAGCTAAGGTTCATTAATATTCAAGATTCTTTGATTGCTAAGGACCATCATCAGCTAAGGTTCAACGGCATCTAAGATTGATTGGTTTCTACGGTTTATCAGCTGCTAAAGTTCATGGTTGATCAACAAACTTTCAGTGGCAGCTGAAGTTCATCTGCAGCTATAGATCATTGGCTTAATTTGCGTCATTCATTTGGTTTATAACAACAACTTGTATTTACATAGTGTCTTTAACAAAGTAAACATCTCAAGGTGTTTCACATAGTGTAATCAGACAAAATTTGACAGCGAGCCATATATGGAGACAGTGAGCCATAATAGGACAGATGAACAAAAGTTAGTTCAAAGAGATAAATTTAAAGGAGTGTCTTAAAGCAAGAGTGAGAGGTAGAGAGACAGAAAGATTTAAGGAGGGAATTCCAGAGCTTAGGGCATAGGCAGCTGAAAGCAAGCCCACCAAATGTGGGACAATTAAAATCAGGGTTGCACAAGAGCCCAGAATTGAAGGAGCACAGAATTCTTGGAGGGTTGTAGGGCTGGAACAAGTTGTACAGATAAAGAGAGCCAAGTCCATGGTGAGATTTGAAAAAACAGATGAGAATTTTAAAATTTCAGTTTTGTTGAATCAGGGCCAGTACAGACCAGGGAGCATAGGAGTGATTGGTGATCCTACTCTAATTCATAGCTATATCCTATAATATCCTACAGTGCAACCTTTTTACTAAATTGGTACAAACCTCATTTGTGTTAAGGTTAGTGTTTGCTTTTGGCGCAAATGGCAATCTGGGTGAAAATTGCACTTGTATAAAATTTTTCTTTACCCTCTGAGCTTCTGCTAAAACTCATTTGCAAATCATTGAACACAAACTCTGCCATTAACCAGAGAAATCAGGAACTATTTTAAGTTGTAGTTTTAAAAAACATTTTACTTTAAAAATATTCTTTAATATACTTAAGACTGATAATTTGGCAAGGTTTGATTAATGCAGCTGAAAATGAGTTTATCAGATAAAATAAGGATTTTAATCACCACCTGTGAGTAACCCATTTTTAAATTACTGGGAATAACTTAAAAAAATTGCAAAACTATTTTCTAGTTATATCGTGATGTAGTAGTCAGCTCCCTATTATTTTTTTTAAAAATACATTACCTTCTAAAAAGTTTCAGCTTTAACTTTTGAATCACCTTGAAGGCCTACAAATGAGCACATTTGGCGAAAACTCCCAATGGTGATTAATTCCTGAATGAAAGATAATCAAGAAAGATAGGGAAGGAAGAAAAGGAGGAGGGCTAGCTGTTTTGATCATGGAAAATATTACATTGCTAGAAAGAGAGAACGCCCTTGAGGGGCAATAGATAGAATCTACTTGGTTGGAGGTAAACAATAGAAGAACTATGGCTTTACTTGGGCCAGGATATTTTGGAAGTCACAATTTCCCTTCCCGCCATCCAAAGAGTTGGCAGTAAACACACCCCTGTGCCTTTACTGGCTGCCCTGCAGCAATTTCACGCTCTAATGAGGAGAGGCAAGCTACCGCCCCTACATTGGGAGGAATGTCCCACCTCAGAGAGCTGCTGGCCAAGCAGTCCCCGCAGTCTAAGTCCTGGACCAGGCATGTTTTAGGGGTCTCAGGATGGGGAGCATAGGTGAGGCCCAGGGGTTGGGGAGAGGGTGGTTGGGTGTCAGTGGGGTGGCTGGGAGGAGAAGCCCCCATGGGGTGAGACCTTTTGGGAGGTGTGGGGCACCCAATGTTAAAAGCTGGCTACTGACGGGGGCCCCCTGCCGCTCAAGTCCTGAACAGGGTAAATTTTCATGCTTCCCCCTGTCCCTGAACTCCTCTGCCAGCCTGAAAATTGAGGCTGGGTGGAAAATGCCCTTTAAGTGGTCAATAATTAGCCACCTAAGTGCCTCAGCTGAGGCAAGGGTGGGCTGGCTAGCCTAGGCCTCACCTGGCCCAGTGTAAAATTGCAGAGAGGTCGGGGTGATCAGGAACCCAATGGGAAGGCCGTCCAAAAAATTTTATGATGTTCCCCCCACCTACAAACCCGCCAGCAGCAGAACATAAAATTCTGCCCTTGGTGTATTGTATAGTTCACCAGATAGTGGGAAGGAGATAGATGGGCAGATTTGGAAAGAACTACTGTGAGATATGGGAACTATAAAGTAGTGATAATGGGAGACTTTAACTATCTCAATATTGAATGGGACAGTGATTGTCTAAAGAGCAGAGAAGAGAAATTTCTGTGCTCTGGTATCTTTTCTTGATCAGTAGGTTTTCTGCCAAATGAGGAAGAAGGCATTGCCGGCCCTAGTCCTGGGGAGTGAAGTGAGTCAAATGGAGAATGTCACAGTTGGGGAGCACCTTGGGAATAGAGATATTGTAAGGTTTAGATTAGTTATGGAATAGAACATATAATAATAGGAAGAAGAAAAGTAATTGGAGGAGGTCTAATTTGAGCAAATTGAGAAGAGATCTAGCTGACGAAATTAGAGACAGAGACTGGCAGGCAGAATTATAATGGAGCTATGAGTGGCCTTTAAAGAGGTGATGGTTTGGGTACATATTAGATATATTTCCACAAGGGGGAAGGGAGGGCAATAAATGCCAGAGCTCCCTGGATGACAAAAAAGTTGAAGACTGGGATGAAGCAAAGAAAGTAGGTGTCTGACATTGTCAGCTTGATAATGAGAAGAATTTTTTCCTCTCAGAGGGTTGTGAATATTTGGAACTCTTTTCCCCAGAGAGCTGTGGAGGCCAGATCAATTAACATTTTTCAGGCAGAGGTTGATAGATTCTTGACTAACAAGGGAGTCAAAGGTTATCAGGGTGGGTGGAATATGGGGTTGAGGCCACAATGAAATCAGACATGACCTTATTGAATGGCGGAGCAGGGTCGTGATGCTGAATGGCCTATTCCTGCTCTGAATTCATATGCTCATATGTAATACAAGGGAGAATCAGGCTGAATATAAAAAGTACAGAGGACAAGTGGAAAAGGAAATAACAGGGTAAAGGAACAGTATGAGAATACATTGGCAGCTAACATAAAAGGATCCAAAGGTCTTCTATAGACATATTAACATGGTAAAAGGATTGTCAAAGGAGCAGTGGGTCAATTAGGCACCAAAATGCGGATTTTTTTTGCAGGCCGAAGCCATAGCTGAGGTACTATATATCAGTGCTCACCAATAAAGAGGACTTTGTCAAAGCTATGGTAAATGAAGATACTGGATAAGATAAAAATAGATAAAGAGCAGGTATTAGGAAGGTCGCTCCAGATAGGATGCACCCTAGCTTACTCAGGGAAGTAGGGCTAAAGATTATGGAGGTGCTGGCCATAATCTTCTAATTCACCTAGATACAGAGGTGTCAAAGGATTGGAGGATTGCAACTATTATGCCCTTGTTCAAGAAGGGGAAGAAGCATAATTCTGGTAACTACAGGCCAGTCAGTTTAACATTGGTGATGGGAAAAGTTTTAGAAATGATAATCGGGGAGAAAATTAACAAGCACTTTGAAAAGCTTGCACTAATAAAAGAGAGCCAGCTGGATTTATCTTTGACTAACTTGATTGAGGTTTTTGATGAGGTAGCCTAGAGGGTGGATAAGGGCAATGCAGCTGATGGACTTTCAAAAGATATTTGATAAAGTACCACATATTAATTAGGCTTGTTAGTAAAATTTAAATCCATTGGATAAAAGGGGCATTAAGGGCATCGATAAAAAATTGGTTAAGGGATAGAAAACAGAGGTTCCCCATCAAGAACAACAATAACTTGTATTTTTATAATTCCTCTAATATAGTAAAATGTCCCATGGGGCTTTGCAGGTACATTATTATATAAAATTTGACATGGAGCAAAAAAAGGAGATATTAGGACAGATGACCAAAGGCTTGGTCAAAGAGAAAGGTTTAAAGGAGAAAAAAAGAGATGGAGGGAATTGTAGAACTTAGGCCCTTGGCCGCTGAAGGCAAGACCACTAGTTGGGGAGCAATTCAAATTAGGGATTGCTCAAGAAGCCAAAATTGAAGGAGCACAGATATCTCAAAAAAGTTTGTAGGATCTGAGGATAGAGAGCTAGGGAGGCCTCAGGCCATGGAGGGATATGAAAACAAGAATGGAAATTTAAGAATTGAAGAGTTGCTTAACTGGGTATCAATGTAGGTCAGAGAGCACAAGGATGATGAATGAATGGGAGTTGGTGGGAATTAGGACGCAGGCAGCAATGTTTTTGATGTTCTCAAGTTTATGGAGGGTAGAATGTGGGAGGCCGGCCAGTAGTATGTTGGATTAGTTAAGTCTTCAGCAGCAGATGAGCTGTGGTTCAGTATTAGGATCATTGCTGTTTTGATAAATATTAATGACATGGACTTGAAGATACAAGGCATAATTTCAAAACCTGCAGATGACATAAAACTTGGAAGTGTAATAAAAAACTCTGGAGGATAGTGATAGACATCAAGAGGACAGGCTGGTGAAAAGGGCAGCCATGTAGCAGATGAAATTCAATGCAGAATAGTGTGAGGTGATATATTTTGGTAGGAACAATTAGGAGACAACTTTAAAGAGGGTGCAAGAAGAGAGAGCTTGTGCATAAATCTTTGAAAGTGGCAGAACAGGTTAATAAAGCAGTTAATAAATCAAATGGGATCTTGGGCTTTATAAAGAGAGGCATAAAAAGAGGAAGTGATTCTAAACCTATTTAAAACACTAGTTCTGCCCCAGTTAGAATGTTGTGCCCAATTCTGAACACCATACTTTAGGAAGGATATGAAAGCTTTGGAGAGGATGCAGTAAGATTTACCAGAGTGGCTTGAGAAGTGAGGGAATACAGGTACATGAAGAAGCTGGGATTGGTCTCTTTAGAGCAGAGAAGGCTGAGGGGAGTTGATAGAGGTGTTTAAAATTACAAAGGGTTTAGATAAAGTAAATAAAGATAAACTGTTCCTAGTGACTGAAGGGTCAATATTGAAAGGCTACAGATTTAAAGTAATTGGCAAAAGAACCAGAAGTGACATGAGGAAAGCCTTTCTTAAGCAATGAGCAATTAGGAATTGGAATCCACTGCCTGATGGTGGATACAAATTCGATAGCCAATCAGGCAATGGTGAGGTCAGTGGCAGGCCTTCCCTTGGAATCAAGACCCCATGGCCTGAAGTCTTGCCTACCAAGAGCCTCTGGCCAATCAGAAGCTGGCAGCTCTTGTGCTCAGCAGCACCACAGGGGAGGTCGTGGCTACTGCTGGAAGGAGACTCACTGGAGTCACAGGATCGTAGAGTGACCAAGGCCACAGTTGAGTAATGTGGACGGGGAGGTTTCACTGGTTACATGGGGAGCAGGGGATCAGCAGCAAGAGCAGTGGTTGGCACTCAGCGGGCCCCGTTCCCGATGTTGAGCCCCTCACTCAGGCACTGTACCTTTGATTGAAGGACCCCAGGCCCATCTGCAGCTGGGTTAATACCAGCAATGGCAGGATGAGGCCCTTGAGTGATCATTCATTGGCCTCTTAAGGGTCTCAATAGGCAGTGGGGCAGGAAGGTCATTCATGGGCCTTCCTGCCCAGAACTTAATTCTGCCGGAGGCAGGAAGTCAGCGGGATTTTGATATGCCACCAACCTGCCTAATTACATTCCCTTTCCTCCTCCAAGCTCACCACCAGCGAGAGCAGATGATGCCACCCACTGATTTCTGGCAAATTACACTGAGAAAAACAGTGCAATTGATTGGAAACTCCTTGCCGTGGATTTTATCCACTTGTTGTTATCACTGTTTTCTTTTTGTCTGTGTGGCTTTGTCCACTTCTAATTCAGCCCCATTGTGGTTAAAACAATTGACACTTCAGCAGGAAATTGTCCATTAAGAAGAAAGCGTACCAATCATCCATGACAATGTTGCAACACTATAGATCATTCTGTATTCTGCCTGAAAGAGATTCAAATTACCTAACGTGTCCCCATCATTCAAATCTATCTTGTGAAGAAGTAACATGCCCATGTTTATATACTTACTTCTAGTGGAAAAGTAAGTAGCTATTGAATGTTTACATTAACAGGCTAGCTATAGATTTAACAGTAATAAGTTTTAAGTCTCCCGTTATTTGCTGTCCAAGACCCAGTGTGCTCCAAAGAACAGTTCAAAAGACCAATTTATCGAATCCTCTGTGCTGACAGGGGTGGCTGTGGCTGTGGGGGACGGGACTGACAGTGGGGATGGTGAGGTGGTAGATGTGTATAAGGAATTAAGTACGGTAGTTCCAGTCCCCATTACATTCTGATTGTTACCTCTTAAACAGAATGCTTAGATGTGCAGTGAAAAAAATAGCATTTGTAAAGGGGAAGTGGAAACTACATACACTAACAATGATCTTTATAACAGAAATGTACTTAGTATATCTTGGTGCGATCTATGTAACTGAACTGTACATGGATATCTGAGTATAATCTGTATAACAGAACTGTATGTGATATATCCCAGTGCAATCTATATAACAAAACTATGTTTCATATATCGCAGTGAAAAACTATATTACAGAAATACCTGTGATTTACCACAGCATAATCTATATAACAGAGCTAAGTATGATATATCACAGTATAACAGACATTCAGGCAGACTTGGTGCCTTTCACAACCTCAAGGTGTCCCAAAGTGTATAACAACCAAATAAATACTTTTGCAGTGTTAGTAACTGTTATAATGTCGGAAATGCGGCAGCCAAATTGCGCACAGCAAACTCCCATGGCACCAATGTGCTAATGACCAGATAATCTGTTTTTGTGATGTTGATTGAGGAATTAACATTGACCAAGACATCAGGCAGAACAACCCTGTTCGCCTTCAAAATAATGCCGTGGGACCTTTTACACCTTAGAAAGCAGACAGGGCCTCAGTTTAACATCTGATGGCCCCTCTGACAGTGCAGCACTCCCTCATGTACTACACTGGAGTGTCAGCCTGGATTTTTATGCTCAAGTCTCTAGAGTGGGACTTGAATCCACAATCATTTGACTCAGCAGTATAGTTGGCACATAATTGATAATCTATATAACAGAATCGTGCATGATGTATTACCATGTAATCTATATAAAAGTACTGTGAGTGAAATATCCCAGTGTTATCTTGTCACAACAGATAGGTCAGGACTTGAGAGCCTTATCAAATGCCTTTTGAAAATTCAAGTACACACATCTACAGTTTCCCTTTATCTACGTTGCTTGTTACTTCCTCATGAACTATAACAATGAATCAAACATGATTTCCCTTTCATAAAACCACATTGACTCTGCCTGATCCCATTATTATTTTTTAATGACATATGTTAGGTTAAATGGCCTTTGATTTCCTGCTTTCGGTTTCCCTCCTTTCTTGAATGAAGATGTTGCATTTGCTATTTTCCAATCTATGGGAACCCTTGAGACTCTAAAGAATTTTGAAAGATTACAACCAATGCCTCTATTATCTCTGCAGCCACTTCCTTTAAGACTCTAAGATGCAGGTCAGCAGGTCCTGGGGACTTGTCAGCCTTTATGTCTAATAGTTTTCCCAGTAGTTTTTTTCCTGGTGATGGTGATTATTTTAAGTTCCTCCCTCCCTTTCACCTTTTGATTTTCAAGTATCTTTGGGAAGCTTTCTAAGTCTTCTACAGTGAAGACAGACACAATGCTTCTGTCATGTCCTTGTTTTTCATTATTAACTCCCAGACTCACTCTCTAAAGGACCAACGCTCACCAGTTATTCTCCTATTTAAATACTCCTAGAAACTCTTACTATCTGTTTTTATATTTCTAGCTAGCTGCCTCTCACACTCTCTATTCTTTTTTTAGTCATTCTTTGCTGGTTCTTAAAACCTGTCCAGTCTTTTGACCTACCACTAATCTTCACTGATTTGCACAGTGTTCTTCAGTTTGGTACTATCCTTAACTTCCTCATTTAGCTACAGATGATGCGTCCTTCTCAAAGAGTCTTTCTTTCTCACTGGGATAAATCTTTGATAAATCTTTGCTGAGAGTTACAAGCACGGTAAACCCCAAGAAAAATTAGATCGCTGTAAGGAATTAATTATTTATTTAGCATCAGATTACTCCTGGAATCTCATTTCATTCAACAAAATATAGGCATGTAACAGACCATTTTAAGTACACAGCAGCAATGTAGCCAAAAAATTGTCAGCATTTAACATTCATTGGCAGCCAAGGTTCATCCGCTGCTAATGTTCACGAGAAACTAAGGTTCTTCAGGAACTAATGTTCATTTGCAGCTCAGATTCATTGGCAGTTAAAGCTCATTGTAGCTAAGTGCATTGGTTGATCAGGTATATCAAAGCTAAGTTTCATTGGCATCTAGTATTCCTTTGGCCGCTATTCTTGATTTGGAGCTAAGATTCACCAGGAGCTAATATTCATCGGTAGCTACGGTTCATTAGCATCTAATGTTCATCAATCACTGAGGTTTATCAAGAGCTAAGATTCATCAGCAGCTAAGGTACTTAAGCTGCTAAGGTTCATCAGACACAAGCATAGGTCATTCATCGCCTCGAGCCTGGTGTACCATTCAATTAGATCCTGGTTGATCTGTATCTTATCTCTGCCTGTCTTCATTCCATAAAACTTAATAGCTTTGCCTTAAAGAAATCTATCAATCTGGCTTCTGAAATTTTCAATTGCCTCCACCTCCCACATGCAGCTTGACAGCTTTTGGATGACAGAGTTCTATATTTCCATGACCTTTGTGTGATGAAACACTTCCTGACATTACTTCTGAAAATCTAGCTGTAATTTTCAGAGGATGTCACCCTCACCTCGACTTCCCAAACAGAGGAAACAGCTTCTCGCTTTCTACTCTAGCACCTCCTTTAATCATCTTAAAGATCTCAATTGGACCCTTTAAGCTTCTATACTCAAGGGAATACAAGCTTAGTCCATGTAATGTCCTCATAATTTAACCCTTGTAGCTGCAGTATCATTGTGGTCAATCTGCACTCATGTCCTCCTGTACCTCTTAATGTGTCCTTCCTGAGGTCTGATACCCAGAACTGAATATTTTGCTCTATATGGGGTATCACTAGAGCTCTGCACAGCTGTAACATAACTTGCACCCCCCTGTAATCCAGCCCTCTTGAAATAAAGCCAACATTCTATTCACCTTTTTAATATATTTTTGTACTTGTTCACCAGTTTTAAGTGATTTCTGCACTTGGAACCTGAAATCTTTCTGATCATCCACAGTTCCTAGTTTCTCATCGTTTAGAAAGTACTCCAATCTATTTTTCTTAGGTCCAACGTGGATAACCTCATTTCCCTGCATTGAACTCCGTTTGCTATAGTTTTATCCATTAACTTCATCCATGTCTCTTTGCAACTTTCTGTTCACTGATAATATTTGCTTTCCCACCTAACAAGTCAGCAGACTTGGATATGACCCTCTATTCCTTTATCCCAGTTATCTATAAATATAGTGAAAAACCGAGACCCCGGTAAAGATCGCTGGGGGTCATCACGAGTCATATCCTGCTGATATTAGTATATACCCATTATCCTTCTTCTCTGTCCTCTACCTACTAACCAATTCCCTACCCACATCAATAGGTTACCTCCATGAGCTCTCATTTTTGTCAGCAATGTCTTACATAGCAGCTTAGATAATGCCTTTTGGAAGTCCATATAAATAACATCCATAATTTTTATTTCTTCCAGTAACTTTTCTTAAGTTTTCAACATACCATGTTATTTACTTCCACAAACAATAACTTATATTTATATCGTGCCTTTAAAGTAATAAAATGCCCCAAGGTGCTTCACAGGAACATTATAAAGGAAAAGTGGACACAGACATATTAGAAGGTAGAGAGTCAGAGAGGTGTGTGAAGAGAATTCCAAAGCTTAGGGGCAAGGCTGCTGAAGGTATGGTCACCAGTGTTTGAGCAATTAAAATCAGAGATGGTCAAGAGGCCAGAATTAGATGAGTACAGATATCTCAGAGTTGTGAGGCTTGAGGAGATGACAGAGAGTGGGAGGAGTGAAGACATGGAGGGAATTGAAAACAAGGGATGAGAATTTTAAATCAGTTTTGAAAAATTCAACGAGGTCCATTAGGCATGATTTACCTGTAACAAATTCATACTGGGTATGTTTCTTCAGTTCATGTATGTCTAAATGCTCAGTAACTCTGTCCTTAATAATGGACACTAATAACTTCCCCACAATGAGTATTAGACTGAAAGGCTAGTGGCAGCATTTTCCCCTGTCAGGGGGGGGGATTGTGTGGAGCGGGCACCGGCGGGTGGGTTCCCGATCGACGTCCCCGGTCGGGGGCGTGCCGCCATTTTACGTGGGCGAGCCAATTAAGGCCCGGCCAGCATGATGTCCGCTTGGAAGCAAAGTGCGCTCCCTGTGCGGGCGGGGTGGGAGGAGGAGGGGCGGTGGGTTCCCTGAGCCGGGAGTGCACTTTCTCGTGCACGCGTGCGAAAAAGCACACAGATCTCCCTGAGGCAAAATGCTGCCTCAGGGAGTTCGGTTGAAGCTACAAAAATTTTTTAAAGGTTAGAAAAAATTTTCCTGACATGTCCCCTCATGGCACTGTCACATGAGCTGGGACATGTCCATTAATTTTATTTAAAAATATTCTGAAATTTTTAAATCCCTCATGAAACCTCATCCCGCCAGTAGATGAGGTTTCATGTTTTTTCCAAAGCCCACCTGGGCTCCCGGCCTGCCAGCCAATCTTAAAGTTGGACAGGCAGGTCCACTAATGATTTCAATTATATTTTTAATGGCCTTAATAGGCTGTTGACAGGTCAGCGGGCACGCAGCCAAGTTGGCTGCGTGCCCACCGAGCTGAAAATCTAAATGACGCGGGGAGACGTTGGGACACACCACCCCCGCCCGCCAACCGGAAAAAGCTGCCCTATATTTTCCTAGTTCATAGGCCCTGCCCCCATTTTAAAAGTCAGGGTGAGTCTGTCTCAGCTTGGCAGGGTTGCACCAAAGCAATTTAATAGCTATAGGGAAGATGCTGTAGTGGTAATGTCATTGGACTAGTAATTCATAGGCCCAGGTTAATGTTGTTGGGGTATGGGTTCAAATCCCACCACAGCAGCTGGTGGAATTTAAATGCAATGAATTAAAAAGTCTGGAATTGAAAGCTAGCTTCAGTAATGGTGATCATGATAACTATTGTTGATTATTGTAAGGAACTATCTGGTTCACCAATGCCCTTAAGAGAAGGAAATCTGCTATTCTTACCTGCTTTGGCCTACATGTGACTCCAAATCCACAGCAGTGTGATTGCCTCTGAAATGGCCTAGTAAGCCACTCAAATCACAGTAGTTAAGGTGTACGTGCTGACCTTGCTAGTGATGCTTAGATTCCATTAAGGAATTTTAAAAAATTGGCCGGGGCAGGACTTCCACCTCATCTGGCCTCTACTGAGACTACAGGTATCCCCAGTGCCTGGTGCCTTGGAGCTGGATGAAAAGGTAAGTCAGGAGTTTTGCCTCTCCCAGGGAGGGAGTGAGGGGGAGTGTGGTGGTGGGGGGCAGGGGGTGCAACGGAGCATGTGAGGAGTGGGGAACTTGAGGGCGAGGGGGTTGTTGCACGTAGGGTGGGACTCCCTTTACCCAGCAACAGGCCGCCAGTTTTAACCAGCAGTGGGAGGAGGCCCCTAATTGGCTTCTTAAGGGCTCAGGGATAGGTAGGCCTCCCAACACCTCCCCACCTACTGGTAAAATATCAGCGATGGCAGGGTGGCGACATCACAGTGCTGCCACCATCTCACCTGATTTTGTCCGCGCCCCCCCCTCCCCCCCACCCCCAGATGTGAAATTCCACCCAGTGTCTCTTCCACTTTTTAAATAGTGGGGAGACATTGGCAATTTTCCAATCTAAGGGACCAATTCCTGAATTGGGAGAGTTTTGAAAGATTGCCACTAGACCATGTACAATTTCTTCAATTATTCGATTCTGTCCCAAGGTATTAAAAGATCAGGTCCTGTAGATTTGTCTGTATTTAGTCTATTTTCATCATTACCATTTAAAAAAAATTATATTAAATCTAATAATTCCAACACATGATTATGTTTTTACTTTTCCTCATATCTCTGGTATTTTATCCTCATCCTCTGCTGCGAAGTTGCTGTGGAGTTAGCGAGTTGCAAATTTCTGATTTTCAATTACAATTTTCAGTCACCTGCATCTTCATGAAGAAGCTTACATTATTCCTGACTACCATTTTTTAAAATACATTTGTAAAAACCTTTACACTTTTTAAAAATTTCCTTTTTGAAAATCTATTTTCTTAGGCCCCTTTGCTGGTCTTCATAATCCCCCCAGTTGTTGTATAATTATTGTTCTTTGCAGTTGTGGAAGCTCTTTGTTTTAGTAACGTACTTTTCTTGTTAACCAAGGTTGTTTCATTACACGAGTAGAGTTCTTGCCAAATAGGGTTATGCACAGGTCTTGTATTCAATCGAATACTTTTGTGAACACTTGCCACTATTTTTTGTACTTCAAGCCATTAATAGTTCTACCCAGTCTACTGTGGTCAATTTCTGCCTCATTCCTCCAAAACTCATCTTGCCTAAATTTAGACCCTTACTTGTAACTCAACCACCTCGCTCTCAAACTAATATTGAATTTTATCTTGTTATAGTCACCATTAGTTAGATAGTCCCTTGTTGGATTCTTGACTAGTTCACACTCATTACTGATTACTAAATCTAATATAATCTGTTCGTTTGTTGGTTAAAGATTGTTGCAGAAAACTTTCTGACTTCACTCAAAAATTTTGCTGCTTTTGGGACTCAGGCTGTTTTGCTTCTCCCAGTTTATATGAAAATTAAAGTCTTCTGTGATCACCATTCTGTTTTTGGAATCAGCTTCCCTGATCTCAGTATGATGCTACCCACTGCTATTCTTGATATATACTAATGACCTAGACTTAGGTGTATAGAGCACAATTTCAAAATTTGCACATGACACAAAACTTGGAAATATTGTGAACTATGAGGAGAATAGTAATAAACTTCAAGAGGACATACACAGGATGGTAGGGCAGACAAGCAGCAGATGAAATTTAATGTTGATAAATGTGAAGTGATTCATTTTGGTAGGTGTTCTGGCACAGCGGATTGTAAATGCTAAATTGCTCAAATCAGAGGGAAATTTGAAACAACTGCCACAATGTTATGCAATTTGTATTTTTATTTCGAGCTGCGTGCCTTGAATTCAGTAGTAATAAGTCCACCGAGTCTTAGAGGTTTTTTTTTACAAAACTAATGTAAACATTTATTAATAAAAGAAATAATTTTAAGCACATACATAGGTCTACAAATTACTACTATGATAACTCCTAGCTCCCCTAATTAATCTAACTCCCAGTTACACCTCCGTTAAGGCAACAGTAAAAACAAAATAGATTTTAACAAACCCGGGCAAAGCACGCAATACCCTGGACAGGGATATTCACAATGAATTCTCTTAGCTTTGGTTCCTATAGGCAGCAGCTTGGTACATAGAGGCTGGAGGCTTTTCACACTTGTTAGATCTTAGAATTCCTTCTTCTTACACATAGCCTTCTCTCCTTTATACATATTTTTCCCTTTGAATGCAAATTTCATTGTTTCAATATGTCTTTGGAATTTACCTTTCTAATAATAATCTTTCATCGTACCAATTTTATCAGTAAGCTTTGGGATAAGTGTAACATTTCACCTCCTCTTTTGAAATTCAAACTACTCTGGATAATCTAAAAATGCAAATTTTCCTTTACACTGCACATTCTAAACTTTAGCCATGTTTATTTATTTAGCACTTCAAACCTAGCTTCTCTTCTGATATATCAAAGTCTTCAGACCAGCTGTCTATAATTCAGTTAAGCCACACACACACACATACACACACACACAAAGAATATCCAGATCCCACTATTCCTACTTTATAGTAAATCCCAATAACATTATGAAAATTATTATATTTTCATGACATGGGAAGAATGAGGAGAGTCAATACAAAATAAAGGGTACAATTCTAAAGAGGGCACAGAAGCGGAGGGACCTGGAGGTATACGTGCACAAATCATTGAAGGTGGCAGGGCAGGTTAAAAACATGGTTAATAAACCATATGGGATTTCGGGCTATATAGGAGCATAGAGTACAAAATTAAGGAAGTTATGATAGATCTGTAAGAAACACTGGTTCAGCCTCAACTGGAGTATTGTGTGCAGTTCTGGGCACCACACTCTAGGAAGGATGTGAAGGCTTTAGAGACAGTAGAGAAAAGATTCATGAGAATAGCTCCAAGAATGAGGGACTTTAGTTACGTGGGTAGATTGGAGAAGCTGGAGGTGTTCCCATTGGAGAAGAGGAGATTTGATAGATGTGTTGAAAATAATGAGAGGTCTGGACAGAGTAGATAGGAGAGAGAAACTATTCCCATTCTGAAAGATTGAGAACCAGAGGGCAATGATTTTGGCGAAAGGAGAAATGGAATCATGAGGAAAACCTTTTTTACATAGCTAACGGTTCGGATCTGAAATAAATGCCTGAAAGTTTGGTGGAGGCAGATTCAGTTGTAGCATGCAAAAGAGAATTGGACAATTATCTGAAGGGAAAGAAATTGCAGGGCTACAGGGAAAAGGCTGGGGAATGGGATTGGGTGAGTTGCTCTTGCAGAGTGCGAGAATGGACAACGGGCTGAATGGCTTCCTTCTGTGCTTTAACCGTTCTATAATTCACTACTTTATCACTACTATTAAGTGGTCTGTAGGCACCAAAGTCTTGCATGCTTTTCTGTTCCCCAATTCTCCCCACATTGTTTCTATTGCCTGTTCACCCTTACTGACATCCTCTCTTTCTAAAGCTGCAATATTGTACTTGATCAGTTACTAATCCAGGCTCATTACTCATCACTAAATCTAATATGGCCATTTCCCTTGTTGCTTTATTAATACAGCACAAAGATTCTTCGGCATCTAAGAGTCATCGGCAATTAAGATGCAACGGCATCTAAGGTACATCAGCGTCTAAGGTTCATCAGCATCTAAAGTTCAGCAGGAACTAAGGTTCATCGGCTGCTAAGGTGCATCAGGAACTAATGTTCATGGACAGATAAGGTGTATCAGGAGCTAAAGTTCATCGGCAGCCAAGGTTCATCGGGAACCAAGTCTCACTGGCTGCTAAGTCGCACTCCAAGTCACATACCATTCTGACTTGGAAATATACCACCCTTCCGTCACTGTCACCATGTTAAAATCCTGGACCTTCCTCCCAAACAGCAATGTGGGTGTACCTACACCACATGGACTGGAGTAATTCAAGCATGGAGCTCACCAGGACCTTCTCAAGGACAATTAGGGAAAAACAATGCATGATGGTCTCGCCAGCATGTTCACATCCATCCCATGAACGAATATAAAAGAAAAAGCTAAGGTTAATCAGGAACTAACCTTCATCAGGAACTAATCTTCATCAGGAACTAATCTTCATCAGGAACTAATCTTCATCAGGAACAAAGCTTCATTGGCAGCTAAGGTCCATTGGCAGCTAAGCTTCACCAGGAACTAAGGTTCATTGGCAACTATAGGTTCAACAGTAACTAAGGTTCATTTGGAACTAAGGTTCATCCGAAGTTAAGGGTCGTTGGCAGCTAAAGTTCATCAGCATTTAAGGTTCATCACCTCTAAGGTTAATCAGCAGTTGAGGTTCATCAGGATAAAAGGTTAATCGACAACTAATGTTCATCAGGAACTGAGATTCATCATCAGCAGATAAGGTTAATCAGAAACCCAGGTTCATTGGCAGCTGAGGTTTGTCAAAAACTAAGGTTCATCCACAGCTCAGGTTCATCAGGAACTAAGTTCATCAGCACTGAGGTTCATCAGCGGCTAACTTCATCGGCAGCTACAAATCATTGGTTCAGTGTGCCTCACACACTTGTTTTATTTCCCAGTGTGATGTATGCAGCAGAACTGTGTTATATAGCTCAGTGTAATTTACATGAGAGAAGTGGTGTGATACATCACAGTTTAATCTATATAACAGTGCTCTGAGTGATATAGTCCCATCTAATGTATGTAACAGAAGTTTGAGTGAATTATCCCAATGTAATGTGAAACCCTCTTCCATATCTTTGTTAACTCTAGTCTTAACTATTCCAATGCTCTCCTGCCGCCTCCCATCTTCCACCCTACATCAACTTGAATCCCTCCAAAACCTTACCGCCCATATCCTAGCTTGCACTAAGTCCTTTTTACCTATCACTCCTGCACTCACTGACATATATCGGCATATATATAGAGGCATGAGGGAGGAGCTGGCCAGAATTGACTGGGAGATGAGCCTAGCAGGAAAGACAGTGGAATGGCAATGGCAGGAGTTTCTGGGAGTAATTTGGGAGACACAGCAAAAATTCATCCCTAGGAAGAAGAAGCATACTAAAGGGAGGACGAGGCAACCATGACTGACAAGGGAAGTCAGGGACAGCATAAAAGCTAAAGAGAAAGCATACAATGCGGTGAAGAGCAGTGGGAAACCAGGGGATTGGGAAGCCTACAAAGACCAACAGAGGACAACTAAAAAAGAAATAAGGAGGGAGAAGATTAAATATGAGGGTAAACTAGCCAGTAATATAAAAGAAGATTGCAAGAGTTTTTTTAGATATATAAAGGGTAAGAGAGAGGAAAAAGTGGACATTGGGCCGCTGGAAAATGAGGCTGGAGAAGTAGTAGTGGGGAACGAAGAAATGGCGGAGGAACTGAATAGGTACTTTGCGTCAGTCTTCACAGTGGAAGACAAGAGAGACATCCCCAAAGTTCAAGAGAGTCAGGGGGCAGAGGTGAGTATGGTGGCCGTTACCAAGGAGAAAGTGCTCGGAAAACTGAAAGGTCTGAAGGTGGATAAATCACCTGGACCAGATGGATTACACCCCAGAGTTCTGAAGGAGATAGCTGAAGAGATAGTGGAGGCGTTAGTGGTGACCTTTCAGGAATCACTGGAGTCAGGGAGGGTCCCAGAGGACTGGAAAATCGTTAATGTAACCCCCCTGTTTAAGAAGGGAGTGAGGCAAAAGACAGGAAATTACAGGCCGATTAGCCTGACCTCGGTTGTTGGTAAGATTTTAGAGTCCATTATTAAGGATGAGATTTCAGAATACTTGGAATTGCATGGTAAAATAGGGCAAAGTCAGCATGGTTTCATCAAGGGGAGGTCATGCCTGACAAATCTGTTAGAATTCTTTGAGGAGGTAACGAGTAGGTTAGACAAAGGAGAGCCAATGGATGTTATCTACTTGGACTTCCAGAAGGCCTTTGACAAGGTGCCGCACAGGAGGCTGCTCAGTAAGATAAGAGCCCATGGTGTTAGAGGCAAGGTACTAGCATGGATAGAAGATTGGCTGTCTGGCAGGAGGCAGAGAGTGGGGATAAGGGGGTCCTTCTCAGGATGGCGGCCGGTGACTAGTGGAGTTCTGCAGGGGTCAGTGTTGGGACCACAACTTTTCACTTTATACATTAATGATGTAGATGAAGGAACTGAAGGCATCCTGGCTAAGTTTGCAGATGTTACAAAGATAGGTGGAGGGACAGGAAGTATTGAGGAGGCGGGGAGGCTGCAGAAGGATTTGGACAGGTTAGGAAAATGGGCAAAGAAGTGGCAGATGGAATACAATATGGGGAAGTGTGAGGTCATGCACTTTTGTAGGAAGAATAGAGGCATAGCCTATTTTCTAAATGGGGAGAGAATTCAGAAATCTGGAGTGCAAAGGGACTTGGGAGTCCTAGTCCAGGATCCTCTTAAGGTTAACTTGCAGGTTGAGTCGGTAGTTAGGAAGGCAAATGCAATGTTGGCATTTATTTTGAGAGGACTAGAATATAAAAGCAGGGATGTGCTGCTGAGGCTTTATAAGGCTCTGGTCAGACCACATTTAGAATATTGAGAGCAATTTTGGGCCCCGTATCTCAGGAAGGAAGTTCTGGCCCTGGAGAGGGTCCAGAGTAGGTTCACGAGAACGATCCCAGGAATGAAAGGCATAACATATGAGGAACGTTTGAGGACTCTGGGTCTATACTCGATGGAGTTTAGAAGGATGAGAGGGGATCTGATTGAAACTTACAGAATACTGAAAGGCCTGGATATAGTGGACGTGGGGAAAATGTTTCCATTAGTAGGAGAGACTAGGACCCGAGGGCACAGCCTCAGAGTAAAGGGAAGACCTTTTAGAACAGAGATGAGGAGAAACTTCTTTAGCCAGAGAGTGGTAAATCTATGGAATTCATTGCCACAGAAGGCTGTGGAGGCCAGGTCATTGAGTGTATTTAAGATGGAGATAGATAGGTTCTTGATTGGTAAGGGGATCAAAGGTTACGGGGAGAAGGCGGGAGAATGGGGTTGAGAAATTTATCAGCCATGATTGAATGGCAGAGCAGACTCGATGGGCCGAATGGCCTAATTTCTGCTCCTATGTCTTATGGTCTTATGGCTCAAGGTCAGGCAGCGTCTCAATTTTAAAATGATCATCCTTATTTTCAGCTTCCTCCATTGCTTCGCTGCTTACTAGTCTCCTCCATTCTTATAATCCTCTGAGATCTCTGCACTCATCCAACCACCTCCACTTGGCCTTTCACACACAATCACTGAGTCCCCACCATCATCACTCTGAGGGTCACCTTTAACCAGAACCTTAACTGAATGAATCATATAAACACTTTGGCTTCAAATACAGGTCAGAGGCTGTGTATGTCAAGCAATTCACCTTCTGACTCCGCGAAGACCGACCACCATTTACAAGGCACAAGTCGGGAGTGTGATGCAATACTCTCCAATTGCCAGAATGAATGCAGCTCCAACAACACTCAAGAAGCTCAAAACTATCCAGGACAAAGCAGTCTGATTGACTGGCATTCCACTCACCACCTCAAGCATTCATTCTGTCCTCCACCAGGGTACCACGGCTGCAATGTGTACCATCAACAACTTGACAAGGTTCCTTCTACAGCACCTTCCAAACCTGCAACCTCTATCACCTAGAAAGGCAAGGGCTGCACCACCTGCAAGAACCTCTGCAAGTCATGCACCATCCTGACTTGGAAACATATCATCTTTTGTTCATCACTGGGCCAAAATCCTGGAACTCCCTACCTAACAGTACAGTGAGTTTACCTACACCATACAGACTGCAGTGGCACAAGAAGATAGCTCCCCGCCATCTTCTCAAGGGCAGTTAGTAACGGACAATAAACGTTGACCTTGCCTGTCACACCCATATACCATGAACAAATTTTTTAAAATGCTGACCTCTTGCTCATCCCTGATTTTAATCACTCTACCAGTGGTTGCCAAGGACCTAAGCTCTGGAATTCCTCCCTAAGACTCTTCAACTCTCTAACTCTCTTTCCTCCTTGTAGAGGCTTCTTCAAATCTACCTTTTCGACTAAGTTTTGAACTAACAGTCCTAATATCTTATTACATGGCTCGGTGTCAAATTTTGTTTGATGATGTTTTAGTGAAACACCTTGGGATGTTTTACTATGTTAAAGATACTATACAAATGCAAATTGCTGTTGTTGTTATTGTATTCTATGTAACAAGTCCCAGAGTAGTCCATATCAAAGAACTGAAACAGATGTATCATAGTGTAATCTATATAACAGAGCTATGCAAGGCATCTCCCAGGGTAACCTATAAAGCAGAACTGTGAGTGAAATATCCCAGTATAATATATGTACCAGAACCATAAGAGATAAATCTCGATGTAATCTATGTAACAGAATTGTGAGTGATATATCACAATGTAATCTGTATAGTATAATTGTGTGTGATATTTTGAAATGTAACCTATGTTACAGAACTGAGTGATATGTCCCATTATAAACTATAAGCATAACTGTAAGTTATCCATATATCTATATAACAAAACTTTGTCTGAGATATCCCAGTCTTAAAATGTCAGATGAGATCAGGATTTAAGAACCTATGTTTCGAGTGTCTTTGTACTGACTGCTATCCCTACATTGACCAGATTGTGATTCACTAGTTAGGAGAATGAAGCCATGCTATAGGCTCAACTGTAGTACACCACCTCAATAGTTAGATTGGTTTAAAGCATTATTTGTGTATTTAGTGTCAGATTTGTTTGCATACAGAAATCTCACATCATGTGGCTTCATGCATCAAAAGTCAGGTTTATAATAGAACAGCATACGTACACAACAGCAAAATAGCCAATACGTATAATAATGTTACCAACAATTCATCTATTGTCCACCAAGCAGGCAGCTGCAGATAACCAGCAGCTAAGATTCATTTGCACCTTAGATTTCTGGCAGCTTAGATTCATTAGCATCTATTGTGCATTGACAACCTAATCCATATTACAAAACTGAGTAATATATCCAGACATTGGGTGTAGAATTTTACGCCAGTGGGATTTTACAGTCCCAACGCAGTCAATGGAGTATAGAATGGCTCGCCACATTTTACAGCCCTGTCCCTGCCCTGATGGGGCTGTAAAATTCAGCCCATTATCTGTACAACATAACTGAGTGATGTGTTCCAATGTAATCTATGTGATGGAACTTTGAGTGATACATCTCAATGTAATCTCTATATCAGAACTCTGGGTTATATCAAAGAATGATACACCACTTTGGCAGAGCTATCTCCTGCCCTTTCCCCATTGTCCTATATTTTTATTCCTTCAAGTATTTATCCAATTCCCTTTTGAAAGTTACTATTAATTCTGCTTCCCGCTTCAGTTGATGCTGTGCATTTGAAATTACACTGTGTTAAAAAAACTCATGTCACTCTAGTTCTTTTGCCTATTATCTTAAATCTGTATACTCTGGTTACTGACCCTTTCGCCATTAGAAATTGTTTTTCCTTATTTACTCTATCAAAACCATTCAAGATTTTGAACACCTCTATCAAATCTCCTCTTAACCTTCTTGTCTCCACATAACTGAGGTTCCTCATCTTTCTGGATTCTTTCTAAGGCCTTAACATTGTTCTTCAGTTTAGTGCTTACATTGAACACAATACTCCAGTTGACATCTATGTTTAGCATAATTTCCTTGCCTTTGTACCCTGTGCCTCTATTAATAAAGCCAAGGACCTATATGCTTTTTTAACAGCCTTCTTAATTCATCCTGCCACTTTCAAAAATGTGTGTACATAAATGTCCTGATCTCTATGTTGCTGTAACCTATTTAAATTTGTACCATTTAGTTTATATTTCTTCTTCTTGTTCCTAGCAAGATACGTTGTTTCACCATTTTCTACATGTTAAATTTGATCTGCCATGCATCTGATCACCTTGTTAGCCTGTCTATGTCTGCCTGCTATGATCCTCACCATGTATTAGCCCAAAGTTTTTTTTTTACTCTTCCATGGGATTTGTTACCCATCCCTACTTGCCCTTGAACTGAGCTTGCTAGGTCATTTCAGAAGGCAGTTAAGAGTCAGCCACGTTGCTAAGGGTCTGGGCTCACATGTAGACCAGACCAGATAAGGGTGACAGATTTCATTCCCTAAAGGACATTAGTAAGCTAGATAGGTTTTTGCAACAATCAATGCTAGTTTCATGGTCACTATCACTGAGACTAGCTTTATATTCCAGATTTATTAACTGAATTACTAAATGGTAGGGTTCGAACCCATGTGCCCAGAGCGTGAGTCTCAAGATTACTAGTCCAGTGACAATACCACTACACCAGTGTCTTCCCTTTTCCAAATACTGATTAATTTTATCCCAGATTATTGTCTCTAAGTGTTTCCCCAGCATCGTGTTAGCCTGACTGACCTGTGATTGCTCTTTGTATCCCTCTCCCCTTTTTTGAACTGAGTTGTCAGGTTTGTAATCCTCCAATACCACCGCCATAACTAAGGAGGATTTAAAGATTGTGGGCATGTGTCCCAATATCCCAATGTAATCTATGTAACAAACTGTGAATGATATATTCCAGTGTCCTCTACATAAGAGAACTGTGTGTGATGCACCCTAGTATAATATTTAAAACAAAGATGTGTGTTACATAATCCAATGTAATATATATAACAGAGCTGTGTGTGATACATTCCACTGTAATCTATATAACAGAACTGTGATACATTTAAGTTTAAACTATAACAAAACTGGGAGAGCTATACAAAGTTGCTAATGATTTTTTTCTTTATTCTTTCATGGGATGTAGGCATTGCGGGCAAAGCCAACATTTGTTGCCCATCCCTAATTGCCCTTGAGTGCCTTGCTAGGCCGTTTCAAAAGGCAGCTAAGAGTCAACCACATTGCTGTTGATCTGGAGTCACGTAGGCCAGACTGGGTAAGGATGGCAAATTTCCTTCCCGAAAGGACATTAGTGAACCAGATGGGTTTTTACAACAATCAATGATAATTTCATGGTCACCATTACTGAGACTCACTTTCAATTCAGATTTTTAAAAAAATTAAATTTAAAGTCCACCAGCTGCCATGTCCTCACAGCATTAGCCTGGCCTCTGGATTACTAAATCCAGTGACTGTGATATGCCACTATCTCCCATATATCTCAATAGAGCTAATGTATATAAGACAACTGTGTGAAATATCCTAATCTAATCTATATAACAAAACTGTTAGTGGTAAATCCAAGTATAATCTATTTGGCAGAACTTTGTGATATATCCCAGCATAATCTATATATGAGAGCTGGGTGTGATATAACTCAATGTAATATATATAACAAACTTGTATGTCATGTATCCCAGCCTTGTCATGATGGATAAGGTCAGTACTGGGGAATCTCTATCTCAATTACCTTCCGATTTACTGACTCAATGACCCAGATTGTGATTCACTAGCCAGGGAGAATGGAGTCGTGCCTTAGGCTCAAATATGATGAATCACACCAATAATTAGCTTAGTTTTAAGAATTAATTCTTTGTTTTGTATCAAATTTCTCCAGATACACAAATCTCACCATAATTGACTTAGTTCTACAAAAAGCAAACAAGTAGCCGAATAGTTGATGTACATAATACAATAAAGCCAAAAATCTAAAATCTCACCAATAATCTATCTATTGTCCTTCAAGCAGACAGCTGCTGATAATAGCAGTTAAGTTTCATTGGCGATATTCACCAGCAGCTAAGATTCATGGCATCCCAGATTCATTGATCTCTAAGCTTCATCGACTCCTCAGGTTCATAGGCAGGTAAAAGGTTAATCGGCAACTAAATTTCATCGGCTTTTAATATTCATCAACATCTCAGATTTATCAGGCTCTAAGTTTCTTTGGCCGTTCAGGTTCATCAGCAGTTAAGGTTCATCAAATAAATTTAATTGGCAGCTATGACTTATTGTCAGCTAAGGTGCATCGGTGACTGAAATTCATTGTCTAATATTTATTGGCCGCTAAGATTCATTGGCAGCTAAGGTGTATCGGAAAATAAAGTTAATTGGCATCTAAGGTTCATCAGCACTAAGATTCATCAACAGCGAGGATTCATTGGCAGTTATGGTTCATTAGCATTTAAAATTCATTGGCATCTAAAATACATTGACAGCTAACAATCATCGCTGCAAAGGATCAACAACAGCTAAGGCTCCTTGGCAACTAAGTTTAGGATCATTGTTAGTTCAGGTTTATCAGTAAATAATGTTCATCAACAACTAGGGTTCATTGGTAGGTAAGATTCATCGGACACTGATGCTCAGCTGCAGATAAAGTTTGTTGATTGCTGAGCTTCATTTAGCAGCTACAGATCCTTAGTTTGTCTCATGCATTTGGTTTATATCCCATTCTAATTTACAGCTATGTTCTATCATATTCTACAGTATAATCTAAATTTTTCAATTTGCACAATCACCTCTAAGAAAGATGGTTTTCTCCACTTGTTATCTATTTTTTCCCCTGGCATTATGGTTTATTCCTCTTCTGCAACACCTGAATAATTCTAAGTGCTGGCCCCTTTGTAGTTACAACAGTTAAGTTTCAGCAGGAAATTATCCATTTAGAAGAAAGGGGCATCATTCATCCGTGACTATGTTTCAACACTAGACATAGCATTCTGCAAGAAGAAGGATCAAGTGACCTGACATGCTCTCAGCATTCGAATCTTTCTTGTGACCTTAAACGACATGTCTACGTTTGTACTGTAACGTGATTTTCTATGTGATTTTCTATGTAATATATTTTCGATGTAATTTATTTGTATTTTCAATGTCATACATTTGAATTTTTAATAAGTCTTTAATGAGGTACCACATAGTAGAGGCATAACTAAGGTCAGAACATGTGGAGTCAGGGTTCAAGTAGCAGAATGGATAGCAAGCTGGCTTCAAGACAGAAAATAGAAAGTAAGGGTTAAGTAAAACTACCCAGATTGGGAAAAGGCATGAAATGCTGTTCCACAAGGCTTGGTGCTGGAACCACTGTCTTTCACCATTCATATGAATGATTTGGACTTGGTAATAAGAAACACAATCCAAACTTTGCAGACAATGCCAAATTGGATCATATATTCAGTATTGAGGATGGCTGTGACATATTATGGGAAGACATTAATAAACTTGTAGAATAACCACATAATTGGAAAGGGAATTAAAATATAAATCAGTGTGAGATGGTGCATTTTGTTAGGAAAATATAGAGGCCACATATTTACTCCTTGCTATGTAAAAGTTCAAATTGCACAGAGGGTCTAAGGGATCTAGTGGTAGGTAGTTTCATCAGTCACCAATGTTCATTATCAGCTAAGGTTCATCAGCAGCTACAGATTATTGGCTCAGTGTGTCTCTCATGCATTTGGTTTATATTGTGTTCAAATTTGCAGCTATGTCCAATTATATCCTGCAATGAAACCACATTTTTAAGTGAATGGTACAATAGTAGAGATAGTATTCTGCAAGTAGGAGGATTAAGTAAATTTAGACAGTGAGCCCCAATCTTTCATGCCTATCTTGTGTTCTTGAGTTGACAATTCCATGTTCACACATTATGCCTGGCATCAAAGTAAGCACTGATTGAATAACAGGACAGTTATATAACTATCATGAGCTTAAGGCCTCATTATTGCTGCTTAAGTCTACCCACCTTTCCACAGTAAAGTAGAACAAAAGTATATCATACAGTGAATGATTTTTTCAGTATAATCTATAAACCTGAACTTGAGTGATATATCCAAATATAATCTATATAATTGAACTGTGAGTGATATATCCCAGCATTACCTGTATAATAGAACTGTGAGTGATATATCTCACGGTAAACTATATAACAGAATTGTGAGCAAGATATCCCAGTGTAATTTATGTAACAGAACTATAAGTGAGATGTCGCAGTGTTATCCTGTTATGATAGATAAGGTTGTGACTTGAGAACTAAATACCACCCAACTGCCTGCTATCTCTAATGGACTAGTGCAACTAATACAACTGAACTGTGAACGACATATCACATAGTCATCTGTGTAACAACAATGGGCAGAATTTTACAATCCCCTGGGGTGGGTTGACATGAAGGTGGTGGGGATAAAATTGGGTGTAATACCCACACGTGGCAGGGGAGGTATCGGGTGGCCCACTCGCCCTTGGGCCAATTGAAGCCCTTAATTGGCTAATTAATGGCTACTTAAGCATCTCTTTCATTCCTACTGTAATTTTACACGTGACATATGGAGGAAGGAACCATGTTTGAAGCCTACCAGGTCCCACTTCTTGGGCTACTGGCAGGAAAGGGGGAGGGGGATAACACTTTTTAATGGGTCCTCTGGGTCCACCAGAGGTTCCCCCCCCACCACCAAAGGTCTGGCTGCAACACCGAGTTTCCTCTCCCCCAGCCAGACTGGGGCGGACGTCTTGCCCTGCGCCACTTAATACTTCTCTGAGAGTAGGGGGTGGAGGGTGGGGGGCGGATAGGGGGGTTGGGGGGGTTGGGGTTGGTGAGGAGGGTGTGTGGTGGGAACACCACATATGAAAAAAAACTGCCCAGTGAGTGATATATTTTAGTGTAATCTCAATAACAGGATTGTGTGTGACATATCCCAAAGTATTCTATACAACAGAATTGTATATTACATTGGGTTGAATCACACACAGAGTACTGTGGAATGTGTCATTAACAGTTCTTAATATCAGTGTATTCTGTGTAAAAGATCTGTGAGCCACATATCCCAGTATAATACACATAACTGAACCGTGAATGATATATCCTAATATTATCTATATAACAGAACTATGTGCAGTCTAGCAGTAGTATAATCTATGGGCATAGCTGTGAGTAATATATAACTGTAATCTATATGAGAAGGATATATATCAGTGCAACTTTGCCATTTGTTATACAAACACTGTAATATGTCATTGTGTAATTTGTACAACTGTGTGTTAGATATCCCACTGTCACTTATATAACAGAACCATGGATGATATATTCCTTTGTAACCTGCATAACAGAACTTTGAGTTCCATTTCCCCGGGGTAATCTGTATGTCAGAGCTGCGTGTAGGATATCCTAATATAATCTATCTAACAACACTGTGAACGATAAATTATATTGTGATGTACGTAAATGATTAATCCCAGTCTAATCCAGGCAACAGACCCATGTGTGATAAATCCAAGGGTGGAATTGTCCCAGATTTGCACTAAGTGCAATAGAGGGCGGCTAAAACAACGTTTTACCCGCCGGCCACGATGGCAGCTTTTCACACCGTTATCGTCCCAACCCTGCCACATTACTTATGCATTCCTGGGAAACACACCGCTTCCACGGCCGGTGGGTTCTCATTTGCCCGCCACGCTATCACCTCGCCGCTTCATCATGCCAGGTGCCATGTTTAAAGTCTAGTTGCGTGCACACATCTCAGTACTTCCAGCCCACGACTGCTGCAGGGAAGACAAAAAGACTGCAGCCCCCAGGTTTAATGATGCATCACTGGAATGCCATTTGGACTCTGTGGAGGCCTTCCATGATGTCCTCTACCCCTGCTCTGATCGCAGGACGGGCTAAACATCACCAATCCTGCATGGCAGGCGGCGGCAGTGGTGGTCAGTGCCAATGCTGCATAGAAGAGGTTGGCCATCCAATGCAGATAGGAGATGAATGATTTCATCCGTGCAGCCAGGGTATGGCAACCACCTCATCACTCTAAACTCACACACTCAAGCCCATCACACATTCACTGGCATCTCACTCACTGCCAGCTCAAGGGACATCACCACCCATTCTCACACATGTCCATCTGGCCTCATCTCCCCTGGAAACTACCTCCTCAGCCCTTACCACCTTGAGACCACTTGCACAGATCAACATGTGCCCCTGCACACACCCTGGGATACCCTCCTTCCCCAGTACAGCCCTCGCCCTGCAGCCTCTTCCCTTGCCTAAGGCCACTTTTCCCCCTTCCCCAAGCAACACCTTGCCCTGCAGCCATTGAAAAGCCACCACATATGGCTGATCTGGTAGGTAGAGACCTACCCGTGCGCTCTCCTAAAAGTGATGTGGTGCTGCCTGTGAAGCCTGGCACTGATGACTGCGGGTGCTGCCCGAAGCAAGGTAGGCAAATAAATCTTGAAGTCCCGAGCAAAGTGTAGCCTGCCAGGCGCATGTTGCTTATGTGCTGTAGTGAAACAAGTTGGCATGTTTTCTCGCCGATGAAGGTGGATGATCCAGCAGGGTGGGGGGGGGGGGGGGTGGAGAATGAGTCCAGGATGAGACCTTATAATGATATGCTGATGTATTACAATGAGGTTCCCAATGTCTGATGGCGGGAAACGTGGCCCACCAACGGCGGGCTGAGAGGATGATTGCAAACTGGTTTTGCGCTGTCATAAAACTGATTACGCCATATTGTCTGCTCACGCTACTGAACATTGCCGGTGGGCACAGAAAATCCTGGCCCAAACCTGTTCTGTGTAGCACAACTCTGCATAAAATAATCCATTCTAATCCATATCATAGAAATCTGAGTGATATATCCCAATGTATTCTGCTTAACACAAGTGTCTGTGACATATCTCGGTGCAATTTATTGAACAGAGCTGTGGATAGCATATCCTAGTATAATCTGTGTAACAGAACTGTGTGTAGTATATTCCAATGTAATTAATGGAGCAGAACTGTATGTAATGTATGCCCAGCACAATCTATAGAAGAGAACTGTGAATTACATATCTTAGGGCAATCTATCAAACAGAACTATAAGTGATATATCCAAACATGCAACATATCTTCAAGTTAAAATAAAAGCAAATTACTGTGGATGTGGAAAACTGAAATAAAAACAGAAAGTGCTGGAATACGACTCTTCAGAGCTGCACTGTCATATTCAACTCAAAACATTAACTCTGTTTCTCCCTCCACAGATGCTGCAAGACATGCTGAGCATTCCCAGCATTTTCTGTTTTTATAACTTTAGTTATACATCCCCATGTAATCAATATAAAGAACTGTTGGCGACACATTCCACTGTAGTCAGTGTGTGATATATGCACATCTCTTAATGCAATATACAGCATGTAAGAGGGCACTGAATGACATTTTGCTGTGTAATTTAATATATCCCTATTTAATCTAAATAACTGAACTGTGAGTGCTATATCCCAGTATAATCTATATAAGTGAACTGAGTAGTACATATAAGTGTAATCTATATAACTGAACTGTGAGTGGTATATCTCAGTGAAATCTATGGGGAGAATTTTCTCCATGTGTGGTAGAGCGGGCATGGACCTGATCGCTACCCGTGATTGGGCTTGCGTTGCCATTTTACGCAGGCGGGCCAATTAAGGCCCGTCCAGCGTATTTCTTGACTCCTGAGGATAGTGGGAGTGGGCGGACAGCGGCGGGCGTGCACAGCCCGCCGGGTCCAATGGCAACCCCGCAGCCTGGTTAAATGAAGGACTGGCAGCCTTAGCAAGGCTGCTCACAATGGCCAGGAGAAGAGCACAGCAGAGGGTTACTGTGCATCACACAAGTCTGGAGGCAGGCCAGGCCAGACGGTAGGCCATTGGGGCAGGCCAGGTCGGAGGATAGGCCAGCGGGGCAATGTACCCCCCCCCGCCCCGTTTCCCCAATGAGTGCCTAGCTGCCCTCCTGGAGGAGGTAGCAGCGCGGCGGGAGGTCCTGATTCCAAGGGACGGGAGGCGGAGGCCTCCTCACCTGACCAAATGTGCGTGGGAGGAGGTGGCTGAGAGTGTGAGCACCCATGATGTGGTGCGGCGCACATGGGTCCAGTGCTGTAAAAGATTCAATGACCTCCTGCGCTCGGGAAGGGTGAGTACCATGTTGGCTGAGGTCATTTAATGCAGCCGTCACCCTTTCCCCCCAAAACAACCCCCCCTGCAACTCTGAGTACAGCAACGGCATTGAATCCTTTATGGCATGTATCCCTTGCTGGGTGTGATATTGCCCATGCCTAGTTCACCCTGAGGGGGCTGAGCTAGGATGGGTTTTGCACCCGCAGCATATGTGACACTGAAACCCAGAGTATAGAATGGGGGTCAAAGTCAAGGATCTGCACCTAGGCAAAGTGCTGGAACTCGGAAGCATGTCAAAGTCAGGGTGCTAATGTGCTGGAAGGAGAGCTTCCAGGTGGCGGGGCACCAATCCATCAGCTGGTCTTTGCACTCCGTGTGCTTGTGCCTTCTTGCTTAGCAAAGTTACACCTTGTGGTTCCACATGTGAAGGTGGGGTCAGCCCTGGCTTCTTTGCGTGAGTGTGCGGCAGCTGCGGGATAACGAAGAACTGGAGCCCCGAAATGTCCCACTCTGGCTGGGTTGGCAGGGATGTGATGGGAATTCAGGTGCAGGCTGGACTAATCAATGCTCTTCTCTCCTTTTCAGGGGAAGACTGCACACAATTCCACAGAGCAGATGCGGACTGGCAGAGGGCAGGCCCAGTTGGCGATCCTGACACCGTTTGGGCAGCAGACCATGGATCTGGAGAGGCACCATACCCCAGGTCCACCGGTGGCAGTGAGGCTGGGGTGCCACAGGAAGGTATGTTTGACGAGCACTCAGGTCACCATGTGTGTCCCAAAAGCCTTGGCAATGCTGAATGCTCAGTGATTGAACCTGGCAACATGGGTTGATCATTGATTATGGAAGGATGAGCACATAATGATCCGGGGGAGTGGCATGAAAATTAATATTGTCTGCACTGTAACTAATCAAATGTCCTTGTTCTTCCTTTCAGCATCACCGGAGCTGGGCCAGCAGGAGGAGGCAGAGGGGCCATCTATCACCCCTGAAGCCCCCGAGCAAATGCACTCACCAGCGTCACGCCATCTCTGCCAGGCCGCCATCAGTGCAGATACTAGCACCTCGGTGGGAATTAGATCTTCGGCTAGTGTCCCGGGGCATGGCGGTGAGGGCACTTCACACTTGTTTGAGGTGCGGGCAGAGACAGAGAATCCCCAGGGCGCTGGCATTCGGTGGACTGCTGGGGACCAGGCACATGCTTGGTTGGTGGCTGATGATGTGCCTCTGGAATCGTCCATGAGGCAGCAAACGCTGGAAGTACAGCCGAGTATGCAGGAGGATCTGGCGGAGATGCATGAGGCTATGAGTAGCATGGTGGTCATGCTTGAGGAGTCCACACGGAGCATCACCGATGCATTAAGCTTCATAGCCAAGTGCCATGCTGCCTCCATGGAGAGAATGGTGATTCTCATGGAGAGGCTGCTCCAGGGGAACAATCAGGCCCTCCTAGGGTCGTGCTCGGACCTGCAAGCCCTCACAGCAGCAATGACCTCAGCTGGTCATTTCCCATGTGGGAGATGGTTTGGGCACCAAGTATTCCAGCTCGGTGCCCATCCATCTACGGTGAGCAGGGAGGTCCGAAGCGACCTCACGTTGGTGCAGCAGCTGCAGGTCGTCTCTGCGGGCTCCTCTCAGGGCACTCCGGATGGGGGCAGCAGTTCCTCCACCCCTCTGCCAGTGACTGTGGCACCCGATGAGGCTGCGGCGACTGGCAGCTCCCCCCCAGGCGGGGCCAGCACAGGCTCCACGGGTCAGAGGACGTCCGCCAAGGTCACCGAGGCCAACAGGACTGTACAATGAGCAGGCTGCCTCAGATGCTAGTGCCAGCGAGGAGACAGCACCTAGACGTAGCACCCGTAAGCGTAAATTTAAGGCACCTTAGGCACACCACGGGTTTCTCACTGGTGCTTTTATGTTGGCCCATAGCAGTTTATAGAAAACTTGGTGTGATGTCCAACACCTTTTTATTTTGGTTTATGAAGTTATATTTGTTCTCTCAATGAATTTTGATATGTTGCCATGCCTCAGAGTGATTCCTTACTTCTGCAAGTGGACGGGAACCCGTGATGTTATGAGTGAGTTGTTTAACATTGAGCTTTGTTGACAAGGGCCTTGGTTAATGTTGCTATTCAGGCAGATTTAGCACTCAGACATCGAGTATAGAGCCTACAGCCCTGGCATGTGTTGAAGGTCCATCTGTGTTGGGCTAGCTGAAGGTTGTTTGGATTAAAACCTCCAGGGTGTCCCTGCCTCCCTGGTGTTAACCCGGGTCAGCGTCTACCCCCTCAGCGTTCTCCTGTGTGTGCTCATCCTCGGACTCACTGCTGGACCCATTGTGTGCATCCGGAGCAACTACGCCTACGTCTTCCTCGTCCACTGCGTTGTCCCTTTCCAGCACAAGATTGTGGTGAGCACAGCATGCAACCATTATCAGCAGCACACAATCTGGGGGGTATTGGAGTTCATCCCCTGAGCGGTCCAGGCATCGGAAGCGCATCTTGAGAAGACCGATGGTTCTCTCCACCACAGCCCTTGTGGGAGCCGTGGCTCCTATTGTACCGCTGCTCAGCTTCTGTTCTTGGATGGCGGAGAGGCGTCATGAGCCACGTTCTGAGGGGATAGCCCTTGTCACTCAGCAGCCAGCCATCAAGCCGAGCTGGAGCACTGAAGAGCCCCGGCACCTGGGAGTGTCTGAAGATGTAGGCGTCTTGGGAGCTGCCTGGGTACCTTGCACACACTTGTAGAATCGGCATCCTGTGATCACACTCTATCTGCACGTTTATGGAGTGGAAGCCCTTCCTGTTGACAAAGGCACCAGGCTCACCTGCTGGCGCCTTGATGGCCACATGTGTGCAGTCTATTGCACCCTGGACGCGGGGGAAGCCAGCAATGGCCACGAAGCCTCTGGCTCACTCTGCCTGGCTGGCCTGGTCCCAGCGGTAATGGATGAAAGTTAATGCACGCCTGAACAGAGCGTCAGTCACCAGCTTGACACAAGTGTGGACAGCTGATTGGGAAATTCTGCAAAGATCACCCACTGACCCCTGGAAGGAGCCAGATGCATAGAAGATGAGGGCAGTTGTGACCTTCAGAGCCACTGGCATGGGGTGCCCACCCACACAGTTAGCGGAGATCTCAGGGCCTATCATCTGACAAATGGAGGCGGCTGTCTCCCTTGAGAGACGGAGCCTCCTTTGGCACTGCACCTCAGACATATTGAGATAGCTGCTTCGCCGCCTGTAAACCCTGGCAGCAGGATAGTGGTATCTTCTGCAGCACCTTCCGCCTTGGACTACCTCTTCGCCCTGCACCCCTTGTGCCTGCGCCAATCCTCCCAAAGGTGTCTCCCCTGGAGAGCACAACTCCCATTCCCAGGCTAAGGGGAGGCTTCCTGAAAGCTGCAGGCCCCAAAAATGATCTTTACTGTAGAGTCCTGACCAAGGCTTTTACTCCTGTCCAAGCAGATGATGTGAGTTTTGAAGTATTCCTGCTCACACAGGCAAGTAGCCGTAACTTTCACACTTAAATACCTGAAAGATAACATTCGTGACTCCACTCACCCCTTTTATCCTGCTCGTGGATGGGGTTTATACAAATGTCTCCGACCCGCCTGCCCGTTGCACCCGTGCGACGTCCTGAAGATCGCACAAAAAAATTGCAGACAATTGCTGCCTCAAAGGCCTTAACTGGGTGATGGCGGGCGCGCATCCAAGAACATCGCGTGCCTGCCCACCTAAATATCGCGAGGACGCGCGGTGACATCAGAAAGCTCGCCCGACGTCACCGCGCGTCATTTTACACGTCGGCGTGCGGGGAAATTCTAGCCTATATAACTGAACTGTGAATGGTATATCTCAGTGTAATGTATATAATATACCTGCGACTGGTATATCTCAGTGTAATCTATGTAACAAATCTGTGAATGGTATATCTCAGTGTAATCTATGTAACAAAACTGGGTAATATATCTCAGTGTAATCTATATAGCAAATCTGAGTAGTCTAACTGAACTGAGTGGTCTATTTCACTGAAATTTATATAACAAATCTGTGAGTTTTATGTCTCAGTGTAATCTATATAACTGAACTGAGTCGTACATCTCAGTGTAATCTATATAACTGAACTGAGTGGTATACCTTAATGTAATCTATATAACAAATCTGTGAATTGTATAACTCAGTGCAATCTATATAACTGAACTGTGAGTGGTATATATTAGTGTAATTTATACAACTGAAATGAGTGGCATATCTCAGTATAATCTACATAACAGATCTATGAGTTGTATATCTCAGTGTAATCTATATAGCTGAACTGTGAATGGTATATCACTCTGTAATGTATATAACTGAACTGTGGGTGGTATACCTCAGTGTGATCTATATGACAAATCTGTGAGTCATATGTCTCAGTGTAACCTATATAACAAACTTGTGAATGGTAGATCTCTGTATAATCTATCTCTCTGAATCTATATAACAAATCTGTGAGTGGTATATCTCAGTGTAATCTATATAACTGAACTATGAGTGGTTTAGTGGTCTCAGTGTAATCTATATAACAAATGTGTGACTGGTATATCTCAATGTAATCGGTGTAACTAATCTATGAATGGTGTATCTCCGTGTAATCTATATAACTGAACTGAGTGGTATACCTCAGTGCAATCTAGATTACTGAACTGTGTGTGGTATATCTCAGTGTAATATATATAACTGAACTGTGTGTGGTATATCTCAATGTAATCTATATAACTGAACTGTGAGTGGTATGTCTCAGTGTAATCTAGAAAACAAATCTTTGAATGGTATATCTCAGTGTAATCAGTGTAACTAATCTATGAGTGGTATATCACTCTGTAATCTATATAACTGATCTATGAGTAATAAATTGCAAAATCTATATCATAGAATTGATGTATCTCAGTCTTACATATGTGACAGAACTGCGAATGATATACCTTAATTTAATCTATCTAGCTGACATGGATATCTCACAAGGTAACAATTGTCTGTAATAATTGAACTATAACGGAGGTGTGTGTGAGATATCTTAAGTTTATTTCTGTATAAATGGCCTGTGGGTGATGCATCCTGATGCAATACACATAACAAGACATTGAGTGATATATCCTGGTGTAATGCTCATAACAGGTTTGTGAATGATTTATGCTAACGCTACCTATAAGTCAGTGCCGTGAATAGTATATAGCAGTGTTATCTCTGGAAAGTACCCGTAAGCTATTTATCCCAATATAATTTTTGTGAGATGATTCTTAGTGATATACATCAGTGAGATCTATATAACAGAGCTATTTGTGATGTGACCCATTGTAATCTACACAACAGAGCTGTTGTATCTCCCAGTGTAATTTATAAAGCAGATTTTTGTGTGATATATACCAGGGTAATCTACATAAGAGAACTGTGATGGATCCATTTATCAGAACAGTGAGTTATATATCCCTGTGTAATCTTTATAATAGGCCTCTGAATATAATATCCCAGTGCAATCTATGTATACCGCTGTCTAATCCATATAGCAGAACTGTGTGCTACAGCCCAGTATAACCCCCATATTACAGAAATATGAGCGAAATATTCTAGTAAAATATATATAACAGAGGTTTTGTGGCGCAGTGAGTAGCATTCCGGCCTCTAAGCCAGAAGCTCCAGGATTCAGTCCCACTCCAGGACTTGATGGCCACAGAAGGTGTGTTCATAACACGGCAGGTGGTAAAAGCAGGAGGGTCTCCTGGTCTGCCAAACTGCTGAAGGCAATGGAAAATCACAGCAGTACCTTGTCAAGCATGGGCCAACATAAATCAAATGGAAGTCCATGGTTGACAACACATAGTTCCTGATGGTTCCTGAAGAGAGAGAGAGAGAACAGTATAAGAGAACAGTACTGTACTATCTTATCTGATTCAATTGTGAATGATTTATTCTGCTCTAATGTATATAAAAGATATATCCTGGTATAAACCAGAGAAGTTAATTGTGAATTATGTATTTTGATGTAATCTATATAGCAGGTCAGAGTTATGAATCTTTGGAGTTCTCTATCCCAGAAGCTTATAGATGTTCCATTATTGAATATATTTAAAGCTGAGATAGACAGCTTTTTGGTCTCTCAGGGAATCAAGGGATATGGGGAACAGAGGGCAATATGACATTAAGGCCAATGATCATCCATAATCATATTGAGTGGCTCGAGGGGCCATATAGTTCACTCCTCATATTTCTTATACTCTTTTTCTTATGTTATTATGTCAGCTATATACCCCAATATATTTTGAAAAATAGAAATATCAATACAGAAATATGAGCAAAATATTCTAATGAAATATATATAACGAAGGTTTTGTGATGCAGTGAGTAGCATTCTGGCCTCTAAGCCAGAAGTTCTGGAATTGAATCCCACTCCAGGACTTGATGGCCACAGAAGGTGTGATAAGAGAGGAAGAGTCTGCTGGTCTGCCATACTGCAGATTGAAATTAGGAAACACTTCTACATGCAAAGGGTGGCAGAGGTTTGGAATTCTATCCCTGAAAATGCAATTGATAATAAATCAATTGTTATTTTTAAATATGAGGTTGATGGTTTTTTAATAACCAGAGATATTCAGGGATATGAAGCAAAGGTGGGTATATGGGCTCATAACTTCCAAGCTTCCAGGTGTCGTAAATGGGGGCTACCAAAAAGATGTGCTGGGGAACACTGTCCCCTCCCACCTTCTCCCCAGATGTCTCCAGGTACGGATTGCCAGGCAATTGCCAGGGAAGTTCAAACTTCTATTGGGCAATTGATCTGCAATCAGAACCATCCAAAAGTACGATTTAAATTGCAAACTTCAGGTGGTTCCGACTGACTTACAGTATTAGTTACCTAAGAAAAGTAATAATTAAAACCACTTCCAATGCCTGGGTAACTATAGGACTGACCTCCCACGGGACTCCCCCCCCCCACCCCTCCAACCCCCCACAAGGCAGCCCCCCTCCCGATCACTTGACGTCCTCCACTGACGACACACCCACTGACCTCCCCCCGACCACCTGACCCAAACCATCTGATCCCACCCCAACCACCTGACTGCCCCCCCATGGCAGCCCCCTGACCCCACCCCTCACTGACCAAACCCCCACTGACCAGCCCCCATTGACCACCCCCTGACCACCTGTCCTCACACCCCCCAACTAACCACCCGACGCCCCTCCCCTGCCCCCCCACTGACCACCCGACCCAGCTCCGAATACCTGACACCCCCTTAATGACCACCTAAGCTCCACCTCCCTCCAACCAACAGACCCCCTCCCAACCACCCTCCCCCATCCACCCCACCCCCACCAATGGCTGCCCCACCAATGGCCACCTACCCACACCCTCTCCGACCCCACCCCAACTGACCCTCCCCCCACTGACCACTGAACCCCTACACCCCCAAACAACTGACCCACCCCTGCTGACCACCAACCCCTCCCTATCGACTCCACCCTGACCAACTGACCCCCCATGATCGACCCCCCGCCACTGACCACCCAACCCCCGCCCCGTCACTGATGACCCAACGACGCCCAATCCCCAACCAACCAACCCTCCTCGACCCACTCCCTCACCGACCAACTGACCCCCAACTGATACCTCTCCGACTGACCAACCTCCCCGACCACCTGATCTCCAACCCCCCCTACCAAAGCCCCCCGACCAAACCCCCCCCTCCCTGACTGCTCCCCCCACTGACCACCTGACTTCCCAATCCTACCCACTTACCTTACAAACCTACCTTCTCCCTGGCTTCTGAAAGTGGCTGGACCTTTAAACTTACCTGCTTTATGGCAGCTAGTGCTGCTAAAACGTGGGCCTGGCTTCCTTACTGCCGACTCTCCAGCCCTTGACTGAAGGCCTCAGGAGCACACTGCCATACACAGTTCTCACCCGGCCTGAGTCGGAAGGCCAGGTGAGAAAGGAATGGCTGGAATTCCAGGTAAGTAATTCGGAGCGGAGTGGAAATCCGACTTTGATTGCCACCCCGAGGAAGTTCAGGCCCATTGAGTTTGTGGCAGATCAGTCATGATCACATTGAATGGTGGAGCAAGCTGGAGGCGGTAAATGGGCCCATTCTGTTATTATATTTCTATGTTCCTATGTAGCGTTCTTAATAGAACTATGCACAATATACCGCAATGTAATCTGAAAAACAGGACTGTATGATATGTTCCAACCTATTCTGAGTGTAATTTATGCAGTAGAACTGCGAGTGATAGACTCCAGTGCAATCTGAATAACTGAACTCTGAGTGATATGTCCTATCGTTGGCTTTTTCACTGAACAATGGCCCGAATTTTCCAGCCCTTCAAGCCAGCGGGATCTTTCATTCCATTCAATAGCTCGCTGACCCTGCCGCGGGGAAACCCGCTGTGGGGGAGGGCTGGAAAATTCTAGCCTATGAGTGATATATCCCTGACAGAACTGAGAACTATCCTTGTATAAGTGATATAACAAAGCTGTGCCTGATATATAACTCAGAGTAAAGTGTATAATGGAAATCTGAGTGATATATCCCAGTGTAATTTATATATCAGAACAGTAAGTTATTTATCCCAGCCTGATACATAACAAAATAGAGTGTAATATAGGCCCTGGAATAATCTCTATAACAGGGATTTGATTGTTAGAACACGGTGTAATCTATATCACTGAATGAGTTAAAAAAACTCACTTTAATCTGTATAATGGAACTGTGAGGGATATATCCAAGATGTACTTTGTTACAGAACTGTGAATAATATATGCCAATGTGATTTATATAAATGCATGTTATAGACCAATGAAAGCTGTATCAAAGAACAGAATGTATTTTATCCTGGTTTAATCAATTGAACTGAGAATTTTAGTGCTGTATCCCAGTGCCAGAACTCTGGATGATATATTCTAGTATAATACATTTATATTATATTTCATTGTAATCTATATTTCAGAACTGTGTGTGATAGATTCCAGTGTAAACTTTATAACAGAAAAGCAAGGGTTGTGTTTGATATATTCTAGTGTATCCTGAATAATGGAACTGTGAGTGATATGTCACAATGCAATCTATGTAATAAAATTGTGTGTAATTTTTCTCAGTGTAATCTATATAACAGAAGTGTTTGTGATATATCCTAATGGATTCTGAATAACAGAGCTGTGTGTGAGATATCCCAATGTGATCTACGTAACAGAACTTGATGATAGATGACGTCTAATGCAGGGAAGTGTGAAGTGATTCATTTTGGGAGGAAGAACACAGAGACATGATATAAAATAAAGGGTACAATTCTAAATGGGGTGCAGGAACAGAGGGGCCTGGATGCATATGTGCCTAAATCATTGAAGGTGGCAGAACAAGTTGAGAAAGTGTTTAATTAAAGATACGGTATCCTGGATTTTATCAATATGGGTTTAGAGTACAAAAGCAAGGAAGTTATGTTAAACCTGTATAAAACACTAGTTGGGCCTCAGCTGGAGTATTGCATCCAGTTGTGGGCATCAGAGTTTGGGGAGGATGTGATTGCATTAGAGAGGGTGCAGAAAAAATTCATGGGAATGATTCCAGGAATGAGGAACTTCAGTTACATAGAAGGATTGGAGAAGTTGGGACTGTTCTCCTTGGAGAAGAGAAGGCTGAGAGGAGATTTGACAGTGATATTTAAAATCATGAGAGGTCTGGAAAGAGATAGGGAAAAACTGGAAGGATCGAGAATTATCAGGATTAAGGTAATTTTTAAAAATTCATTCAAAGGATGTGGGTGTCCCTGGCTAGGCCAGGATTTATTGCCCATCCTTAGTTGCCCTTGAGAAGGTGATGGTGAGCTGCCTTCTTGAACTGCTGCAGTCCATGTGGTGTAGGTACACCCACAGTGCTGTTAGGGAGGGAGTTCCAGGATTTTGACCCAGCGACAGTGAAGGGACAGCAATATATTTCCAAGTCAGGATGGTGAGAGGCTTGGAGGGGAATTCCCAGATGGTGGTGTTCCCATCTATCTGCTACCCTGGTCCTTCTAGATGGTAGTGGTCATGGGTTTGGAAGGTGCTGTCTAAGGAGCCTTGGTGAGTTCCTGCAGTGCCACCTGCTTCAAGGTATTCAAGAATGTGGATTTGTTCCAAATATCACACACGGTTCGATTAGGTAAATTACACTGGAATATATCAGTCGCGACTCTGTTATTTAGATTACACCAAGATATACTACATACTGTTCTATTATATAGATTACACAGGGATATATCACTCAGTGCTTAAAATTACAAGGGGTTATAACACCCGCCATAATACAGAACACAATGGGACATACCACTGAAAGATTTGTTAGATAGATTTTGCCAGGATATATGACACGTAGATTACATTTGGATATATAACTCACAGCTCTGTTATATTGCTTACACTGTTTTATATCACACTTGGGTCTAATATATACATACACTGGAATATCTCTCTCACAGCTTTATTATACAGATTTCATTTGGATAAAGAAACCCCAGCTTTGTCATAAAGATTACATTGAATTATATTATTCACAGTTACAAAAATGTTCAAAGGGAGGAGACTGCCCAGAAATTGGCTCTGACCTATATCCTTAATTGCATATTCACTGACCTTACATATGCCATGTTCCACAATCATTTCTGGAGGCAATATGGGAATAGGGTCTTCTCCAGGAACAAAGGGGAGAATAATTTAATGGCGGATTAAAGACACCAGAGAATGGTAGGCCCTTCTCCATGTAAGCTTGGGCATTTGACATGCCCTTGTCTGCCATAATATCCTGTGGGCTCTTCCAGTTGAGTCTTCTTTGGAGTTAAACTTTAATTTTGTTCTCTCGTAATAGAGGCAGAAGGTCTCTGAGCAAAGTGTAATATTCTTCAATAGTTTTTGCATGGAATAATATATTGTCTGCATACTGTAACAGGACTCCTGTTACACTTTATTCACTAACTGATGGAATTTAGCAAGTGATTTGTGGAAGCCCTAAAATAACAATTTCAAGTATATTATTGTTTAGAGAATGTAAATGCAAATTTGTGTTGGCACCCAGGGGTTAGGGGAACTAACTCCAATATATCAAAACTGGGAATATATTGGAAATATGCGTGATCATATAGGTGATGATACAATTGCTAGGATTGCTGAAGACCCAAATTTACCCATCTCTCAATAATCATTGCCAGTCGTCAGGATCTGTCATTTTTTTAACTGGCCATATTTGGGAATTGTTAGAACATTGCAGCCTGAGTTCAAACATGGACAAAAGAGCTGAACTCCAGAGGTGAGGTGAGAGTGACTGCCCTTGACATCAAGGCAGCATTTGACCAAGTGTGGCATCAAGGAGCCCTAGCAGAAATGGAGTCAATGGGAATCAGGGGGAAAACTCTCCGTTAGTTGGAGTCATACCCAGCATAAAGGAAGATGGTTGTTCAACATCACTCCTGATGTTGGACGTCAATCAGTTCCAGAATTGCAGGAGTTCCTCAGGGTAGTGTCCTCGGCCTAACCACCTTCAACTGCTTCATCAATGACCTTCCTTCCATCATAAGGTCAGAAGTGGGGATGTTCGCTGATGATTCCACAATGTTCAGCACCATTTGTGACTCCTCAGACACTGAAGCAGTCTATGTCCAAATGCAGCAAGACCTGGACAATATCCAGGCTTGGGCTGACAAGTGGCAAGTAACATTCACTAGGCAATGACCATCTTCAACAAGAGAGAATCTAACCATCGCTTCTTGACATTCAATGGCATTACCATTGCTGAATCTCCCACTATCAACATCCTGGGGGTTACCATTGACCAGAAACTGAACTAACCACAAAAAAACCAGCCACATAAACACTACGGCTACTAGAGCAGGTCAGAGGCTAGGAATCCTGTGGTGAGTAACTCACCTCCTGACTCCCCAAAGCCTGTCACAAGTCAGGAGTATGATGGAATGTTCTCTACTTGCCTGGATGAGTGCAGCTCCAACAACACTCAAGAAGCTTGACACCATCCAGGACAAAGCAACGCGCCTGATTGACACCGCTTCCACAAACATTCACTCCTTCCACCAGCAATGAAAAGTAGCAGCAGTGTGTACCATCTATAAGATGCATTGCAGAAACTCACCAAGGCTCCTTAGACAGTACCTTCCAAACCCATGACTGCTACCATTTAGAGAGGCCAGGGCAGCACACGCATGGGAACACCACCACCTGGAAGTTCCCCTCCAAGCCACTCACCATCCTGACTTGGAAATATATTGCCGTTCCTTCATTGGCACTGGGTCAAAATCCTGGAACTCCCTCCCTAACAGCACAGTGGGTGTACCTACACCACATGGACTGCAGCGGTTCAAGAAGACAGCTCACCACCACCTTCTCAAGGGCAACTAGGGACAGACAATAAGTGCTGGCCTAGCCAGCGTCACCCACATCCCATAAATGATTTTTAAAAAGTCGTCTTTTTAGAACATTGCAGCCTGAGTGCAAACATGGACAAAAGAGCTGAACTCCAGAGGTGAGGTGAGAGTGACTGCCCTTGACATCAAGGCAGCATTTGACCAAGTGTGGCATAAAGGAGCCTTAGCAGAACTGGAGTCAATGGGAATCAGGGGGAAAACTCTCCGCTAGTTGGAGTCATACCCAGCACAAAGGAAGATGGTTGTTCAACATCACTCCTGATGTTGGAGGTCAATCAGTTCCAGAACTGCAGGAGTTCCTCAGGGTATTGTATCATCACCTAATATGATCACGCATATTTCCAATATATTCCCAGTTTTGATATATTGGAGTTAGTTCCCCTAACCCCTGGGTGCCAACACAAATTTGCATTTACATTCTCTAAACAATAATATACTTGAAATTGTTATTTTAGGGCTTCCACAAATCACTTGCTAAACGTTTTGGTGCAATAGGAATTATATTTTCAAATAGTTGCTTGATAGCACAGAACTTGAGTATTGCTGTAAAAAGAGACATGCTGTCGAAGCTTTTTGTCTTGCACTCATCAGAATGCCAAATTTCAAAAGGAACAGCAATTCATACTGCATGAGAAAAGGGTGCTGATAGGTTGACAAGTTGGCTGTGATTGGCCGAGGCTAGGTGTTAGCCTGGTGGATCCATTCCTGCTGTGGGGGTGTCAGTCTGGTGGGTCCACTCCTGATGTGGGGATGTCAGTCGGGTGAATCCACTCCTGATTTTGGGGTGTCAGTCTCATGGATCAGCTCCTGCCATGAGGGTGTCAGCCTGGTGGATCCATTCCTGCTGTGGGGTGTCAGTCTGGGGGATCTGTTCCTGCTGTGGGTGTGTCAGTCTGGTGGATCCACTCCTGCTTTTGGGGTGTCAGTCTCATGGATCAGCTCCTGCCATGAGGGTGTCAGCCTGGTGGATCCATTCCTGCTGTGGGGGTGTCAGTCTGCTCGATCCATTCCTGCTGTGGGGGTGTCAGTCTGGGGGATCCGTTCCTGCCGTGGGTGTGTCAGTCTGGTGGATCCATTCCTGCTGTGGGTGTGTCAGTCTGGTGGATTCATTCCTGCTGTGGGGTGTCAGTCTGGTGGATCCACTCCTAGTGTGGGAGTGTCAATCTGGTGGATCTACTCCAGCTGTGGGGGTGTCAGTCTGAAGGATCCATTTCTACTGCGGGGCCAGTGGAGCTGTGGAGGCTGATGTACCCCTGCTGCGCTGCTCTTGTACTACATTTTCTGCAATTCCTTTCATAGCATTCTGAGCATAACAGGCTCACTGTCCTCAAAAGTTTTGGTAGGTATTTCCTTTGCCATTTTTCTCCCCCCACGTACCTTGTTCCTTGTGTTGTCATGGGCCAGGAGCGGGACACATGCCTTTCCTTCCATATCTCCAACGTTCAATTATCCTTCCTCATCCTCTGCTGGTCCTTTCATTTTCCATTGCTGCCGGTGGTCTGTATTCCCCTGCACAATATTGGGTTTCCCAATTCAGTAACTACTTTGTTCATATTTCCTATCTGCCCAGGCAGGAACCCGTGCCTTGGTGTGTAGGACACTGGTGGAGTAATGTATGTTACCAAGTGCCTTCTACAACCCATTAAACTCATTATCGTTCCCAACCATCTTAGTAGCCCAGCATGCTCCAATTCATCACAAACTGGTACCGGGTTTTGAACATAAACACAGGCAAATAACAATTCCACAGTCACTAAGTGAAAGCCTGCAGGTGCTCCTCTTTCTCTTACCTACAAATCATCATTGCTTGCAATAACAGCCTGACCTCAACTACCTCCTATTCCTTATACTTTCCAGAACACAGCTGTAACAATGGCCCATCCCTGCCTGCCTTTCCAGATTTCTCCAGACACTTTGACCATTTCGTAGCTACAGGCACAAAGTATCGTTTGCATTGCCTCTCTCTCTCTCTCTGTCTCTCTCTTCAGTCTTTCAATTCCATTGTTTGATCTCTCATTGTAATTGAAGATCCTGGGACCTCCCTTATTTATTTTCAGTGTAGTTTTCTCCTGTAGTGATATACTTATATCGGGGATCCTTATGGTCTGTGTCACCCTCTGGTGGCTGGACCCCATCCTGGGCCACAATTCTCCCCACATCTCATGTTCGTGTAGGGTCATTCTGGGCATCAGGTCCCTTGGACCTCAATCATGATGATGTCCTCAGGCATCGTACCCGTCCCACTAATATTCTGCCCTTAGTGTGAGGTCATCCCAGTCTACACCTTCATCTCCCCCAGTTACACTGCATTGATGTACAATATGAACCAGGAATCTTCTCTGGGATTTCAGTTGTTGTTTAAGCTTTTCTACCTCTTCCTTACATTGATCATAATGAGGCCCCTTTAGGCTCACCCCTCTTTCCTCTTGGACAATGTCAGCTTTGGTTTTAGTGGCTGCAGTCAATTCATTGTTACTGTTCTGCACATTGTATTTAAGTTTCTCTGGCTCTGCCTGTCTTTGAATAGCCTCATAGCCTTTGCTTGCTACCTGTGCCAATCCCCACAACATACCTGTTTTTCATTGTCATTCTTGTATTACTCCCCCTCATCCTCCTGTGTCTTCTTCTCATTTGATTCTCAACTGGTGCTCCTCCAATTGGTCCCTTATCATCCCACATCCTGAAGTTGAAATAACAGCAAGACTCCTGCTTTCGAATCATTACCCTTGACCTTCTTTTCTTTAGTTAACTCCTTTATTTTTTTTCCCAACTTCACATAAAACCTGTCTGTTTTTAAATAATAATGCACTAACTTCTACTTCCTCCTAGGTGTACTTGTTTGTTTTACCTAACATTATTTAATGTCAGCTCTTCCATCTTCTGGCAACTATCAATCTTGTCTGTCATGTCTCAAAACATATTTTCTGGTACATATTTTTGAGTTCGAGCATGGATATAATTTCTTGCCATGTTAACAATCACGGTATTGTCCTTGGACTATTACACAGTTTTCTCATGACCCAAAACATGTAATGCCAACTTCATCCATTAATACGTCAAGTATCCCAGATGTATTCTTTGTACAAAACTGTAAATCATTGTCCCATGTTGGGCACCAAAATGTGAAAAAATTGCCTAAGGTTTGGCCTTTTGTTATAATGAGCTTGAGGGTTTTGTTCCAAAGTATTAAAGTTTTATTAAGCAATTACAATGTAGTGATAAAGATGTTGAAATATAAGCATACAGTTATATTACATTACTGAATAAAACATTGAAATACAATAGGCATAGCTTAACACCAGCAAAGTTCTGAGGTGAACAATCTTGAGTGTCTTGATGATAACAGTTGAATGGTCCAGTCTCACACCAAGAATAGTCTAATATCTATTCTTGAGGTCCAGTTTTGTAGACATTATGAGCACTATTAGACATGGTGAGCAATATGCACACTGGAAGCCACAAATCAATCATTTTCTTTGTACTAGGCTAGCAGCAGCTTGTTTTACTCCTTCATTCCAGATAGTACACAGTGCCTGAGACCACAGACCATCCTATAAACATGAGATAACAATGGAGGCACAAAGTTTATGCCTTAGGCGGTGGTCCTGATATTGACAAGGGCAGGTTTTTGGAGCCTTGTCATGCCTCTATCAAACCTGGAAGTAGATAGATTGGGGTCAGCTTTCATATTTTTAAGATTTTAACATCTAACCAAATCCAATCCACCAATTGTTAGGGGTTAAAGGGACCCCCAGGATGACTCATTACATGGCATTTATCAAAGTACAATCCAACGAAGGTTCAGACAATCTTTTAGTTGAAGGATCACTGATGTTAACAATTGACACAAGACAACCTTATTCTTTAGAAAGCCTGAAAAAATGATTTTCTTGCAATATATATCAGAGCTGTGAGTGATTTATCCTAGTACTATATATATATATATATATATATATAGCAGAAGTGTATGTGATATATCTCAGTGTAATCTATATGATAGAGCTGTGATGTATCCCTCTGTAATTGATCTAATAGAAAAATGTGTGATATAGCTCAGTCTAATGTATGTAAGAGAACTGTGTGATATATTCCATTTCTAAACTAAATATGATATATAGGTGTATAATTCATATAGCATAATTATGTGTGATATATAATTCTGATATACATTACTCTTAGATATGTGACAGATCACAGTGTAATCTATATATAATAGAACTGTGTGCGATATATCCCACAGCAGAAAAGGAGGAAATGATATGGGAAACCAGGGAGTGTGCAGAATTGATAAAGGGAGTCTGAGAGGCGATAAGGGGAAAGTTCCAATTTTCCTTGAGATTCAGTTGCACTCTGTTAAATTAATTAAAATCCCCTGGCCTGTTTATTTGTCAAAGCCCAATTTCGTTTCACTGATTGATTTGACCCAGTTTTATTTGATTCATTTATTTAAAAGTTATGCATTGACTGAAATAGAAGCTTGTTTTAAAATTTCAGTGGCCCACAAGGATTTAATTAAATTATTTAATTATTTTGTGAGAGGATGAATATTAGCTATTTTTCAAAAAATCAAAATTAATAGCTTGATTAATTTTTAGAATATTTAAATCATTGAGAAACACTTTTAGGTTAGTGACAGGAGGACTCAATGAGCTGGGAATGCGAATGGTCCTACTACTCCACCTGGTGTTGGAAAACTTACAAGGTAAATGATAATATAAGTATTCTCAATTTAAAACCTTAAATGCGCAATTATGTATTATATCCAATTTGATTGCTTTAGGGAAAATTCCCGACTCTGCAAATCTAACACAGGAGAAAGTGCCCCAGGTATTCTAATTTTCATTCTGGGTAGTGGGGGTGGTGTGTGTGATAACTGGAGTCGGGGCCGCTAATACTGTGGAGGCGGTCACAGGAACTTCAGGTGTGGAGACTGGCTGTGTGAAAGGCCGGCCTCTGTGCTCTGAGACTTGTAAGGAAAAGAAAACAAAAAACTGCCCTTTAGCCCTCACCCACCCGCCCCAACCCCATGCCCTGTCACCCCACCCCCCAACACATTCCCCATGCCCCACGCATGCCAACTCGTGCCCCTCTACGTATCACCCATGGCCCTTTATAGTACCTATGCCAACCCATGCTCCACCACCCTTTGCCCTTACACCCTCCATCCCAACTCAACCAATATCCATCATGGGCAGACCTCAGGACTCAAGCAGAGGTTAAATAAAATAAAGTTTTAAGTGTTTCTTGTAGACTTTATTTAAAAAAAAATCTCATTCATAAAAACCCATTCACTACATTTAAATCCCTTCAACTACTTGATCCCTTATAAAAACAAACATTTCACTCAAGTGCTTAATCCTGTATAAAAACAAGCATTCGTATTCATGACCCATATCAAAGACTTCATAAGTACTTGGAGCTATCAATCAAACTGTGAACTGACAGGCAGCCCATTGTGATAGTGATAGGTAGTGAAATCAATGATGCAGCAAAATCCTTTAAAATAGCCTTCAGGCTTATGTCAACAGACATAGTGAAATACCAAGCACTGACTGTTTTTAAAATTAAAAGTAACACTTTGCCATTTAAAGGACAGGAGACTTAAATACCTTAACAACTTGACAGTTCCAAATAAACGTGACAGTTTCAATGAGTGGTAGAGGCAGAAACCCTCATAACATTTAAGAATAATTTGGATGTGCACTTGGGATGCCATGGCATACAAGGCTATGGCTTAGTGCTGGAAAATGGGATTAGAATGGTTGGATATTTGTTTGACCGGCACAGACTCAATGGGCCAAAGGGCCTTTTTCTGTGCTGTAGACGTCTATGACTCTATGACTCTAACCCTGCAAGGCCAATGATGCTGGAGTATTGCTGAATGTACAGCAAGACAGCATTAATGTTTTTTAGTTCAATTTCCCACTTGGCAGTTCAGTCAAATGGACAAAAGCAGATACTGGGAAGCTGGAAACCTGAAATAAAAACAGAACATGCTGGAAGTACTCAGCAGGTCAAATGGAAAGCCTGGCAGGTGGCTGGGAGCAAACATCACTGGCTTGGGGACCGTCCCAAGAAATGTGACGTGATGCTTTATAAAATTACTTTGCTGATTTTGGTCCCTATCTAACTCGTAACCAAGCTGACTTAATCTCCTGCATTTGGCAGGACCATCCCATGGGAAGTGATGATCTCCAGCACATGTGGAGTGGTACTAACTCACTAGACAGTGAGAAAGAGCAAAGAGCTACTGCAGAGCCAAAGATTAACAGGAAGAGGACATCACTGGAACAAGTGCTGGGAAACACTGCTCATATAGTTGTGTGCCTGGTCAAGGAAAGCAAGAAAAAATGCTGACAAATCCTATTGGCAGGCAGGGTGTGAAGACAGGAGAGAAAAGGAGGAAAAAGAGACACAGCGGGTGACAATGACACAAAGGCAAAGCAAAGATGGTCAGGGGAGGCAGATGCCAATTTGTTAACCGTTGCAGGATCCAGAATCGATGCAACATGTCATTATTAAATGTGCCTTAGTTATACCCTGCATGATGCAAAATCAGGCGACCACTGTTACCGTGGTTTATGGACCCAATACTGATTCCTTTGAATGTCTCCCATGAGATGTCAGATTAACCATTTATGAATTATCTTGTTTTGATTTTTGTGCTTACCAGTGTGAGGAATGCCTGTGTATCAAAAGTACCTGTTCCTATTTCAACTAAATGATCTAAGCTTCAAGTAATGTGAGATCAGGTACAATGAGACTGTATAGACGGAGCTTTACTCAGTATTTAATCCTGTGCTGTAACTGTCCTGGGACTGTTTGATGGGGACAGTGTAGAGAGAGCTTTACTCTGTATCTAACGCTTAGCTGTACCTGCCCTGGGAGCGTTTGATTGGGACAGTGTAGAGGGAGCTTAACTCTGCATCTAACCCCGTGCTGTACCTGCTCTGGGGATGGTGATGGGGACAGTGTTGATGGAGCCTTACTCTGTATCTAACCCTGTGCTGTACCTGTCCTGAGAGTGTTTGATGGGGACAGTGTAGAGGGAGCTTGGGTCTGTATCTAACCCTGTGCTGTACCTGCCCTGGGAGTTTTTCATGGGGACAGTGTAGAGGGAGATTTACTCTGTATCTAACCCTGTGCTGTGCCTGTCCTGAGAGTGTTTGAAGGGACAGAGCAGAGGGAGCTTTACTCTGCATCTAACCCCGTGCTGTACCTGTCCTGACAGTGTATGATGGGGCAGTGTAGAGGGAGCTTTGCTCTGTATCTAACCTTGTGCTGTACCTGCCCTGGGAGTGTCTGATGGGGACAGTGTAAAGGGAGCTTTACCCTATATCTAGCCCTGTGCTGTACCTGTCCTGAGAGTATTTAATGGGACAGTATAGAGGGAGCTTTACTCTGTATGTAACCCCATGCTGTACCTATCCTGGGAACGTTTGATGGGGACAGTGTAAAGGGAGCCTTACGCTGTTATCTCACCCTGCACTGTACCTGCCATGAGAGTGTTTAATGGGGACAGTGTAGAGGGAGCTTTAGTCTGTATCTAACCCCGTGCTGTACCTGTCCTGAGAGTGGTTGATGGGACAGTGCAGAGGGAGCTTTACTCTGTACCTAACCCTGTGCTCTACCTGTCATGGGAGTGTTTGATGGGACAGTGTTGAGGGAGCATTACTCTGTATCTAACAATTTGCTGTAACTGTCCTGGGAGTGTTTGATGGGGACAGTGTAGAGAAAGCTTTATTCTGTATCTAACCCCATGCTGTACCTGTCCTGAGAGTGTTTGATGGGGACAGTGTAGTGGGAGCTTTGCTCTGTATCTAACCCTGTGCTATACCTTCCCTGGGAGTGTCTGATTGGGACAGTGTAGAGGGAGCTTTACCCTGTATCCAACCCCATGCTGTAACTGTCCTGAGGGTGTTCAATGGGAGAGTGTAGAGGGGGTTTTACTTTGTATCTAACCCCATGCTATGCCTGTCCTGGGTGTGTTGGATGGGGACAAGTTAAGGGAGCTTTACTCTGTTATCTCACCCCGCGCTGTACCTGCCTTGGGAGTGTTTAATGGGGACAGTGCAGAGGGAGCTTTAGTCTGTATCTAACCCCGTGCTGTACCTGTCCTGAGAAAGTTTGATGGGACCGTGTAGAGGGATCTTTACAGTGTATCTCACCCCGTGCTGTACCTGCATTGGGAGTGTTTGATGGGGGAATATAGAGGCAGCTTTACTCTGTATCTAATCACGTGCTGTACCTGTCCTGAGAGTGTTTCATGGGGACAGTGTAGTTGGAGCTTTGCTCTGTATCTAACCCTGTGCTGTACCTGTCCTGGCAGTGTTTGATGGGGACAGTGTAGAGTGGGCATTACTCTGTATCTAACCCTGTGCTGCAGCTGTCCTGGGAGTGTTTGATGGGGACAGTGTAGAAGGAGATTTACTCTGTGTCTAACCCTCGTGCTGCACCTGCCTTGGGAGTGTTTGATGGGGACAGTGTAGAGGGAGCTTTACTCTGTATCCGTGCTGTACCTGTCCTGAGAGTGTTTGAAGGGACAGTGCAGAGGGAGCTTTACTCTGCATCTAACCCCGTGCTGTACCTGTCCTGAGAGTGTTTCATGGGGACAGTGTAGTTGGAGCTTTGCTCTGTATCTAACCCTGTGCTGTACCTGCCCTGGGAGTGTTTGATGGAGACAGTGTAGAGGGAGATTTGCTCTGTTATCTCACCCCACACTATACCTGTCCTGCGAGTGTTTGATGGGACAGTGTTGAGGGAATTTTGCACTGTATCTCACCCCGTGCTGTACCTGCCTTGGCCGTGTTTGTGGGGGAATGTCGAGGAAGTCTTACTCTGTATCTAATGACGTGCTGTACCTGTCCTGGGACTGTTTGATGGGGACAGTGTAGAGGGAGCTTTACCATGTATGTAACACTTTGCTGTACCTGTCCTGAGAGTGTTTGATGGGAACAGTGTAGACGGGTCTTTGTTCTGTATCTAACTCTGTGATGTCCCTGCCCCGGGAGTGTTTGATGGGGACAGTGTAGAGGGAGCTTTACTCTGTATCTAATGCCATGCTGTACCTTCCCTGAGAGCATTTGATTGGGACAGTGTAGAGGGAGCTTAACTCTGCATCTAACTGCGTGCTGTACCTGCTCTATGCATGGTGATGGGGACAGTGTAGAGGGCGCTTTACCCTGTATCTAACCCTGTGCTGTACTTGCCCTGAAAATATTTAATGGGACAGTTTGGAGGGAGCTTTACTCTGTATCTAAGCCCGTGCTGTACCTGTCCTGGGAGTGTTTGATGGGGACAGTGTAAAGGGAGCTTCAGTCTTTATCTAACCCCGTGCTGTACCTGTCCTGAGAGTGTTTGATGGGGACTGTGTAGAGGGAGCTTTGCTCCGTATCTAACCCTGTGATGTACCCGCCGCGGGAGTGTTTGATGGGGACAGTGTAGAGGGAGCTTTACTCTATATCTAATCCCGTGGTGGACCTTTCTTGGGAGTGTTTGATGGGGACAGTTTAGAGGGAGCTTTACGCTGCATCTAATGCCATGCTGTTCCTGCCCTGAGAGCATTTGATTGGGAAAGTGCACAGGGAGCTTAACTCTGCATCTAATTCTGTGCTGTACCTGCTCTGGGGATGCTGATGGGGACAGTGTAGAGGGAGCTTCACTCTCTATCTAACCGTGTGCAGTACCTACCCTGGGAGTGTTTGATGGGGACAGTGTAGAGGGAGCTTTACCCTGTACATAACCCTGTGCTGTACCTGTCCTGAGCATGTTTGATGGGCACAGTGTAGAGGGGGATTTGCTCTGTATCTCACCCTGTGCTGTACCTGCCCTGGGAGTGTTTGATGGGGACAGTGTAGAGGGAGCTTTACTCTGTACCTAACCTCGTGCTGTACCTGTCCTGTGAGTGTTTGATGGGGGAATGTAGCTGGAGCTTTACTCTGTATCTAGCCCCGTGTTGTACCTGTCCTGAGAGTGTTGAAGGGACAGTGCAGAGGGAGCTATACTCTGTATCTAACCCTGTGCTGTACCTGTCCTGGGAATGTTCGATTGTGACAGTGTAGAGCAAGCTTCACTCTGTATCTAACCCCGTGCCCTAGCTGTCCTGGGAGTGTTTGGTGGGGACAGTGTAGAGGGAGCTTTACTCAGTATCTAACCCTGTACTGTATCTGCCTTGGGAGTTTCTGATGTGGACAGTGTAGAGGGAGCTTTGCTCTGTTATTTCATCCCGCACTGTAGCTGTCCTGAGAGTGTTTGATGGGAAAGTGTAGAGGGAGCTTTACACTGTATCTCATCCCGGGCTGTCCCTGCCTTGGCAGTGTTTGATGGGGGAATGTAGAGGGAGTCTTACTCTGTATCTAATCACGTGCTCTACCTGTCCTGGGACTGTTCGATGGGGACAGTGTAGAGGGAGCTTTACCATGTATCTGACACTTTGCTGTCCCTGTCCTGGGGAGTGTTTGATGGGGACAGTGTAGACGGATCTTTGCTCTGTATCTAACCCTGTGATGTACCTGCCCCAGGAGTGTTTGGTGGGGACAGTGTACAGGGAGCTTAACTCTGCATCTAACCCCGTGCTGTACCTGCTCTGGGAATGTTGATGGGGACAGTGTAGAGGGAGCTTTACTCTGTATCTACCCGTGTGCTGTACCTGTCCTGAACGTGTTTGATGGGGACAGTGTAGAGGGAGATTTGCTCTGTATCTAACCCTGTGCTGTACCTGCCCTGGGAGTGTTTGATGGGGACAGTGTAAAGGGAGCTTTACTCTGTTATGTCACCCAACACTGTACCTGCCTTGGGAGTGTGTAATGGGGACAGTGTGGAGATAGCTTTACCCTCTATCTAAACACGTGCTGTACCTGTCCTGAGAGTGTTTAATGGGACAGTGTAGAGGGAGATTTGCTCTGTATCTAACCCTGTGCTGTACCTGCCCTGGGAGTGTTTGATGGGGGAATGTAGAGGGAGCTTTACTCTGTAGCTAATCCTGTGCTGTACCTGTCCTGGTACTGTTTGATGGGGAGAGTGTAGAGGGAGCTTTACTCTGTATCTAACTTCATGCTGTACCTGCCCTTAAAGCATTTGTTTGGGACAGTGTATAGGGAGCTTAACTCTGCATCTAACCCCGTGCTGTACCTGCTCTGGGAATGTTGATGTGGCCAGTGTAGTGGGAGCTTTACTCTGTATCTAACCCTTTGCTGTACCTGTCCTGGGCGTGTTTGATGGGGACAGTGTAGAGGAAGGTTTACTCTGAACCTATCCTCGTGCTGTACCTGTCATGGGAGTGTTTGATGGGGACATTGTAAAGGGAGCTTTACTCTGTTATCTCACCTCACGCTGTACCTGCCTTGGGTGTGTGTAATGGGGACAGTGTAGAGGGTGCTTTACCCTGTATCTCACCCCATACTATACCTGTCTTGGTACTGTTTGATGGGCACAATGTAGAAGGAGCTTTACCCTGAAACTAATGCTTTGCTGTACCTGCCCTGAGAGTGTTTGATTGGGATAGTGCAGAGAGAGCTTTACTATGTATCTAACTCCATGCTGTACCTGCCCTGAAAGCATTTGTTTGGAACAGTGTACAGGGAGCTTAACTATGCATCTAACCCTGTGCTGTATCTGCTCTGGGAATGTTGATGGGGCCAGTATAGAGGGAGCCTTACTCTGTATCTAACCCTTTGCTGTACCAGTCCTGAGCGTGTGTGATGGGAAAGTGTAGAGGGAGATTTGTTCTGTATCTAACCCTGTGCTGTACCTGCCCTGGAAGTGTTTGATGGGGGAATGTATAGGGAGCTTTACTCTGTATGTAGCCCCGTGTTATACCTGCCCTGAGAGTGTTAAAGGGACAAAGCAGAGGGAGTTATACTCTGCATCTAACCCCGTGCTGTACCTGTCCTGGGAATGTTTGATTGTGACAGTGTAGATCAAGCTGTACTCTGTATCTAACCCTGTGCTGTCCCTGCCTTGGGAGTTTCCGATGTGGACAGTGTAGAGGGAGCTTTGCTCTGTTATCTCATCCTGCACTGTACATGTCCTGAGAGTGTTTGATGGGAAAGTGTAGAGGGAGCTTGACACTGTATCTCATCCCATGCTGTACCTGCCTGGGTAGTGTTTGATGGGGGAATGTAGAGGGATTCTTACTCTGTGCCTAATCACGCGCTGTACCTGGGGACAGTGCAGAAGGAGCTTTACTCTGCATCTATCCCCATGCTGTACCTGTCCTGAGAGTGTTTGATGGGGACAGTGTAGACGGATCTTTGCTCTGTCTCTAACCCTGTGATGTACCTGCCCCAGGAGTGTTTGGTGGGGACAGTGTACAGGGAACTTAACTCTGCATCTAACCCCGTGCTGTACCTGCTCTGGGAATTTGATGGGAACAGTGTAGAGGGAGCTTTACTCTGTATCTAACCGTGTGCTGTACCTGTCCTGAGCGTGTTTGATGGGCACAGTGTTAAGGGAGACTTGTTCTGTATCTAACCCTGTGCTGCACCTGCCCTGGGGGTGTTTGATGGGGCCAGTGTAGAGGAAGCTTCACTCTGTACCCAACCTCGTGCTGTACCTGCCTTGGGACTGTGTAATGGGGACAGTGTAGAGGGAGCTTTACTCTCTATCTAAGCCTGTGCTGTACCTGTCCTGGGAGTGTTTGATGGGGGAATGTAGAGGGAGATTTATTCTGTATCTAACCCCGTGCTGTACCTGTCCTGGGAATGTTTGATGGGGATAGTGTAGAGTGAGCTTTACTCTGTATCCAGCGCCATGCTGTACCTGCCCTGAGAGCATTTGATTGGGACAGTGTATAGGGGGCTTAACTCTGCATCTAACCCTGTGCTGTACCTGCCCTGGGAGTGTTTGATGGGGGAATGTAGAGGGAGCTTTACTCTGTAGCTAATCCCATGCTGTACCTGTCCTGGGACTATTTCATGGGGACAGTGTACAGGGAGTTTTACCCTCTATCTAATGCTTTGCTGTACCTGTCCTGGGAGTGTTTGAAGGGGACAGTGTAGAGAGAGCTTTACTCTGTATCTAACGCCATGCTGCTACTGCCCTGAAAGGATTTGACTGGGACAGTGTACAGGGAGCATAACTCTGCCTCTAACCCCGTGCTGTACCTGCTCTAGGAATGTTGATGCGGACAGAGTAGAGGGAGCTTTACTCTGTATCTAACTGTGTGCTGTACCTGTCCTGAGCCTGTTTGATGGGCACAGTGTAGAGGGAGATTTTCTCTGTATCTAACCCTGTGCTGTACCTGCCCTGGGAGTGTTTGATGGGGACAGTGTAGAGGGAGCTTTACTCTGTTATGTCACCCCACGCTGTACCTGCCTTGGGAGTGTGTAATGGGGACAGTGTAGAGGGAGCTTTACCCTGTATCTCACCCCGTGCTATACGTGTCCTGAGAGTGTTTAATGGGACAGTGTAGAGGGAGCTTTACTCTGTATCTAGCCCCGTGTTGTACCTGTCCTGAGAGTGTTGAAGGGACAGTGCAGAGGGAGCTGTACTCTGCATCTAACCCCGTGCTGTACTTGTCCTGGGAATATTTGATTGTGACAGTGTAGAGCAAGCTGTACTCTGTATCTAACCCCGTGCTGTAGCTGTCCTGGGAGTGTTTGATGGAGACAGTGTAGAGGGAGCTTTTCTCTGTATATAACCCTGTGCTGTACCTGCCTTGGGAGTTTCTGATGTGGACAGTGTAGAGGGAGCTTTGCTCTGTTATCTCAACCGGCACTGTACCTGTCCTGAGAGTGTTTGATGGGACAGTGTAGAGGGCACTTTACAATGTATCTCATCCTGTGCTGTACCTGCCTTGGCAGTGTTTGATAGGGGAATGTAGGGGGAGTCTTGCTCTGTATCTAATCACGTGCTGTACCTGTTTTGGGACTGTTTGATGGGGACAGTGTAGAGGGAGCTTTATCATGTGTCTGACACTTTGCTGTACCCGTCCGGGGAGTGTTTGATGGGGACAGTGTAGAGGGAGCTTTACTCTGTACCTAGCCCCGTGCTGTACCTGTCCTGAGAGTGTTTGAAGGGACAGTGCAGACAGAGCTTTACTCTGCATCTAACCCCATGCTGTACCTGTCCTGAGAGTGTTTGATGGGGACAGTGTAGATGGATCTTTGCTCTGTATTTACCCTGTGATGTACCTGCCCCAGGAGTGATTGGTGGGGACAGTGTAGAGGGAGCTTAACACTGCATCTAACTCCGTGCTGTACCTGCGCTGGGGATGGTGATGGGGACAGTGTAGAGGGAGCTTTACCCTGTATCTAACCCTGTGCTGTACCCATCCTGAAAGTATTTAATGGGACAGTGTGGAGGGAGCTTTGGTCTGTTTCTAACCCCGTGTTTTACCTGCCCTGAGAGTGTTTAATGGGACAGTGTAGAGGGAGCTTTACTCTGTATCTAATCCCGTGCTGTACTTGTCCTGAGAGTGTTTGATTGGACAGTGTAGCGGGTGCTTTAAGCAGTTTCTCACCCCATGCTGTACCTGTCCTTGGACTGTTTGATGGGGACAGTGTAGAGGGAGCTTTACCCTGTATCTAACGCTTTGCTGTACGTATCCTGGAAGTGTTTGATGGGGACAGTGTGGAGAGAGCTTTTTTCTGTATCTAACGGCATGTTCTACCTGCCCTGAAAGAATTTTATTGGGATAGTTTACAGGGAGCTTAACTCTGCATCTAACCCCGTGCTGTACCTTCTCTGTGAATGGTGATGGGGAAAGTGTAGAGGAAGCTTTACTCTGTATCTAAGCCTGTGCTGTACCTGTCCTGAGCCTGTTTGATGGGGACAGTGTTGAGGGAGCTTTGCTCTGTATCTAACCCTGTGCTGTACCTGCCCTGGGAGTGTTTCATGGGGACAGTGTCGAGGGAGATTTACTCTGTATCTAACCTCGAGCTCTACCTGTCGTGGGAGTGTTTGATGTGAACAGTGTAAAGTGAGCTTTACTCGGTTATTTCACCCCACGCTGTACCTGCCTTGGGAGTATTTAACGGGGACAGTGTAGAGGGAGCTTTACCCTGTATCTAAGCCTGTGCTGTACCTGTCCTGATAGTGTTTAATGGGACTGTGTAAAGGGAGATTTGCTCTGTAACTAACCCTGTGCTGTACCTGTCCTGATAGTGTTTAATGGGGATAGTGTAGAGAGAGCTTTACTCTGTACCTAACCTCGTGCTGTACCTGCCCTGGGAGTGTTTGATGGGGATAGTGTAGATGGAGCTTTACCCTGTATCTAATCACGTGCTGTATCTGTCCTGAGTGTTTAATGGGACAATATAGAGGGAGATTTGCTCTGTATCTAACCCTTTGCTGTACCTGCACTGGGTGTCTGTGATGGGGGAATCTAGAGGGAGCTTTAAACTGTATCTAATCTCGTGCTGTGCCTGTCTTGGGACTGTTTGATTGGGACAGTGTAGAGGGAGCTTTACCCTCTATCTAATGCTTTGCTGTACCTGTCCTGGGAGTGTTTGATGGGAACAGTGTAGAGGGAGCTTTACCCTGTATCTAACGCTTTGCTGTATGTGTCCTGGGAGTGTTTGATGGGGACAGTGTGGAGAGAGCCTTACTCTGTATCTGACACCATGCTGTACCTGCCCTGAAATCATTTGATGGGGACAGTGTAGAGGGAGCTTTACTCTGTATGTAACCCTGTGCTGTAGCTGTCCTGAGCGTGTTTGGTGGGCACAGTGTAGAGGGAGATTTGCTTAGTATCTAACCCTGTGCTGGACCTGCCCTGGGAGTGTTTGATGGGGACAGCGTAGAGGGATCTTTACTCTGTACCTAACGTTGTGCTGTACCTGTCATGGGAGTGTTTGATGGGGACAGTGTAAAGGGAGCATTACTCCTTTATCTCACCCCACGCTGTACCTGTCTTCGGAATGTTTAATGGGGACAGCGAAGAGGGAGCTTTACCCTGTATCTAACCCCATGCTTTACCTATCCTGAGAGTGTTTAATGGTAAATTGTAGAGGGAGCTTTGCTCTGTATCTGAGCCTGTGCTGTATCTGTCCTGAGAGTGTTTGATGGGGGAATGTAGAGGGAGCTTTACTCTGTGCCTAATGCCATGGTGTACCTGCCCTGAGAGCATTTGATTGGGTCAGTGTACAGGGAGCTTAACTCTGCAACTAACTCCGTGATGTATATGCTCTGGGGATGGTGATGGGGACAGTGTAGGGGGAGTTTTATTCTGTATCTAGCCCCGTGCTGTACCTGTCCTGAGAGCTTTTGAAGGGACAGTGCAGAGGGTGCTTTACTCTGCATCTAACCCCGTGCTGTAACTGTCCTGAGAGTGATTGATGTGGACAGTGTAGAGGGAGCTTGAGTCTGTATCTAACCCCGTGCTGCACCTGTCCTGAGAGTGTTTGATGGGACAGTGTAGAGGGAGCTTTACGCAGTTTTTCAACCCATGCTGTACCTGCCTTGAGACTGTCCGATGGGGGAATGTAGAGGGAGCTTTACACTGTATTTAAACCCATCCTGTACCTGTCCTGGGATTGTTTGATGGGAACAGTGTAGAGGGAGCTTTACCCTGTATCTAATGCTTCGCAGTATGTGTCCTGGGAGTGTTTGATGGGGACAGTGTGGAGAGAGCTTTTCTCTGTATCTAATGCCATGCTCTACCTGCCCTGAAAGAATTTGATTGTGACAGTGTACAGGAAGCTTAACTCTGCATCTAACCCCGCGCTGTACCTTCCCTGGGAATGGTGATGGGGAAAGTGTAATGGGAGCTTAACTCTGCATCTAACCCCGTGCTGTACCTGCTCTGGGAATGTTGATGGGGACAGAGTAGAGGGAGCATTACTCTGTATCTAACGTTGTGCTGTACCTGTCCTGAGTGTGTTTGATGGACACAGTGTAGAGGGAGCTTTACTCTGTACCTAACCTCGTGCTGTACCTGTCATGTGAGTGTTTGATGGGGACAGTGTAAAGGGAGCTTTACTCTGTTATCTCAGCCCACGCTGTACCTGCCTTGGGAGTGTGTATTGGGGACAGTGTAAAGGGTGCTTTACCCTGTATCTCACCCTGTGCTGCACCTGTCCTGAGAGTGTTTAATGGGAAAGTGTAATATGAGCTTTACTCTGCATCTAAGCCTGTGCTGTACCTGTCCTGAGAGTGTTTGATGGGGGAATGTAGAGCGATTTTTAGTCTGTATCTAACCCCGTGCTGTACCTATCCTGGGAGTGTTTGATGGGGACAGTGTAGTGGGTGCTTTACCCCGTATCTAACGCCATGCTGTACCTGCCCTGAGAGCATTTGATTGGGACAGCATACTGGGAGCGTGACTCTGCATCTAACTCCGTGATGTACCTGCTCTGTGGATGGTGATTTGGGACAGTGTAGCGGGAGCTTTACTCTGTATCTAACCCCGTGCTGTACCTGCCCTGAGAGTGTTTGATGCGGATAGTGTAGATGGAGCTTTACCCTGTATCTAATCCCGTGCTGTATCTGTCCTGAGTGTTTAATGGGACAATATAGAGGGAGATTTGCTCTGTATCTAACCCTTTGCTGTATCTGCACTGGGTGTGAGTGATGGGGGAATGTAGAGGGAGCTTTAAACTGTATCTAATCCCGTGCTGTGCCTGTCTTGGGACTGATTTATTGGGACAGTGTAGAGGAAGTTTTACCCTCTATCTAATGCTTTGCCGTACCAGACCTGGAAGTGTTTGATAGGGACAGTGTAGAGAGAACCTTACTCTGTATCTGACGCCATGCTGTACCTGCCCTGAAAGCATTTGATGGGGACAGTGTAGAGGGTGCTTTACTTTGTATGTAACCCTGTGCTGTAGCTGTCCTGAGCGTGTTTGATGGGCACAGTGTAGAGGGAGATTTGCTCAGTATCTAACCCTGTGCTGGATCTGCCCTGGGGGTGTTTGATGGGGACAGCGCAGAGGGAGCTTTACTCTGTACCTAACGTTGTGCTGTATCTGTCATGGGAGTGTTTGATGGGGACAGTGTAAAGGGAGCATTACTCTGTTATCTCACCCCACGCTGTACCTGTCTTCGGAATGTTTAAAGGGGGCAGCATAGAGGGATCTTTACCCTGAATCTAACCCCATGCTTTACCTGTCCTTAGAGTGTTTAATGGTAAATTGTAGAGGGAGCTTTACTCTGTATCTAAGCCTCTGCTGTACCTGTCCTGAGAGTGTTTAATGGGGGAATTAGGAGGGAGCTTTAGTCTGTTTCTAACTCTGTGCTGTACCTGTCCTGGGAGTGTTTGATGGGGACAGTGTTGAGTGAGCTTTACTCTGTATCTAACGCCATGCTGTACCTGCCTTGAGAGCATTTGATTGGGATAGTGTACATGGAGCTTTACCCTGTATCTAATCCCATTCTGTATCTGTCCTGAGAGTTTTTAACGAGACAATGTAGAGGCAGATTTGGTCTGTATCTAACCCTGTGCTGTATCTGCCCTGGGAGTGTTTGATGGGGGAATGTCGAGGGAGCTTTAATCTGTATCTAATTCCGTGGTGTACCTGTCCTGGGAGTGTTTGATGGGGATAGTGTAGAGAAAGCTTTACTCTGTATCTGACGCCAGGCTGTACCTGCCCTAAAAGCATTTGATTGGGAAAGTGTACAGGGATCTTAACTCTGCATCTAACCCCGTGCTGTACCGGCTCTGGAAATGTTGATGGGTACAGTGTAGAGGGAGCTTTACTCTGTATCTAACCTTGTGTTGTACCTGTCCTGAGCGTGTTTGATGGGAACAGTGTATAGGGAGATTTGCTCTGTATCTCACCTTGTGCTGTACCTGCCCTGGGAGTGTTTAATGGGAATAGCGTTGAGGGAGCTTTACTCTGTACCTAACCTCGTGCTGTACCTGTCCTGAGATTGCTTAATGGGGGAATGTAGAGGGAGCTTTAGTCTGTATCTAACCCCGTGCTATACCTCTCCTGGGAGTGTTTGATGGGGACAGTGTAGAGGGAGCTTTACTCTGTATCTAACACCATGCTGTACCTGCCCTGAGAGCATTTCATTGGGACAGTGTACATGGAGCTTAACTCTGCATCTTACTCCGTGATGTACCTGCTCTGGGGATGGTGATGGGGACAGTGTAGGCAGAGCTTTATTCTGTATTTAACCCCTTGCTGTTCCTGCCCTGGGAGTGCTTGATGGGGCAGTGTAGAGGGAGCTTTACCCTGTATCTAATCCCGTGCTGTATCTGTCCTGGGAGTGTTTGATGGGGGAATCTAGGGGGAGCTTTAATCTGTATCTAATCCCGTGCTGTACCTCTCCTGGGACTGTTTTATTGGGACAGTGTAGAGGGAGCTTTACCCTCTCTATTGCTTTGCTGTACCTGTCCTGGGAGTGTTTGATGGGGACAGTGTAGAGAGAGATTTACTCTGTTTCTTACGCCATGCTGTACCTGCCCTAAAAGCATTTGATTGGGAAAGTGTACGGGGATCTTAACTCTGCATCTAACCCCGTGCTGTACCTGCTCTGGGAATGTTGATGGGAACAGTGTAGAGGGAGCTTTACTCTGTACCTAACCCTGTGCTGTACCTGTCCTGAGCGTGTTTGGTGGGGACAGTGTAGAGGGAGATTTGCTCTGTATCTAACCCTGTGCGTTACCTGCCCTGGGAGAATTTGATGGGGAAATGTAGAGGGAGCTTTACTCTGTACCTAACCTCCTGCTGTACCTGTCATGGGAGTGTTTGATGGGAACAGTGTAAAGGGAGCTTTACTCTGTTATCTCACCCCATGCTACACCTGTCCTGAGAGTGTTTAATCGTAAAGTGTAGAGGGAGCTTTGCTCTGTATCTAACCCCGTGCTGTACCTATCCTGGGAGTGTTTGATGGGGGAATGCAGAGGGAGTTTTACTCTGTATCTAACCCCATGCTGTAATTGTCCTGGGACTGCTTGATGGGCTCTGTGTGGAGGGAACTTTATTCTGTATTTAACTCCATGCTGTACCTGCTCTGGTAGTGTTTGATGTGGGACAGTGTAGGGGGAGCTTTACTCTGTATTTAACCCTTTACTGTACCTGCCCTGAGAGTGTTTGATGGGGATAGTATAGAGGAAGCTTTACTCTGTAACTAACGCTATGCTGTACCTGCTCTGAGATCATTGGATTGGGACAGTGTACAGGGAGCTTAACTCTGCATCTAATTCCGTGCTGTACCTGCTCTGGGGATGGTGATGGGGACAGTGTGGCAGCAGCTTTACTCTGTATCTAACGCCGTGCTGTACCTGCCCTGGGAGTGTTTGATGGGGGAATGCAGAGGGAGTTTTACTCTGTATCTAACCCCATGCTGTAATTGTTCTGGGACTGCTCGATGGGTACTGTGTGGAGGGAACTTTACTCTGTATTTAACTCCATGCTGTACCTGCCCTGGTAGTGTTTGATGGGGGACAGTGTAGAGGGAGCTTTACTCTGTATCTAACCCTTTACTGCACCTGCCCTGGGAGTGTTTGATGGGGACAGTGTAGCGGCAGCTTTACCCTGTATCTAACCCCGTGCTGTACCTGTCCTGAGAGTGTTTAATTGGACAGTGTAGAGGGAGATTTTCTCTGTATCTAACCCTGTGCTGTACCTGCCCTGGGAGTGTTTGATGGGGGAATGTAGAGGGAGCTTTACTCTGTATCTAATCCCGTACTATACCTGTCCTGGGACTGTTTGATGGGGATAGTGTAGCGGGTGCTTTACCCTCTATCTAATGCTTACCTGTCCTGAGAGTGTTTAATGGGACAGTGTAGAGGGAGCTTTACTCTGTTATCTCACCCCACGCTGTACCTGCCTTGGGAGTGTGTAATGGTGGGCAGTGTAGAGGGTGCTTTACTCTGTATCTAACCCCATGCTGTACCTGTCCTGAGAGTGTTTGATGCGACAGTGTAGAGGGAGCTTAACACAGTATCTCACCCCATGCTGTACCTGCCTTGATAGTGTTTTATGGGGGAATGTAGAGGGAGCTTTACTCTGTATCTAATCCTGTGCTGTACCTGTTCTGGGACTGTTTGATGGGGACAGTGTGGAGAGAGCTTTTCTCTGTATCTAACGCCATGCTCTACCTGCCCTGCAAGAATTTGATTGGGACAGTGTACAGGGAGCTTAACTCTGCATCTAACCTCGCGCTGTACCCTCTCTGGGAATGGTGATGGGGAAAGTGTAGAGGGAGCTTTACTCTGTATCTTACCCTGTGCTGTATCTGTCCTGAGCCTATTGATGGGACAGTGTAGTGGGAGCTTTATGCAGTATCTCACCCCGTGCTGTACCTGCCTTGGGAGTGTTTGATGGGGAAGTGTGGAGGGAGCTTTACTCTGTATCTAACGCCATGCTGTACCTGCCCTGAGAGCATTTGATTGGGAGAGTGTACAGGGAGCTTAACTCTGCATCTAACTCCGTGCTGTACCTGCTCTGGGGATGGTGATGGGGACAGTGTAGCGGGAGCTTTACTCTGTATCTAACCCTGTGCTGTCCCTGCCCTGGGACTGTTTGATGGGGACAGTGTAGAGGGAGCTTTACCCTGCATCTAATGCTTTGCTGTACCTGTCCTGGGAGTGTTTGATGGGGACAGTGTAGAGGGAGCTTTACACTGTATCTCACCCTGTGCTGTACCTGCCTTGGGAGTGTTTGATGGGGGAATGTAGAGGGAGCTTTACTCTGTATCTAACCCCGTGCTGTACTTGTCCTGTGACTGCTTGATGGGGACTGTGTGGAGGGAACTTTACTCTGTATTTAGCTCCATGCTGTACCTGCCCTGGTAGTGTTTGATGGGGGACAGTGTAGAGGAAGCTTTACTCTATATCTAACCACGTGGTGTACCTGCCCTGGGAATGTTTGATTGCGACGATGTAGAGCAAGCTTTACTCTGTATCTAACCCTGTGCTCTACCTGTCCTGGGAGTGTTTGTTGGGACAGTGTTGAGGGAGCATTACTCTGTATCTAACCCTTTGCTGTAGCTGTCCTGGGAGTGTTTGATGAGGACAGTGTTGAAGGAGATTTACTCTGTGTCTTACTCCCGTGCTGTACCTGTTCTGTAGTGTTTGATGGGATGGTGTGGAGGGAGTTTTTCTGGTGGCCTTTCGCATTTCACATTGCTACCTTGATGATTATACCTTACAGTTTTTGGATGACTATATTATTAGCTCAGGCCTCTGTCTCTGGAGTTTCTATACCAATAGCTCAAGGTTTATCGATTTAATGTGAACTTTCAGCCAGCTTAATGTTTCTCTCTTCTTACTTTCCAAGCCCAGCTCTTAGTGGAAACTGACACATTTGGTAGCCAAGTCAGGATCAAGGGGAAGGAGACGGATCATTACCTATGTATGAACAAGAAAGGAAAGCTAGTGGGCAAGGTAAGTGTGGCCTATGCAGGTTGAGTTGACATCTTCTCTTTGAATTCCATTCTCTGCTCTGGTGTTTGAGGGCTATCCAATAACATCCCATTTACTCCACAAATGTGCCTCTGGGCTTGAGCTGAATGAACTTGATATCTAAGCAAAATGCATGTTACTATTGAACTAAGTTCAGATCCAAATGTTCAAGTGACCTTCATCCATTTTAGTGCTGTCTTTCGGTTTCATTTCCATCTGAAAAAAGAGCTCCTAGAGTCAGGACCACTGGTCCATTAATTGTTTCACACTTGAACTTAACTAATTGGGAGTTACACCAAATTATGTAAGTGGATCAATTTCTATTATGGTGCTTTGCAAAACACACTGAAGTAAAAGCTTTTAAAAAGGTAATTTAAATTTTATAAAGATCATCTTGGTGTTACTCTGATTTTGAAGGTCGTGGGTCATTGCATCACCATCCTGTAACTTTGGATGTGGTTTTGGGTCTCTGGGTCCCTGCTCTGTAACTCTGGGTCCCTGCTCTCTTCTTCTGGACAGAATTTTACAGCCCTTCCCACCAGCAGGATTTTCCATTATGGCTGAAGTGAATGGAGTTTTGAAAGCTCGCCACAATTTACGGCCCCACCCCTGCTGCAGTGGGGCCGTAAAATTCCACCCTCTGTGTCTCTATCCTGTAATTCTGGGTCCCCGCTCCCCGTTCCCTAACTCCGGGTCTCTACCCTTAAAATTGAATCTCCATCCTATAATGCTAGATGTCCATTTTGTGATGCTGAATCTCTACCCTGTAATGCTGGCAGTAAATATAGTCCAGACTGGCTGAAGCTACTAGGGCTTTCCTTCATAAAAAATGTTACTGATCCACTTGTGTCTGACAGCTCCATGGACGCTGTAACTGTTAACAAATGTTTACTCAAGATTTTTAATGCTGAATTCAAATTCTTCAACTGCCATTTTGGGATTTTAGCTGATATTCTCTGGATTAATAGTCTCAACCTCTGGGTTATCAGTCCAGTAACATGGCCACCACATTATGATGAACAAATTCATATTGGTAAGAGTGATAGCAGATATGATGCAAAGGCAGGTAAGGGGAGTTGAGCTACAGATCATAAAAGAAAAGGAGGACTTTCATTTATATAGCACTTTCATGACCAGAGGATATCCGAAAAACTTTACAGCCAATGAAATATTTTTGAAGTGTATTCACCGTTATAAATGCAGGAAATATGGCAACCAATTTGCGCACAGCAAACTTCCTCAAACAGCAAGGTGATAAAAACCAGATAACCTGTTTTTGTGAAGTTGTTTGCAAGATAAATATTGGCCAGGATGCCTCCCCAGCTCTTCTTGAATAGTGCCATGGAATTATTTACATCGCACTAGGAGGGCAGACAGGACCTTGGTTTAGCATCTCATCCAAAAGACAGCACTTGCTCAGTATTGCACTGGAGTTTCACCTTTAATTTTTATGCACAAATCCTGAGGAGGGACTTGAACCAACAATCTTCTGGCACAGACAAGAGTGCTACCAGCTGAGCAACAGCTGACACAATTGGGTCAGATATGATTAAGTTGGATGGGGGCACAGGTTTGAGGAGCTATATGGACTCTTCATAGCAGGTAATATGTGTTTTTAAATTTTGGTAGAGGATAGCGTAGTGATAATGTCACTGGACTTGTCATCTAGAGACCCAGGCTAATGTTCTGGGGACACTGGTTCAAATCCCACCACGGCAGCTGGTGAAATTTAAACTCAATTAATAAATCTGGAATTAGAAGCTTGTCTCAGAAATGTTGACCAAAAACCCATCTGGTTCACTAATATCGTTTGGGGAAGGAAATCTGCCGTCCTTACCTGGTCTGGCCTACATGTGACTCCGGACCCACTTAAATGCCCTCTGAAGTGGCCGAGCAAGCCACTCAGTTTACCAAACTGCTACAAAATCTAAAAGGAATGAAACCAGATGGGTTACCTGGCATCAACCTAGGCACCGGAAATTACTACAGCAAACCCAGCGCTCTCTGCCCTGCAAATCCTCCTTACAAACACCTGGGGGCTTGTGCCAAAATTGGGAGAGCTGTCCCAAAGATCATTCTAGCAACAGCCTGATCTGGTTATACTCACTAAATCATACCTTACAGACAATGTCCCAGACACCACTATCACCATCCCTGGGTATGTCCTGTCCCACCGGCAGGACAGACCCATCAGAGGTGGCTGCACAGAGGTAACAGGTGGGAGGGAGTTGCCCTGGGAGCTCTCAACATTGACTCCAGACCACATGAGGTCCCAAATCGTCAAGTGAAACATGGGCAAGGAAACCTCCTGCTAAGTACAAAGTACGACCCCAGTCAGCTAATGAATCAGTGCTCCTCCATGTTGAATACTGTTTGGAAGAAGCACTGAGGGTAGAAAAGACACAGAATGTACCCTGAGTGAGGGACTTCAATTTCCATCACCAACAGTGGCTCAGTAGCACCACTGCAGACTGAACTGGCCAAGTTCTAGACTGGGTCATAGCTGCTAAACTGGGTCTCTGGCAGGTGGCGAGGGAACCAACAACAGGGAAAAACCTACTTGACCTCATCTCACCAATCTACTGGTCACAGATGCATCTGTCCATGACAGTATTGGTAGGAATGCCACCCGCACAGTTGTTGTGGAGATGAAATCCCATCTTCACACTGAGGATACCCTCCATCATGTTGTGTGGCACTACCACCATGCTAAATGAGATAAATTTTGAACAGGTCTAGCAATTCAAGACTGGGCATCCATGATGTGCTGTGGGCCATCAGCATCAGCAGAATTGTTTACAACCACAATCTGTAATGTCATGACCCGGCATATACTCCAATCTACCATTACTACCAAGCCAGGGGATCAATCTGAGTTCAATGAAGAGTGCAGGAGGGCATGCCAGAATTAGTACCAGACATCCCAAAAAAATGAAGCATCAACCTGGTGAAGCTATAACACAAATGCCAAACAGCATAAGCAGCAAGAGATGGACAAAGCTAAGCGATTCCACAACCAATGGATCAGATCTAAGCTCTGCAGTCCTGCCACACCCAGTCGTGAATGGACAATTAAACAATTAATAGGAGGTGGAAGCTCCACAAAATTCCCCATCCTCAATGAGAGGGGAGCTCAATACACCAGTGCAAAAGAGAAGCCTGAAGTATTTGCAACCATCTTCAGCCAGAACTGTCCAGTGGATGATCCAACTTGGCCTCCCCCGGAGGTCCCCAGCATCACAGATGCCAGTCTTCAGCCAATTTGATTCACTCCACATGATATCAAGAAACAGCTAAAGGCACTGGATACTGCAAAGGCAATGGGCCTTGATAAATTTCTGAGAATAGTACTGAGGCCTTGTGCTCCAGAACTTGCCACGCCTCTAGCCAAGCTGTTCCAGTACAGCTACAACACTGGCATTTACCCGGCAATGTGGAAAATTGCCCAGGTATGCCCTGTACACAAAAAGCAGGACAAATGCAACCTGGCCAATTACCGCCCCATCAGTCTACTCTCGATCATCAGTTAAGTGATGGAAGTGGGTCGCGGCAGTACTTTGAAGCGGTAATTACTTAGCAATAACCTGCTCACTGATGCTCAGTTTGGGTTACTCAGGGTCACTCAGCTCCTAACCTCATTACAGCCTTGGTCCAAGCATTGACAAAAGAGCTGAACTCCAGGGGTGAGGTGAGAGCAACTTGTCATCAAGTCAGCATTTGACCAAGTGTGGCATCAAGGAGCCCTAGCAAAACTGGAGTCAATGGGAATCAGGGGGAAAACTCTCCGCTGGTTGGAGTCATACCTAGCACAAAGGGAGATGATTGTGGTCGTTGGAGGTCAATCATCTGCATCCCAGGACATTGCTGCAGGAGTTCCTCACAGTAGTGTCCTAGGCCCAACCATCTTGAGCTGCTTCATCAACGGCCTTTCCTATGAACATATGAATTAGAGCAGGATTTGGCCACTCGGTCTTTCGAGCCTGCTCAGCCATTCAGTAAGATCATGGCTGATCTGATTGTAACTTCAACTCCACATTCCCGCCTTTCCCAATATCCTTTCACTCCCTTGCTAATCAAAAGTCTATCTACGTCTGCCTTATAAATATTCAAAGGCTTCCACTGTCTTTTGAGGAAGAAAGTTCCAAAGACTCATGACCCTCTGAGAGAAAAATTTTTCCTCATTTCTGTCTGAGCGACCCCTTATTTTTAAACAGTGATCCCTAGTTCTAGAGTCTCCGACAAGAGGAAACATCCTCTGCATATCCACCCTGTCAAGACCCCTCAGGACCTTAAAGGTTTCAATTTCAATTCTTAGTATTCAAAGTTCTAGTGGATACAAGCTTAACCTGCCCAGCCTTTCCTCATAAGATAACCCACCCATTCCTGGTATTAGTCTAGTAAACCTTCCCTGAACTGCTTCTAATACATCTTCCTTTAATTAAGGAGACCAGTACTGTACACAGCACTTCAGATGTGGTTTCACCAATGCCCTGTATAACTGAGGCATAACCTCCCAACTTTTGTAATGAACTCCTCTCACAATAAATTATAACATTCTATTAGCTTTCCTAATTACCTGCTGTACCTGCATACTAACCCTTTGTGATTCATGTGCTAGGACACCCAGATCCCTCTGAATCTCAGAGCTCAGCAATCTCTCACCATTTAGATAATAAGCTTTTTTTTTATTCTTCCTGCCATCATGAACGATTTCATATTTGCCCACATTATACTCCATTTGCCAGATCTTTGCCCACTCAATTAACCTATCTATTTCACTTCGTAGCTTTCTTACATCCTCTTCACAATTTATTTTCCAACCTATTTTTGTGTCATCAGCAAATTTAGCAACTATTCTTTCGTTCCCTGCATCCAACTCATTTATAAAAATTGTAGAAGGTTGAGGCCCCAGCACTGATCTCTGTGGCATACCACTTGTCACATCCTGCTGACCAGAAAAAGACTCATTTATGCCAATTCTCTACTTCCTGTTAGCTAGCCAATCTTCCATACATGCTAATGTTACCCCCTATACCATGAACTTTTATTTTTTGTAATAACCTTTGACGTGGCACTTTATCAAATGCCTTCTGGAAATGTAAGTACAGTACATCCACCGGTTCCCCTTAATCCACAGCGCATGTGACTCGGTTCCCCTTAATCCACAGCGCATGTGACTCCTTCAAAGAGCTCCAATGAATTGGTTAAACATGATTTCCCTTTTACAAAACCATGTTGATTCTGCCTGATTGCCTTGAATTTTACTAAGTGCCCTGCTATAACATCTTTAATAATAGCTTCTAACATTTTCCCTGTGACAAATGTTTGGCTAACTGGCCTGTAGTTTCCTGCTTTCTGTCTCCATCCCTTTACGAATAAAGGAGTTACATTTGCTATTCTCCAAACTAATGGAACCTTCCCCAAATCTAGGGAATTTTGGAAAATTAAAACCAATGCATCAACTATTTCACTAGCCTCTTCTTTCAAGACCTTAGCGTGAAGTCCGTCTGGACCTGGGGATTTGTCAGCCCGCAGCCCCAACAATTTGTTCAATATCACTTCCCTGGAGACTGTAATTTTCCTGAGTTTCTCCCTCCCTTCCATTTCCTGATATACAGCTATTTCCAGGATGTTACTTGTGTCCTCTATAGTGAAGACTGAAGGAAAATACCTGTTTAATTCATCCGCCATCTCCCTACTTTCTATTATCAATTCCCCAGACACACTTTCTATAGGACCAACGCTCATTTGTTAACTTGTTTCTTGTTTAAATATCTTTAGAAACTCTTACTATCTGTCTTTATGTTACTAGCTAACTTTCTCTCATACTCGAATTTTTCCCTCCTTATTAATCCTTTGTCATTCTTTGCTGTTCCTTATATTCTTTCCACTTTCTGACCTGCCACCCGTCTTTGGGTAATTATGTGCTTTTTCTGTCTTTAACTTTTTCAATTAACCATGGATGGTGGGCCCTCCCTTTGGAATTTTTCTTTCTCATCGGAGTGCATCTATTCTGTGTATTCTGAAATATTCCTTTAAATACCCACCACTGAACCTCTATTGACCTATTCCTTAATCTTATTTGCTAGTTCACTTTAGCTAACTCTGCTTTCATGTAAGGGCAATAATTGCCCTTATTTAAGTTTAAAATGCTAGTTTTGGATGCACTCATTTCCCCCTCAAACTGAATGTAAAATTCAATCATATCATGATCGCTGCTACCTAGGGGTGCCTTCACTAGGAGGTTATCAATTAATCCTATATCGTAGCTCAATACCAGGCCTAGTATAGCCTGCTTTCTGGTTGGCTCCAGAATGTGCTGTTCTAAGAAACTATCCCAAAAACATTCTATGAACTCCTCACCTACGCTACCTTTGCCCATCTGATTTTTTCAGTCTATATGTGGATTAAAATCCCCCATGATTATTGCTGTATATCTTTCTGGCAAGCTCCCATTATCTTTTCTTTTACACTCTTTCCCAATGTGTAATTACAATTAGGGAGCCTGTACACCACTCCCACAAGTGACTTCTTGCCTTTATCATTCCTCATTCCAACCCAAAATGCTTCTACATTCTGGTTTCCTGAACTTAGGTCATCCCTCTCTAATGTGCTAATACCATCATTAATTAACAGAGCCACCCCTCTGCCTTTTCCTATCTTCCTGTCCTTCCTAAATGTCATGTATCCTTCAATATTCAGGTCCCAATCTATATCATCCTGTAGCCATGTCTCTGTAATGGCTATCAGATCGTACTTATTCATTTCTATTTGCACTATTAGTTCATCTGTTTTGTTTGAAATGCTACGTGCATTTAGATACAGAGCCTTTAGTTTTGTCCTTTTATTATTTTTGTAGCGTCTAATCTTATTTGCTGACTTACCCTAGAATTGTACTCTCTTTCCTTTCTTGTCACAGTCTGTTTATCATTTCCAATATTAGTATCTTCCTCTTGTTATGATCCCCAGCTGAAGTTACCACTGGACAAGCCTGATCCCAGGATGGAACCCAGCTTGATAGGTCATAACTTTTATTTGTTTGTTCAGATATGTAGAGAGTGGCTACTGAACAGAGTCACCAGAGTCAGCTAATGAACTTTTAACAAAAGAATAAAACGTTTATTTAACAAGAAAAGCTGAACTATATTACAATGCTCCTTCACACACAACTGTACCTTTTACAGATATATACAGATTTGCAAGGATAACACAAGTTACAAAAACTATCTTATCCTCTAATGTTCACAGTAAGTACATCGTAGATAAGGTGACCCGTGGTCAGATACACCACACTTTGAAACCAAATTACAGATGCTACCTCATCCAGATGTTATGGAACTCATCAACTCTCCCCAGATGCTTGTCCCACCATGAGCTAACCGGTCTCACTGCACTCCATCAGTCACACAAGGGTTTCCAATCTCCACTCTCCAAGAACTCACTTTGGAAACTTCTCCCAAACCGACGCTTTCTCAGATGCCTTCCATGAGGGTTCACCTCCAGGGTTTCAAATTTTCCTTATGTTCTTCTTCCCTGTCTTCCACGCACTCTCCCTCACCGACTCAGCCATCAACAGAACACCACTGCTTTACATGCCCATAGCAAAGAGTTACAGACCTTCAGCCATCTCTTTGAACCTTCTTGCTTCTTGCAAGCTGTTCTTGCTTTAAATCTGCTTTCTGCAGCTTTTTTCTCTTTAAATCTGAACTTGGAGCCTTCCTCTCTGCCCCTCACTCCTAGCTTCACTTAACAGGACCTTTTCCAGGTATCTGTCCTTCCCTTTGACTAAAAGGTCTTCTTGGGACTTCCTGTTCCATTCCCCTGGATTTTGGGGTCTTTTCTTTAGCTTGGGACTGGCTATCTGTCCCCTTTGCTCCAGTCTCTCCTGGCAGACACTTTCAAAACCAACTGAAGATAAGCTCCTTCCAAATTAAACTGCTGTTTCTAGTTTCTTGTGTTTGTGTGTCTGTGGGAGATAACCTGCCTCTCTGGAATCCTGTTGCTAGGCAACAGCCCAGTTTCTCTACTCTTGTTTGTTTAACTTAGCTGCAACAGTCTTAAGACTCTTATTAGCATTGCAGGTACCTTTTAAAGCAAAACTAAAACTCAATTTGACCTTTTCTTAACACACAGATACAGAAATACAAATCAAACTTAAACTTTAAAGCTAAAATTCATTCCTGACACCCACAAATACAAATATACCTTCCTTAAACTATTTCCTAACACTCTCTTGCCTTGTCTCTACTCTATGGTTTACCACATCTTCCCAGATTTGATCCCTTGCCCCCACTATTTAGTTTTAAATCCTCTCTACTTGCCTAGTCATGTGGCTTGCAAGGACAGCAGCCCCTGCATGGTTCAGGTGTAGACCATCCCAACGGTGCAGATCCCACTTTCCCCAATACTGGTGCCAGTGCCCCATGAACTGGAACCCATTTCTCTCACAGTCTTTGAGCCATGCATTTATTTCTCTAACCTTATCTGCCTCACTCACAGTCGCACCTTCCTGCCCCTGGCCACTGACCAAATCAGAAGACCCTATCCTAAGTGGTGTGACTGACTCCTGGTATAAAGCATCCAGGTAAGTTTCCCCCTCAGCTCAGCCTCCAGCTCAATGACTCTGAGTCGAAGTTCCTCAAGCCTCAAATACTTTCTGCAGACGTGTTTGCCCTGGATCACAATGTTATCCAGGAGCTCCCACATGCTGCAGCCTTGACACATCACCTGTCCAGCCATCCTTAATGTGTTTTAAATAATTACTTAATTATATTAATCACTTATTTATGTTGTTTTCTTATGTATTTTATTAACTTTACCACCAATTTGTGTACTATTTTAAATCTTAGGGATAGTATTGAACTTAACCACTTACCAGATATTCACCAAACAGTTAGCACCTTTCCCTGTAGTAGAACAAGAACCAATTTCTATGGGGTGAGAAAGATAGAAAAAGGAAACAAACCTGTACTATACCCCACACTCCCCTACCCTTCACCGCACCCTGAATTTATAATAACTCTTTCAAGTTATCAGCAGTCACAGATTGCAACTCTTTCGAGTACAATCACAGTTCTTGGTTTCTGGGAGTGGGACATGAACCCACAACCCTCTGATTCAAAGGCGAGGGTGCTATGGACTGAGCCACAGCTGACTGAACTGGAGCTACAATAACCAGATTCAACCATTTAGCTAATTAACTACTCAGCTCCTACAGCTGAGAGTGAGTTTATCCTGTCTAACCTACAAGAAAGAAAAAAACTTAGCCTGATAACACAGTACTTTCCAGTTACTGCTAATTACAGACTAGGTTTTAAGAGCAAAATTTAAGAACAAAATTAACACTTAAACTCTCCACTCTCACCAAACCCCAAGTCTTCACTCAGTTGTCGGCCGCATTCCGTTTACCAAGGCTGCACTAAAGAACCCTGAATTTAGAGTAAACTGAACTGGGGCTACAGTAACCAGACTCAACCAGCCAATCTTCTACCCATGCCAATATGTTACCCCCTACCTACACCATGAGCTTTTATTTTTCGCAATAACCTTTGATGTTCCTCTATCATAAGGTCAGACGCGGGGATGTTCGTTGATGATTACACAATGTTCAGCGCCATTCGTGACTCCTTAGGTACTGAAGCAGTCCATGTCCATATGCAGGAAGTCATGCCAACATTCAGGCTTGGGCCGATAAGTGGCAAGTAATATTTGTGCCATACAGGTGCCAGGCAAAGACCATCACCAACAAGAGAGAATCTAATCATCTCCCCTTGACATTCAGGCATTACCATCACTGAATTCCTCATTATCAACCCCCTGGGGGGTTACCATTGACCAGAAACTGAACTGGACTAGCCATAAAAATACTGTGGCTACAAGAGCAGGTCAGAGGCTAGGAATCCCATGGTGAGTAACCCACCTCCTGACTCCCCAAAGCCTGTCCGCCATCTACAAGGCACAAGTCAGGAGTGTGATGGAAAACTCCCCACTTGCTTGGATGACACTCTAGAAGCTCAACACCATCCAGGACAAAGTAGCTCACTTGATTGGCACCCCATCCACTACCTTAAACATTCACTCCCTCCACCGCCAACACACAGTGACAGCAGTGCGTCCCATCTACAAGATACACTGCAGCAACTCATCAAAGGTCCTTCGATAGCACCTTCTAAACCCACGACGTCTATCACCTCGAAGGACAAGGGCAACAGATACACGAGAACACCACCACCTGCACATTCCCCTCCAAGCCACACCCCATCGTAACTTTAAACTATATCGCTGTTCCTTCACTGTTGCTGAGACAAAATCCTGGAACTCCCTCCCTAACAGCCCTATAGCTGTACCTACACCACATGGACTGAAACGGTTCAAGAAGGCAGCTCATCACTACCTTCTCAAGGGCAATTAGGGATGGGCAATCATTGCTGGCTTCGCCAGCGATGCCCACATGCTGTGAACAAATTAACAAAAAAATACATATAATGCCTTGTCCAGGTGAACACCGGTCTCAGAGTCCTGGGTTAACATCACATGTGGAACTTGTGTCTAATGGGAGTGGACTGATGACCCCCCTGCCCTTCGCTTTCTACACCTCCTGGTAGATCTTTGTGAGTCAGTAAATATTGGTGCATCTACGTAAAAAGGGTATGCATTGCAGAAACAACCCAAAACATGATCTGCTCGATGTAGAAAACAATGTAAGGAATGGAGAGCACAGGTGACGTTTCGAGTCACTGTGCTCTCCTCCTCCGATGCTGCCAGACCTGCTGAATTTTTCCAGGTATTTCCGTTTCTGTTTTTGTTTTGGATTTCCAGCATCTGCAGTTTTTTGCTTTTATCTAATGTAAGGAATGGGTTACCTCATGTGCCACTTGGCATGGAAAGGAAGGCGAGCAGGAAAATATATATATATTCGCAATATATATCAATGATTTGGATGAGGGAACTAAATGTAATATTTCCAAGTTTGCTGGTGACACAAAACTAGGTGGGAATGTGAGTGATGAGGAGGATGTGAAGAGGCTTCAAGGTGATTTAGACAAGTTGAGTGAAGGGGCAAATACATGGCAGATGCAGTATAACGTGGATAAGTGCGAAGTTATCCACTTTGGTAGGAAAAACAGAATGACAGGGCATTATTTAAATGGTGATAAATTAGGAAATGTTGATGCACAAAGGAACCTGGGTGTCCTTGTACACCAGTCACTGAAAGCAAACATGCAGGTGCAGCAAGCAGTTAGGAAGGCAAATGATTTGTTGGCCTTCATTGCAAAAGCACTTGAGTACAGAAGCAAGGATGTCTTACTGCAGCTGTTCAGGGCCTTGGTGAGACCACATCTGGAGTTCTGTGTGCAGCTTTGGTCTCCTTACCTAAGAAAGGATATACTTTCCATAGAGGGAGTGCAGTGAAGGTTCACCAGACTGATTCCTGGGAGGCAGGTTTGTTGTATAAGAGAGATTAGGCCGACTAGGCCTGCATTCACTGGAGTTTAGAAGAATGAGAGGAGATCTCATTGAAACATATAAAATTCTGTCAGGGCTGGACAGACTGGATGCAGGAATAATGTTTCCTCTGGCTAGGAGGTCTAGAACAAGGGGTCACAATCTCAGGATACAGGGCAGACCATTCAGGACTGAGATGAGGGGAAATTTCTTCACTCAGAGGGTGGTGAACCTGTGAAATTCTCTAACACAGAAGGATGTGGAGATCAAGCCGCTGAATATATTTAAGAAGGAAATAGATAGTTTTCTAGACACTGATGGGAGTCAAGGGGTATGGGGAGAGAGTGGGAGTATGGCATTGAGACAGAGGATCAGCCATGATCATATTGAATGGTGGAGCAGGCTCGAAGGGCCTAATGACCTACTCCTGCTCCTATTTTCTATGCTTCTGTTTCTATGAGAAGGAAAGGAAGAAGAAAGAGAAGGAGGAGGAGACAAGATGCTGAAGATGCTGAAATGTGGAACACAGTTTATCCAATGAGGAGGCATCTAAATGGCTGTTAGTGGCTATTCATTTTGGTTTTCTCTTTAACCCTTTATATATGTTGCTGTCACATCTACGGTCTCTCTCTTCGAAATGTTTTTACTCTGTTCTCATCTCTTTTTTGCACACTCCCTCAAATTTCTAAAGAAGGTAGAGCAAATACTGCATCAGTAGAAAGCTGAACAGAGAGTACACCAGCTTAATGCAGTGGTGTCCCAAACTAATTGTTATGGAGTGATATACCAAAAGTAAGTGCCTCCCCACTCCGTCTCTGCATGATTGCCTCCTACACAGCATCAAGAAGCTACCATAGACTAGAAGTTCACAAAGAAAGAGTCATAATCAGTGGGAGAATCAAGGCACTACAAAGACAGATGAAGAGTGACAATAGGTTGCCTTTGCCTCGTTCAAAACCATGAGCTGTAGGAAGATAGAGTGGAGGGATATAGGCTCAGGTTGCTGTCAATTAACTCTTTTATTTTTTTATTGCTGGATACCGCTGCAAACACTCACTGAAAAACTACACAGGCTCGGTTGGCTCTATTCTTACCTCTTGCTGAGCATTCTGAACCAGGTCTGAGCACCATGCAGCAGAGAGTGAGGGATAGGGAAGGGGGTGAGGGGAAAGGGTGAAACAATTCCTGTTGCAGAAAACTGCTAACATTTTCCTTTTATTTTTCCATTTCATGCAGCTCAGTGACAGAAGCAAGGAGTGTGTCTTCATAGAGATAGTTCTGGAAAACAACTACACTGCCCTGATGTCTGCGAAATATATGGGCTGGTACGTAGGTTTCACCAAAAAGGGGAGGCCAAGGAAAGGGCCTAAAACTCAACAAAACCAACAAGAAGTACATTTCATGAAAAGATACCCTAAGGTCCAGGGAGAGACGCAGGCACCATTTAAATTCACCACAGTTAATAAGAGAACTAAACGAATACGACCTTTGAATTCCAGTTAGAGGAACTCACAGACCATGAACTGTCCCAGAGCATTATTTTTGCATCATTATTATTAATAAAATAAGAAACAGAAGGAAGATCTATTTTTGTATATTGTATGACAGGTTGGGGGTGCTGGGAAAGGGAAGAGTTGTACCTATTTGTTCCAACCCTTTTAATGTAATCAACCTGTCTTATTTAAAGGAAAGCTGTCAATTTAAACAATTGGAACAAAAAAAACTAGAGAGAAGAGAGAAATAAAAATATATAACTAATGGAACTGGCAGCCCCTTTTTACAGATTGGTAGTTTTCTGATGGGAAAAGAAAAATATCTCGAGAAAGTTGACGGATATACAAGCCTGACTTGTCTGGAGCTGGGGTGTTGCCTATTGGTCTTCTGCAGTATGGAAATACAATGAATGGAAACCCTTCTTGGATCTCAAGCGCTTCTCAAGGCAACTAAACTATTGTTTTTTCCAAAATATGACTGTATCTTGTCCTCTGTTCTGGACAATGCTACAGATTGCTGCTACACATCAAAGAGAGACATTCTTTTTCAGTTAAAGCTGTGTTATGAGCAAATATTTATTTCATCTCTATGTATAATACAGATCCCTTGAAGCAAACTATACTGCCTCAGTGATTAAATGCGAGAGCATATTTAAAACATTGCCCAGAGTCTTGCAAATATTCTGCTTTGTTTTATCTTTAATGTGAACTGCGATGGGTGATGGGGGCTCAGAGTTGTCTCTTGGATTTCAGTAAATGGTGGGCTGATGAAATTTTCTTGCTGTGCCCTCTTGAACTGTAAGATATTCTTCAGACTCTTGGTTTGTTGTTGTTTCAGGGTGCTGCCCAGTATCCTGGCCAGCATTTGTCCCTCAGCCGAAATCGGTTAAACAGGTTATCCAGCATTTCCCTACATTACAATAGTGACTGTCATTCACAAGTTCTTCATTGAAGCTCTTTAGAACATCCTGAGGTTGTGAAAGGCGCTGTTTAAATGCCTCATGTTTTCCTCACCTTTCTACTTTAAGTAGCTTATCAGGTTAAAATCGAGCACATCAGCACTTTAAACCTTAACATCCCAGTTTCATGGCACTGAGAGTCAGTGGGACTATGCAGATCTCAAAAGGTTTCTTTGGTGTTTTCCTCTTATCCCCTGAAAATGCTGCCATCAGAGACAGTTCCAGAGTTCCAATATCCTTTGTGTGAAAAAGCGCTTCCAGTTTTCACTCTTAAATGACCTTCCACCAATTTTAAAATTCTGACTATTTGGAGTTGTATAATATCAGAGTGGAGAATTTGTGGTTTCAGGTCTATAATTGGACTTTGGTAACAGTGGGATCTGTCTCAAGTCAGAATAAACTTGCATTTCAATAGCGCCTTAAATAACCTCGGGTCATTCCAAATTGCTGTACAGCCAGTGAAATACTTTTTGAATTGTATTCACTGTTGTAATGTAGGAAACGCAGCATCCAGTTTGTGCACAGCAAGCTCCCACAAACAGCAATATGGCAATAACCAGGTACTCTTTTTAGATGTTGGCTGAGATAAATATTGGTCAGAATGCTGGGGAGAACACCCCCATTCTTCATAATAGTGCCATGGGACTTTTTACATCCACCTCAGAGGGCAGACAGGTCCTCAGTTAAACCCCTCATCTGAAAGGCAGCACCTCTAACAGTGCAGCACTTTGACAATACTGCACTACAGTGTCAGCCTAGATTATGTGCTCAAAGTTCCTAGAGTGGTGCTTGAGTGCACAATGTTGTGAGTCAGAAAAGTCTAAGGAAATGAATTAAGAGAATTGTATCTGAACTATACTCGCATTAATAGGCCAATGAGAACACTATAAGGTATGACTAAAAGAGTTCAAATTATACATTCCAGAACCAAGGAGCCTCACTGAAATAAAACTATAAATTAAAATCTAAACTTTAAATTATAAAACTAGGACCAGAAGTTATAAACTTAAATTAGCAATAAATGAATCAAATATTGCATAGAGAAGAATAATCTCAGTGAAACTGTGAGAAGATCTTATGGCAGGCCAGTAAACACAGCCATTGACAAAGTAGCCGACTTGATCAGCTGTCCATCCATCGCCTTAAATATCCATTCCCTCCATCACCAGCGCGTAGTGGCAGCAGTGTTTACCAACTACAAACTATACTGTAACAACTTACTAAGGCTTCTTCAACAACACGTCTCAAACCCATGGGGCTGAATGTTGCCATTGGCGAGCAGGTGGCCAACGTGCAAAATGACACGGGATGACGTCAGGGGGGACCCCCGATGTCATCCCGCCCCATTTAAATCTTCAGGAAGGCGGGGGCAGAGTGAAATCAGCTGTCTGTCCACCGACCTGTCAATGACCAATTGAAGCCATTGACGGGATAATTAAAACAATTAAAGGACCTGCCTGTCCAACCTTAAGGTTGGTGGGCAGGCCAGGAGCCCTGGTGGGCTTCTGAAAAAACATGAAACCTCATCCACTAGCGGGATGAGGTTTCATGTAGGGTTTAAAAAAGTTTATTAAAGTTTCAGTGAAATTTATTAACATGTCTCATCTCGTGTGACATTGTCACATGAGGGGGACATGTTAAGGATTTTTTTCTTTTTCTATTTTTAAAGTTTATACAGCTGTCAGCGATCTCCCTGAGGCAACACTTAGCCTCAGGGAGATATGCGCTCTTCCGTGCACATGCGCGAAAGAGCGCACTCTCACATTTGGGGAATCCGCCCCGCCCGCACAGGAAGCGCATAGCGCTTCCCGCCAGGCATCACGCTGGGCGGGCCTTAATTGGCCCGCCCACTTAAAATGGCAGCGGGGCCCTCCAGCAGGGATCGGCTCCCCGCCCGCTGGAGATTGGGTCGGGGCGGCCCGCTCGGTGGGCAGAAAATTCTGCCCATGACCTCCATCACCTTGAAGGACAAGGGCAGCAGACACGTAGGAACACTATCACCTCCAAGTTCTGTTCCAAGTTATACACCATCCTGATCAAAGCATCCTATGTGACTGACAAAAGTAAACTAGCCCTACATGCTGCCCCTCAACTTTAGTTCTCATATGGACTGCACCCGGTTCTACCGCATCACCATCTCTCTCGAATCCTACACTTGCTGAATTATCAGACTGCTCACCTGACATCCAGTACCAGCTGAACATAAATTTTCTCCAATCTAATATTGGTAGAACTGATTGTTTTTGTTCCCTGCTCTGAACTCCATTCCCTTATTACTGATGCCATTCCTATCCCTGGCAACAGTCTGAGATTTCTTTTGATGAGATGTGGGCATCACTGACAAGGCCAGCATTTGTTGCCCATCCCTAATTGCCTTTAAACTGAGTGGTTTACTAGGCCATTTTGGAGGGAATTTAAGAGTCAACCCTGCTGTGGATCTGGAGTCACATGTAGGCCAGAACGGGTAAGGATGGCAGATATCTTTCCTTAAAGGGGGCCAGATGGGTTTTTCCAACAATTGATGATAACTTCATGGTCACTACTACTGAGGCTAGCTCTTAATTCCAGATTTTTAAAAAAAAAATTGAATTTAAATTCCATAGTGGGGTTTGAACCCACGCAGAACATTTGCCTTGAGCTGTGGATTATTAGTTTAGTAACATTACCACCACCACCATCTGCTCCTAGACCAGTCTGTTTGCGATCTTGGTGTCACATTTGGCCCCAAGATGAACTTCTGACTACATATCTGTGCCATCACCAAGACTGTCTATTTCCGCCTCTGTAACATGGCCTGACTTTGCCCCTGCCTCATCTCATCTGCTACTGGAACTCTCATCCATGCCTTCATTACCTCTAGACTCGACTATTCCAATGCACCCCTGGCTGCTCTCCCATATTATTCTTCTGTAGGCTTGAGGCCATCCAAAACTCTGCTACCTGTATCTTAACTCACAGCAAGTCCCATTCCCCTACCACCCCTGTGCTCGCTGACCTACATTGGTTCCCGGTCAAGCAACATCTTGATTTTAAAAGTCTCATCCTTTACATATACCTCCATGACCTTACCCTCCCAATGACCTCACCTTGCCAAGCTAAAACCCTCCAGCTACCCCTCATGCCCCATATTCCAGGCTTTGTCCCTTTGAGATACCTGTGCTCCTATAATTCCGGCTTCTTGTGCATTCCCAGTTGTAATTGCTGCACCATTAGTGGCTGTGCCTTCAGTTAACTTGGTCCTAAGCTCTAGAATTTGCTCCCTACTCCTCTCCATCTCTCTACCTCATTTTCATCCATTAAGACACTTCTTAAAACCAAACCCTTTGACCATGCTTTAGGACATCTGACCTAATAGCTCCTTATTTGGCTCGGTGTCATGTTTTGTTTTATAATTCTCTTGTGGAATGTCTTGGAATATCTTATTACATTAAAGGTGCTATATAAATGTAAGTTTTGTTGAAAGCAAACTTGGGATGCTGCCTTAAGCCCAAGATTGTTCTTATATTGCGGTGTAGTAATACAGTATTTTTCTTAATATTCACTCTCAGGATGTGGGTGCCATTGGCAAGGCCAGCATTCTTGTCCGTCACTAGTTTTCATAAGGAGGCGGTGGTGGGTCCTCTCCTTGAACCACTGGTAGCAGTTTGATGCAACTGAATAGCTGGCTAGGCCACTTCAGAGGGAGTTAACCACATTGGTGTAGGATTGGATTCCCAAATAGACCAGATCAGGTAGGACAGGAGATTTCCTTCCCTAAAAGTCATGAGTGACCTTTTTGGGTTTTTACTGATAATTCAACAGGTCATGATCATTTTTATTGACATGCTTTTTTCTAGAATTTTCAAACTGAATTCAAATTCTCAAACTGCCATGATGGGATTCATACTCATTCTCTGGAGTATTAATCGAGGTCTTTGGATTACCAGCCCATATATCATAACCCTATCGCTACCGTGACCTGAACATTAGGGGAACCCATGAAAATCAGGAGGGATATGTGTTTCTCTGGGGCATTGATGGTGTCTCAATGCTTAAAGAAAGAAAGAACTTATGTTTATATAACACCTTGAACAATCTCAGAACATCCCATAATGATTTACACATACAGGCCTGGATTTTCATCAAATTTCATCGAACCTGTTACCAAGATTTCTGAGCATATTCCTGGGCTTTCTGATTTTCACCAGGGCCTTTTAAGGGTACGGGCTGTTTTGGGCTAAAAGCCTGCACCCGGCATTCCCGACCTGGCCAGCCTCATTGAGGAGATAGGCATCTTCCAGTCCTCTGCAATTTCCATGGACTTGGGCCAGTTTTCAAAAGAGTCATGGTTCATGGCACCTCAGATATTGTGAAATATAGTCTGTGTATTGGAACCTTTTGAAAGGTAATTTAAAAAAGTCCTCCTCATCGACCCTATCCCAGGCTATGCTCCACCACCTAGGCCTATGGCCCCTCATGCCCCCTATGGCAAGCTATTCCCCTCCACCCATCCACCCATGGCCCCTCCTGCCTCCATGCCAACCCATGGCACTTCCATGTCTATTGACACACGACACACTGTATAGAACAAATAAACCGTATAGACTGTAGGCAGAATTTTCCATGCCCGCTGGCGTTGGGCGTGATCAGTATCATGAGCAGACAATATGATATGATCGGTTTCACGACAGCATGAAACCAGTTCGTGATTGTCCGCTCAGCCTGCTGATGGCGGGCCGCGTTTCCTGCCATTGGACATCCGGAACTTCATTATAATACATCAGCGTATCATTATCAGGCCAGCCCGCTGGAATCGTCCCACTCCACTGGATTGTGTTTCACAACAGCACATAAAAGCCATGCACTTGGCGGGCTGCATTTTGAGGGGCACTTGGAGGTGAGTGCGCAGTAACGTTGCGCAGGGGTCACTGGAGATGCCTGTTGGATTTGAAGCTTGAGGGGTGATGGGGGGTGGGGGTTAAGGGCAGCCCAGTTGTTGAGGTGACCTATTGGGGGGGCGATGTTAAGGGCAGCCTAGTCATTGAGGTGACCTGTGGGGGGGGGTGGGTTGCACGGGAAGCCCTGCCATTGAATATAGTGCACAGCATTTGATGTGGGGGGGTTTGGATGGGCGAGGGAAGTGGACACGCATGAGAGAAGCCTGTAGAAAGTGACTGTTCCTCTGCAACTGAGACAATTCAAGTGCAACCGCATTGATATGATGTGGCCTCTAACATATCTGCCCACTCAAGCAATACAGAGGCATCAAAGTGCCACCAAGTGCTCCAGAGCTTTTCACACCCCGCACTCCCACACCAAAACCCCACCCACCCTAGCACAGACTGCAAAGTCATGAGCGTTTTAGTGGACCGTAGAACAGTTGGACGACTGCACACGTTGTACAATCTCCTTGCTAAAGCTGGCCATGGAGTTGTCACTGCTGGAGGTGCTCACAGCCCCTTGCAATGTCATCATCCCGGTTTGGACCAGTCCCCTCCATGGTTCAAGCTAACAGTGCAGCCTTGCAGTGTGAGTTAGGAGAATGCCTGCACCTGAGCTGAGAGCACAGCATGCAGTCCAATGGGCAAAGCTGCCACCAATCAGTTAGGTGGAGTGGGGCAGAGGTGGGTGGGGTTTCGGGCAGCCATGCAGTGCGCTAAACTCTGGCCATTCAAGTGGTGACCAGCACCCCCTGGGAAGCATTAAGGGGCCTTCACACTTAACCAGGCCAGGTTCCTAGTACACCCATGCTAACCACGTGTCTGTCTCTTTCATCCTGCAGGAGGAGTACATCAGGATCATGGAGCCTGGTGAATTAGCTGTATGCCTGGTGGCCTATAGAGAGCGAAGACAATGCAGGAGAGAGCGACTGAGGCTCCTGGCTGCACAGAGGCAGGAGCAGCAACCTCAGGAAGAAGGTGCAGCTGGGGCTCCTGCACACGCTGGTGAAGAGCCACAGTGAGACATCGCTAGATACCACCTGTCATTCCCGCAGATGACTGAGAACCAGTGTCGCCGGAGACTGTGCATGTCTAGGGAACTGGTCGGTTGCATCTGCCAGCTACTGCAGGATTTGGTGCCACATGGACATGGAGTGTATTCACTGCCAGTGGCCATGAAAGTAATCGCAGTGCTTAATTTCTATGCCAGTGGCTCCTTTCAGGGCTTCACAGGTGACCTCTGTGGGATATCACAAGCCTCCACCCACAAATGCATCCATGAGGTCACGAATGCCATCTTCTTGAGGGCACACAACTTTGTACATTTCGCCCGGGACCAGTAGAGCCAGGATGCAAGAGCGATTGGATTTGCCCAGATCTTGGGTTTCCCACAGGTTCAGGGTGCGATCGAGTGCACTCATGTGGTGCACAGATCTCCATTGCAACACATGGTGAACTACATTAACAGCAGGGATTTCATTCACTGAATGTGCAACTGATGTGCGACCACCAGAAACGCACCCTGCAAGTCTGCGCACAGTTTCCAGGGAATGTGCATGACTCCAACATTCTCAGTCGGTCACAGATCCTGGGGTCTTCCAGGGTCCACAGAAGCTGCAGGGATGGCTCCTCGGGGACAAGGGCTACTCTCAGAGAACGTGGCTGATGACACCCGTGCGGCGGCCTCAGACTGCAGCAGAGCGAAGGTATAATGAGGCTCATGCTGCAGCTCGCAACTTGATGGGGCAAAACATCAGGATGCTGAAGATGAGGTTACTGTGCCTGGAGCGGTCTGGTGGAGCCCTGCAATACAGCCCGCAGAGGGTGTCACGCATTGTCATTGTCTGCTGTACCCTTTACAACCTGGCACTGCAACGGGGAGAGGAGCTGGCTGAGGAGGAGATGGAGGAGCTGGAGATCTCCTCCAATGAGGAGGGTACCAATGGGACTGAGGGTGAGGAGGTCCTTGAAGGTGAGGATGATGGCAATGAGGCCCTCACACTGGCCAGACGAGGCAGGCGCGTTCAGGAAGCCTCATAGCTGCTAGATTTGTGGAGGATGATGACGACATGCAGTGAGGTGACTCCATAGACCCTCACATTGCATCTGTGAACGTTTGACTCCAGTCTGGCTTATGGCAGTGCACATGCCCTCTGAGAGAATGGTCCTGTCATGGAGATGCAGTGGAGGCCCTAATAGTCGCTCGATTGCAGGAGGATGATGACGACATGCAGTGAGGACACTCCATAGATCTTCACATAGCCTCTGAGAATGTCTGACTCCTGTCTGGCTGAGGGCAGCTCACTTGCGCTCTGGGATCAGGGTCATATCATAGCGACGCAGCCATGAAACTTTAAGTGCATCTGATCCTTTGTCAGCCTTCAGCACCTGAGCCATTCAGGAGCACAGCACCACTGGTCACGGATGCTGATGAGATGGGGGCCAGACCCACCTTAAAGGTGCTGAGAGCACACAGAGAGAATGAAAGAACTCTGTGGCGCCTGCCCACTACATTCTGGCAGCAAAGACCAGCACCGCCGAGGTGCAGGCATTAGTAATGTTTCCAGGAAGTGTGAGGCTGGACCATCACTGTGGTCTGAAGGTTACACAGAGCACGGGTAAGAGGCCCTGGACTGAGACACCTGCCTTTATCTTGTGCAGAAAGGTTTCACATCTGAGTGACACGAACACTGCTCATCAGAACAAGGAGCCATAGGCAGGGAGACATTCTTGGGAGTTTATTGACAATAGTGAACAGTTTGTACAAGTGATTAACACCCGTGCCCAGGCTGTGCAACTAATTCTTCTTAACTTTCCTAATCCTGCTGCTATGCCTTGGTGCTCCCTGGACACCCACAGTGGAGGTGGAGGCAGCCTGCTGACTGTGACGCCCTGTCTGTGATGACTTTGGCGGGCGTCCTCTGGAGGGCCATGCCTTGGAGGGCCTCGGCCTGCTTTCGGGGTCCTGCTGTGTGGCAGTGTCCCCCTCCTTGCCCTGTGGAGCTGGAGCTGCTGAGGTCACAGGAAGAGGGGATGCGGATGGGCCGGACACTCTCGGAATCATCTGGGTGGATGGGCCCGGAGTGTGCACCTGCTGATCCTCCACCCTATGGGTGCCTGGGGGCCCCAGGCTGACTCCTTGAGGAGAAGGGGTAGCTGGAGTGAGATCGAGCTGCCCAGCACCCCTCTCGCATTGACATTGTTGGGGGCCAACTATGGAGTCAGCGATGGAGTTGAGCCCACACAGCAGTGACGTCCTGGATCAAGGTCTCCATGGCAGCCACCATTCTAACCAGTGTTGACCTCGGTGCATTGGTATGCCGGCACTATCACCTCAGCCTGAAGGCAGACGGACTCTTCCATTGTGCCTTGCAATCTGAGCAGTGCAGCGGACATCCCTTCCTGATGTTCCCGAGCTTGCCTTTGCAGCTCCAGCAACTGCGACATGACCAAGAGCAGAGGCTCATAAACTGACTCAAACTCAGCAATGTTCTGGCCTCCATCAGCCCTCTGAGTGCTGGATACCTGGGAAGTCCCTGCCTCTGCCTGCTGTGGATCAGACATTGCGATGTGCTCACCAGATTGTGATCTCGAGCCTATTCTAAAGCTAGGTCCCACCAAGGTGTGTGTCCCTGCGCTAGTGGAGGGTGTGGGTGAGCGCTGTGATGGGACTTCAAGGAGGGTGCCTTCAGATTCCTTTTCAGAGGTTTCTTCGGGACTTGATTGGAGGCCCTGGGTCATGGACTCTGTCAGCTGTTTGGCAGATGTGCCTGCGAAAGCAAAGAGAGAATTATTGTGAAAGAGGACACATCACTCACATGGTTGTCTGATGGATGTTGCAGTGCTGGACCCTCACTTGGTAGAGCACCACCGACCTCACCGTAAGCAGAGGAACAGTCCAGATCATCGCCGGCCAGCTGGATGGCCCTGTTTTCAAAGTCCGTGAGGACCTTGATTTCAGGAATTCTTCCACCAATCTGTGATTTCTCCCTCTTGTTTTGTGCCAGCTTGTCCTGCATGGATAGAGATGGGGAGAGTGTAAGCAGGACGCCTGCCAGGCCAGATGATAAGTACGCCTGGCATGTGTAGGTGGTGAGTGGTCCCATGGACAGGATGAGGAAAATGAAGGTGTGTGTGGGAGAGTGAATGGTGATGTCCCTTGAACTGGCAGTGAGTGAGGGCCCTGTGGATGTGTGATGGGTTTGTGAGTGTGAGAATTGAGAGTGATGAGAAGAGTGACTTTCCCTGCAGTGGGTGGCTGTCCTCTTTTGAAGGGCGTTGGCACTGACCACCACTGCCACCGCCTCTCAAGCCAGATTAATGATGTTGTTGCCCATCCTATGGCCAGAGCGGGGGTAGAGGACATCCTGGCGGGACTCCACAGCATCCAAAAAGCGTCGCAATGACACGTCGCTGATTCAGGGGGCTGCAGTCTTTTTGCCTTTCAGTGTCATGTCTTCTTTGCAGCAGTCATGGCCTGGAAGCATTGAGAGGTGTGCTTGCGGCTGGACTTTAAATATGGCATGGTGCAGCGGTGAGGTGATGGCGGGCGGGTGAATGAGAGCCTGTTCGTCATGATAACGGCGTGTTTCCTGGGAGTGCGTATATAATATGGCAGGATTGGGACAATACAGCATGAAAACTCGCTATCATAGCCATGGGGTAACACATTGTTTTACCTGCCCACTACCGTACTTGGTGCAAATCTGGGAAAGCTCCGCCTTTTTACAAAAAGCTTTAAAATGTAATTAATTCATAACTTTCCACTAGGTTAGATAACATCATTTTACTACAGGGCAATAAAAGTGTTAATCATCCAGACCCTTTAAAGTATCAGTAGCTGAAAAGGCAAGCAATTGAAACCTCTTAACCTTTGGAAATAAATATTGTGTAATTGACAGCAGAGATCAGAAAGCCAGAGCTGTCAATAAAGCAATGTTTTCTCTGGTGATTAGATGTTTTAGTACTCTAATGGATGTCTGGGCTCTAAGCCAAGAATATGTAAGAGGCATGGAAGTGTCACAGCTCGGCATAGGAGGCTTCAGGGGCCATGGGGTGTGTGTAGAGAGGCATGAGGTGGCATAGATGGGACATGGGGAGTGTGTGGTGTTGAGGAGGTGTGGGAGTGAGGACTAGAGTGCCTTACTTTTTCCACCATAACTGAGACAACGTCCCATAGCATTGAGACTAGCCTTTTAAACAGCCCATCTCCACACACGGCAGCTTGTGGCTGCCTCCAACCTCTTTCCCAGGTCAACTGGCCTGGCTGCAGCCAGCACCCACCCCCTGGCAATGAAGATCCCTTCTTTGCAGGTACTTTCTCCCAAGGTGGGAGGGTTGTGGTAGGAATTTTCCTGACTCCCGCTATCTGCCTCAAGGATGAAAATCCAGGCCATTGTCACCATTGTAGTAAAGGAAAAGGAAGCAAATTTGATGTTGGCTGAGTGATAAAAATTAGCTAGGACATTGGGGGAAACTTCACTGCTCTTCTTCAAATAGTGTCTGTGGGATTTTTACGTCTACTTGAGAGCAGACCGAGCCTTGCCTGATGGGATCCATGTTTGAGCGGTTAGATTCATTAGTCCTTACAAGTGTTTCTCTTCATCCATCCCTGTAATCTTTTCTTTCTTCAATACCCTGGTGATAATGGTGGTAATCGTGGCAACTCACGAATTCAGGAATTGATGATTCTTCAGATCTCTACCTAAACCAAAATTCAGGAAATGGGCCTATGGGTTTGTTGAAGCCTCCAGTTCTGCAACCTAGCAGATTAATGAACGCTTTAGATAAGGGAGTGATATTTTTTTCAGGAGAGGTTTAAATGGCTATGTGGTCAATCAACAGTTTTATGATCTTCTAAGAGGACATTTTTTTTCAAGAGCAGTTTGAATGGATGATTGTTTTTTTTTTATTTCCTGAACATTTCAAAGATTTTCCAGTTATTATATGGCTCATGAGTTCTGTTCATCATGGATACTGAGTGAGTGGGCATGGGGGATGCATGGGAGGGATGGAAGGGCATATGGGACATGGTTGGGGGGCAGCCTGGAAGATTTGAGGTAGCATGGATGGGGGAATGGAAGATACGAAGCAGCATGGAGCAATATCCAAAAAGAAATGTAATAAGATGCCACACAAAATGTTAATATGCAAGATAAGGGCTCATGGAGTTGAGATAATACATTAGCATGGATGGAGGATTGGTTAATGGACTGGAAGCAAAGAAGAGGCATAAATGGGGCATTTTCAAATTGGCAGGCTGTGACTAATGGAGTGCCACAAGAATCAGTGCCGGAACCTCAGCTATTTATAATCTATGTTAATGACTTAGATGAAGAGACAGTGAGTAATACATCTAAATTAGCTGAAGACACAAAGCTGGGTGTAAATGTAAGCTGTGAGGAGGTCACAGAGAGGCTGCAAAGAGATATAGACAGGTTAAGCGTGTGGGCAACAAGATGTGGGTAAAGCGTAAGGTTATTCATTTTGATCACAAGAATACAAAAGCAGGATATTTTCTGAAAGGTGTGAAACTTGTAAACGTTGATGTACAGGGAGTCTTTGATGTGCTTGTAGAAGGAACGCAGAAAGTTAGCATGCAGATACAGCAAGCAATTAGGAAGGCAAATGGCATGTTGACCTTTCTTGCAAGGGGATTGGAGTAAGAATAAAGAAGTTTTGCTACAATTGTACCAGGCTTTTCTGATACCACAGCTGCACTACTGTGTGCAGTTTTGGTCACCACATATAAGAAAGATTGTACTTGCATTGGAGGCAGTACAGCGAAGGTTCACTAGATTAGTAATTGGGATGGGGGGGTTGTCGTATGATGAGAGGCTGAGTAAATTGGGCCTATATTCTCTGGCATTTAGAAGAATGAGAGGAGATTTCATTGAAATGTACAAGGTTCTGAAGGGGCTTGAAAGGTAGACACTGGGAAGTTGTTTCCCTGGCTGAGGAATCAAGAACAATGGGGCATAGTCTCAGGATATTGAGCTGATCATTTAGGACTGAGATAGAGTCATGGAGTCATAGTCATAGAGGTCTACAGCACAGAAAAAGGCCCTTCGGCCCATTGAGTCTGCGTCAGTCAAACAAGTACCTAACTATTCTAATCCCATTTTCCAGCACAAGGCCCATAGCCTTGTATGCCATGGCATCGCAAGTGCTTCTTAAATGTTATGAGGGTTTCTGCCTCTACCACCCTTTCAGGCTGTGAGTTCCAGATTCCCACCACCCTCTGGATGAAAAAATTCTTCCTCACATCCCCTCTAAACCTCCTGCCCCTTACCTTAAATCTATGCCCCCTGGTTATTGATCCCTCCACCAAGGGGAAAAGTTCCTTCCTGTCTACCTTATCTATGCCCCTCATAATTTTATACACCTCAATCATGTCCCCCCTCAATCTCCTCTGCTCTAGTGAAAATAACCCCAGTCTATCCAATCTCTCCTCATAACTAAAACTCTCAAGCCCAGGCAGCATCCTGGTAAATCTCCTCTGCATTCTCTCTAGTGCAATCACATCCTTCCTATAATGCGGATTCCAGAACTGCATGCAATACTCTAGCTGTGGCCTAACCACCATTTTATACAGCTCCAGCGTAACCTCCCTGCTTTTATATTCTATGCCTCGGCTAATAAAGGCAAGTAGCCCATATGCCTTCTTGATCACCTTATCTACCTGTCCCGCTACCTTAAGGGACCAGTAGAAATGTCCACCAAGGTCCCTCTAATCCTCGGTACTTCCCAGGGTCCTACCATTCATCGTGTATTCTCGTGCCTTGTTTGTCCTGTCCAAATGCATCACCTCACACTTATCCGGATTAAACTTCATTTGCCACTGATCAGCCCATCTGACCAGCCCATCTATATCCTCCTGTAATCTCAGGCTATCCTCCTCACTATTTACCACCCCACTAATTTTCGTGGCTTCCATGAACTTACTGATCAACCCTCCCACATTCAAGTTTAAATCATTTATATATACCACAAACAGCAAGGGGCCAAAGCACCAATCCCTGTGGAACCCCAATGGAGACAGGCATCCAATCACAAAAACATCCCTCTACCATCACCCTCTGCTTCCTGCCACTCAGCCAATTCTGGATCTAACTTGCCAAATTGCCTTGGATCCCATGAGCTCTTACCTTTGTTATCAGCCTCCCTATGCAGGACCTTATCAAAAGCCTTGAGGAAGTCCAAGTAGACTACGTCAAATGCATTGCCCCCATCTACACACCTGGCCACCTCTTCGAAAAATTCAATCAAATTGGTCAGTCATGACCTCCCCTTAATAAAACCATGCTGACTGTCCTTGATTAATCCCTGCCTCTCCAATTGTAGATTAATTCTGTCCCTCAGAATCACTTCCAATAGTTTCCCTACCACTGAGGTTAGACTGACTGGCCTGTAGTTCCCTGGTTTATCCCTTCCTCCCTTCTTGAATAACGGTACCACATTGGCTGTTCCCCAGTCCTCTGACACCTCTCCTGTGGCCAGAGAGGTATTGAAAATTATTGCCAGCACCCTTTCTTTCTCCTCCCTTGCCTCGCTCAACAGCCTGGGATACATTTCATTCAGGCCTGGAGATTTATCTACTTCTAAGCCTGCCAGACTACTTAGAACCTCCTCCCTTTCTATGCTAATTTCTTTAATTATATCACAGCCCTTCTGCCTGACTTCCATACCCATGTCATCCCTCTCAATTGTGAACACTGACACAAAGTATTCATTTAGAACCCTACCTACGTCTTCTGGCTTCACAAACAAATTACCACCATGGTCCTTAATGGGCCCTACTCTTTCCCTAGTTATCTTCTTACTCTTACTGTACTTGTAAAATAACTTTGGATTTTCCTTTATTTTACCTGACAATGTTTTTTCATGCCCCCTTTTTGCTCTCCTAATTTCCTTTTTAAGTTCCCCCCTACACATTTTATATTCCTCCAGGGCTTCCGCTGTTTTGAGCCCTCGGTATCTGCCATAAACCTCCCTTTTTCTCTTTATCCAATCCTGTATATCCCTCGACATCCAGGGTTCCCTGGATTTGTTGGTCTCACCCTTTGTCTTTACTGGAATATGTTGGCCATGTACTCTCCCTATTTCGTTCTTGAATGAGTCCCACTGCTCTGATGCAGATTTACTTAAAAGTAGCTGCTGCCAGTCCACTCTGGCCAAATCATATCAGATCTTATTAAAGTCGGCCTTCCCCCCATTTAGAACTCTGATTTCTGGCCCATCCTTGTCCTTTTCCATAACAACCTTGAATCTAATGGAGTTATGGTCACTATCTGCAAAATGCTCCCCCACTGATACCTCTACCACTTGCCCGGCTTCATTCCCTAAAATTAAGTCCAGAACCGCCCCCTCTCTTGTAGGACCTTCTACGCACAGGCTTAAAATGCTCTCCTGGATGCATTTTAAGAATTCTGCTCCCTCTAAATTTATTACACTATGACTAACCCAGTTAATGTTGGGGAAATTGAAATCCCCCACTATTACTACCGTATTATTTTTAAACTTCTCTGAAATTTTCCTACATATCTGCTCCTCTATTTCTCTCTGACTGTTTGGGAGCCTATAGTGCACTCCCAGCAATATGATTGTTCCTTTTTTGTTTTTCAGTTCTACCCATATGGCTTCATTTGAGGAGCCTTCTAAGATGTCATTCCTCCTTACTGCTGTAATCGATCAATATTGCGATACCCCCTCCTCTTTTACCTCCTTCCCTATCTCGCCTGAAGACCCTATATCCTGGAATATTGAGCTGCCAATCCTGCCCCTTTCTCAACTATGTCTCTGTGACAGAGATGAGGGAAATTTTCTTCACTCAGATGGTTGTGAGTCTTTGGAATTCACAATCCTAGAGGGTTGTGGATGTGCCATTATTGAATATATTTAAGGCAGGGATAGATCTCTTAGAGAATCAAGGGATATGGGAGTGAGTGGAAAAGTGGAGTTGAAGCCAAAGATCAGCCATGATTATATTGAATGGTGGAGCAAGCTCAATGGACCAGATGGTCTTCTCCTGTTCCCATCAGTTATGTTCTTATGTTCTTAATTCAGACCAAGTACATGACAGCTGAATCCATTGGACACTACTTGAATATCAGAAAGATGTTGGGACCAAACAGGTTAAATTATGATGGAAAGTTGCAAAGTTTAGGCTTGTATTCTCTTGAGTATAGAATATTCGAGGGTGATCTAATTGAGTATAAAACATTATAGGGTGATCTAAATGAGGAGCTTAAGAGGATTAAAGGAGTAGATCAGGTAGATAGAGATAAACTATTTCCTCAGGTTCGGAGTCCAGAACAATGGGGCAGAACCTTCAAATTAGAGCTAGGTTGTTCAGGGGTGATGTCATGAAACACTTTTTCACACTTCTTTCCCAGGAAATGAATACTGTGGGAATCCTCACCTCTTTCAATACTTCCATTCCTCCAACCATTTGCAGGCCTTAGAAACCCAAAGGCATCATCCAACCATCGCTTTAGCTTTTCCCTCGATCTTCCCTCCTTCTGTATACACTTGAGCTCAGCTGGGCCTTGATTCTTCATCTGAGGATTGCCATTTTGAGAACAAGCAACTGCCAGCAATGTGTATGGAGTAGAAGTTGGTCTGTGCTCCGCACATTTTATGGGCGTGAAATGGTGCAAGGTATTGCAATTGAGCAGAAAGTCAGCCTGTTCCCATGTTTTAATCATGGGAACTGTTTTTTAGGCACCTCAGGTTGGATGGCTAAAGCAGGCTTTAGACTCTGAATAACATGAATCACTGATAGTTGCCTGCCCATCACCTCACTGCCCGCCTCCCCACCCCATTCAGGTAAGCTTCTAAATTTTTTCCGGGAGGAAAATAAAGCCTGCCTGTGGATTCAGGGTGAGAAGGGAGCTGTTGACAGGGTCTTTGCTGAGAGGATGTTTCCCCTCTCGTGAACCTAGAACTAAAGGACACTGTTTGGAAAAGGGGGTCTCAAATTTTGATCTACAAGTGGGTCGAGGGTTATGGGGGCCCGACAGGAAAGTGGAATTAAAGTCACATTCAGATCAGTTATGATCTTATTGAATGGCAGGGCAGGCTCGAGATCTTATTATCTTACTGACTGCACAGTCCTAACATTTATACGTCTACCCATTCCCCCCATTGCCTGCCAGATTCAAACCTGCTCCTGGAACATACCTGAGGATCAGTGCTGGGCACACAAGATTCATTTCTCTTGTGGGCCAAGCTGCCTGTGGGGATGCCAAGGACTTGATCCAAAGGCCCAAAGCCCAATTTGGGGATTACCCTCACCTGCCTCTGCACAATGCCGAGACAATGTTTAGAAATGGGTGGCCGCTGAGTAACCTCAAAGATCCTAAAACATTGTTCAAAATAAAGCCACCTTTGTTAGCAATACATTTGAAGTTTGCAGGCACAGCGCTATTGCCCATTAATGTGTATACAGGGGAAGATGCCTGGAAATATCTGTTTTACCAACTATGGTTGAATGTGTTCCTGGAAATTTTGTCAATGCCCTCTCACTTCTAACTTTCCCAGTTGGGCTGCACTTTTTTCTCCAATCTCCAAATACTTTTAAAACAAGCAAACAAAAGGCTTCAAAGAAAGTGAGATAGAAAACACAGCATTTTGATTTTAGACAGAAAATGTTGGAAATACTCAGCAGGTTTGGCAGTATCTGCAGAGAGAGGAAGAGAGGCAGGAGTCTTGTAGCATTGAATCTCCTGACAGCAAGACCGGAAGTGCGCAGGACTTCCACTCGTAGGCGGGACAGCTGGCCATTTGCCATTGTGCAACGGCCAGCCAATTAGATATTCATGGACGACGTGCCCAGCCAATCGTGCTGTGGGAGAGCAAGAAGTTTATGACTCTACTGTTACTTCATGGGGTCAAAGATCTGGGCGCCATGCTTAAAGGGCACCCAGACAGGCATATATTCTTTGCAATCCAGCAGCATCATCTGGCTATGAGTGGATGCCTTAAGACTATAGCTGCTTCTAGAATGTTCTGATCTTCCCCCTCCACACACCCCACCCGATAATTGCAACTGGTGCTACCACCTGCTATTCTGGAGTGATGTCTCAGAGCAGACAACAAGCTGCCCCACTGTTGGTTCTGCTCCAGTCTGTCTGGGAATGGAGGGAGGCCCTGTTTCCCAGTGATGGCAGAAGAGACCCTCCCTCCTGACCTGAGAACTTTTGACCCATGGGGATCCCTATACTTTACACCAGCACACTCTGGCCTCCACCCACCCCACCATGGACAATCCCAATCCTCGATCTGTACACTGGAGACCTCTTCGTGTTGTCACATCTATGTCCCTGGACACTCCCACATTGACCCTGGAGCACAAAACCATCACCCTGCACCTTCCCCACAATCACCTTCCTTCCATCAGCCTTGACCCTCACTCCATCACCCTTGACCTGACCTCTGTTACCCTCTACTCTCAGGACCTCACTATTGACCTTCAGTCTGTAACCCTGGATCTCCCTACAATCATGCTTCACCACCCGTCTGTAGGCATTGACCTTCCCTATGTGGTCCAACTTCCTCCCTCTGACCCCCATGAGTCGTCATGGGTCTGCCACAATCCACCCTCTCTCCCTTGGTCAGCCATGTCCCAATCCCCTTACACAGCAAGTACCCAATCTTAATACATCAATGCCTCCTCTGCCCTGGTCCAACAAAGCTCCCCATGAGAGAAAAGCAGCTCCTACCTTAGCTCAAATTCACCAGGAAGACTACATCACCTGCTGCTGCCACCTTTCACCAGCCATGAATCTGAAGGCAAGCAGAGTTAATTGCTAAGGTACCATTTAATCTAACAAAATGGTGCTTTAATATTTATGTATGACATGCTAATTCATTAAAAATAGGTACCTGCCACTTGCCATTGGGAAGCTCCATCTGCTTTCAACCATCACAACCTTAATTCTCAATTTTCATCCTGCTAACAGGAAGTTGACATTTCACCTCTGCCCACCTCGTTGCCAGTAGCAGCATAAGCTAAAGATGCAGGCCTGTGTGCTTTCATCAGAACATCATTTTGCTTCATTCCTCCAAACAATTTTCTCCTGTGTCACTCAAAGCCATGTCCCGGGGATTAATCTTTAATTCCTGGAAACTCCAGGACTGTCCTGGAATATGTTGAAAATCCTACAAACATATGTCATGAAGCAAGGAAGTGATTGTATTCCTTACTTGTGTCCCATTTCAGCACCCCTTGCCCCCACTCACCTTTCTTGGGTGGTCACAGCTCATCGTTGGCCTGTATATCAGTTCATTCCTTGTGCCAAGCAAACAGCCATCAGCACATCTGCTTGATTAAACTATCAGGATCATTGCAACGATTTTTTGAATTCTTTTACAGGATGTGGGCGTTGCTGGCTGAGCTAGCATTTATTGCCCATCCCTAGTTGCCCCTTGAAAACATGGTGGTGAGCTGCCTTCTTGAACCGCTGCAGTCCCTGTGGTGTAGGTACACCCATGGTGCTGTTAGGAAGGGAGTTCTAGGATTTTGACCCAGCAACAGTGAAGGAACAGCAATATATTTCCAAGTCAGGATGATGAATGGCTGGAAAGGAACTTCCAGGTGGTGGTGTTCCCATGTGTCTGCTGCCCTTGTCCTTCTAGGTGGTAGAGGTCGCAGATTTGGAAGGTGCTGCCTGAGGAGCCTTTGTGAGTTGCTGCAATGCATCTTGTAGATGGTACACACTGCTGCTACTGTGCATCGGTGGTGGAGGGAGTGAATGTTTGTGGATGGGATGTCTATCAATTGGGCTGCATTGTCCTGGATGCTGTCAAGCTTCTCGAGTGTTGTTGGAGCTGCACTCATCCAGGTGAGTGGAAAGCATTCCATCACACTCCTGACTTGTGCCTTGTAGATGGTGGACAGGCTTTGGTGAATCAGGTGGTGTATTAGAAGGCACAGAATTCCCAGCCTCTGAGCTGCTCTTGTAGCCACAGTATTTATATGGTTAGTCCAGTTCAGTTTCTGGTCAATAATAACTCCTAGGACATTGATAGTGGGGGATTCAGCAATGATAATGCCATTGAATGTCAAGGGGCGATGGTTAGATTCTCTCTAGTTGGAGATGGGCATTGCCTGGCACTTGTGAGGTATGAATAGAGAAACAGGAGCAGACCATTTAGACTTGTTTTTTAAACCCCCTCTGTTCTCATGGTGTAACACATGTGGTACTGCTAATAACCAACAAAAGGACCCAGACTTGTGGGTGTCAGTTGTGGCTCAATTGGTGGGCCTGTCAGTCGAAAGGTTGTGGGTTCAAGTCTTACTCTGGCAAGTGGGAGGAACATAAAATTGGGCATGATGGAAATGGCACTGTTCCTATAGCCAACCTGTAGCAGAGGAAGTGTAGGGTGACCTACCTACCTTTGGGTCAATTGATGCCCTTAGTGGCCAATTAATGGTCACTTAAGGGTCTTCCCCTGCCAGTGCTGAGGTTTTACCCATGGTGGGAGAGCCTGATGCCAAGTGTCCAGGTTCCTGGAGGCCTTGTTGCAGGGCTGGTGGGGGCTCTTGTTCCTGTAAACACCCCCCCCCCCCCCCCCACCCCCCCGGCCCCCACTCCCCAGCCTGGCTGACCCAGAGGTCCCCCCGCCAACCCCCAGATTCACCTGTAAGTCCAGGCTACTGGCTTCTCTTGCTAGGGGACGGGCTGCAGTCCCGGCAGGGGCTAAGGCTAACGGCATTTGATTAAACGGCTGCAGGATGAGCCAACAACATGGAGATGGGCTTGCCCTCTGATTTTACAATGGAGATGGGACCTGCCCTGCGCAAAATTCCAGCATTCAGAATATGATCCAGACTGTCACTCCAGTGCAGTACTGAGGGAATACTGCACTGTCAGCAGTGCAGTCTTTTAGATAAAATGTTGAATCAAGACCCTATCTGCCCTCTCAGGTGTATGTAAAAGGTCCCATGGCACTATTTTGAAGAAGAACCATTCTCCTCAGTGTCCTGGCCACTATGTACCCCTCAAACAAGAGTACTAAAATAGATGCTCCAATCATGTATTTCATTGCTGTTTATGGGTGTTTGCTATGTACAAATTAGATTCCCTGTTTCCCATGTCTTAACAATAACTGCACTTCAAAAAGTACTTAATTGGCTATAAAGTGCTTTGGAACATTCTGAGGCTCTGAAGATCACAATAGAAACTCAAGATGTTTCTTTCCATCATTTCATTGCTGCTGTGAATCTGAGTTACTCAGTTGAGGGCATTTGAGGTTCATTCCATCACACTCCTGACTTGTGCCTTGTAGATGGTGGACAGGCTTTGGGGAGCCAGGAGGTGACTTACTCTCCACAGAATTCTCAGCCTCTGACCTGCTTTTGTAGCCACAGTATTTATATGGTTGGCCCAGTTCAGTTTCTGGTCAATGGTAATCCTCAGGATGTTGATAATGGGGGATTCAGCAAAGGTAATGCCATTGAACATCAAGGGGTGATGGTTAGATTCTCTTTTGTTGGAGATGGTCATTGCCTGACACTTGTGTTGCATGAATGTTACTTGTCACTTGTTAGCCCAAGCCTGCATATTATCCAGGTCTTCCTGCATTTGGACATGGACTGGTTCAGTATCCGAGGAGTCGTAATGGTGCTTAACATTGTGCAATCATCAGTGAACATCCCCATTTCTGACCTTATGATGGAAGGGAGGTCATTGAGTGAAGCAGCTGAAGATGGTTGGGCCTAGGACACTACCCTGAGGAACTCCTGCAGTGATGTCCTCGAGCTGAGTTGACTGACCTCCAACAACCACAACCATCTTCCTTTGTGTTAGGCATGACTCCGGCCAGCGGAGAGTTTTGCTCCTGATTCCCATTGACTCCAGTTTTGCTAGGGCTCCCTGATGCCACGCTCGGTCAAATGCGGCCTTGATGTCAAGGGCAGTCACTCTCACCTCACCTCGGGAGTTCAGCTCTTTTGTTCATGTTAGTTGATCTGAACCTCGATGGCAGCCAGCTCACTCAGGTTGTGTTCTAATTGCTGGATAGTGTAAGCATCTGAAGTTATTAAATTCACTTTATCTACTCCAGATGAGCTGGAGTCTCACGGATTCCCAGCTTGGGTACTGCCAGGGTCACTCAGCTCCTGATCTCATTACAGACTTGGTTCAAACATGGTTTTCCAGATACTGAAGCAGTCCTTGTCCAAGTGCAGCAAGACCTGGACAATATCCAGGTTTGGGCTGATAAGTGGCAAGTAACATTCACGCCACACAAGTTTCAGGCAATGACCATCTCCAGCAAGAGAGAATCCAACCATCTCCCCTTGACATTCAATGGCATTACCATCACTGAATCACCCACTATCAACACCCTGGAGGTTACTATTGACCAACAACTGAACTGGACTAGTCATATAAATACTGTGGCTACAAGAGCAGGCTTAGAGGCTGCAAATACTGTGGCGAGTAATTCACCTCCCGACTCCCCAAAGCCTGTCCACCATCTACAAAGCACAAGCCAGGAGTGTAATGGAACACTCTCCACTTGCCTGAATGAGTGCAGCTCCAACAACACCCAAGAAGCTTGGCATCATCCTGGACAAAGCAACCCACTTGATTGGCACCCCATCCACAAACATTGACCCCTCCACCACCGACGCACAGTGGCATCAGTGTGTACCATCTGCAAGGTGCGCTGCAGAAACTCACCAAGGTTCCTTAGGCAGCACCTTCCAAACCCACGACCTCTACCACCTTGAAGGACAAGGGCAGCAGATAGATGGGAACACCGCCACCTGGAAGTTCTTCTCCAAGCCACTCACCATCCTGACTTGGAAATATATCGCCGTTCCTTCAATGTTGCTGGGTCAAAATCCTGGAATGCCCTCCCTAACAGCACTGTGGGTGTACCTACACCACAGGGACTGCAGCAGTTCAAGAAGGCAGCTCACCACCACGTTTTCAAGGGTAATTAGGGATGGGCAATAAGTGCTGGCCCAGCCAGTGACGCCCACATCCCATGAACGAGTAATAAAAGAAAAAATCTCACATTGGTACTGTATTAAAGGCAGTCAGCTTTGCCTGGACAGGGTCCTCGCTCACAGTTCTGAGACCCTGGGTGTTATGGATATTTAAAGAAAGCACAGCCAGCAGCTTGAGGTTTCGCATTCAGTTCCACACCCCACGAGTTCAACTCAAGGATAGATTCTCCCCCATTTGTCTCATTGTTTACCGAGCTAGGCTTGCTCAGTATCAGCTCCTTGGGTTCAGTTGGTCAACTATTATTTTAGCAAGTTGGGACCTTGACCTCTCACTTCCTTACATTTACAGACAAGCATTTGTCCTAATCTCCTTTGGGGACTGTGCCAGGGTACTGTTCTGGGACTGAGGTGTTTTTGGAGAGGAAAAAGATTGCACATTGTATTTTGTTTACAAGTTTTACTGGTTATCGCTGAGAGAGACCATCATTGTTCCCCACCACACAGTGTCAGTCCCCCTGGTTACCCCTTCAGAACCTGTTCTCTTCTACCTGTGTGACCTGCTTTCTCAAGATCACCAGATGATGCATTCAGTTCCTGTGCTGCCAACTATCTAGATCCAGACATTTTGGAAAGTAGCCCAACCAGAAAGAATAATGTGTACTTTTTATTTAAATCAGGTTAAATACCTTCACACACATCCTTGTTTCCTGTATATACCAATATGCAAGACATTGCACACAGCAGGTGAAAACCCGCTCTTCTTTGAGCCCTGACAGGGAGGCTGGTGTCTGGCATTTTAGGGAAATATTTCCATGTCCCTATCATGGTTCAAGCGATTCCTTGGATACTTACACGCTCCACCCCACCGCAACCACCCCTCCCCACCCCCTGCAACCCCATCCTTACCCCACATTACCCTCAGAAATGCCCTGTTCTGGGTTACTTTGCCTACCCCAAGACCTTCCCATCTTTCCAATCCTTCTGGCTCTTGGAAAGGGATGTTTATGAATTCCCCTGGCACCTGTTTTGCAGCTGGGCCTGAATGCCAAAGGCCCTGGCATCAAGTCAGAAACCCTGGTTTATATTGGTCAGCCTGTTTAAATCTACCATTTATTTGATCTCATTTCACATCCAGCAAATCTTTTGGCAGCTACATGGCCTTTGTGGTGTGTGGAGTTTTTGTGAACAAACTTCCAGTAATCCTGGAATGTTCTGAATCTGTGAGATTTTAACTGTTGGAGAGCATGTGCTGGGGGTAGGGAAAGGGAAGCATTACTCCCAGGGTTGGCAAGGGGCAGGCATGGAATTGAGTTGGCACTATTCTCCTTGTGGGTGTTTGGGGTGAGGGATGGAGGTGGGGGGTTGGTGGGAGGAGGGGTGAATCAATCCTTGAGGATAGCTTGCAATGACTTAAAAGATTTTTCTTTAAATAATCACCACATACCCATTTTGGATTGACTCACATTTGGTCTCTTTAAGGGTTGCTGACTTGACCCCTCATCATCAGGTATCAATGGACGCGCCGTGTCCATTGGTTCCTAACTAACTTATTAGAATGAGACTCATCCCTGAGAAGATCACCAGTAAAATTATAGAATCTTACAGCACAGCCATTTCAAAGAAGCTGTGCCGGCTCTTTGAAAGAGTCACCCAATAAGTTCCATTCCTCAGCTCTTTCCCTATAGCCCTGCAAATCATACTTTTTCAAGTATTTATCCAATTCCTTTTTGAAAGTTACCATTGGATCTGCTTCCACCGCCCTTTCAGGCAGCGCATTCCAGATCACACCAACTCGCTGTGTAAAAAGAATCTCAGTTCTGCTCTGGTTTTTTTAACTAATCACCTTAAATCCCTGACCTCTGGTTCCTGAACTTTCTGCCACTAGAACTAGTTTCTTCTTATCTCCAATTTGCTCATATCAAGTAAACACGAAGAGCCAAGTGTTGTCTACAAATTGAAACTGCATTTTCACAAATTATTGCTAGAAATTGAGAATGAAGCATGTCTGGGCCAGGGAGGGGAAAGGTCATCCTGGATTCCCCACCTAATAACTGTCCAGTGACTTCGAAGAGAAAGTTTTATGCTAAGGTTATATGTGTGTGAGAGAGAGTGGGGTGTGTGTGTGCGCGTGCGTGTGCGCGCACGCGTGTGTGTGTGTGTGTGTGACTGAGAGAGAGTGGGGTGGGTCTGTGTGTGTGTGTGTGTGTGTGAGAGAGTGGGGTGGGTCTGTGTGTGTGTGTGTGTGTGTGTGAGAGTGGGGTGGGTCTGTGTGTGTGTGTGTGTGTGTGTGAGAGAGTGGGGTGGGTCTGTGTGTGTGTGAGAGAGAGAGAGTGGGGTGGATACGTGTGTGTGTGTGTGTGTGTGAGTATGAGCGTGTGTGTGAGAGAGAGAGTGGGGTGTGTGTGTGTGTATGCGTGGGAGAGAGTGGGGTCGGTGTGTGTGTGTGTGTGTTTGTGTGTGAATGTGTATCAGTGAGTATGTGTCTGTGTGTGTGTGAGAGAGATAGTGGGGTGTGTGTGTGTGAGAGAGAGATAGTGGTGTGTGTGTGTGTGAGAGATAGTGGGGTGTGTGTGTGTGTGTGTGTGTGTGAGAGAGATAGTGGGGTATGTGTGTGTGTGTGAGAGATAGTGGGGTGTGTGTGTGTGTGAGAGAGATAGTGGGGTATGTGTGTGTGTGTGAGAGATAGTGGGGTGTGTGTGTGTGTGTGAGAGATAGCGGAGGGTGTGTGTGTGAGAGTGGGGTATGTGTGTGTGTGAGAGATAGCGGAGGGTGTGTGTGTGAGAGATAGTGGGGTGTGTGTGTGTGTGTGTGAGAGAGAGATAGTGGTGTGTGTGTGTGTGAGAGAGATAGTGGGGTGTGTGTGTGTGTGTGTGAGAGAGAGATAGTGGGGTATGTGTGTGTGTGAGAGATAGTGGGGTGTGTGTGTGTGTGTGTGTGTCTGTGTGAGAGAGATAGTGGGGTATGTGTGTGTGTGAGAGATAGTGGGGTGTGTGTGTGTGTGTGTGAGAGAGAGATAGTGGGGTATGTGTGTGTGTGAGAGATAGCGGAGGGTGTGTGTGTGAGAGATAGTGGTGTGTGTTTGTGTGTGTGTGTGTGAAAGAGAGAGTGTGGAGTGGGTCTGTGTGAGTGTGAGTGAGAGAGTGTGGGGTGGGTCTGTGTGAGTGAGAGAAAGTGTGGGGTGGGTTTGTGTGAGTGTGAGTGAGAGAGTATGAGTGAATTTCAGGTGCCAACCAGACACCATGGCCAGGATTTTGCCCTCGTTGGGCAGGCTCAGCAGGTGCACACGGGAGGGGTCAGGAAGCCAACCACCACCCACAATCAGTCTGCGACCGCGATTTCACACTGGCGGGCCAATTAAGGCACGCCCAGTGTGAGACACGCACTGCCTGTGTGTGTAGGGGGTGGAGGAGGGCGAGCATGGAACTTTGCCCATGCGCGCAGGTGCACGCAGGAAAGCTCCCTGAGGCACAGGGAGCGTGTCACATGAGCAGGGACATGTTAGAAATTAGTATGAAATTTTTTCACTTTTTTTTAGTGACGGATCGAAATCTCACCTCGCTCGACGCCATCGCCTGTCATTTTACGCTTGTCCGGGTCAGGCACATGTCCGCCTGACAAGCGTAATATTTTGGCCCATGATTCAATAACATGGTGTCTTATACTGACATTCGGTACAAAGCTGTCAAGCGAAAGATAGTCACTTGTGCAAGTTCCATGGACCACAACAACAACAGTTATTGCAGAGAATATTGTAAATTAAAAATATCTAGTTAGTAAGACAGTGGACAATAAAGGTGTTGTTAAACAGTGATTTCACAGATAGATAAATGGAACATTCAGTCAGTCCTTCCTAAGGCATGCCTTTTATACTCTCACTAAGCTGGAAACATCAAGACTGAATGCTTTAGACATTAATCAGAGTTCCAATGGCAATTGGGTTAGTGGCATGTCTGAGGAGGACATAGGGACTGATTATTCTGATATGTTTGTGGCTGATGTTGGACAAACGAATGTCTCTAATACACGTCGTGACTGCTGCCGGGCAGTCTGTTTCAGCTGGTTTTTGGTAACTATGGCAGATATTGGTTGAGAGGGTGGCAAAGTGCAGAGATTCTGTCACCCTGAGAAAAGACGCCATGAGTAACTCCGATGGGAGTGGATTCTAGCTTCCAATGATATGGGAGTGGCGAATAATTATTTTTCAGACTGGAGGAAAGTACACAGTGTTATTCCACAGGAGGGAGGAATACAGTGTTATTCCCCAGGAGGGAGGGATACATTGTTATTCCACAGGAGGGAGGGATACAGTATTATTCCCCAGAAGGGAGGGATACAGTGTTATTCCCCAGGAGGGAGGTATACGGTGATATTCCCCAGGAGGGAGGTATACGGTGTTATTCCCCAGGAGGGAGGTAAACAGTGTTATTCCCCAGGAGGGAGGGATACAGTGTTATTCCCTAGGAGGAGGTATACAGTGTTATTCCCCAGGAGGGAGGTATACGGTGTTATTCCCCAGGAGGGAGGTAAACAGTGTTATTCCCCAGGAGGGAGGTAAACAGTGTTATATCCCAGGAAGGACGTAAACAGTGTTATTCCCCAGGAGGGAGGTATACAGTGCTATTCCCCAGGAGGGAGGGATACAGTGTTATTCCCTAGGAGGAGGTATACAATGTTATTCCCCAGGAGGGAGGTAAACGGTGTTATTCCCCAGGAGGGAGGGATACAGTGTTACTCCCCAGGAGGGAGGGATAGAGTGTTATTCCCCAGGAGGGAGGGATACAGTGTTATTCCCCAGGAGGGAGGGATACAGTGTTATTCCCTAGGAGGGAGGTATACGGTGTTATTCCCCAGGAGGGAGGGATACAGTGTTATTCCCCAGGAGGGAGGTAAACAGTGTTATTCCCCAGGAGGGAGGTATACGGTGTTATTCCCCAGGAGGGAGGTAAACAGTGTTATTCCCCAGGAGGGAGGGATACAGTGTTATTCCCTGGGAGGGAGGGATACAGTGTTATTGCCCAGGAGGGAGGGGTACAGTGTTATTCCCTAGGAGGAGGTATACAGTGTTATTCCCCAGGAGGGAGGTAAACGGTGTTATTCCCCAGGAGGGAGGGATACAGTGTTATTCCCCAGGAGGGAGGTATACGGTGTTATTCCTCAGGAGGGAGGGATACAGTGTTATTCCCCAGGAGGGAGGTATACGGTGTTATTCCCCAGGAGGGAGGGATACAGTGTTATTCCCTGGGAGGGAGGGATACAGTGTTATTCCCCAGGAGGGAGGGATACAGTGTTATTCCCTACGAGGAGGTATACAGTGTTATTCCCCAGGAGGGAGGTAAACGGTGTTATTCCCCAGGAGGGAGGGATACAGTGTTACTCCCCAGGAGGGAGGAATACAGTGTTATTCCCCAGGAGGGAGGGATACAGTGTTATTCCCCAGGAGGGAGGGATACAGTGTTATTCCCCAGGAGGGAGGTAAACAGTGTTATTCCCCAGGAGGGAGGGATACGGTGTTATTCCCCAGGAGGGAGGGATACAGTGTTATTCCCCAGGAGGGAGGTATACGGTGTTATTCCCCAGGAGGGAGGGATACAGTGTTATTCCCCAGGAGGGAGGTAAACAGTGTTATTCCCCAGGAGGGAGGTATACGGTGTTATTCCCCAGGAGGGAGGTAAACAGTGTTATTACCCAGGAGGGAGGGATACAGTGTTATTCCCTGGGAGGGAGGGATACAGTGTTATTGCCCAGGAGGGAGGGGTACAGTGTTATTCCCTAGGAGGAGGTATACAGTGTTATTCCCCAGGAGGGAGGTAAACGGTGTTATTCCCCAGGAGGGAGGGATACAGTGTTATTCCCCAGGAGGGAGGTATACGGTGTTATTCCCCAGGAGGGAGGGATACAGTGTTATTCCCCAGGAGGGAGGTATACGGTGTTATTCCCCAGGAGGGAGGGATACAGTGTTATTCCCTGGGAGGGAGGGATACAGTGTTATTCCCCAGGAGGGAGGGATACAGTGTTATTCCCTAGGAGGAGGTATACAGTGTTATTCCCCAGGAGGGAGGTAAACGGTGTTATTCCCCAGGAGGGAGGGATACAGTGTTACTCCCCAAGAGGGAGGAATACAGTGTTATTCCCCAGGAGGGAGGGATACAGTGTTATTCCCCAGGAGGGAGGGATACAGTGTTATTCCCCGGGAGGGAGGTATACGGTGTTATTCCCCAGGAGGGAGGGATACAGTGTTATTCCCCAGGAGGGAGGGATACAGTGTTATTCCCCAGGAGGGAGGTATACGGTGTTATTCCCCAGGAGGGAGGTATACGGTGTTATTCCCCAGGAGGGAGGGATACGGTGTTATTCCCCAGGAGGGAGGTATACGGTGTTATTCCCCAGGAGGGAGGTATACGGTGTTATTCCCCAGGAGGGAGGGATACCGTGTTATTCCCCAGGAGGGAGGTATACAGTGTTATTCCCCAGGAGGGAGGGATACAGTGTTATTCCCTGGGAGGGAGGGATACAGTGTTATTCACCAGGAGGGAGGGATACAGTGTTATTCCCTAGGAGGAGGTATACAGTGTTATTCCCCAGGAGGGAGGTAAACGGTGTTATTCCCCAGGAGGGAGGGATACAGTGTTATTCCCCAGGAGGGAGGTATACGGTGTTATTCCCCAGGAGGGAGGAATACAGTGTTATTCCCCAGGAGGGAGGTATACGGTGTTATTCCCCAGGAGGGAGGGATACAGTGTTATTCCCTGAGAGGGAGGGATACAGTGTTATTCCCCAGGAGGGAGGGATACAGTGTTATTCCCTAGGAGGAGGTATACAGTGTTAATCCCCAGGAGGGAGGTAAACGGTGTTATTCCCCAGGAGGGAGGGATACAGTGTTATTCCCCAGGAGGGAGGGATACAGTGTTATTCCCCAGGAGGGAGGGATACAGTGTTATTCCCCAGGAGGGAGGTATACGGTGTTATTCCTCAGGAGGGAGGGATATGGTGTTATTCCCCAGGAGGGAGGTATACGGTGTTATTCCCCAGGAGGGAGGGATACCGTGCTATTCCCCAGGAGGGAGGTAAATGGTGTTATTCCCCAGGAGGGAGGTATACGGTGTTATTCCCCAGGAGGGAGGTAAACGGTGTTATTCCCCAGGAGGGAGGTAAACGGTGTTATTCCCCAGGAGGGAGGTATACGGTGTTATTCCCCAGGAGGGACGTATACGGTGGTTTTCCCCAGGAGGGAGGGATACAGTGTTATTCCCGGGGAGGGAGGGATACCGTGTTATTCCCCAGGAGGGAGGGATACAGTGTTATTCCCTAGGAGGAGGTATACAGTGTTATTCCCCAGGAGGGAGGTAAACGGTGTTATTCCCCAGGAGGGAGGGATACAGTGTTATTCCCCAGGAGGGAGGTATACGGTGTTATTCCCCAGGAGGGAGGGATACAGTGTTATTCCCCAGGAGGGAGGTATACGGTGTTGTTCCCCAGGAGGGAGGGATACAGTGTTATTCCCTGGGAGGGAGGGATACAGTGTTATTCCCCAGGAGGGAGGGATACAGTGTTATTCCCTAGGAGGAGGTATACAGTGTTATTCCCCAGGAGGGAGGTAAACGGTGATATTCCCCAGGAGGGAGGGATACAGTGGTATTCCCCAGGAGGGAGGGATACAGTGTTATTCCCCAGGAGGGAGGTACACGGTGTTATTCCCCAGGAGGGAGGGATATGGTGTTATTCCCCAGGAGCGAGGTATACGGTGTTATTCCCCAGGAGGGAGGGATACAGTGTTATTCCCTGGGAGGGAGGGATACAGTGTTATTCCCCGGGAGGGAGGGATACAGTGTTATTCCCCAGGAGGGAGGGATACAGTGTCATTCCTCAGGAGGGAGGAATACAGTGTTATTTCCCAGGAGGGAGGGATACAGTGTTATTCCTCAAGAGGGAGGTAAACAGTGTTATTCCCCAGGAGGGAGGGATAAGGTGTTATTCTCCAGGAGGGAGGGATACAGTGTTATTCCCTAGGAGAGACGGATACAGTGTTATTCCCCGGGAGGGATGGATACAGTGTTATGCCCTAGGAGGGAGGTATACAGTGTTATTCCCCAGGAGGGAGGTAAACAGTGTTATTCCCCAGGAGGGAGGAATACGGTGTTATTCCCCAGGAGGGAGGGTTACAGTGTTATTCCCCAGGAGGGAGGTAAACAGTGTTATTCCCCAGGAGGGAGGAATATGGTGTTATTCCCCAGGAGAGAGGGATACAGTGTTATTCCCCAGGAGGGAGGTAAACAGTGTTATTCCCCAGGAGGGAGGTAAACAGTGTTATTCCCCAGGAGGGAGGTAAACAGTGTTATTCCCCAGGCGGGAGGTAAACAGTGTTATTCCCCAGGAGGGAGGGATACAGTGTTATTCCCCAGGAGGGAGGTAAACAGTGTTATTCCCCAGGAGGGAGGTAAACAGTGTTATTCCCCAGGTGGAAGGTAAACAGTGTTATTCCCCAGGAGGGAGGTAAACAGTGTTATTCCCCAGGAGGGAGGTAAACAGTGTTATTCCCCAGGTGGGAGGTAAACAGTGTTATTCCCCAGGAGGGAGGTAAACAGTGTTATTCCCCAGGAGGGAGGGATACAGTGTTATTCCCCAGGTGGGACGTAAACAGTGTTATTCCCCAGGTGGGAGGTAAACAGTGTTATTCCCCAGGTGGGAGGTAAACAGTGTTATTCCCAAGGTGGGATGTATACGGTGTTATTCCCCAGGAGGGAGGTAAACGGTGTAATTCCCCAGGAGGGAGGTAAACGGTGTTATTCCCCAGGAGGGAGGGATACAGTGTTATTCCCCAGGAGGGAGGTAAACGGTGTAATTCCCCAGGAGGGAGGTAAACAGTGTTATTCCCCAGGAGGGAGGGATACAGTGTTATTCCCCAGGTGGGAGGGATACAGTGTTATTCCCCAGGAGGGAGGGATACAGTGTTATTCCCCAGGAGGGAGGGATACAGTGTTATTCCCCAGGAGGGAGGGATACAGTGTTATTCCCCAGGAGGGAGGGATACAGTGTTATTCCCCAGGAGGGAGGTATGCAGTGTTATTCCCCAGGAGGGAGGTATACGGTTTTATTCCCCAGGAGGGAGGGATACCGTGTCATTCCCCAGGAGGGAGGTATACGGTGTTATTCCCCAGGAGGGAGGGATACAGTGTTATTCCCTGGGAGGGAGGGATACAGTGTTATTCCCCAGGAGGGAGGGATACAGTGTTATTCCCTAGGAGGAGGTATACAGTGTTATTCCCCAGGAGGGATGTAAACGGTGTTATTCCACAGGAGGGAGGGATACAGTGTTATTCCCCAGGAGGGAGGTATACCGTGTTATTCCCCAGGAGGGAGGGATACAGTGTTATTCCCCAGGAGGGAGGTATACGGTGTTATTCCCCAGGAGGGAGGGATACAGTGTTATTCCCTGGGAGGGAGGGATACAGTGTTATTCCCCAGGAGGGAGGGATACAGTGTTATTCCCTAGGAGGAGGTATACAGTGTTATTCCCCAGGAGGGAGGGATATGGTGTTATTCCCCAGGAGGGAGGTATACGGTGTTATTCCCCAGGAGGGAGGGATACGGTGTTATTCCCCAGGAGGGAGGTAAACGGTGTTATTCCCCAGGAGGGAGGTATTCGGTGTTATTCCCCAGGAGGGAGGTAAACGGTGTTATTCCCCAGGAGGGAGGTAAACGGTGTTATTCCCCAGGAGGGAGGTATACGGTTTTATTCCCCAGGAGGCACGTATACGGTCTTATTCCTCAGGAGGGAGGGATACAGTGTTATTCCCTGGGAGGGAGGGATACCGTGTTATTCCCCAGGAGGGAGGGATACAGTGTTATTCCCTAGGAGGAGGTATACAGTGTTATTCCCCAGGAGGGAGGTAAACGGTGTTATTCCCCAGGAGAGAGGGATACAGTGTTATTCCCCAGGAGGGAGGTATACGGTGTTATTCCCCAGGAGGGAGGGATACAGTGTTATTCCCCAGGAGGGAGGTATACGGTGTTATTCCCCAGGAGGGAGGGATACAGTGTTATTCCCTGGGAGGGAGGGATACAGTGTTATTCCCCAGGAGGGAGGGATACAGTGTTATTCCCTAGGAGGAGGTATACAGTGTTATTCCCCAGGAGGGAGGTAAACGGTGTTATTCCCCAGGAGGGAGGGATACAGTGTTATTCCCCAGGAGGGAGGGATACAGTGTTATTCCCCAGGAGGGAGGTATACGGTGTTATTCCCCAGGAGGGAGGGATATGGTGTTATTCCCCAGGAGCGAGGTATACGGTGTTATTCCCCAGGAGGGAGGGATACCGTGTTATTCCCTGGGAGGGAGGGATACAGTGTTATTCCCCGGGAGGGAGGGATACACTGTTATTCCCCAGGAGGGAGGGATACAGTGTTATTCCCCAGGAGGGAGGGATACATTGTTATTCCCTAGGAGGAGGTATACAGTGTTATTCTCCAGGAGGGAGGTAAACGGTGTTATTCCCCAGGAGGGAGGGATACAGTGTTATTCCCCAGGAGGGAGGTATACGGTGTTATTCCCCAGGAGGGAGGGATACAGTGTTATTCCCCAGGAGGGAGGTATACGGTGTTATTCCCGAGGAGGGAGGGATACAGTGTTATTCCCTGGGAGGGAGGGATACAGTGTTATTCCCCAGGAGGGAGGGATACAGTGTTATTCCCTAGGCGGAGGTATACAGTGTTATTCCCCAGGAGGGAGGTAAACGGTGTGATTCCCCAGGAGGGAGGGATACAGTGTTATTCCCCAGGAGGGAGGGATACAGTGTTATTCCCCAGGAGGGTGGTATACGGTGTTATTCCCCAGGAGGGAGGGATATGGTGTTATTCCCCAGGAGCGAGGTATACGGTGTTATACCCCAGGAGGGAGGGATACAGTGTTATTCCCTGGGAGGGAGGGATACAGTGTTATTCCCCGGGATGGAGGGATACAGTGTTATTCCCCAGGAGGGAGGTATACAGTGTCATTCCCCAGGAGAGAGGAATACAGTGTTATTCCCCAGGAGGGAGGGATACAGTGTTATTCCTCAAGAGGGAGGTAAACAGTGTTATTCCCCAGGAGGGAGGGATAAGGTGTTATTCTCCAGGAGGGAGGGATACAGTGTTATTCCCTAGGAGAGACGGCTACAGTGTTATTCCCCGGGAGGGAGGGATACAGTGTTATGCCCTAGGAGGGAGGTATACAGTGTTTTTCCCCAGGACGGAGGTAAACAGTGTTATTCCCCAGGAGGGAGGAATACGGTGTTATTCCCCAGGAGGGAGGGATACAGTGTTATTCCCCAGGAGGGAGGTAAACAGTGTTATTCCCCAGGAGGGAGGTATACGGTGTTATTCCCCAGGAGGGAGGGATACAGTGTTATTCCCCAGGAGGGAGGTATACGGTGTTATTCCCCAGGAGGGAGGGATACAGTGTTATTCCCTGGGAGGGAGGGATACAGTGTTATTCCCCAGGAGGGAGGGATACAGTGTTATTCCCTAGGAGGAGGTATACAGTGTTATTCCCCAGGAGGGAGGTAAACGATGTTATTCCCCAGGAGGGAGGGATACAGTGTTATTCCCCAGGAGGGAGGGATACAGTGTTATTCCCCAGGAGGGAGGTATACGGTGTTATTCCCCAGGAGGGAGGGATATGGTATTATTCCCCAGGAGCGAGGTATACGGTGTTATTCCCCAGGAGGGAGGGATACAGTGTTATTCCCTGGGAGGGAGGGATACAGTGTTATTCCCTGCGAGGGAGGGATACAGTGTTATTCCCCAGGAGGGAGGGATACAGTGTCATTCCCCAGGAGGGAGGAATACAGTGTTATTCCCCAGGAGGGAGGGATACAGTGTTATTCCTCAAGAGGGAGGTAAACAGTGTTATTCCCCAGGAGGGAGGGATAAGGTGGTATTCTCCAGGAGGGAGGGATACAGTGTTATTCCCTAGGAGGGAGGTATACAGTGTTTTTCCCCAGGAGGGAGGTAAACAGTGTTATTCCCCAGGAGGGAGGAATACGGTGTTATTCCCCAGGAGGGAGGGATACAGTGTTATTCCCCAGGAGGGAGGTAAACAGTGTTATTCCCCAGGAGGGAGGAATATGGTGTTATTCCCCAGGAGGGAGGGATACAGTGTTATTCCCCAGGAAGGAGGTGAACAGTGTTATTCCCCAGGAGGGAGGTAAACAGTGTTATTCCCCAGGAGGGAGATAAACAGTGTTATTCCCCAGGAGGGAGGTAAACAGTGTTATTCCCCAGGAGGGAGGGATACAGTGTTATTCCCCAGGAGGGAGGTAAACAGTGTTATTCCCCAGGAGGGAGGTAAACAGTGTTATTCCCCAGGAGGGAGGGATACAGTGTTATTCCCCAGGAGGGAGGTAAACAGGGTTATTCCCCAAGAGGGAGGTAAGCAGTGTTATTCCCCAGGAGGTAGGTATACAGTGTTATTCCCCAGGAGGGAGGTAAACAGTGTTATTCCCCAGGAGGGAGGTAAATAGTGTTATTCCCCAGGAGGGAGGTAAACAGTGTTATTCCCCAGGAGGGAGGTATACAGTGTTATTCCCCAGGAGGGAGGTAAACAGTGTTATTCCCCAGGAGGGAGGTAAACAGTGTTATTCCCCAGCTGGAAGGTAAACAGTGTTATTCCCCAGGAGGGAGGTAAACAGTGTTATTCCCCAGGTGGGAGGTAAACAGTGTTATTCCCCAGGTGGGAGGTAAACAGTGTTATTCCCCAGGTGGGAGGTAAACAGTGTTATTCCCAAGGTGGGATGTATACGGTGTTATTCCCCAGGAGGGAGGTAAACGGTGTAATTCCCCAGGAGGGAGGTAAACAGTGTTATTCCCCAGGAGGGAGGGATACAGTGTTATTCCCCAGGAGGGAGGCAAACGGTGTAATTCCCCAGGAGGGAGGTAAACAGTGTTATTCTCCAGGAGGGAGTGATACAGTGTTATTCCCCAGGAGGGAGGTATACGGTGTTATTCCCCAGGAGGGAGGGATACAGTGTTATTCCCCAGGAGGGAGGATACAGTGTTATTCCCCAAGAGGGAGGGATACAGTGTTATTCCCCAGGAGGGAGGGATACAGTGCTATTCCCCAGGAGGGAGGGATACAGTGTTATTCCCCAGGGGGAAGGTATACGGTGTTATTCCCCAGGAGGGAGGGATACCGTGTTATTCACCAGGAGGGAGGTATACGGTGTTATTCCCCAGGAGGGAGGGATACAGTGTTATTCCCTGGGAGGGAGGGATACAGTGTTATTCCCCAGGAGGGAGGGATACAGTGTTATTCCCTAGGAGGAGGTATACAGTGTTATTCCCCAGGAGGGATGTAAACGGTGTTATTCCCCAGGAGGGAGGGATACAGTGTTATTCCCCAGGAGGGAGGTATATGGTGTTATTCCCCAGGAGGGAGGGATACAGTGTTATTCCCAAGGAGGGAGGTATACGGTTTTATTCCCCAGGAGGGAGGGATACTGTGTTATTCCCTGGGAGGGAGGGATACAGTGTTATTCCCCAGGAGGGAGGGATACAGTGTTATTCCCTAGGAGGAGGTATACAGTGTTATTCCCCAGGAGGGAGGTAAACGGTGTTATTCCCCAGGAGGGAGGGATACAGTGTTATTCCCGAGGAGGGAGGGATACAGTGTTATTCCCCAGGAGGGAGGGATATAGTGTTATTCCCCAGGAGGGAGGTATACGGTGTTATTCCCCAGGAGGGTGGGATATTGTGTTATTCCCCAGGAGGGAGGTATACGGTGTTATTCCCCAGGAGGGAGGGATTCCGTGTTATTCCCCAGGAGGGAGGTAAACGGTGTTATTCCCCAGGAGGGAGGTATACGGTGTTATTCCCCAGCAGGGAGGTAAACGGTGTTATTCCCCAGGAGGGAGGTAAACGGTGTTATTCCCCAGGAGGGAGGTATACGGTGTTATTACCCAGGAGGGACGTATACGGTGTTATTCCCCAGGAGGGAGGGATACAGTGTTATTCCCTTGGAGGGAGGGATACCGTGTTATTCCCCAGGAGGGAGGGATACAGTCTTATTCCCTAGGAGGAGGTATACAGTGTTATTCCCCAGGAGGGAGGTAAACGGTGTTATTCCCCAGGAGGGAGGGATACAGTGTTATTCCCCAGGAGGGAGGGATACAGTGTTATTCCCCAGGAGGAAGGTGTACGGTGTTATTCCCCAGGAGGGAGGGATATGGTGTTATTCCCCAGGAGCGAGGTATACGGTGTTATTCCCCTGGAGGGAGGGATACAATGTTATTCCCCAGGAGGGAGGGATACAGTGTCATTCCCCAGGAGGGTCGAATACAGTGTTATTCCCCAGGAGGGAGGGATACAGTGTTATTCCTCAAGAGGGAGGTAAACAGTGTTATTCCCCAGGAGGGAGGGATAAGGTGTTATTCTCCAGGAGGGAGGGATACAGTGTTATTCCCTAGGAGAGACGGATACAGTGTTATTCCCCGGGTGGGAGGGATACAGTGTTATGCCCTAGGAGGGAGGTATACAGTGTTTTTCCCCAGGAGGGAGGTAAACAGTGTTATTCCCCAGGAGGGAGGAATACGGTGTTATTCCCCAGGAGGGAGGGATACAGTGTTATTCCCCAGGAGGGAGGTAAACAGTGTTATTCCCCAGGAGGGAGGAATATGGTGTTATTCCCCAGGAGGGAGGGATACAGTGTTATTCCCCAGGAGGGAGGTAAACAGTGTTATTCCCCAGGAGGGAGGTAAACAGTGTTATTCCCCAGGAGGGAGGTAAACAGTGTTATTCCCCAGGAGGGAGGTAAACAGTGTTATTCCCCAGGAGGGAGGTAAACAGTGTTATTCCCCAGGAGGGAGGTAAACAGTGTTATTCCCCAGGTGGAAGGTAAACAGTGTTATTCCCCAGGAGGGAGGTAAACAGTGTTATTCCCCAGGAGGGAGGTACACAGTGTTATTCCCCAGGTGGGAGGTAAACAGTGTAATTCCCCAGGAGGGAGGTAAACAGTGTTATTCCCCAGGAGGGAGGGATACAGTGTTATTCCCCAGGAGGGAGGTAAACGGTGTAATTCCCCAGGAGGGAGGTATACGGTGTTATTCCCCAGGAGGGAGGGATACAGTGTTATTCCCTGGGAGGGAGGGATACAGTGTTATTCCCCAGGAGGGAGGGATACAGTGTTATTCCCTAGGAGGAGGTATACAGTGTTATTCCCCAGCAGAGAGGTAAACGGTGTTATTCCCCAGGAGGGAGGGATACAGTGTTATTCCCCAGGAGGGAGGGATACAGTGTTATTCCCCAGGAGGGAGGGATACAGTGTTATTCCCCAGGAGGGAGGTATACGGTGTTATTCCCCAGGAGGGAGGGATATGGTGTTATTCCCCAGGAGGGAGGTATACGGTGTTATTCCCCAGGAGGGAGGGATACGGTGTTATTCCCCAGGAGGGAGGTAAACGGTGTTATTCCCCAGGAGGGAGGTATACGGTGTTATTCCCCAGGAGGTAGGTAAACGGTGTTATTCCCCAGGAGGGAGGTAAACGGTGTTATTCCCCAGGAGGGAGGTATATGGTGTTATTCCCCAGGAGGGACGTATACGGTGTTATTCCCCAGGAGGGTGGGATACAGTGTTATTCCCTGGGAGGGAGGGATACCGTGTTATTCCCCAGGAGGGAGGGATACAGTCTTATTCCCTAGGAGGAGGTATACAGTGTTATTCCCCAGGAGGGAGGTAAACGGTGTTATTCCCCAGGAGGGAGGGATACAGTGTTATTCCCCAGGAGGGTGGTATACGGTGTTATTCCCCAGGAGGGAGGGATACAGTGTTATTCCCCAGGAGGGAGGTATTCGGTGTTATTCCCCAGGAGGGAGGGATACAGTGTTATTCCCTGGGATGGAGGGATACAGTGTTATTCCCCAGGAGGGAGGGATACAGTGTTATTCCCTAGGAGGAGGTATACAGTGTTATTCCCCATGAGGGAGGTAAACGGTGTTATTCCCCAGGAGGGAGGGATACAGTGTTATTCCCCAGGAGGGAGGGATACAGTGTTATTCCCCAGGATGGAGGTATACGGTGTTATTCCCCAGGAGGGAGGGATATGGTGTTATTCCCCAGGAGCGAGGTATACGGTGTTATTCCCCAGGAGGGAGGGATACAGTGTTATTCCCTGGGAGGGAGGGATACAGTGTTATTCCCCGGGAGGGAGGGATACAGTGTTATTCCCCAGGAGGGAGGGATACAGTGTTATTCCCCAGGAGGGAGGAATACAGTGTTATTCCCCAGGAGGGAGGGATACAGTGTTATTCCTCAAGAGGGAGGTAAACAGTGTTATTCCCCAGGAGGGAGGGATAAGGTGTTATTCTCCAGGAGGGAGGGATACAGTGTTATTCCCTAGGAGAGACGGATACAGTGTTATTCCCCGGGAGGGAGGGATACAGTGTTATGCCCTAGGAGGGAGGTATACAGTGTTTTTCCCCAGGAGGGAGGTAAACAGTGTTATTCCCCAGGAGGGAGGAATACGGTGTTATTCCCAAGGAGGGAGGGATACAGTGTTATTCCCCAGGAGGGAGGTAAACCGTGTTATTCCCCAGGAGGGAGGAATATGGTGTTATTCCCCAGGAGGGAGGGATACAGTGTTATTCCCCAGGAGGGAGGTAAACAGTGTTATTCCCCAGGAGGGAGGTAAACAGTGTTATTCCCCAGGAGGGAGGTAAACAGTGTTATTCCCCAGGAGGGAGGTAAACAGTGTTATTCCCCAGGAGGGAGGTAAACAGTGTTATTCCCCAGGCGGGAGGTAAACAGTGTTATTCCCCAGGAGGGAGGGATACAGTGTTATTCCCCAGGAGGGAGGTAAACAGTGTTATTCCCCAGGTGGGAGGTAAACTGTGTTATTCCCCAGGAGGGAGGTAAACAGTGTTATTCCCCAGGTGGGAGGTAAACAGTGTTATTCCCCAGGTGGGAGGTAAACAGTGTTATTCCCCAGTTGTGATGTATACGGTGTTATTCCCCAGGAGGGAGGTAAACGGTGTAATTCCCCAGGAGGGAGGTAAACAGTGTTATTCCCCAGGTGCGATGTATACGGTGTTAATACCCAGGAGGGAGGGATACAGTGTTATTCCCCAGGAGGGAGGGATACAATGTTATTCCCCAGGAGGGAGGTAAACGGTGTAATTCCCCAGGAGGGAGGTAAACAGTGTTATTCCCCAGGAGGGAGGGATACAGTGTTATTCCCCAGGAGGGAGGGATACAGTGTTATTCCCCATGAGGGAGGGATACAGTGTTATTCCCCAGGAGGGAGGGATACAGTGTTATTCCCCAGGAGGGAGGGATACAGTGTTATTCCCCAGGAGGGAGGGATACAGTGTTATTCCCCAGGAGGGAGGGATACAGTGTTATTCCCCAGGAGGGAGGGATACAGTGTTATTCCCCAGGAGGGAGGTATATGCTGTTATTCCCCAGGAGGGAGGAATACAGTGTTATTCCCCAGGAGGGAGGTATATGGTGTTATTCCCCAGGAGGGAGGGATACAGTGTTATTCCCCAGGAGGGAGGGATACAATGTTATTCCCCAGGAGGGAGGTATATGGTGTTATTTCCCAGGAGGGAGGGAAACAGTGTTATTCCCCAGGAGGGAGGGATGCAGTGTTATTCCCCAGGAGGGAGTTATATGGTGTTATTCCCCAGGAGGGAGGGATACAGTGTTATTCCCCAGGAGGGAGGTATACGGTGTTATTCCCCAGGAGGGAGGGATACAGTGTTATTCCCCAGGTGGGAGGTAAACAGTGTTATTTCCCAGGAGGGAGGTAAACAGTGTTATTCCCCAGGTGGGAGGTAAACAGTGTTATTCCCCAGGTGGGAGGTAAACAGTGTTATTCCGCAGGTGGGAGGTAAACAGTGTTATTCCCCAGGAGGGAGGTATATGGTGTTATTCCCCAGGAGGGAGGGATACAGTGTTATTCCCCAGGAGGGAGGTATACGGTGTTATTCCCCAGGAGGGAGGGATACAGTGTTATTCCCCAGGAGGGAGGTATATGGTGTTATTCCCCAGGAGGGAGGGATACAGTGTTATTCCCCAGGAGGGAGGTATACGGTGTTATTCCCCAGGAGGGAGGGATACAGTGTTATTCCCCAGGAGGGAGGTATACAGTGTTATTCCCCAGGAGGGAGCTTTACGGTGTAATTCCCCAGGAGGGAGGGATACAGTGTTATTCCCCAGGAGGGAGGGAAACAGTGTTATTCCCCAGGAGGGAGGAATATGGTGTTATTCCCCAGGAGGGAGGGATACAGTGTTATTCCCCAGGAGGGAGGTAAACAGTGTTATTCCCCAGGAGGGAGGTAAACAGAGTTATTCCCCAGGAGGCAGGTAAACAGTGTTATTCCCCATGAGGGAGGTAAACAGTGTTATTCCCCAGGAGGGAGGGATACAGTGTTATTCCCCATGAGGGAGGTGAACAGTGTTATTCCCCAGGAGGGAGGTAAACAGTGTTATTCCCCAGGTGGGAGGTATACAGTGTTATTCCCCAGGAGGGAGGTAAACAGTGTTATTCCCCAGGTGGGAGGTAAACAGTGTTATTCCCCAGGTGGGAGGTAAACAGTGTTATTCCCCAGGTGGGAGGTAAACAGTGTTATTCCCCAGGTGGGATGTATACGGTGTTATTCCCCAGGAGGGAGGTAAACAGTGATATTCCCCAGGAGGGAGGGATACAGTGTTATTCCCCAGGAGGGAGGTAAACGGTGTAATTCCCCAGGAGGGAGGTAAACAGTGTTATTCCCCAGGAGGGAGGGATACAGTGTTATCCCCCAGGAGGGAGGGATACAGTGTTATTCCCCAGGAGGGAGGGATACAGTGTTATTCCCCAGGAGGGAGGGATACAGTGTTATTCCCCAGGAGGGAGGGATACAGTGTTATTCCCCAGGATGGAGTGTTACAGTGTTATTCCCCAGGAGGGAGGGATACAGTGTTATTCCCCAGGAGGGAGGGATACAGTGTTATTCCCCAGGAGGGAGGGAAACAGTGTCATTCCCCAGGAGGGAGGAATACAGTGTTATTCCCCAGGAGGGAGGGATACAGTGTTATTCCTCAAGAGGGAGGTAAACAGTGTTATTCCCCAGGAGGGAGGGATAAGGTGTTATTCTCCAGGAGGGAGGGATACAGTGTTATTCCCTAGGAGAGACGGATACAGTGTTATTCCCCGGGAGGGAGGGATACAGTGTTATGCCCTAGGAGGGAGGTATACAGTGTTTTTCCCCAGGAGGGAGGTAAACAGTGTTATTCCCCCGGAGGGAGGAATACGGTGTTATTCCCAAGGAGGGAGGGATACAGTGTTATTCCCCAGGAGGGAGGTAAACAGTGTTATTCCCCAGGAGGGAGGAATATGGTGTTATTCCCCAGGAGGAAGGGATACAGTGTTATTCCCCAGGAGGGAGGTAAACAGTGTTATTCCCCAGGAGGGAGGTAAACAGTGTTATTCCCCAGGAGGGAGGTAAACAGTGTTATTCCCCAGGAGGGAGGTAAACAGTGTTATTCCCCAGGAGGGAGGTAAACAGTGTTATTCCCCAGGCGGGAGGTAAACAGTGTTATTCCCCAGGAGGGAGGGATACAGTGTTATTCCCCAGGAGGGAGGTAAACAGTGTTATTCCCCAGGTGGGAGGTAAACTGTGTTATTCCCCAGGAGGGAGGTAAACAGTGTTATTCCCCAGGTGGGAGGTAAACAGTGTTATTCCCCAGGTGGGAGGTAAACAGTGTTATTCCCCAGTTGTGATGTATACGGTGTTATTCCCCAGGAGGGAGGTAAACGGTGTAATTCCCCAGGAGGGAGGTAAACAGTGTTATTCCCCAGGTGGGATGTATACGGTGTTATTCCCCAGGAGGGAGGGATACAGTGTTATTCCCCAGGAAGGAGGGATACAATGTTATTCCCCAGGAGGGAGGTAAACGGTTTAATTCCCCAGGAGGGAGGTAAACAGTGTTATTCCCCAGGAGGGAGGGATACAGTGTTATTCCCCAGGAGGGAGGGATACAATGTTATTCCCCATGAGGGAGGGATACAGTGTTATTCCCCAGGAGGGAGGGATACAGTGTTATTCCCCAGGAGGGAGGGATACAGTGTTATTCCCCAGGAGGGAGGGATACAGTGTTATTCCCCAGGAGGGAGGGATACAGTGTTATTCCCCAGGAGGGAGGGATACAGTGTTATTCCCCAGGAGGGAGGTATATGCTGTTATTCCCCAGGAGGGAGGGATACAGTGTTATTCCCCAGGAGGGAGGTATATGGTGTTATTCCCCAGGAGGGAGGGATACAGTGTTATTCCCCAGGAGGGAGGGATACAGTGTTATTCCCCAGGAGGGAGGTATATGGTGTTATTCCCCAGGAGGGAGGGAAACAGTGTTATTCCCCAGGAGGGAGGGATGCAGTGTTATTCCCCAGGAGGGAGTTATATGGTGTTATTCCCCAGGAGGGAGGGATACAGTGTTATTCCCTAGGAGGGAGGTATACGGTGTTATTCCCCAGGAGGGAGGGATACAGTGTTATTCCCCAGGTGGGAGGTAAACAGTGTTATTCCCCAGGAGGGAGGTAAACAGTGTTATTCCCCAGGTGGGAGGTAAACAGTGTTATTCCCCAGGTGGGAGGTAAACAGTGTTATTCCCCAGGTGGGAGGTAAACAGTGTTATTCCCCAGGAGGGAGGTAAACAGTGTTATTCCCCAGGAGGGAGGGATACAGTGTTATTCCCCAGGAGGGAGGTAAATGGTGTAATTCCCCAGGAGGGAGGTAAACAGTGTTATTCCCCGGGAGGGAGGGATACAGTGTTATCCCCCAGGAGGGAGGGATACAGTGTTATTCCCCAGGAGGGAGGGATACAGTTTTATTCCCCAGGAGGGAGGGATACAGTGTTATTCCCCAGGAGGGAGGGATACAGTGTTATTCCCCAGGAGGTAGGGATACAGTGTTATTCCCCAGGAGGGAGGGATACAGTGTTATTCCCCAGGAGGGAGGTATATGCTGTTATTCCCCAGGTGGGAGGGATACAGTGTTATTCCCCAGGAGGGAGGTATATGGTGTTATTCCCCAGGAGGGAGGGATACAGTGTTATTCCCCAGGAGGGAGGGATACAGTGTTATTCCCCAGGAGGGAGGTATATGGTGTTATTCCCCAGGAGGGAGGGAAACAGTGTTATTCCCCAGGAGGGAGGGATGCAGTGTTATTCCCCAGGAGGGAGGTATATGGTGTTATTCCCCAGGAGGGAGGGATACAGTGTTATTCCCCAGGAGGGAGGTATACGGTGTTATTCCCCAGGAGGGAGGGATACAGTGTTATTCCCCAGGAGGGAGGTATATGGTGTTATTCCCCAGGAGGGAGGGATACAGTGTTATTCCCCAGGAGGGAGGTATACGGTGTTATTCCCCAGGAGGGAGGGTTACAGTGTTATTCCCCAGGAGGGAGGTATACAGTGTTATTCCCCAGGAGGGAGCTTTACGGTGTAATTCCCCAGGAGGGAGGGATACAGTGTTATTCCCCAGGAGGGAGGGAAACAGTGTTATTCCCCAGGAGGGAGGAATATGGTGTTATTCCCCAGGAGGGAGGGATACAGTGTTATTCCCCAGGAGGGAGGTAAACAGTGTTATTCCCCAGGAGGGAGGTAAACAGAGTTATTCCCCAGGAGGCAGGTAAACAGTGTTATTCCCCATGAGGGAGGTAAACAGTGTTATTCCCCAGGAGGGAGGGATACAGTGTTATTCCCCATGAGGGAGGTGAACAGTGTTATTCCCCAGGAGGGAGGTAAACAGTGTTATTCCCCAGGTGGGAGGTATACAGTGTTATTCCCCAGGAGGGAGGTAAACAGTGTTATTCCCCAGGTGGGAGGTAAACAGTGTTATTCCCCAGGTGGGAGGTAAACAGTGTTATTCCCCAGGTGGGAGGTAAACAGTGTTATTCCCCAGGTGGGATGTATACGGTGTTATTCCCCAGGAGGGAGGTAAACGGTGTTATTCCCCAGGAGGGAGGTAAACAGTGATATTCCCCAGGAGGGAGGGATACAGTGTTATTCCCCAGGAGGGAGGTAAACGGTGTAATTCCCCAGGAGGGAGGTAAACAGTGTTATTCCCCAGGAGGGAGGGATACAGTGTTATCCCCCAGGAGGGAGTGATACAGTGTTATTCCCCAGGAGGGAGGGATAGAGTGTTATTCCCCAGGAGGGAGGGATACAGTGTTATTCCCCAGGCGGGAGGGATACAGTGTTATTACCCAGGAGGGAGGGATACAGTGTTATTCCCCAGGAGGGAGGGATACAGTGTTATTCCCCAGGAGGGAGGGATACAGTGTTATTCCCCAGGAGGGAGGTATATGCTGTTATTCCCCAGGAGGGAGGGATACAGTGTTATTCCCCTGGAGGGAGGTATATGGTGTTATTCCCCAGGAGGGAGGGATACAGTGTTATTCCCCAGGAGGGAGGGATACAGTGTTATTCCCCAGGAGGGAGGTATATGGTGTTATTCCCCAGGAGGGAGGGAAACAGTGTTATTCCCCAGGAGGGAGGGATGCAGTGTTATTCCCCAGGAGGGAGGTATATGGTGTTATTCCCCAGGAGGGAGTGATACAGTGTTATTCCCCAGGAGGGAGGTATACGGTGTTATTCCCCAGCAGGGAGGGATACAGTGTTATTCCCCAGGAGGGAGGTATACAGTGTTATTCCCCAGGAGGGAGGTATACGGTGTAATTCCCCAGGAGGGAGCGATACAGTGTTATTCCCCAGGAGGGAGGTAAACGGTGTAATTCCCCAGGAGGGAGGGATACAGTGTTATTCCCCAGGAGGGAGGTAAACGGTGTTATTCCCCAGGAGGGAGGGATACGGTGTTATTCCCCAGGTGGGAGGTAAACGGTGTAATTCCCCAGGAGGGAGGGATACAGTGTTATTCCCCAGGAGGGAGGTATACAGTGTTATTCCCCAGGAGGGAGGGATACAGTGTTATTCCCCAGGAGGGAGGGATACAGTGTTATTCCCCAGGAGGGAGGGATGCAGTGTTATTCCCTAGGAGGGAGGTATACGGTGTTATTCCCCAGGAGGGAGGGATACAGTGTTATTCCCCAGGATGGAGGTAAACGGTGTTATTCCCCAGGAGGGAGGTAAACGGTGTTTTTCCCCAGGAGGGAGGGATATGGTGTTATTCCCCAGGAGGGAGGTAAACGGTGTTATTCCCCAGGAGGGAGGGATACAGTGTTATTCCCCAGGAGGGAGGCATACAGTGTTATTCCCCAGGAGGGAGGGATACAGTGTTATTCCCCAGGAGGGAGGTAAACGGTGTTATTCCCCAGGAGGGAGGGATACAGTGTTATTCCCCAGGAGGGAGGTAAACGGTGTTATTCCCCAGGAGGGAGGGATATAGTGTTTCTCCTCAGGAGGGAGGTAAACGGTGTAATTCCCCAGGAGGGAGGGATACAGTGTTATTCCCAAGGGTCAGTATTGGGTTCGGTAACATGTCAAATATATTAGTAAACTGGACTTGGGTGTACTTGGCATTATATCTAAGTTTGTACATGTTACAAATGTAAATGTAATAAACAAAAGGAGATAGTAACAGAGTTCTGGAGGACAGAGACTGGTGAAATAAGCAGACAACTGGCAGGTGAAAATTCACACGGCACAGTGTAAAATATTACATTTTGTTTGAAAGAATGAAGAGAAATGATATGAATTGATGGTGAAATTTGAAACGAGTTTCAGGAACAGAGACATTTGGGATGTGCCGATACAAATCTTTAAAGGTGGTAGGATAAATTGAGAAGACTGTTAAAAAAAACACATAGGGCAGAATTTTACGACAGCGGGATTTTATGTTTCTGCTGAAGTCAATGGGGTTTATAATGGCTCACCGCATTTTATGGCCCTGTCCCCACTGAAACGGGGCCATAAAATTCTGCCCATGGGGTAGAATTTTCCCTCCGTTGAGGTGGGGGGGGGGGGTTGTGCGGGGGTGAGCGCGGGAGGGCGTGGACCTGATCAGCATCCCCGATCAGGTTCGCGCCGCCATTTTACGTGGGCGGGCCAATTAAGACCCATCCAGCGTGACGTGCACACGGAAGCGCTGTGCACTCCCTGTGCGGGCGGGCGGGGGGGGGTTGGTTTCCCTGACTCTGGAGTGCATTCTTTCGTGCATGTGCGCCAAAGAGCGCAGAAATCTCCCTGAGGCACAGAGGTTCCCCAGGGAGATTAGTTTTAAGTTTAAACAGTGTAATAAAATGTTGTAAAAATTTTTATGACGTGTCTCCTCATGTGAAACTGTCACATGAGCTGGGACGTGTGCATTAATTTTAATAAAAGTTTTCCTGAAAATTTTAAATCGTTCATGAAACCTCATCCTGCCCATGGATGAGGTTCCATGAAAAATGCAAAGGCCACCTGGGCTCTTTGCCTGCCCGCCAGCCTTAAGGTTGGACAGGCAGCTTTCTCAATAGGCTTAATTAGTTCATTAATGGCCGTAATAGGCCTTTGACAGTTCGGCTGCGCGCCCGCTGCACTGAAAATCTAAATGATGCACGGTGACGTTGGGTCGCACGCCCGACATCACCCCGCGTCATTTAACGCCTCGACGAGTGGGCCCTGTCCCTGCTTGCCGAGCCAAAGTTTCAGCCCATGGGATCCTTGGCATTATAAACAAAGTCATAGAATACAAAAGCAAAGAAGCTGTGCTAAAACTCTATAAATCATTGGATAATCCCCAGCTGCATTATTGTGTTCAATTCTGGGCAATATAACTTCTGAAGAATATAAAGATTTCTGAGAGGAGATTTACTAGAATAGTAGCAGGGATGAGGGACTTCAGTGAAGTCGAGAGACTGGAGAAGCTGGGACTGTTGAAGTCTGGGCTGTTCTCCTTAAAGTAGGTTAAGGGGAGGTTTAATAGACTCGTTCAAAATCATGAAGAGCTTTAATAGAATAAATAATGAGAACTGTTTCCAGGGACAGAGGGATGGGTAACCAGAAAACACAGAGTTACAGTAATTGGCAAAAGAACCAGGGGTGAGGTGAGAAGATTTTTTTTTACACCGCAAGTTAGGATTTGGAATGCGTTGCCTGAAAGGGCAATGGAAGCTGGTTCAACAGTAACTTTCAAAAAAAAAATTGGATACATTTTTGAAGGGGAAAATTTGAAGAGCTATGGGGGAAATGTAAGGGAGAGCAAAGAGCCAGCACAAGCTTGACATACCAAATGGCTTCCTTCTGCATTTTTTATTCTGTATGATTTTATAATTCAATGATTTGCAAGAGAGTGCAATGAAGGTGATTGGAGACACCAATGAAGCCCCAATCCAGGCAGTGTCCACATGTTTCCAAGATGATAGAGATGAGGGCATGAATGATACTGTCCAGGTTCTAAGAGCGGGTAACAGAGAGTCCTGGCGTGAGGGCCCAGCTGCAATGCTCATAGGGGTGAACACATGCTCCATGAAAGAACATGCCAATTCTTTGTGCAGGAGGGAGGGAGTGAGATAGGGTGGGGCTGTTGTACAGGCTTGAGCAGTTACATGGGATAGTTTCATATATCTCTGTAATCTCCATCCCTACAACTTGCTGTGATCTCTGTGATCCTGTAATGGGAGCCTCTTGCATATCCATGACTTCCACCATTGGTGGTCATACCTTCAGCTGGCTAAGTCCTCAACTCTGAAATTCCCTCCTTAAACCTCCCTACTTCTCCATAGCCCTCTCTTCCTTTAAGGTATTCCTTAAAATCTCCCTTTTTACAAGCATGGGAATTTTAAATTAGAGGCATTATTGGACTGGGAGCCAAGGGGTGACAGATGAATGGGCATTTGGGAGATTCATAGCCATCCTGTGTAAATGATTCCATAATGCTACGTTATTGACACCATTCATTTTCCCATGAGAATCTCATGACCTTTCAGGGGAACCAGCCCACCCCCACGTGCCCCTAAATAGGTCATCTTCAAATGGGGAGACTAACACAATCTCCCTCTGTGAGAATTTCTCAAGGATAGAATTGTCTGGTCCCATTGGCAGCATGCGGCATGGTAGGCATGAGCAGACAATATGGCAAGAAGACCAAAAATTGGTTTCATGCTGTTGTGAAACCAGTTAGCAATCGTCCACTCCGCCTGTCAGTGGCAGGCTGCGTTTCCCACTGCCACATGTTCAATACTTTAGCATCTCATTATAAGCCATGCTCGCTGGAATCAACCCCCCATGCTGGATCATCTGGGTATCACACCGGCATGTTTCACACCTGTACATAAGCGACATGCACCTAGCAACCTGTGCTTCACTTGACACTTTAAGGTTTGTTTGCCTACCTTGCTTCGGGCAGCACTCGCAGTCATCAATGTTAGGCTTCACAGGCAGCACCACATCACTTTTAAGGGGGCTCACAGGCAGATCTCTATCTACCAGACCCCATAATGCAGGGGTTGATTTTCGACAGCTGCAGGGCTAGGATTTACTTGGGGAAGGGGGAGAAGTGGCCTCAGGCAAGGGAAGAGGCTGCAAGGTGAGGGCTGTACTGGGGGAGGAGGGTATCCAAGGGTGTGTGGGGGGGACACATGTTGATCTGTGCAAGTGGCCTCAAGATGGTTAGGGCTGAGGAGGCAGTCTCCTGAGGAGATGAGGCCAGATGGAGATGTGAGGGTGTGTGTGAGAGAGTGAGTGGTGATGACCCTGGAGTTGGCAGTGAGTGAGATGCCAGTGAATGTGTGATGGGCTAGAGTATGTGAGTTTAGAGTGATGAGATGGTTGCCTTACCCTGTTGGCACGGATGAGATCATTCATCTGTTTTCTGCACTGGATGGCCGACCTCTTGTGTACAGCATTGGCACTGACTACCGCTGCCACCGCCTCCCAAGCTGGGGTTGTGAGACTGATGGATCTCCTCTGGCCAGAGCAGGGTAGGAGACATTGCAGTGAACCTCCACGGTGTCCAGAAAGCACCCCAGGGATGCGTCACTGAATCAGGGGTGCTGCACTCTTTTTTGGCTTTTGGGGCCATGTCTTCACCGGAGCAGTCCCGGGCTGCAATCATTGACAAGTGTGCATGCAGCTGCAGTTTAAATATGGTGCCCGGCGTGAGGAAGCGACGAGGTAACGGAGTGATGGGCAAATCAGAGGCCTCCAGCCTGCGAGTTGGCACGTTTCCTGTGGCGGCAAAATTAATGAGGCGGGAATGGGACGATGTGGTGTGAAAACCCAGCAAACGTCTTTATTCATGCCCAAACCTGCACTTAGTGCAAATCTGGGACCATTCCACCCCAAGAGTTCAGTTTGGAGATTCTTCAAAAAGGTGATGTGATTCAGATTGTGACAGGCACCCTGAATCAACCAACAATAAAAAAACTGGAGGATTAATATTACACTATAAACTGCTGTGGAAACTGAAGAATGATACTCTTCCCAGTTCCTCTCAGACGGGACATCAACATTCTTGAACAGGAGAGCCCATGCAGATTGTTATTTTTGTTTTTATTATATTATTTTAATCCACAATTTCAGCTTGACTTCCTTTCCATGTTCTCCCAGAAGGATACATATAATTTGGGATAGAAAGAGAAACAAGTTAACTGCTACATGGTGTGTGCTCTATAAAACTCGACAGCTGCAACCTGACTAAAGGAGGCTGGTCAGGAGAAATCCCAGCCGGCCCTGGTGTCTGAACGGAGTCAGCAAATCAATACTACATTAGCTCGTACATCTAGAGAGGAAATTGATGGTTTGGGCCTGCGTAATGTTTATCAAGATTGTGTAGGGTGCCATCCTGCTGTTGGAGGCCCCTGGCCTGGATTAGATCAATGCTTATTGTGAGCCTGAAACTTGGTAAAGCTGCCAATGCAGTTCATATGCTTCTTCTGTTTTACATAGTATCTATAGCACAGAAACAGGCCATTTGGCTCAGATGATCTATGTCCGTGCTTCCACTCCACATATGGGGTCCTTCCACATATCCAGCTACTCTTTTCTACCAATCTAGCTTCCTTTGAATACATCCTGCAGTTCACCTCAACCACTCTGTGTGGTAGCAACTTCCACCTTCCCACCACACTCTGGCTGAGAAGTTGCTCCTGAATTCCTTATCTCTGGCCCTGAGTTTTTATCTCCACCACAAGTTGAAATATCTTCCCAACAATATTGAACTGAACCCCTTTGTAATTTTAAAGGCCTCTATCAGGTCACCTCTCAGTCTTCTCTTTTCCAAAGGAATGATCCCCAGTCTATTTCTATGAGGGGCCCTCAAAGGAACAAGCCACAGATCCAAGAGGCAAGCATAAAACCACTCGGCAGCAGTGGGGGATTTGTGGGGTGGGGGGCACCATGATGGATGCATCAGAAAGACTGAGCAAAGAGGAGCACAGAGAGGGAAGAGGGAGACGGCTGGAAAAGAGAAGACTGAGAGGACATCAATATACGATAGCCATCAGATTAAGTTCAAATAAAGAATTCAGGAGAAACATATGTGGAGTGGTGGGAATGTGGATGTCATTCCCATATGTGGAGTGGTGGGAATGTGGATGTCATTCCCATATGTGGAGTGGTGGGAATGTGGATGTCATTCCCATATGTGGAGTGGTGGGAATGTGGATGTCATTCCCATATGTGGAGTGGTGGGAATGTGGATGTCATTCCCATATGTGGAGTGGTGGGAATGTGGATGTCATTCCCATATGTGGAGTGGTGGGAATGTGGATGTCATTCCCATATGTGGAGTGGTGGGAATGTGGATGTCATTCCATATGTGGAGTGGTGGGAATGTGGATGTCATTCCCATATGTGGAGTGGTGGGAATGTGGATGTCATTCCCATATGTGGAGTGGTGGAAGAGGACAGCAACACTGTTTTTAAGGGGAGGTTTAATGCGCGCAGGATAAAGAAGGAAATAGAGGAATAAGGGGACAGGGGGTGAAGAGGAATTAGAGTAAACTTTCCTTGATGGTTAAAGGTGAGTAAGGGCAGTCTGCACTGCAGTTGGACCTGTCTAATATCACACCCCTCAAGGGGCAAGATGGAAACAAATGATTGCAGATCTATTCATAACTCTGCAGGGACTGAAGCAGTCTGTGTCAGCATGCAGCGGAAAAACATGCAGGTTTGGGCTGATAAGTGGCAACTAACTTTCACAACACATGAGTGCCAGGCAATGACCACATCCAACAAGAGAGAATCTAACCGTCTCCCCTTAACATTCAATGGCTTTGCCAGTGTTGAATCCCCCACCATCAATGGTGGGGATGGTAGCATTGTGGTAATGTTACTGGACTAATGCTCTTGAGCAATGAGTTCAAATCCCACCTTGGCAACTTGTGGAATTTGAATTCCATTAATCCAATAAATCTGGAATAAAAAACGAATCTATGTAACACTGATCAGGAAACCACTGGATAATTGGAAAAACCCATCTGATTCATGAATGGCCTTGAGGGGAGGAAATCTGCCATCCTGATCCAGTCTGGCCAACGTTGACTCTGGACCCACAGCAATGTGGCTGACTCTGAACTGCCCTCTGAAATGGCCAAGTCACTTGGGTGCAGGCAGCTCACCACCACCTGCTGTAGGAATGTGGAGTAAATGCTCATATCCCAAAAATGCATTGAAAAAGAAAACATCCTGGCAGTTGTCACAATTAACCCAAAACTGAACGGGACCAGCCAATTCTCTGGACAGTAACTCACCTGACTCCCCAAAGCTTGCCCACCAGCTACAAGGCACAAGTCAGGCGTGTGATGGAATACTCTCCACTTACCTGGATGAGTGCAGCTCCAACAACACCCAAGAAGCTTGACAGCATCCAAAGCAGCCTGCTTGATTAGCACCACATCCACAAACATTCACTCCCTCCACCACCAACGCACAGTAGCAACAGTGTGTACCATCTACAAGATGCACTGCGGGAGTTCACCAAGGCTCCTTAGGCAGCACCTTCCAAACCTGCGACCTCTACCACCTAGAGGGACAAAGGCTGCAGATGCATGGGAACACCACCACCTGTAAGGCCCCCCCGCCAATCCACTCACCATCCTGACTTGGAACAATATTGCCGTCCCTTCACTGTCACTGGGTCAAAATCCTGAAGCTCCCTAACAGCACTGTGGACAGCAAGTGGTTAGGGTCTGGAATTCGCTGCCTGAGAGTGGTGGATGGAGGATCAATCGAGTCATTTAAAAGGGAATTAGCCTGTTTCTGCAAAGGGTTATGGAGAGAAGGAGGGAGAATGAGACTAGATGAGTTGCTCATTTGGAGAGCTGGTGCAGACATGATGGGCCGAATGACCTTCTTCTGGCTGCAACAATTCTGTGGGTGTATCTACACTACATGGACTGCAGTGGTTCAAGAAGGAAGCTTATTATACTGTCACACAGTGAGTCAGACTGTTGACAACATTGTCTAACTTAGTGAACACTACACTGACACACTACACTGAGGCACTACACTGACGCACTACACTGACACATTAGACTGACGCACTACACTGACGCACTACACTGACGCACTACACTGCCCACTACACTGCCCACTACACTGATACACTACACTGACACATTACACTGACGCACTACACTGACACACTACACTGACACACTACCCTGACACATTACACTGACACACTACACTGACGCACTACACTGCCCACTACACTGCCCACTACACTGATACACTACACTGACACATTACACTGACGCACTACACTGACACACTACACTGACACACTACCCTGACACATTACACTGACACACTACACTGACACACTACACTGACACACTACAATTCCCACTACACTGATACACTACACTGACACATTACACTGACGCACTACACTGACACACTACACTGACGCACTACACTGACACACTACACTGACACACTACACTGACACACTACACTGCCCGTTACACTGACACACTACACTGACACACTACACTGACACACTACACTGCCCGCTACACTGAGACACTACGTTGACACATTACACTGACACACTACACTGCCCACTACACTGATACACTACACAGCCCAATACACTGACGCACTACACTGCCCACTACACTGATACACTACACTGACACACTACACTGACACACTACACTGCCCACTACACTGATACACTACACAGCCCAATACACTGACGCACTACACTGCCCACTACACTGATACACTACACTGACACACTACACTGACACACTACACTGCCCACTACACTGATACACTACACTGACACACTACACTGATACACTACACTGCCCACTACACTGATACATTACACTGACACACTACACTGACACACTACACTGCCCACTACACTGATACACTACACTGACACATTACACTGACGCACTACACTGACACACTACACTGACACACTACACTGCCCACTACAATGACACACTACACTGATACACTTCACTGACACACTACACTGCCCACTACACATATACACTAAACTGACACATTACACTGACACACTACACTGCCCACTACACTGATACACTACGCTGACAAACTACACTGACACACTACACTGCCCACTACACTGATACATTACACTGACACAATACACTTACGCACTACACTGACACACAACACTGACGCACTACACTGCCACTGCACTGAGGCACTACACTGACACACTACACTGCCCACTACACTGACACACTACACTGACAAACTACACTGCCCACTACATTGACACACTACACTGACACACCACACTGACACACTACACTGCCCACTACACTGAGGCACTACACTGACACACTACACTGCCCACTACACTGAGGCACTACACTGACACACTACACTGCCCAATACACTGACGCACCACACTGCCCACTACACTGAGGCACTACACTGACACACTACACTGACACACTACACTGCCCACTACACTGACACACTACACTGACAGACTACACTGCCCACTACACTGACACACTACACTGAGACACTACACTGCCCACTACACTGACGCAGTACACTGCCCACTAAACTGACACATTACACTGACACACTACACTGATACACTACACTGCCCACTACACTGACACACTACACTGACACACTACACTGACAAACTACACTGACACACTACACTGACATACTACACTGGCCACTACACTGACACGCTACACTGACACACAACACTGACACACTACACTGCCCACTACACTGACGCACTACACTGACCACTACACTGAGGCACTACACTGACACACTACACTGACATACTACACTGACAAACTACACTGATTCACTACACTGACACACTACACTGAGGCACTACACTGACATACTACACTGACACTACACTGACACACTACACTGCCCACTACACTGACGCACTACACTGACACCCTACACTGACACACTACACTGCCCACTACACTGACACACTACGCTGCCCATTACACTGACGCACTACACTTCCCACTACACTGACACACTAAACTGCCCATTACACTGACGCACTACACTGACACTACACTGCCCACTACCCTGGCACACTACACTGCCCACTACACTGACGCACTACGCTGACACAGTACACTGACACACTACATTGACAAACTACACTTTCCACTACACTGACACACTACAATGCCCATTACACTGACGCACTACACTGCCCACTACACTGACACACTACACTGACACACTAAAATGCCCACTAGACTGACACACTACACTGACACACTACACTGCCCACTTGACAGAGGCACTACACTGACATACTACACTGCCCTCTACACTGACACAATACACTGACACACTACACTGCCCACTACACTGATATACTACATTGCCCACTACACTGACACACCACACTGCCCACTTCACTAAGGCACTACACTGCCTACTACACTGACGCACTACACTGCTCACTACACTGACACACTACACTGACACACTACACTGACATATTACACTGCCCAACACACTGACACACTACACTGACACACTACACTGACACACTACACTGCCCACTACACTGACACACTACACTGACACACTACACTGCCCACTACACTGACACACTACACTGCCCATTACACTGGCGCACTGCACTGCCCACTACACTGACACATTACACTGCCCATTACACTGAGGCACTACACTGCCCACTACACTGACACACTACACTGCCCAATAAACTGACGCACTACACTGCCCACTACACTAAGGCACTACACTGCCCACTACAATGACACACTACACTGCCCAGTATACTGACACACTACAATAACACACTACACTGCCAATTACACTGACACGCTACACTGCCCATTACACTGACGCACTACACTGCCCACTACACTGACACACTACACTGCCCACTACTCTGACACACCACACTGCTCACTACACTGACACACTACACTGCTCACTACACTGAGGCACTACACTGCCCACTACACTGACACACTACATTGCTCACTACACTGACGCACTACACTGCCCACTACACTAAGGCACTACACTGCCCACTACACTGACACACCACACTGCTCACTACACAGACACACTACACTGCTCACTACACTGACACACTACACTGCCCAATAAACTGACGCACTACACTGCTCACTACACTGACGCACTACACTGCCCACTACACTAAGGCACTACACTGCCCACTACACTGACACACTACACTGATACACTATGCTGATACACTACACTGACAAACTACACTGCCCACTACACTGCCCAATAAACTGACACACTACACTGCCCACTACACTGACACACTACACTGATACACTAGGCTGATACACTACACTGACAAACTACACTGCCCACTACACTGATACACTAGACTGACACACTACACTGACAAACTACACTGCCCACTACACTGAGGCACTACACTGACACACAATACTGCCCACTACACTGAGGAACTACACGGCCAACTACACAGGCACACTACACTGCCCATTACACTGACACACTACACTGACTCTACACTGACACACTACACTGCCCACTACACTGACACACTACACTGACACACTACACTGACACACTACACTGACACACTACACTGACGCACTACACTGTCACACTGCACTGAGGCACTACACTGACACACTACACTGCCCACTACACTGACACACTACACTGACACACTACACTGACACAATACACTACCCACTACACTGACGCACTACACTGCCCACTACACTGACGCACTACACTGTGACACTGCACTGAGGCACTACACTGACCTACTACACTGACACACTACAATGACACATTACACTGACACACTACACTGACACACTACACTGACAGATTACACTGACGCACTACACTGACAAATTACATTGACACACTGCACTGACACACTACACTCAACCACTACAATGACACACCACACTGACAAACTACACTGACACACTACACTGACAAACTACACTGACGCACTACACTGACACACTACACTGACACATTACACTGACACATTACACTGACAAACTACACTGACACACTACACTGACACACTACATTGACACACTACACTGACACACGACACTGCCCACTACACTGACACACTACACTGACACACTACACTGCCCACTACACTGACACACTACACTGCCCACTACACTGACACCCACACTGCTCACTACACTGAGGCACTACACTGCTCACTACACTGACGCACTACACTGCTCACTACACTGAGGCACTACACTGCCCACTACACTAAGGCACTACACTGCCCACTACACTGACACACTACACTGCTCACTACACTAAGGCACTACACTGCCTACTACACTGACGCACTACACTGCTCACTACACTGACACACTACACTGACACACTACACTGACACACGACACTGCCCACTACACTGACACACTACACTGACACACTACACTGCCCACTACACTGACACACTACACTGCTCACTACACTGAGGCACTACACTGCCCACTACAGTGACAAACTACACTGCCCAATAAACTGACGCACTACACTGCCCACTACACTAAGGCACTACACTGCCTACTACACTGACGCACTACACTGCTCACTACACTGACACACTACACTGACACACTACACTGACAAACTACACTGACACACTACACTGCCCATTACACTGCCCACTACACTGCCCACTACACTGACACACTACACTGCCCAAGAAACTGACGCACTACACTGCCCATTACACTGACACACTACACTGACACACTACACTGCCCATTACACTGCCCACTACACTGCCCACTACACTGACACACTACACTGCCCAAGAAACTGACGCACTACACTGCCCACTACACTGCCCACTACACTGACAGACTACACTGCCCACTACACTGACACACTACACTGACACACTACACTGACGCACTACACTGACGCACTACACTGTCACACTGCACTGAGGCACTACACTGACGCACTACACTGCCCACTACACTGACACACTACACTGACACACTAAAATGCCCACTAGACTGACACACTACACTGACACACTACACTGCCCACTACACTGATATACTACATTGCCCACTACACTGACACACCACACTGCCCACTTCACTAAGGCACTACACTGCCTACTACACTGACGCACTACACTGCTCACTACACTGACACACTACACTGACACACTACACTGACATATTACACTGCCCAACACACTGACACACTACACTGACACACTACACTGACACACTACACTGCCCACTACACTGACACACTACACTGACACACTACACTGCCCACTACACTGACACACTACACTGCCCATTACACTGGCGCACTGCACTGCCCACTACACTGACACATTACACTGCCCATTACACTGGCGCACTGCACTGCCCACTACACTGACACATTACACTGCCCATTACACTGACGCACTACACTGCCCACTACGCTGACACACTACACTGCCCACTACACTGACACAATACACTGACACACTACACTGCCCATTACACTGCCCACTACACTGCCCACTACACTGAGGCACTACACTGCCCACTACACTGACACACTACACTGCCCAATAAACTGACGCACTACACTGCCCACTACACTAAGGCACTACACTGCCCACTACAATGACACACTACACTGCCCAGTATACTGACACACTACAATAACACGCTACACTGCCCATTACACTGACGCACTACACTGCCCACTACACTGACACACTACACTGCCCACTACTCTGACACACCACACTGCTCACTACACTGACACACTACACTGCTCACTACACTGAGGCACTACACTGCCCACTACACTGACACACTACACTGCTCACTACACTGACGCACTACACTGCCCACTACACTAAGGCACTACACTGCCCACTACACTGACACACCACACTGCTCACTACACTGACACACTACACTGCTCACTACACTGACACACTACACTGCCCAATAAACTGACGCACTACACTGCTCACTACACTGACGGACTACACTGCCCACTACACTAACGCACTACACTGCCCACTACACTGCCCACTACACTGACAGACTACACTGCCCACTACACTGACACACTACACTGACACACTACACTGACGCACTACACTGACGCACTACACTGTCACACTGCACTGAGGCACTACACTGACGCACTACACTGCCCACTACACTGACACACTACACTGACACACTAAAATGCCCACTAGACTGACACACTACACTGACACACTACACTGCCCACTACACTGATATACTACATTGCCCACTACACTGACACACCACACTGCCCACTTCACTAAGGCACTACACTGCCTACTACACTGACGCACTACACTGCCCACTACACTGACACACTACACTGACACACTACACTGACACACTACACTGACATATTACACTGCCCAACACACTGACACACTACACTGACACACTACACTGACACACTACACTGCCCACTACACTGACACACTACACTGACACACTACACTGCCCACTACACTGACACACTACACTGCCCATTACACTGGCGCACTGCACTGCCCACTACACTGACACATTACACTGCCCATTACACTGGCGCACTGCACTGCCCACTACACTGACACATTACACTGCCCATTACACTGACGCACTACACTGCCCACTACGCTGACACACTACACTGCCCACTACACTGACACAATACACTGACACACTACACTGCCCATTACACTGCCCACTACACTGCCCACTACACTGAGGCACTACACTGCCCACTACACTGACACACTACACTGCCCAATAAACTGACGCACTACACTGCCCACTACACTAAGGCACTACACTGCCCACTACAATGACACACTACACTGCCCAGTATACTGACACACTACAATAACACGCTACACTGCCCATTACACTGACGCACTACACTGCCCACTACACTGACACACTACACTGCCCACTACTCTGACACACCACACTGCTCACTACACTGACACACTACACTGCTCACTACACTGAGGCACTACACTGCCCACTACACTGACACACTACACTGCTCACTACACTGACGCACTACACTGCCCACTACACTAAGGCACTACACTGCCCACTACACTGACACACCACACTGCTCACTACACTGACACACTACACTGCTCACTACACTGACACACTACACTGCCCAATAAACTGACGCACTACACTGCTCACTACACTGACGCACTACACTGCCCACTACACTAAGGCACTACACTGCCCACTACACTGACACACTACACTGATACACTATGCTGATACACTACACTGACAAACTACACTGCCCACTACACTGCCCACTACACTGACACACTAGACTGACACACTACATTGACACACTACACTGCCCAATAAACTGACACACTACACTGATACACTAGGCTGATACACTACACTGACAAACTACACTGCCCACTACACTGATACACTAGACTGACACACTACACTGACAAACTACACTGCCCACTACACTGAGGCACTACACTGACAAACAATACTGCCCACTACACTGAGGAACTACACTGCCAACTACACAGGCACACTACACTGCCCATTACACTGACACACTACACTGACACTACACTGACACACTACACTGCCCACTACACTGACACACTACACTGACACACTACACTGACACACTACACTGACGCACTACACTGACGCACTACACTGACACACTACACTGCCCACTACACTGACACACTACACTGACACACTACACTGACACACTACTCTGACACAATACACTACCCACTACACTGACGCACTACACTGCCCACTACACTGACGCACTACACTGACACACTACACTGACAAACTGAACTGACGCACTACACTGTGACACTGCACTGAGGCACTACACTGACCTACTACACTGACACACTACAATGACACATTACACTGACACACTACACTGACACTCTACACTGATAGATTACACTGACGCACTACACTGACAAATTACATTGACACACTGCACTGACACACTACACTCAACCACTACAATGACACACCACACTGACAAACTACACTGACACACTACACTGACAAACTACACTGACGCACTACACTGACACACTACACTGACACATTACACTGACACATTACACTGACAAACTACACTGACACACTACAATGACACACTACATTGACACACTACACTGACACACGACACTGCCCACTACACTGACACACTACACTGACACACTACACTGCCCACTACACTGACACACTACACTGCCCACTACACTGACACACCACAATGCTCACTACACTGACACACTACACTGCTCACTACACTGAGGCACTACACTGCCCACTACACTGACGCACTACGCTGCTCACTACACTGACGCACTACACTGCCCACTACACTAAGGCACTACACTGCCCACTACACTGACACACCACACTGCTCACTACACTGACACACTACACTGCTCACTACACTGACACACTACACTGCCCACTACACTGACACACTACACTGACACACTACACTGCCCATTACACTGAGGCCATACACTGCCCACTACACTGACACACTACACTGCCCATTACACTGACGCACTATACTGCTCACTACACTGACAAACTACACTGCCCAATAAACTGACGCACTACACTGCCCACTACACTAAGGCACTACACTGCCTACTACACTGACGCACTACACTGCTCACTACACTGACACACTACACTGACACACTACACTGACACACTACACTGACAAACTACACTGACACACTACACTGCCCATTACACTGCCCACTGCACTGCCCACTACACTGACACACTACACTGCCCAAGAAACTGACGCACCACACTGCCCATTACACTGACACACTACACTGACACACTGCACTGCCCATTACACTTCCCACTACACTGCCAACTACACAGGCACACTACACTGCCCATTACACTGACACACTACACTGACACTACACTGACACACTACACTGACACACTACACTGACACACTACACTGACACACTACACTGACGCACTACACTGTCACACTGCACTGAGGCACTACACTGACACACTACACTGCCCACTACACTGACACACTACACTGACACACTACACTGACACACTACACTGACACAATACACTACCTACTACACTGACGCACTACACTGCCCACTACACTGACACACTACACTGACACACTACACTGACAAACTGCACTGACGCACTACACTGTGACACTGCACTGAGGCACTACACTGACCTACTACACTGACACACTACACTGACACATTACACTGACACACTACACTGACACACTACACTGACAGATTACTCTGACGCACTACACTGACAAATTACATTGACACACTGCACTGACACACTACACTCAACCACTACAATGACACACCACACTGACAAACTACACTGACACACTACACTGACAAACTACACTGACGCACTACACTGACACACTACACTGACACATTACCCTGACACATTACACTGACAAACTACACTGACACACTACACTGACACACTACATTGACACACTACACTGACACACGACACTGCCCACTACACTGACACACTACACTGACACACTACACTGCCCACTACACTGACACACTACACTGCCCACTACACTGACACACCACACTGCTCACTACACTGACACACTACACTGCTCACTACACTGAGGCACTACACTGACACACTACACTGCCCATTACACTGGCGCACTGCACTGCCCACTACACTGACACATTACACTGACGCACTACACTGCCCACTACACTGACACACTACACTGCCCACTACACTGACACAATACACTGACACACTACACTGCCCATTACACTACCCACTACACTGCCCACTACACTGAGGCACTACACTGCCCACTACACTGACACACTATACTGCCCAATAAACTGACGCACTACACTGCCAATTACACTGACACGCTACACTGCCCATTACACTGACGCACTACACTGCCCACTACACTGACACACTACACTGCCCACTACTCTGACACATCACACTGCTCACTACACTGACACACTACACTGCTCACTACACTGAGGCACTACACTGCCCACTACACTGACACACTACACTGCTCACTACACTGACGCACTACACTGCCCACTACACTAAGGCACTACACTGCCCACTACACTGACACACCACACTGCTCACTACACAGACACACTACACTGCTCACTACACTGACACACTACACTGCCCAATAAACTGACGCACTACACTGCTCACTACACTGACGAACTTCACTGCCCACTACACTAAGGCACTACACTGCCCACTACACTGACACGCTGCACTGATACACTATGTTGATACACTACACTGACAAACTACACTGCCCACTACACTGACACACTAGACTGACACACTACACTGACACACTACACTGCCCAATAAACTGACACACTACACTGCCCACTACACTGACACACTACACTGATACACTAGGCTGATACACTACACTGACAAACTACACTGCCCACTACACTGATACACTAGACTGACACACTACACTGACAAACTACACTGCCCACTACACTGAGGCACAACACTGACACACAATACTGCCCACTACACTGAGGAACTACACTGCCAACTACACAGGCACACTACACTGCCCATTACACTGACACACTACACTGACACTACACTGACACACTACACTGCCCACTACACTGACACACTACACTGACACACTACACTGACACACTAAACTGACACACTACACTGACGCACTACACTGTCACACTGCACTGAGGCACTACACTGACACACTACACTGCCCACTACACTGACACACTACACTGACACACTACACTGACACACTACACTGACACAATACACTACCCACTACACTGACGCACTACACTGCCCACTACACTGACGCACTACACTGACACACTACACTGACAAACTGAACTGACGCACTACACTGTGACACTGCACTGAGGCACTACACTGACCTACCACACTGACACACTACAATGACACATTACAGTGACACACTACACTGACACACTACACTGACAGATTACACTGACGCACTACACTGACAAATTACATTGACACACTGCACTGACACACTACACTCAACCACTACAATGACACACCACACTGACAAACTACACTGACACACTACACTGACAAACTACACTGACGCACTACACTGACACACTACACTGACACATTACACTGACACATTACACTGACAAACTACACTGACACACTACACTGACACACTACATTGACACACTACACTGACACACGACACTGCCCACTACACTGACACACTACACTGACACACTACACTGCCCACTACACTGACACACTACACTGCCCACTACACTGACACACCACACTGCTCACTACACTGAGGCACTACACTGCTCACTACACTGACGCACTACACTGCTCACTACACTGAGGCACTACACTGCCCACTACACTAAGGCACTACACTGCCCACTACACTGACACACTACACTGCTCACTACACTAAGGCACTACACTGCCTACTACACTGACGCACTACACTGCTCACTACACTGACACACTACACTGACACACCACACTGCTCACTACACTGACACACTACACTGCTCACTACACTGAGGCACTACACTGACACACTACACTGCCCATTACACTGGCGCACTGCACTGCCCACTACACTGACACATTACACTGACGCACTACACTGCCCACTACACTGACACACTACACTGCCCACTACACTGACACAATACACTGACACACTACACTGCCCATTACACTACCCACTACACTGCCCACTACACTGAGGCACTACACTGCCCACTACACTGACACACTATACTGCCCAATAAACTGACGCACTACACTGCCAATTACACTGACACGCTACACTGCCCATTACACTGACGCACTACACTGCCCACTACACTGACACACTACACTGCCCACTACTCTGACACATCACACTGCTCACTACACTGACACACTACACTGCTCACTACACTGAGGCACTACACTGCCCACTACACTGACACACTACACTGCTCACTACACTGACGCACTACACTGCCCACTACACTAAGGCACTACACTGCCCACTACACTGACACACCACACTGCTCACTACACAGACACACTACACTGCTCACTACACTGACACACTACACTGCCCAATAAACTGACGCACTACACTGCTCACTACACTGACGAACTTCACTGCCCACTACACTAAGGCACTACACTGCCCACTACACTGAAACGCTGCACTGATACACTATGTTGATACACTACACTGACAAACTACACTGCCCACTACACTGACACACTAGACTGACACACTACACTGACACACTACACTGCCCAATAAACTGACACACTACACTGCCCACTACACTGACACACTACACTGATACACTAGGCTGATACACTACACTGACAAACTACACTGCCCACTACACTGATACACTAGACTGACACACTACACTGACAAACTACACTGCCCACTACACTGAGGCACAACACTGACACACAATACTGCCCACTACACTGAGGAACTACACTGCCAACTACACAGGCACACTACACTGCCCATTACACTGACACACTACACTGACACTACACTGACACACTACACTGCCCACTACACTGACACACTACACTGACACACTACACTGACACACTAAACTGACACACTACACTGACGCACTACACTGTCACACTGCACTGAGGCACTACACTGACACACTACACTGCCCACTACACTGACACACTACACTGACACACTACACTGACACACTACACTGACACAATACACTACCCACTACACTGACGCACTACACTGCCCACTACACTGACGCACTACACTGACACACTACACTGACAAACTGAACTGACGCACTACACTGTGACACTGCACTGAGGCACTACACTGACCTACCACACTGACACACTACAATGACACATTACACTGACACACTACACTGACACACTACACTGACAGATTACACTGACGCACTACACTGACAAATTACATTGACACACTGCACTGACACACTACACTCAACCACTACAATGACACACCACACTGACAAACTACACTGACACACTACACTGACAAACTACACTGACGCACTACACTGACACACTACACTGACACATTACACTGACACATTACACTGACAAACTACACTGACACACTACACTGACACACTACATTGACACACTACACTGACACACGACACTGCCCACTACACTGACACACTACACTGACACACTACACTGCCCACTACACTGACACACTACACTGCCCACTACACTGACACACCACACTGCTCACTACACTGAGGCACTACACTGCTCACTACACTGACGCACTACACTGCTCACTACACTGAGGCACTACACTGCCCACTACACTAAGGCACTACACTGCCCACTACACTGACACACTACACTGCTCACTACACTAAGGCACTACACTGCCTACTACACTGACGCACTACACTGCTCACTACACTGACACACTACACTGACACACTACACTGACACACGACACTGCCCACTACACTGACGCACTACACTGACACACTACACTGCCCACTACACTGAGGCACTACACTGACGCTCTACACTGCCCACTACACTGACGCACTACACTGACACACTACACTGCCCACTACACTGCACACTACACTGCCCACTATATGGAAGGACTACACTGTCGCTCTACACTGCCCACTATACTGACAAACTACACTGACACACTACACTGACACAGTACACTGACACACTACACTGACACAGTACACTGAGACACTACACTGACACACTACACTGACAAATTACACTGACACACTACACTGACAAACTACACTGACGCACTACACTGACACACTACACTGACACACTATACTGACATACTACACTGACACACTACACTGCCCACTAAACTGAGGCACTACACTGACAAACTACACTGCCCACTATATTGCACACTACACTGACACACTACACTGCCCACTACACTGAGGCACTATACTGACACACTGCACTGCGCATTACACTGAAGCACTACACTGACACACTACACTGCCTACTGCACTGACACACTACACTGACACACTACACTGCCCACTACACTGACACACTACACTGACACACTACACTGTCCACTACACTGACACACTACACTGACACACTACGCTGACACACTACACTGACCTCTACACTGACACACCACACTAACACACTATACTGACCACTACACTGACATACTACACTTCCCTCTACACTGACACACTACTCTGACACACTACACTGCCCACTACACTGCCCACTACACTGCGCAGTATACTGACAAACTACACTGACACACTACACTGCCCACTACTCTGACGCACTACACTAACACACCACACTGCCCACTACACCGCGCAGTGCACTGACACACTACACTGACACACTACACTGACATACTACACTGACACACTACACTGACACACTCCACTGCCCACTACACTGAGGCACTACACTGACACACTACACTGCCCACTACACTGAGGCACTACACTGACACACTACACTGCCTACTACACTGCACACTACACTGACACACTACACTGCCCACTACACTGAGGCACTACACTGACACACTACACTGCCCACGACACTGAGGCACTACACTGACGCACTACACTGCCGCACTACACTGACACACTACACTGCCCAATACACTGACAAACTACGCTGACATACTACACTGACACAGTACACTGACACACTACACTGACACAGTTCACTGAGACACTACACTGACACACTACACTGACAAACTACACTGACACACTACACTGACAAACTTCACTGACGCACTACACTGGCACACTACACTGACATACTACACTGACACACTACAGTGGCAAACTACACTGACACACTATACTGACACTCTACACTGATGCACTACATTGCCCAGTACACTGAGGCACTACACTGACACACCACACTGACACACTACACTGCCCACTACACTGACACACTACACTGCCCACTACACTGACACACTACACTGACACACTACACTGCCCACTACACTGACACACTACACTGCCCACTACACTGAGGCACTACACTGACACACTACACTGCCCACTACACTGACACACTACACTGCCCACTATACTGACATACTACACTGCCTAGTACACTGACACACTACACTGCCCACTACACTGACACACTACACTGCCCACTACACTGAGGCACTACACTGACACACTACACTGCCCACTATACTGACGCACTGCACTGCGCACTACACTAAAACACTACACTGACACACTACACTGCCCACTACTCTGACACACTACTCTGACACACTACACTGACAAACTACACTGACCACTACACTTACACACTACACTGACACACTACACTGCCCACTACACTGACTCACTAAACTGACATACTACACTGTCCACTACACTGACACACTACACTGACACACTACACTGACACAATACACTGCCCTCTACACTGACACACTACGCTGAAACACTACACTGACACACTACACTGACACACTACACTGACCTCTACACTGACACACTACACTAACACACTATACTGACCACTACACTGACACACTACACTTCCCTCTACACTGACAGACTACACTGACACACTACACTGCCCACTACACTGCCGCACTACACTGCGCAGTGCACTGACACACTACACTGACACACTACACTGCCCACTACACTGACGCACTACACTAACACACCACATTGCCCACTACACTGCGCAGTGCACTGACACACTACACTGACACACTACGCTGACATACTACACTGACACACTGCACTGACGCACTCCACTGCCCACTACACTGAGCCACCACACTGACACACTACACTGCCCACTACACTGAGCCACCACACTGACACACGACACTGCCCACTACACTGAGCCACCACACTGACACACGACACTGCCCACTACACTGAGGCACTACACTGACACACTACACTGCCCAATACACTGAGCCACCACACTGACACACGACACTGCCCACTACACTGAGGCACTACACTGACACACTACACTGCTACCACACTGCACGCTACACTGACACACTACACTTCCCACTACACTGAGGCACTACACTGACAAACTACACTGCCCACTGCACTGACACACTTAACTGACACACTACACTGATGCACTACGCTGCCAATTTCACTGACACACTTCACTGCCCACTATACTGACACACTGCACTGCGCATTACACTGAAGACCTACACTGACACACTGCACTGCCCACTACACTGACACACTACACTGACACACTACACTGCCCACTACACTGACACACTACACTGACACACTACTCTGGCCACTACACTGACACACTACACTGACACACTACACTGCCCACTACACTGACACACTACACTGACACACTACACTGACACACTACACTGACACACTACACTGACCTCTACACTGACACACTACACTAACACACTATACTGACCACAACACTGACACACTACACTTCCCTCTACACTGACACACTACTCTGACACACCACACTGCCCACTACACTGCCCACTACACTGCGCAGTATACTGACACACTACACTGACACACTACACTGCCCACTACACTGACGCACTACACTAACACACCACACTGCCCACTACACCGCGCAGTGCACTGACACAATACACTGACAAACTACACTGACATACTACACTGACACACTACACTGACACACTCCACTGCCCACTACACTGAGGCACTACACTGACACACTACACTGCCCACTACACTAAGGCACTACACTGACACACTACACTGCCTACTACACTGCACACTACACTGACACACTACACTGCCCACTACACTGAGGCACTACACTGACGCACTACACTGCCCACTACACTGACGCACTACACTGACACACTACACTGCCCACTACACTGCACATACACTGCCCACTACACTGAGGGACTACACTGACGCAGTACACTGCCCACTATACTGACAAACTACACTGACACACTACACTGACACAGTACACTGACACACTACACTGACACAGTACACTGAGACTCTACACTGACACACTACACTGACACACTACACTGACAAACTACACTGACACTCTACACTGACAAACTACACTGACGCACTACACTGACACACTACACTGACAGACTACACTGACATACTACACTGGCACACTACAGTGGCAAACTACACTGACACACTACACTGACACTCTACACTGATGCACTACATTGCCCACTACACTGAGGCACTACACTGACACACCACACTGACACACTACACTGCCCACTACACTGACACACTACACTGACACACTACACTGCCCACTACACTGACACACTACACTGCCCACTACACTTAGGCACTACACTGACACACTACACTGACATACTACACTGACACACTACACTGCCCACTACACTGACATACTACACTGCCTAGTACACTGACACACTACACTGCCCACTACACTGACACATTACACTGACACGCTACACTGCCCACTACACTGACACACTACACTGCCCACTACACTGAGGCACTACACTGACACACTACACTGACATACTACACTGACACACTACACTGCCCACTACACTGACATACTACACTGCCTAGTACACTGACACACTACACTGCCCACTACACTGACACACTACACTGCCCACTACACTGAGGCACTACACTGACACACTGCACTGCCCACTATACTGACACACTACACTGCGCACTACACTGAAGCACTACACTGACACACTACACTGCCCACTACACTGATACACTACACTGACACACTACACTGACACACTACACTTCCCACTACACTTACACACTACACTGACACACTACACGGCCCACTACACTGACACACTACACTGACACACTACACTGCCCACTACACTGACACACTACACTGACACACTACTCTGCCCACTACACTGACACACTACACTGACACACTACACTGACACACTACACTGACACACTACACTGACCTCTACACTGACACACTACACTAACACACTATACTGACCACTACACTGACATACTACACTTCCCTCTACACTGACACTACACTGACACACTACACTGCCCACTACACTGCCCACTACACTGCGCAGTACACTGACACACTACACTGACACACTGCACTGCCCACTACACTGACGCACTACACTAACACACCACACTGCCCACTACACTGCGCAGTACACTGACACACTACACTGACAGACTAAACTGCCCACTACACTGAGGCACTACACTGACACACTACACTGCCCACTAAACTGAGGCACTACACTGACAAACTACACTGCCCACTACACTGCACACTACACTGACACACTACACTGCTCACTACACTGAAGCACTACACTGACACACTACACTGCCCACTACACTGATACACTACACTGACACACTACACTGACACACTACACTGCCCACTACACTTACACACTACACTGACACACTACACTGCCCACTACACTGACACACTACACTGACACACTACACTGCCCACTACACTGACACACTACACTGACACACTACTCTGCCCACTACACTGACACACTACACTGACACACTACACTGACACACTACACTGACACACTACACTGACCTCTACACTGACACACTACACTAACACACTATACTGACCACTACACTGACATACTACACTTCCCTCTACACTGACACTACACTGACACACTACACTGCCCACTACACTGCCCACTACACTGCGCAGTACACTGACACACTACACTGACACACTGCACTGCCCACTACACTGACGCACTACACTAACACACCACACTGCCCACTACACTGCGCAGTACACTGACACACTACACTGACAGACTACACTGCCCACTACACTGAGGCACTACACTGACACACTACACTGCCCACTAAACTGAGGCACTACACTGACAAACTACACTGCCCACTACACTGCACACTACACTGACACACTACACTGCCCACTACACTGAGGCACTACACTGACACACTACACTGCTCACTACACTGAGGCACTACACTGACACACGACACTGCCCACTACACTGAGGCACTACACTGACGCACTACACTGCCCACTACACTGAATTACTGCACTGACGCACTACACTGCCCAATACACTGACAAACTACGCTGACATACTACACTGACACAGTACACTGACACACTACACTGACACAGTTCACTGAGACACTACACTGACACACTACACTGACAAACTACACTGACACACTACACTGACAAACTTCACTGACGCACTACACTGGCACACTACACTGACATACTACACTGACACACTACAGTGGCAAACTGCACTGACACACTACACTGACACTCTACACTGATGCACTACACTGCCCACTTCACTGACCCACTACACTTACACACTACACTGACACACTACACTGCCCACTACACTGACACACTACACTGCCCACTACACTGAGGCACTACACTAACACACTACACTGACATACTACACTGACACACTACACTGCCCACTCCACTGACACAGTACACTGCCTAGTACACTGACACACTACACTGACACACTACACTGCTCACTACACTGAGGCGCTACACTGACACACTACACTGCCTACTACATTGCACACTACACTGACACACTACACTGCCCACTACGCTGAGGCACTACACTGACAAACCACACTGCCCACTACACTTACACACTACACTGACACACTACACTGCCCACTACACTGACACACTACACTGACACACTACTCTGTCCACTACACTGACACACTACACTGACACACTACACTGCCCACTACACTGACACACTACACTGACACACTACACTGACACACTACACTGACACACTACACTGACTTCTACACTGACACACTACACTAACACACTATACTGACCACTACACTGACACACTACACTTCCCTCTACATTGACACACTACTCTGACACATTACACTGCCCACTACACTGCCTACTACACTGCGCAGTACACTGACACACTACACTGACACACTACACTGCCCACTACTCTGACGCACTACACTAACACACCACACTGCCCACTACACCGCGCAGTGCACTGACACACTACACTGACACACTAGACTGACATACTACACTGACACACTACACTGACCTCTACACTGACACACTACACTACCACACTATACTGACCTCTACACTGACACACTACACTTCCCTTTACACTGACACTACACTGACACCCTACACTGCCCACTACACTGCCCACTACACTGCGCAGTTCACTGACACACTACACTGACACACTACACTGACGCACTACACTAACACACCACACTGCCCACTACACTGCGCAGTACACTGACACACTACACTGACACACTACACTGACATACTTCACTGACACACTACACTGACACACTCCACTGCCCACTACACTGAGGCACTACACTGACACACTACACTGACATACTACAATGACACACTACACTGCCCACTACACTGAAGCACTACACTGACACACTACACTGCCCACTACACTGATACACTACACTGACACACTACACTGACACACTACAGTGCCCACTACACTTACACACTACACTGACACACTACACTGCCCACTACACTGACACACTACACTGACACTCTACACTGCCCACTACACTGACACACTACACTGACACACTACTCTGCACACTACACTGACACACTACACTGACACACTACACTGCCCACTACACTGACACACTACACTGACACACTACACTGACACACTACACTGACACACTACACTGACTTCTACACTGACACACTACACTAACACACTATACTGACCACTACACTGACACACTACACTTCCCTCTACATTGACACACTACTCTGACACATTACACTGCCCACTACACTGCCTACTACACTGCGCAGTACACTGACACACTACACTGACACACTACACTGCCCACTACTCTGACGCACTACACTAACACACCACACTGCCCACTACACCGCGCAGTGCACTGACACACTACACTGACACACTAGACTGACATACTACACTGACACACTACACTGACCTCTACACTGACACACTACACTACCACACTATACTGACCTCTACACTGACACACTACACTTCCCTTTACACTGACACTACACTGACACCCTACACTGCCCACTACACTGCCCACTACACTGCGCAGTTCACTGACACACTACACTGACACACTACACTGACGCACTACACTAACACACCACACTGCCCACTACACTGCGCAGTACACTGACACACTACACTGACACACTACACTGACATACTTCACTGACACACTACACTGACACACTCCACTGCCCACTACACTGAGGCACTACACTGACACACTACACTGACATACTACAATGACACACTACACTGCCCACTACACTGAAGCACTACACTGACACACTACACTGCCCACTACACTGATACACTACACTGACACACTACACTGACACACTACAGTGCCCACTACACTTACACACTACACTGACACACTACACTGCCCACTACACTGACACACTACACTGACACTCTACACTGCCCACTACACTGACACACTACACTGACACACTACACTGCCCACTACACTGACACACTACACTGACACTCTACACTGCCCACTACACTGACACACTACACTGACACACTACTCTGCCCACTACACTGACACACTACACTGACACACTACACTGACACACTACACTAACACACCACACTGCCCACTACACTGCGCAGTACACTGACACACTACACTGACAGACTACACTGCCCACTACACTGAGGCACTACACTGACACACTACACTGCCCACTAAACTGAGGCACTACACTGACAAACTACACTGCCCACTACACTGCACACTACACTGACACACTACACTGCCCACTACACTGAGGCACTACACTGACACACTACACTGCTCACTACACTGAGGCACTACACTAACACACTACACTGACATACTACACTGACACACTACACTGCCCACTCCACTGACACAGTACACTGCCTAGTACACTGACACACTACACTGACACACTACACTGCCCACTACACTGAGGCGCTACACTGACACACTACACTGCCTACTACATTGCACACTACACTGACACACTACACTGCCCACTACGCTGAGGCACTACACTGACAAACCACACTGCCCACTACACTTACACACTACACTGACACACTACACTGCCCACTACACTGACACACTACACTGACATACTACTCTGTCCACTACACTGACACACTACACTGACACACTACACTGCCCACTACACTGACACACTACACTGACACACTACACTGACACACTACACTGACTTCTACACTGACACACTACACTAACACACTATACTGACCACTACACTGACACACTACACTTCCCTCTACATTGACACACTACTCTGACACATTACACTGCCCACTACACTGCCTACTACACTGCGCAGTACACTGACACACTACACTGACACACTACACTGCCCACTACTCTGACGCACTACACTAACACACCACACTGCCCACTACACCGCGCAGTGCACTGACACACTACACTGACAGACTAGACTGACATACTACACTGACACACTACACTGACCTCTACACTGACACACTACACTACCACACTATACTGACCTCTACACTGACACACTACACTTCCCTTTACACTGACACTACACTGACACCCTACACTGCCCACTACACTGCCCACTACACTGCGCAGTTCACTGACACACTACACTGACACACTACACTGACGCACTACACTAACACACCACACTGCCCACTACACTGCGCAGTACACTGACACACTACACTGACACACTACACTGACATACTTCACTGACACACTACACTGACACACTCCACTGCCCACTACACTGAGGCACTACACTGACACACTACACTGACATACTACACTGACACACTACACTGCCCACTACACTGAAGCACTACACTGACACACTACACTGCCCACTACACTGATACACTACACTGACACACTACACTGACACACTACACTGCCCACTACACTTACACACTACACTGCCCACTACACTGACACACTACACTGACACTCTACACTGCCCACTACACTGACACACTACACTGACACACTACTCTGCCCACTACACTGACACACTACACTGACACACTACACTGACACACTACACTGACACACTACACTAACACACTATACTGACCACTACACTGACATACTACACTTCCCTCTACACTGACACTACACTGACACACTACACTGCCCACTACACTGCCCACTACACTGCGCAGTACACTGACACACTACACTGACACACTGCACTGCCCACTACACTGACGCACTACACTAACACACCACACTGCCCACTACACTGCGCAGTACACTGACACACTACACTGACAGACTACACTGCCCACTACACTGAGGCACTACACTGACACACTACACTGCCCACTAAACTGAGGCACTACACTGACAAACTACACTGCCCACTACACTGCACACTACACTGACACACTACACTGCCCACTACACTGAGGCACTACACTGACACACTACACTGCTCACTACACTGAGGCACTACACTGACACACGACACTGCCCACTACACTGAGGCACTACACTGACGCACTACACTGCCCACTACACTGACGTACTGCACTGACGCACTACACTGCCCAATACACTGACAAACTACGCTGACATACTACACTGACACAGTACACTGACACACTACACTGACACAGTTCACTGAGACACTACACTGACACACTACACTGACAAACTACACTGACACACTACACTGACAAACTTCACTGACGCACTACACTGGCACACTACACTGACATACTACACTGACACACTACAGTGGCAAACTGCACTGACACACTACACTGACACTCTACACTGATGCACTACACTGCCCACTTCACTGACCCACTACACTTACACACTACACTGACACACTACACTGCCCACTACACTGACACACTACACTGCCCACTACACTGAGGCACTACACTAACACACTACACTGACATACTACACTGACACACTACACTGCCCACTCCACTGACACAGTACACTGCCTAGTACACTGACACACTACACTGACACACTACACTGCTCACTACACTGAGGCGCTACACTGACACACTACACTGCCTACTACATTGCACACTACACTGACACACTACACTGCCCACTACGCTGAGGCACTACACTGACAAACCACACTGCCCACTACACTTACACACTACACTGACACACTACACTGCCCACTACACTGACACACTATACTGACACACTACTCTGTCCACTACACTGACACACTACACTGACACACTACACTGCCCACTGCACTGACACACTACACTGACACACTACACTGACACACTACACTGACACACTACACTGACTTCTACACTGACACACTACACTAACACACTATACTGACCACTACACTGACACACTACACTTCCCTCTACATTGACACACTACTCTGACACATTACACTGCCCACTACACTGCCCACTACACTGCGCAGTACACTGACACACTACACTGACACACTACACTGCCCACTACTCTGACGCACTACACTAACACACCACACTGCCCACTACACCGCGCAGTGCACTGACACACTACACTGACACTCTAGACTGACATACTACACTGACACACTACACTGACCTCTACACTGACACACTACACTACCACACTATACTGACCTCTACACTGACACACTACACTTCCCTTTACACTGACACTACACTGACACCCTACACTGCCCACTACACTGCCCACTACACTGCGCAGTTCACTGACACACTACACTGACACACTACACTGACGCACTACACTAACACACCACACTGCCCACTACACTGCGCAGTACACTGACACACTACACTGACACACTACACTGACATACTTCACTGACACACTACACTGACACACTCCACTGCCCACTACACTGAGGCACTACACTGACACACTACACTGACACACTACACTGACATACTTCACTGGCACACTACACTGACATACTACACTGACACACTACAGTGGCAAACTGCACTGACACACTACACTGACACTCTACACTGATGCACTACACTGCCCACTTCACTGACCCACTACACTTACACACTACACTGACACACTACATTGCCCACTACACTGACACACTACACTGCCCACTACACTGAGGCACTACACTAACACACTACACTGACATACTACACTGACACACTACACTGCCCACTCCACTGACACAGTACACTGCCTAGTACACTGACACACTACACTGACACACTACACTGCTCACTACACTGAGGCGCTACACTGACACACTACACTGCCTACTACATTGCACACTACACTGACACACTACACTGCCCACTACGCTGAGGCACTACACTGACAAACCACACTGCCCACTACACTTACACACTACACTGACACACTACACTGCCCACTACACTGACACACTACACTGACACACTACTCTGTCCACTACACTGACACACTACACTGACACACTACACTGCCCACTACACTGACACACTACACTGACACACTACACTGACACACTACACTGACTTCTACACTGACACACTACACTAACACACTATACTGACCACTACACTGACACACTACACTTCCCTCTACATTGACACACTACTCTGACGCACTACACTGCCCACTACACTGAATTACTGCACTGACGCACTACACTGCCCAATACACTGACAAACTACGCTGACATACTACACTGACACAGTACACTGACACACTACACTGACACAGTTCACTGAGACACTACACTGACACACTACACTGACAAACTACACTGACACACTACACTGACAAACTTCACTGACGCACTACACTGGCACACTACACTGACATACTACACTGACACACTACAGTGGCAAACTGCACTGACACACTACACTGACACTCTACACTGATGCACTACACTGCCCACTTCACTGACCCACTACACTTACACACTACACTGACACACTACACTGCCCACTACACTGACACACTACACTGCCCACTACACTGAGGCACTACACTAACACACTACACTGACATACTACACTGACACACTACACTGCCCACTCCACTGACACAGTACACTGCCTAGTACACTGACACACTACACTGACACACTACACTGCTCACTACACTGAGGCGCTACACTGACACACTACACTGCCTACTACATTGCACACTACACTGACACACTACACTGCCCACTACGCTGAGGCACTACACTGACAAACCACACTGCCCACTACACTTACACACTACACTGACACACTACACTGCCCACTACACTGACACACTACACTGACACACTACTCTGTCCACTACACTGACACACTACACTGACACACTACACTGCCCACTACACTGACACACTACACTGACACACTACACTGACACACTACACTGACACACTACACTGACTTCTACACTGACACACTACACTAACACACTATACTGACCACTACACTGACACACTACACTTCCCTCTACATTGACACACTACTCTGACACATTACACTGCCCACTACACTGCCTACTACACTGCGCAGTACACTGACACACTACACTGACACACTACACTGCCCACTACTCTGACGCACTACACTAACACACCACACTGCCCACTACACCGCGCAGTGCACTGACACACTACACTGACACACTAGACTGACATACTACACTGACACACTACACTGACCTCTACACTGACACACTACACTACCACACTATACTGACCTCTACACTGACACACTACACTTCCCTTTACACTGACACTACACTGACACCCTACACTGCCCACTACACTGCCCACTACACTGCGCAGTTCACTGACACACTACACTGACACACTACACTGACGCACTACACTAACACACCACACTGCCCACTACACTGCGCAGTACACTGACACACTACACTGACACACTACACTGACATACTTCACTGACACACTACACTGACACACTCCACTGCCCACTACACTGAGGCACTACACTGACACACTACACTGACATACTACAATGACACACTACACTGCCCACTACACTGAAGCACTACACTGACACACTACACTGCCCACTACACTGATACACTACACTGACACACTACACTGACACACTACAGTGCCCACTACACTTACACACTACACTGACACACTACACTGCCCACTACACTGACACACTACACTGACACTCTACACTGCCCACTACACTGACACACTACACTGACACACTACTCTGCCCACTACACTGACACACTACACTGACACACTACACTGCCCACTACACTGACACACTACACTGACACACTACACTGACACACTACACTGACACACTACACTGACTTCTACACTGACACACTACACTAACACACTATACTGACCACTACACTGACACACTACACTTCCCTCTACATTGACACACTACTCTGACACATTACACTGCCCACTACACTGCCTACTACACTGCGCAGTACACTGACACACTACACTGACACACTACACTGCCCACTACTCTGACGCACTACACTAACACACCACACTGCCCACTACACCGCGCAGTGTACTGACACACTACACTGACACACTAGACTGACATACTACACTGACACACTACACTGACCTCTACACTGACACACTACACTACCACACTATACTGACCTCTACACTGACACACTACACTTCCCTTTACACTGACACTACACTGACACCCTACACTGCCCACTACACTGCCCACTACACTGCGCAGTTCACTGACACACTACACTGACACACTACACTGACGCACTACACTAACACACCACACTGCCCACTACACTGCGCAGTACACTGACACACTACACTGACACACTACACTGACATACTTCACTGACACACTACACTGACACACTCCACTGCCCACTACACTGAGGCACTACACTGACACACTACACTGACATACTACAATGACACACTACACTGCCCACTACACTGAAGCACTACACTGACACACTACACTGCCCACTACACTGATACACTACACTGACACACTACACTGACACACTACAGTGCCCACTACACTTACACACTACACTGACACACTACACTGCCCACTACACTGACACACTACACTGACACTCTACACTGCCCACTACACTGACACACTACAACGACACACTACACTGCCCACTACACTGACACACTACACTGACACTCTACACTGCCCACTACACTGACACACTACACTGACACACTACTCTGCCCACTACACTGACACACTACACTGACACACTACACTGACACACTACACTAACACACCACACTGCCCACTACACTGCGCAGTACACTGACACACTACACTGACAGACTACACTGCCCACTACACTGAGGCACTACACTGACACACTACACTGCCCACTAAACTGAGGCACTACACTGACAAACTACACTGCCCACTACACTGCACACTACACTGACACACTACACTGCCCACTACACTGAGGCACTACACTGACACACTACACTGCTCACTACACTGAGGCACTACACTAACACACTACACTGACATACTACACTGACACACTACACTGCCCACTCCACTGACACAGTACACTGCCTAGTACACTGACACACTACACTGACACACTACACTGCCCACTACACTGAGGCGCTACACTGACACACTACACTGCCTACTACATTGCACACTACACTGACACACTACACTGCCCACTACGCTGAGGCACTACACTGACAAACCACACTGCCCACTACACTTACACACTACACTGACACACTACACTGCCCACTACACTGACACACTACACTGACATACTACTCTGTCCACTACACTGACACACTACACTGACACACTACACTGCCCACTACACTGACACACTACACTGACACACTACACTGACACACTACACTGACTTCTACACTGACACACTACACTAACACACTATACTGACCACTACACTGACACACTACACTTCCCTCTACATTGACACACTACTCTGACACATTACACTGCCCACTACACTGCCTACTACACTGCGCAGTACACTGACACACTACACTGACACACTACACTGCCCACTACTCTGACGCACTACACTAACACACCACACTGCCCACTACACCGCGCAGTGCACTGACACACTACACTGACAGACTAGACTGACATACTACACTGACACACTACACTGACCTCTACACTGACACACTACACTACCACACTATACTGACCTCTACACTGACACACTACACTTCCCTTTACACTGACACTACACTGACACCCTACACTGCCCACTACACTGCCCACTACACTGCGCAGTTCACTGACACACTACACTGACACACTACACTGACGCACTACACTAACACACCACACTGCCCACTACACTGCGCAGTACACTGACACACTACACTGACACACTACACTGACATACCTCACTGACACACTACACTGACACACTCCACTGCCCACTACACTGAGGCACTACACTGACACACTACACTGACATACTACACTGACACACTACACTGCCCACTACACTGAAGCACTACACTGACACACTACACTGCCCACTACACTGATACACTACACTGACACACTACACTGACACACTACACTGCCCACTACACTTACACACTACACTGCCCACTACACTGACACACTACACTGACACTCTACACTGCCCACTACACTGACACACTACACTGACACACTACTCTGCCCACTACACTGACACACTACACTGACACACTACACTGACACACTACACTGACACACTACACTAACACACTATACTGACCACTACACTGACATACTACACTTCCCTCTACACTGACACTACACTGACACACTACACTGCCCACTACACTGCCCACTACACTGCGCAGTACACTGACACACTACACTGACACACTGCACTGCCCACTACACTGACGCACTACACTAACACACCACACTGCCCACTACACTGCGCCGTACACTGACACACTACACTGACAGACTACACTGCCCACTACACTGAGGCACTACACTGACACACTACACTGCCCACTAAACTGAGGCACTACACTGACAAACTACACTGCCCACTACACTGCACACTACACTGACACACTACACTGCCCACTACACTGAGGCACTACACTGACACACTACACTGCTCACTACACTGAGGCACTACACTGACACACGACACTGCCCACTACACTGAGGCACTACACTGACGCACTACACTGCCCACTACACTGACGTACTGCACTGACGCACTACACTGCCCAATACACTGACAAACTACGCTGACATACTACACTGACACAGTACACTGACACACTACACTGACACAGTTCACTGAGACACTACACTGACACACTACACTGACAAACTACACTGACACACTACACTGACAAACTTCACTGACGCACTACACTGGCACACTACACTGACATACTACACTGACACACTACAGTGGCAAACTGCACTGACACACTACACTGACACTCTACACTGATGCACTACACTGCCCACTTCACTGACCCACTACACTTACACACTACACTGACACACTACACTGCCCACTACACTGACACACTACACTGCCCACTACACTGAGGCACTACACTAACACACTACACTGACATACTACACTGACACACTACACTGCCCACTCCACTGACACAGTACACTGCCTAGTACACTGACACACTACACTGACACACTACACTGCTCACTACACTGAGGCGCTACACTGACACACTACACTGCCTACTACATTGCACACTACACTGACACACTACACTGCCCACTACGCTGAGGCACTACACTGACAAACCACACTGCCCTCTACACTTACACACTACACTGACACACTACACTGCCCACTACACTGACACACTACACTGACACACTACTCTGTCCACTACACTGACACACTACACTGACACACTACACTGCCCACTGCACTGACACACTACACTGACACACTACACTGACACACTACACTGACACACTACACTGACTTCTACACTGACACACTACACTAACACACTATACTGACCACTACACTGACACACTACACTTCCCTCTACATTGACACACTACTCTGACACATTACACTGCCCACTACACTGCCCACTACACTGCGCAGTACACTGACACACTACACTGACACACTACACTGCCCACTACTCTGACGCACTACACTAACACACCACACTGCCCACTACACCGCGCAGTGCACTGACACACTACACTGACACTCTAGACTGACATACTACACTGACACACTACACTGACCTCTACACTGACACACTACACTACCACACTATACTGACCTCTACACTGACACACTACACTTCCCTTTACACTGACACTACACTGACACCCTACACTGCCCACTACACTGCCCACTACACTGCGCAGTTCACTGACACACTACACTGACACACTACACTGACGCACTACACTAACACACCACACTGCCCACTACACTGCGCAGTACACTGACACACTACACTGACACACTACACTGACATACTTCACTGACACACTACACTGACACACTCCACTGCCCACTACACTGAGGCACTACACTGACACACTACACTGACACACTACACTGACATACTTCACTGGCACACTACACTGACACACTACACTGACACACTACTCTGTCCACTACACTGACACACTACACTGACACACTACACTGCCCACTACACTGACACACTACACTGACACACTACACTGACACACTACACTGACTTCTACACTGTCACACTACACTAACACACTATACTGACCACTACACTGACACACTACACTTCCCTCTACATTGACACACTACTCTGACACATTACACTGCCCACTACACTGCCTACTACACTGCGCAGTACACTGACACACTACACTGACACACTACACTGCCCACTACTCTGACGCACTACACTAACACACCACACTGACCACTACACCGCGCAGTGCACTGACACACTACACTGACACACTAGACTGACATACTACACTGACACACTACACTGACCTCTACACTGACACACTACACTACCACACTATACTGACCTCTACACTGACACACTACACTTCCCTTTACACTGACACTACACTGACACCCTACACTGCCCACTACACTGCGCAGTTCACTGACACACTACACTGACACACTACACTGACGCACTACACTAACACACCACACTGCCCACTACACTGCGCAGTACACTGACACACTACACTGACACACTACACTGACATACTTCACTGACACACTACACTGACACACTCCACTGCCCACTACACTGAGGCACTACACTGACACACTACACTGACATACTACCCTGACACACTACACTGCCCACTACACTGAAGCACTACACTGACACACTACACTGCCCACTACACTGATACACTACACTGACACACTACACTGACACACTACACTGCCCACTACACTTACACACTACACTGACACACTACACTGCCCACTAAACTGACACACTACACTGACACTCTACACTGCCCACTACACTGACACACTACACTGACACACTACTCTGCCCACTACACTGACACACTACACTGACACACTACACTGACACACTACACTGACACACTACACTGACCTCTACACTGACACACTACACTAACACACTATACTGACCACTACACTGACATACTACACTTCCCTCTACACTGACACTACACTGACACACTACACTGTCCACTACACTGCCCACTACACTGCGCAGTACACTGACACACTACACTGACACACTGCACTGCCCACTACACTGACGCACTACACTAACACACCACACTGCCCACTACACTGCGCAGTACACTGACACACTACACTGACAGACTACACTGCCCACTACACTGAGGCACTACACTGACACACTACACTGCTCACTAAACTGAGGCACTACACTGACAAACTACACTGCCCACTACACTGCACACTACACTGACACACTACACTGCCCACTACACTGAGGCACTACACTGACACACTACACTGCTCACTACACTGAGGCACTACACTAACACACTACACTGATATACTACACTGACACACTACACTGCCCACTCCACTGACACAGTACTCTGCCTAGTACACTGACACACTACACTGACACACTACACTGCCCACTACACTGAGGCGCTACACTGACACACTACACTGCCTACTACATTGCACACTACACTGACACACTACACTGCCCACTACGCTGAGGCACTACACTGACAAACCACACTGCCCACTACACTTACACACTACACTGACACACTACACTGCCCACTACACTGACACACTACACTGACACACTACTCTGTCCACTACACTGACACACTTCACTGACACACTACACTGCCCACTACACTGACACACTACACTGACACACTACACTGACACACTACACTGACTTCTACACTGACACACTACACTAACACACTATACTGACCACTACACTGACACACTACACTTCCCTCTACATTGACACACTACTCTGACACATTACACTGCCCACTACACTGCCTACTACACTGCGCAGTACACTGACACACTACACTGACACACTACACTGCCCACTACTCTGACGCACTACACTAACACACCACACTGCCCACTACACCGCGCAGTTCACTGACACACTACACTGACACACTAGACTGACATACTACACTGACACACTACACTGACCTCTACACTGACACACTACACTACCACACTATACTGACCTCGACACTGACACACTACACTTCCCTTTACACTGACACTACACTGACACCCTACACTGCCCACTACACTGCCCACTACACTGCGCAGTTCACTGACACACTACACTGACACACTACACTGACGCACTACACTAACACACCACACTGCCCACTACACTGCGCAGTACACTGACACACTACACTGACACACTACACTGACATACTTCACTGACACACTACACTGACACACTCCACTGCCCACTACACTGAGGCACTACACTGACACACTACACTGACATACTACACTGACACACTACACTGCCCACTACACTGAAGCACTACACTGACACACTAAACTGCCCACTACACTTTTACACTACACTTTTACACTACACTGACACACTACACTGCCCACTACACTTACACACTACACTGACACACTACACTGCCCACTACACTGACACACTACACTGACACTCTACACTGCCCACTACACTGACACACTACACTGACACACTACTCTGCCCACTACACTGACACACTACACTGACACACTACACTGACACACTACACTGACACACTACACTGACCACTACACTGACACACTACACTAACACACTATACTGACCACTACACTGACATACTACACTTCCCTCTACACTGACACTACACTGACACACTACACTGCCCACTACACTGCCCACTATACTGCGCAGTACACTGACACACTACACTGACACACTGCACTGCCCACTACACTGACGCACTACACTAACACACCACACTGCCCACTACACTGCGCAGTACACTGACACACTACACTGACAGACTACACTGCCCACTACACTGAGGCACTACACTGACACACTACACTGCCCACTAAACTGAGGCACTACACTGACAAACTACACTGCCCACTACACTGCACACTACACTGACACACTACACTGCCCACTACACTGAGGCACTACACTGACACACTACACTGCTCACTACACTGAGGCACTACACTGACACACGACACTGCCCACTACACTGAGGCACTACACTGACGCACTACACTGCCCACTACACTGACGTACTGCACTGACGCACTACACTGCCCAATACACTGACAAACTACGCTGACATACTACACTGACACAGTACACTGACACACTACACTGACACAGTTCACTGAGACACTACACTGACACACTACACTGACAAACTACACTGACACACTACACTGACAAACTTCACTGACGCACTACACTGGCACACTACACTGACATACTACACTGACACACTACAGTGGCAAACTGCACTGACACACTACACTGACACTCTACACTGATGCACTACACTGCCCACTTCACTGACCCACTACACTTACACACTACACTGACACACTACACTGCCCACTACACTGACACACTACACTGCCCACTACACTGAGGCACTACACTAACACACTACACTGACATACTACACTGACACACTACACTGCCCACTCCACTGACACAGTACACTGCCTAGTACACTGACACACTACACTGACACACTACACTGCTCACTACACTGAGGCGCTACACTGACACACTACACTGCCTACTACATTGCACACTACACTGACACACTACACTGCCCACTACGCTGAGGCACTACACTGACAAACCACACTGCCCACTACACTTACACACTACACTGACACACTACACTGCCCACTACACTGACACACTACACTGACACACTACTCTGTCCACTACACTGACACACTACACTGACACACTACACTGCCCACTACACTGACACACTACACTGACACACTACACTGACACACTACACTGACACACTACACTGACTTCTACACTGACACACTACACTAACACACTATACTGACCACTACACTGACACACTACACTTCCCTCTACATTGACACACTACTCTGACACATTACACTGCCCACTACACTGCCCACTACACTGCGCAGTACACTGACACACTACACTGCCCACTACTCTGACGCACTACACTAACACACCACACTGTCCACTACACCGCGCAGTGCACTGACACACTACACTGACACTCTAGACTGACATACTACACTGACACACTACACTGACCTCTACACTGACACACTACACTACCACACTATACTGACCTCTACACTGACACACTACACTTCCCTTTACACTGACACTACACTGACACCCTACACTGCCCACTACACTGCCCACTACACTGCGCAGTTCACTGACACACTACACTGACACACTACACTGACGCACTACACTAACACACCACACTGCCCACTACACTGCGCAGTACACTGACACACTACACTGACACACTACACTGACATACTTCACTGACACACTACACTGACACACTCCACTGCCCACTACACTGAGGCACTACACTGACACACTACACTGACACACTACACTGACATACTTCACTGGCACACTACACTGACATACTACACTGACACACTACAGTGGCAAACTGCACTGACACACTACACTGACACTCTACACTGATGCACTACACTGCCCACTTCACTGACCCACTACACTTACACACTACACTGACACACTACACTGCCCACTACACTGACACACTACACTGCCCACTACACTGATTCACTACACTAACACACTACACTGACATACTACACTGACACACTACACTGCCCACTCCACTGACACAGTACACTGCCTAGTACACTGACACACTACACTGACACACTACACTGCTCACTACACTGAGGCGCTACACTGACACACTACACTGCCTACTACATTGCACACTACACTGCCCAATACGCTGAGGCACTACACTGACAAACCACACTGCCCACTACACTTACACACTACACTGACACACTACACTGCCCACTACACTGACACACTACACTGACACACTACTCTGTCCACTACACTGACACACTACACTGACACACTACACTGCCCACTACACTGACACACTACACTGACACACTACACTGACACACTAAACTGACACACTACACTGACTTCTACACTGACACACTACACTAACACACTATACTGACCACTACACTGACACACTACACTTCCCTCTACATTGACACACTACTCTGACACATTACACTGCCCACTACACTGCCCACTACACTGCGCAGTACACTGACACACTACACTGACACACTACACTGCCCACTACTCTGACGCACTACACTAACACACCACACTGCCCACTACACCGCGCAGTGCACTTACACACTACACTGACACTCTAGACTGACATACTACACTGACACACTACACTGACCTCTACACTGACACACTACACTACCACACCATACTGACCTCTACACTGACACACTACACTTCCCTTTACACTGACACTACACTGACACCCTACACTGCCCACTACACTGCCCACTACACTGCGCAGTTCACTGACACACTACACTGACACACTACACTGATGCACTACACTAACACACCACACTGCCCACTACACTGCGCAGTACACTGACACACTACACTGACACACTACACTGACATACTTCACTGACACACTACACTGACACACTCCACTGCCCACTACACTGAGGCACTACACTGACACACTACACTGCCCACTAAACTGAGGCACTACACTGACAAACTACATTGCCCTCTACACTGCACACTACACTGACACACTACACTGCCCACTTCACTGAGGCACTACACTGACACACTACACTGCCCACTACACTGAGGCACTACACTGACACACGACACTGCCCACTACACTGAGGCACTACACTGACGCACTACACTGCCCACTACACTGACGCACTACACTGACACACTACGCTGCCCACTACACTGCACACTACACTGCCCACTACACTGAGGGACTACACTGACGCACTACACTGCCCACTACACTGACAAACTACACTGACACACTACACTGACACAGTACACTGACACACTACACTGACACAGTACACTGAGACACTACACTGACACACTACACTGACACACTACACTGACAAACTACACTGACACACTACACTGACAAACTTCACTGACGCACTACACTGACACACTACACTGACACATTACACTGACATACTACACTGACACACTACAGTGGCAAACTACACTGACACACTACACTGACACTCTACACTGATGCACTACACTGCCCACTACACTGAGGCACTACACTGACACACCACACTGACACACTACACTGCCCACTACACTGACACACTACACTGCCCACTACACTGACCCACTACACTTACTCACTACACTGACACACTACACTGCCCACTACACTGACACACTACACTGCCCACTACACTGAGGCACTACACTGACACACTACACTGACATACTACACTGACACACTACACTGCCCACTACACTGAGGCACTACACTGACACACTACACTGACAGACTGCACTGACACTACACTGACACACTTCACTACCCACTACACTGACACACTACACTGACACACTACACTGCCCACTACACTGAGGCACTACACTGACACACGACACTGCCCACTACACTGAGGCACTACACCGACGCACTACATTGCCCACTACACTGACGTACTGCACTGATGCACTACACTGCCCAATACACTGACAAACTACGCTGACATACTACACTGACACAGTACACTGACACACTACACTGACACAGTTCACTGAGACACTACACTGACACACTACACTGACAAACTACACTGACACACTACACTGACAAACTTCACTGACGCACTACACTGGCACACTACACTGACATACTACACTGACACACTACAGTGGCAAACTACACTGACACACTATACTGACACTCTACACTGATGCACTACATTGCCCAGTACACTGAGGCACTACACTGACACACCACACTGACACACTACACTGCCCACTACACTGACACACTACACTGCCCACTACACTGACACACTACACTGACACACTACACTGCCCACTACACTGACACACTACACTGCCCACTACACTGAGGCACTACACTGACACACTACACTGCCCACTACACTGACACACTACACTGCCCACTATACTGACATACTACACTGCCTAGTACACTGACACACTACACTGCCCACTACACTGACACACTACACTGCCCACTACACTGAGGCACTACACTGACACACTACACTGCCCACTATACTGACGCACTGCACTGCGCATTACACTAAAACACTACACTGACACACTACACTGCCCACTACTCTGACACACTACTCTGACACACTACACTGACAAACTACACTGACCACTACACTTACACACTACACTGACACACTACACTGCCCACTACACTGACTCACTAAACTGACATACTACACTGTCCACTACACTGACACACTACACTGACACACTACACTGACACAATACACTGCCCTCTACACTGACACACTACGCTGAAACACTACACTGACACACTACACTGACACACTACACTGACCTCTACACTGACACACTACACTAACACACTATACTGACCACTACACTGACACACTACACTTCCCTCTACACTGACAGACTACACTGACACACTACACTGCCCACTACACTGCCGCACTACACTGCGCAGTGCACTGACACACTACACTGACACACTACACTGCCCACTACACTGACGCACTACACTAACACACCACATTGCCCACTACACTGCGCAGTGCACTGACACACTACACTGACACACTACGCTGACATACTACACTGACACACTGCACTGACGCACTCCACTGCCCACTACACTGAGCCACCACACTGACACACTACACTGCCCACTACACTGAGCCACCACACTGACACACGACACTGCCCACTACACTGAGCCACCACACTGACACACGACACTTCCCACTACACTGAGGCACTACACTGACACACTACACTGCCCAATACACTGAGCCACCACACTGACACACGACACTGCCCACTACACTGAGGCACTACACTGACACACTACACTGCCTACTACACTGCACGCTACACTGACACACTACACTTCCCACTACACTGAGGCACTACACTGACACACCACACTGACACACTACACTGCCCACTACACTGACACACTACACTGCCCACTACACTGACCCACTACACTTACTCACTACACTGACACACTACACTGCCCACTACACTGACACACTACACTGCCCACTACACTGAGGCACTACACTGACACACTACACTGACATACTACACTGACACACTACACTGCCCACTACACTGAGGCACTACACTGACACACTACACTGACAGACTGCACTGACACTACACTGACACACTTCACTACCCACTACACTGACACACTACACTGACACACTACACTGCCCACTACACTGAGGCACTACACTGACACACGACACTGCCCACTACACTGAGGCACTACACCGACGCACTACATTGCCCACTACACTGACGTACTGCACTGACGCACTACACTGCCCAATACACTGACAAACTACGCTGACATACTACACTGACACAGTACACTGACACACTACACTGACACAGTTCACTGAGACACTACACTGACACACTACACTGACAAACTACACTGACACACTACACTGACAAACTTCACTGACGCACTACACTGGCACACTACACTGACATACTACACTGACACACTACAGTGGCAAACTACACTGACACACTATACTGACACTCTACACTGATGCACTACATTGCCCAGTACACTGAGGCACTACACTGACACACCACACTGACACACTACACTGCCCACTACACTGACACACTACACTGCCCACTACACTGACACACTACACTGACACACTACACTGCCCACTACACTGACACACTACACTGCCCACTACACTGAGGCACTACACTGACACACTACACTGCCCACTACACTGACACACTACACTGCCCACTATACTGACATACTACACTGCCTAGTACACTGACACACTACACTGCCCACTACACTGACACACTACACTGCCCACTACACTGAGGCACTACACTGACACACTACACTGCCCACTATACTGACGCACTGCACTGCGCATTACACTAAAACACTACACTGACACACTACACTGCCCACTACTCTGACACACTACTCTGACACACTACACTGACAAACTACACTGACCACTACACTTACACACTACACTGACACACTACACTGCCCACTACACTGACTCACTAAACTGACATACTACACTGTCCACTACACTGACACACTACACTGACACACTACACTGACACAATACACTGCCCTCTACACTGACACACTACGCTGAAACACTACACTGACACACTACACTGACACACTACACTGACCTCTACACTGACACACTACACTTCCCTCTACACTGACAGACTACACTGACACACTACACTGCCCACTACACTGCCGCACTACACTGCGCAGTGCACTGACACACTACACTGACACACTACACTGCCCACTACACTGACGCACTACACTAACACACCACATTGCCCACTACACTGCGCAGTGCACTGACACACTACACTGACACACTACGCTGACATACTACACTGACACACTGCACTGACGCACTCCACTGCCCACTACACTGAGCCACCACACTGACACACTACACTGCCCACTACACTGAGCCACCACACTGACACACGACACTGCCCACTACACTGAGCCACCACACTGACACACGACACTTCCCACTACACTGAGGCACTACACTGACACACTACACTGCCCAATACACTGAGCCACCACACTGACACACGACACTGCCCACTACACTGAGGCACTACACTGACACACTACACTGCCTACTACACTGCACGCTACACTGACACACTACACTTCCCACTACACTGAGGCACTACACTGACAAACTACACTGCCCACTGCACTGACACACTTAACTGACACACTACACTGATGCACTACGCTGCCAATTTCACTGACACACTTCACTGCCCACTATACTGACACACTGCACTGCGCATTACACTGAAGACCTACACTGACACACTACACTGCCCACTACACTGACACACTACACTGACACACTACACTGCCCACTACACTGACACACTACACTGACACACTACTCTGGTCACTACACTGACACACTACACTGACACACTACACTGCCCACTACACTGACACACTACACTGACACACTACACTGACACACTACACTGACACACTACACTGACCTCTACACTGACACACTACACTAACACACTATACTGACCACTACACTGACACACTACACTTCCCTCTACACTGACACACTACTCTGACACACTACACTGACACACTACACTGACACACTACACTGACCTCTACACTGACACACTACACTAACACACTATACTGCCCACTACACTGACACACTACACTGCCCACTACACTGAGGCACTACACTGACACACTACACTGACATACTACACTGACACACTACACTGCCCACTACACTGAGGCACTACACTGACACACTACACTGACAGACTGCACTGACACTACACTGACACACTTCACTACCCACTACACTGACACACTACACTGACACACGACACTGCCCACTACACTGAGGCACTACACCGACGCACTACATTGCCCACTACACTGACGTACTGCACTGACGCACTACACTGCCCAATACACTGACAAACTACGCTGACATACTACACTGACACAGTACACTGACACACTACACTGACACAGTTCACTGAGACACTACACTGACACACTACACTGACAAACTACACTGACACACTACACTGACAAACTTCACTGACGCACTACACTGGCACACTACACTGACATACTACACTGACACACTACAGTGGCAAACTACACTGACACACTATACTGACACTCTACACTGATGCACTACATTGCCCAGTACACTGAGGCACTACACTGACACACCACACTGACACACTACACTGCCCACTACACTGACACACTACACTGCCCACTACACTGACACACTACACTGACACACTACACTGCCCACTACACTGACACACTACACTGCCCACTACACTGAGGCACTACACTGACACACTACACTGCCCACTACACTGACACACTACACTGCCCACTATACTGACATACTACACTGCCTAGTACACTGACACACTACACTGCCCACTACACTGACACACTACACTGCCCACTACACTGAGGCACTACACTGACACACTACACTGCCCACTATACTGACGCACTGCACTGCGCATTACACTAAAACACTACACTGACACACTACACTGCCCACTACTCTGACACACTACTCTGACACACTACACTGACAAACTACACTGACCACTACACTTACACACTACACTGACACACTACACTGCCCACTACACTGACTCACTAAACTGACATACTACACTGTCCACTACACTGACACACTACACTGACACACTACACTGACACAATACACTGCCCTCTACACTGACACACTACGCTGAAACACTACACTGACACACTACACTGACACACTACACTGACCTCTACACTGACACACTACACTAACACACTATACTGACCACTACACTGACACACTACACTTCCCTCTACACCGACAGACTACACTGACACACTACACTGCCCACTACACTGCCGCACTACACTGCGCAGTGCACTGACACACTACACTGACACACTACACTGCCCACTACACTGACGCACTACACTAACACACCACATTGCCCACTACACTGCGCAGTGCACTGACACACTACACTGACACACTACGCTGACATACTACACTGACACACTGCACTGACGCACTCCACTGCCCACTACACTGAGCCACCACACTGACACACTACACTGCCCACTACACTGAGCCACCACACTGACACACGACACTGCCCACTACACTGAGCCACCACACTGACACACGACACTTCCCACTACACTGAGGCACTACACTGACACACTACACTGCCCAATACACTGAGCCACCACACTGACACACGACACTGCCCACTACACTGAGGCACTACACTGACACACTACACTGCCTACTACACTGCACGCTACACTGACACACTACACTTCCCACTACACTGAGGCACTACACTGACAAACTACACTGCCCACTGCACTGACACACTTAACTGACACACTACACTGATGCACTACGCTGCCAATTTCACTGACACACTTCACTGCCCACTATACTGACACACTGCACTGCGCATTACACTGAAGACCTACACTGACACACTACACTGCCCACTACACTGACACACTACACTGACACACTACACTGACACACTACTCTGGCCACTACACTGACACACTACACTGACACACTACACTGCCCACTACACTGACACACTACACTGACACACTACACTGACACACTACACTGACACACTACACTGACCTCTACACTGACACACTACACTAACACACTATACTGACCACTACACTGACACACTACACTTCCCTCTACACTGACACACTACTCTGACACACCACACTGCCCACTACACTGCCCACTACACTGCGCAGTATACTGACACACTACACTGACACACTACACTGCCCACTACACTGACGCACTACACTAACACACCACACTGCCCACTACACTGCGCAGTGCACTGACACAATACACTGACAAACTACACTGACATACTACACTGACACACTACACTGACACACTCCACTGCCCACTACACTGAGGCACTACACTGACACACTACACTGCCCACTACACTAAGGCACTACACTGACACACTACACTGCCTACTACACTGCACACTACACTGACACACTACACTGCCCACTACACTGAGGCACTACACTGACGCACTACACTGCCCACTACACTGACGCACTACACTGACACACTACACTGTCCACTACACTGACACACTACACTGACACACTACACTGACACACTACACTGCCCACTACACTGCACATACACTGCCCACTACACTGAGGGACTACACTGACGCACTACACTGCCCACTACACTGAGGCACTACACTGACAAACTACACTGACGCACTACACTGACACACTACACTGACAGACTACACTGACATACTACACTGGCACACTACAGTGGCAAACTACACTGACACACTACACTGACACTCTACACTGATGCACTACATTGCCCACTACACTGAGGCACTACACTGACACACCACACTGACACACTACACTGCCCAGTACACTGACACACTACAGTGACACACTACACTGCCCACTACACTGACACACTACACTGCCCACTACACTTAGGCACTACACTGACACACTACACTGACATACTACACTGACACACTACACTGCCCACTACACTGACATACTACACTGCCTAGTACACTGACACACTACACTGCCCACTACACTGACACATTACACTGACACGCTACACTGCCCACTACACTGACACACTACACTGACACACTACTCTGGCCACTACACTGACACACTACACTGACACACTACACTGCCCACTACACTGACACACTACACTGACACACTACACTGACACACTACACTGACACACTACACTGACCTCTACACTGACACACTACACTAACACACTATACTGACCACTACACTGACACACTACACTTCCCTCTACACTGACACACTACTCTGACACACTACACTGACACACTACACTGACACACTACACTGACCTCTACACTGACACACTACACTAACACACTATACTGCCCACTACACTGACACACTACACTGCCCACTACACTGAGGCACTACACTGACACACTACACTGACATACTACACTGACACACTACACTGCCCACTACACTGAGGCACTACACTGACACACTACACTGACAGACTGCACTGACACTACACTGACACACTTCACTACCCACTACACTGACACACTACACTGACACACGACACTGCCCACTACACTGAGGCACTACACCGACGCACTACATTGCCCACTACACTGACGTACTGCACTGACGCACTACACTGCCCAATACACTGACAAACTACGCTGACATACTACACTGACACAGTACACTGACACACTACACTGACACAGTTCACTGAGACACTACACTGACACACTACACTGACAAACTACACTGACACACTATACTGACAAACTTCACTGACGCACTACACTGGCACACTACACTGACATACTACACTGACACACTACAGTGGCAAACTACACTGACACACTATACTGACACTCTACACTGATGCACTACATTGCCCAGTACACTGAGGCACTACACTGACACACCACACTGACACACTACACTGCCCACTACACTGACACACTACACTGCCCACTACACTGACACACTACACTGACACACTACACTGCCCACTACACTGACACACTACACTGCCCACTACACTGAGGCACTACACTGACACACTACACTGCCCACTACACTGACACACTACACTGCCCACTATACTGACATACTACACTGCCTAGTACACTGACACACTACACTGCCCACTACACTGACACACTACACTGCCCACTACACTGAGGCACTACACTGACACACTACACTGCCCACTATACTGACGCACTGCACTGCGCATTACACTAAAACACTACACTGACACACTACACTGCCCACTACTCTGACACACTACTCTGACACACTACACTGACAAACTACACTGACCACTACACTTACACACTACACTGACACACTACACTGCCCACTACACTGACTCACTAAACTGACATACTACACTGTCCACTACACTGACACACTACACTGACACACTACACTGACACAATACACTGCCCTCTACACTGACACACTACGCTGAAACACTACACTGACACACTACACTGACACACTACACTGACCTCTACACTGACACACTACACTAACACACTATACTGACCACTACACTGACACACTACACTTCCCTCTACACCGACAGACTACACTGACACACTACACTGCCCACTACACTGCCGCACTACACTGCGCAGTGCACTGACACACTACACTGACACACTACACTGCCCACTACACTGACGCACTACACTAACACACCACATTGCCCACTACACTGCGCAGTGCACTGACACACTACACTGACACACTACGCTGACATACTACACTGACACACTGCACTGACGCACTCCACTGCCCACTACACTGAGCCACCACACTGACACACTACACTGCCCACTACACTGAGCCACCACACTGACACACGACACTGCCCACTACACTGAGCCACCACACTGACACACGACACTTCCCACTACACTGAGGCACTACACTGACACACTACACTGCCCAATACACTGAGCCACCACACTGACACACGACACTGCCCACTACACTGAGGCACTACACTGACACACTACACTGCCTACTACACTGCACGCTACACTGACACACTACACTTCCCACTACACTGAGGCACTACACTGACAAACTACACTGCCCACTGCACTGACACACTTAACTGACACACTACACTGATGCACTACGCTGCCAATTTCACTGACACACTTCACTGCCCACTATACTGACACACTGCACTGCGCATTACACTGAAGACCTACACTGACACACTACACTGCCCACTACACTGACACACTACACTGACACACTACACTGACACACTACTCTGGCCACTACACTGACACACTACACTGACACACTACACTGCCCACTACACTGACACACTACACTGACACACTACACTGACACACTACACTGACACACTACACTGACCTCTACACTGACACACTACACTAACACACTATACTGACCACTACACTGACACACTACACTTCCCTCTACACTGACACACTACTCTGACACACCACACTGCCCACTACACTGCCCACTACACTGCGCAGTATACTGACACACTACACTGACACACTACACTGCCCACTACACTGACGCACTACACTAACACACCACACTGCCCACTACACTGCGCAGTGCACTGACACAATACACTGACAAACTACACTGACATACTACACTGACACACTACACTGACACACTCCACTGCCCACTACACTGAGGCACTACACTGACACACTACACTGCCCACTACACTAAGGCACTACACTGACACACTACACTGCCTACTACACTGCACACTACACTGACACACTACACTGCCCACTACACTGAGGCACTACACTGACGCACTACACTGCCCACTACACTGACGCACTACACTGACACACTACACTGTCCACTACACTGACACACTACACTGACACACTACACTGACACACTACACTGCCCACTACACTGCACATACACTGCCCACTACACTGAGGGACTACACTGACGCACTACACTGCCCACTACACTGAGGCACTACACTGACAAACTACACTGACGCACTACACTGACACACTACACTGACAGACTACACTGACATACTACACTGGCACACTACAGTGGCAAACTACACTGACACACTACACTGACACTCTACACTGATGCACTACATTGCCCACTACACTGAGGCACTACACTGACACACCACACTGACACACTACACTGCCCAGTACACTGACACACTACAGTGACACACTACACTGCCCACTACACTGACACACTACACTGCCCACTACACTTAGGCACTACACTGACACACTACACTGACATACTACACTGACACACTACACTGCCCACTACACTGACATACTACACTGCCTAGTACACTGACACACTACACTGCCCACTACACTGACACATTACACTGACACGCTACACTGCCCACTACACTGACACACTACACTGACACACTACTCTGGCCACTACACTGACACACTACACTGACACACTACACTGCCCACTACACTGACACACTACACTGACACACTACACTGACACACTACACTGACACACTACACTGACCTCTACACTGACACACTACACTAACACACTATACTGACCACTACACTGACACACTACACTTCCCTCTACACTGACACACTACTCTGACACACTACACTGACACACTACACTGACACACTACACTGACCTCTACACTGACACACTACACTAACACACTATACTGCCCACTACACTGACACACTACACTGCCCACTACACTGAGGCACTACACTGACACACTACACTGACAAACTACACTGACACACTACACTGACAAACTTCACTGACGCACTACACTGGCACACTACACTGACATACTACACTGACACACTACAGTGGCAAACTACACTGACACACTATACTGACACTCTACACTGATGCACTACATTGCCCAGTACACTGAGGCACTACACTGACACACCACACTGACACACTACACTGCCCACTACACTGACACACTACACTGCCCACTACACTGACACACTACACTGACACACTACACTGCCCACTACACTGACACACTACACTGCCCACTACACTGAGGCACTACACTGACACACTACACTGCCCACTACACTGACACACTACACTGCCCACTATACTGACATACTACACTGCCTAGTACACTGACACACTACACTGCCCACTACACTGACACACTACACTGCCCACTACACTGAGGCACTACACTGACACACTACACTGCCCACTATACTGACGCACTGCACTGCGCATTACACTAAAACACTACACTGACACACTACACTGCCCACTACTCTGACACACTACTCTGACACACTACACTGACAAACTACACTGACCACTACACTTACACACTACACTGACACACTACACTGCCCACTACACTGACTCACTAAACTGACATACTACACTGTCCACTACACTGACACACTACACTGACACACTACACTGACACAATACACTGCCCTCTACACTGACACACTACGCTGAAACACTACACTGACACACTACACTGACACACTACACTGACCTCTACACTGACACACTACACTTCCCTCTACACTGACAGACTACACTGACACACTACACTGCCCACTACACTGCCGCACTACACTGCGCAGTGCACTGACACACTACACTGACACACTACACTGCCCACTACACTGACGCACTACACTAACACACCACATTGCCCACTACACTGCGCAGTGCACTGACACACTACACTGACACACTACGCTGACATACTACACTGACACACTGCACTGACGCACTCCACTGCCCACTACACTGAGCCACCACACTGACACACTACACTGCCCACTACACTGAGCCACCACACTGACACACGACACTGCCCACTACACTGAGCCACCACACTGACACACGACACTTCCCACTACACTGAGGCACTACACTGACACACTACACTGCCCAATACACTGAGCCACCACACTGACACACGACACTGCCCACTACACTGAGGCACTACACTGACACACTACACTGCCTACTACACTGCACGCTACACTGACACACTACACTTCCCACTACACTGAGGCACTACACTGACAAACTACACTGCCCACTGCACTGACACACTTAACTGACACACTACACTGATGCACTACGCTGCCAATTTCACTGACACACTTCACTGCCCACTATACTGACACACTGCACTGCGCATTACACTGAAGACCTACACTGACACACTACACTGCCCACTACACTGACACACTACACTGACACACTACACTGCCCACTACACTGACACACTACACTGACACACTACTCTGGTCACTACACTGACACACTACACTGACACACTACACTGCCCACTACACTGACACACTACACTGACACACTACACTGACACACTACACTGACACACTACACTGACCTCTACACTGACACACTACACTAACACACTATACTGACCACTACACTGACACACTACACTTCCCTCTACACTGACACACTACTCTGACACACTACACTGACACACTACACTGACACACTACACTGACCTCTACACTGACACACTACACTAACACACTATACTGCCCACTACACTGACACACTACACTGCCCACTACACTGAGGCACTACACTGACACACTACACTGACATACTACACTGACACACTACACTGCCCACTACACTGAGGCACTACACTGACACACTACACTGACAGACTGCACTGACACTACACTGACACACTTCACTACCCACTACACTGACACACTACACTGACACACGACACTGCCCACTACACTGAGGCACTACACCGACGCACTACATTGCCCACTACACTGACGTACTGCACTGACGCACTACACTGCCCAATACACTGACAAACTACGCTGACATACTACACTGACACAGTACACTGACACACTACACTGACACAGTTCACTGAGACACTACACTGACACACTACACTGACAAACTACACTGACACACTACACTGACAAACTTCACTGACGCACTACACTGGCACACTACACTGACATACTACACTGACACACTACAGTGGCAAACTACACTGACACACTATACTGACACTCTACACTGATGCACTACATTGCCCAGTACACTGAGGCACTACACTGACACACCACACTGACACACTACACTGCCCACTACACTGACACACTACACTGCCCACTACACTGACACACTACACTGACACACTACACTGCCCACTACACTGACACACTACACTGCCCACTACACTGAGGCACTACACTGACACACTACACTGCCCACTACACTGACACACTACACTGCCCACTATACTGACATACTACACTGCCTAGTACACTGACACACTACACTGCCCACTACACTGACACACTACACTGCCCACTACACTGAGGCACTACACTGACACACTACACTGCCCACTATACTGACGCACTGCACTGCGCATTACACTAAAACACTACACTGACACACTACACTGCCCACTACTCTGACACACTACTCTGACACACTACACTGACAAACTACACTGACCACTACACTTACACACTACACTGACACACTACACTGCCCACTACACTGACTCACTAAACTGACATACTACACTGTCCACTACACTGACACACTACACTGACACACTACACTGACACAATACACTGCCCTCTACACTGACACACTACGCTGAAACACTACACTGACACACTACACTGACACACTACACTGACCTCTACACTGACACACTACACTAACACACTATACTGACCACTACACTGACACACTACACTTCCCTCTACACCGACAGACTACACTGACACACTACACTGCCCACTACACTGCCGCACTACACTGCGCAGTGCACTGACACACTACACTGACACACTACACTGCCCACTACACTGACGCACTACACTAACACACCACATTGCCCACTACACTGCGCAGTGCACTGACACACTACACTGACACACTACGCTGACATACTACACTGACACACTGCACTGACGCACTCCACTGCCCACTACACTGAGCCACCACACTGACACACTACACTGCCCACTACACTGAGCCACCACACTGACACACGACACTGCCCACTACACTGAGCCACCACACTGACACACGACACTTCCCACTACACTGAGGCACTACACTGACACACTACACTGCCCAATACACTGAGCCACCACACTGACACACGACACTGCCCACTACACTGAGGCACTACACTGACACACTACACTGCCTACTACACTGCACGCTACACTGACACACTACACTTCCCACTACACTGAGGCACTACACTGACAAACTACACTGCCCACTGCACTGACACACTTAACTGACACACTACACTGATGCACTACGCTGCCAATTTCACTGACACACTTCACTGCCCACTATACTGACACACTGCACTGCGCATTACACTGAAGACCTACACTGACACACTACACTGCCCACTACACTGACACACTACACTGACACACTACACTGACACACTACTCTGGCCACTACACTGACACACTACACTGACACACTACACTGCCCACTACACTGACACACTACACTGACACACTACACTGACACACTACACTGACACACTACACTGACCTCTACACTGACACACTACACTAACACACTATACTGACCACTACACTGACACACTACACTTCCCTCTACACTGACACACTACTCTGACACACCACACTGCCCACTACACTGCCCACTACACTGCGCAGTATACTGACACACTACACTGACACACTACACTGCCCACTACACTGACGCACTACACTAACACACCACACTGCCCACTACACTGCGCAGTGCACTGACACAATACACTGACAAACTACACTGACATACTACACTGACACACTACACTGACACACTCCACTGCCCACTACACTGAGGCACTACACTGACACACTACACTGCCCACTACACTAAGGCACTACACTGACACACTACACTGCCTACTACACTGCACACTACACTGACACACTACACTGCCCACTACACTGAGGCACTACACTGACGCACTACACTGCCCACTACACTGACGCACTACACTGACACACTACACTGTCCACTACACTGACACACTACACTGACACACTACACTGACACACTACACTGCCCACTACACTGCACATACACTGCCCACTACACTGAGGGACTACACTGACGCACTACACTGCCCACTACACTGAGGCACTACACTGACAAACTACACTGACGCACTACACTGACACACTACACTGACAGACTACACTGACATACTACACTGGCACACTACAGTGGCAAACTACACTGACACACTACACTGACACTCTACACTGATGCACTACATTGCCCACTACACTGAGGCACTACACTGACACACCACACTGACACACTACACTGCCCAGTACACTGACACACTACAGTGACACACTACACTGCCCACTACACTGACACACTACACTGCCCACTACACTTAGGCACTACACTGACACACTACACTGACATACTACACTGACACACTACACTGCCCACTACACTGACATACTACACTGCCTAGTACACTGACACACTACACTGCCCACTACACTGACACATTACACTGACACGCTACACTGCCCACTACACTGACACACTACACTGACACACTACTCTGGCCACTACACTGACACACTACACTGACACACTACACTGCCCACTACACTGACACACTACACTGACACACTACACTGACACACTACACTGACACACTACACTGACCTCTACACTGACACACTACACTAACACACTATACTGACCACTACACTGACACACTACACTTCCCTCTACACTGACACACTACTCTGACACACTACACTGACACACTACACTGACACACTACACTGACCTCTACACTGACACACTACACTAACACACTATACTGCCCACTACACTGACACACTACACTGCCCACTACACTGAGGCACTACACTGACACACTACACTGACATACTACACTGACACACTACACTGCCCACTACACTGAGGCACTACACTGACACACTACACTGACAGACTGCACTGACACTACACTGACACACTTCACTACCCACTACACTGACACACTACACTGACACACGACACTGCCCACTACACTGAGGCACTACACCGACGCACTACATTGCCCACTACACTGACGTACTGCACTGACGCACTACACTGCCCAATACACTGACAAACTACGCTGACATACTACACTGACACAGTACACTGACACACTACACTGACACAGTTCACTGAGACACTACACTGACACACTACACTGACAAACTACACTGACACACTATACTGACAAACTTCACTGACGCACTACACTGGCACACTACACTGACATACTACACTGACACACTACAGTGGCAAACTACACTGACACACTATACTGACACTCTACACTGATGCACTACATTGCCCAGTACACTGAGGCACTACACTGACACACCACACTGACACACTACACTGCCCACTACACTGACACACTACACTGCCCACTACACTGACACACTACACTGACACACTACACTGCCCACTACACTGACACACTACACTGCCCACTACACTGAGGCACTACACTGACACACTACACTGCCCACTACACTGACACACTACACTGCCCACTATACTGACATACTACACTGCCTAGTACACTGACACACTACACTGCCCACTACACTGACACACTACACTGCCCACTACACTGAGGCACTACACTGACACACTACACTGCCCACTATACTGACGCACTGCACTGCGCATTACACTAAAACACTACACTGACACACTACACTGCCCACTACTCTGACACACTACTCTGACACACTACACTGACAAACTACACTGACCACTACACTTACACACTACACTGACACACTACACTGCCCACTACACTGACTCACTAAACTGACATACTACACTGTCCACTACACTGACACACTACACTGACACACTACACTGACACAATACACTGCCCTCTACACTGACACACTACGCTGAAACACTACACTGACACACTACACTGACACACTACACTGACCTCTACACTGACACACTACACTAACACACTATACTGACCACTACACTGACACACTACACTTCCCTCTACACTGACAGACTACACTGACACACTACACTGCCCACTACACTGCCGCACTACACTGCGCAGTGCACTGACACACTACACTGACACACTACACTGCCCACTACACTGACGCACTACACTAACACACCACATTGCCCACTACACTGCGCAGTGCACTGACACACTACACTGACACACTACGCTGACATACTACACTGACACACTGCACTGACGCACTCCACTGCCCACTACACTGAGCCACCACACTGACACACTACACTGCCCACTACACTGAGCCACCACACTGACACACGACACTGCCCACTACACTGAGCCACCACACTGACACACGACACTTCCCACTACACTGAGGCACTACACTGACACACTACACTGCCCAATACACTGAGCCACCACACTGACACACGACACTGCCCACTACACTGAGGCACTACACTGACACACTACACTGCCTACTACACTGCACGCTACACTGACACACTACACTTCCCACTACACTGAGGCACTACACTGACAAACTACACTGCCCACTGCACTGACACACTTAACTGACACACTACACTGATGCACTGCGCTGCCAATTTCACTGACACACTTCACTGCCCACTATACTGACACACTGCACTGCGCATTACACTGAAGACCTACACTGACACACTACACTGCCCACTACACTGACACACTACACTGACACACTACACTGCCCACTACACTGACACACTACACTGACACACTACTCTGGCCACTACACTGACACACTACACTGACACACTACACTGCCCACTACACTGACACACTACACTGACACACTACACTGACACACTACACTGACACACTACACTGACCTCTACACTGACACACTACACTAACACACTATACTGACCACTACACTGACACACTACACTTCCCTCTACACTGACACACTACTCTGACACACCACACTGCCCACTACACTGCCCACTACACTGCGCAGTATACTGACACACTACACTGACACACTACACTGCCCACTACACTGACGCACTACACTAACACACCACACTGCCCACTACACTGCGCAGTGCACTGACACAATACACTGACAAACTACACTGACATACTACACTGACACACTACACTGACACACTCCACTGCCCACTACACTGAGGCACTACACTGACACACTACACTGCCCACTACACTAAGGCACTACACTGACACACTACACTGCCTACTACACTGCACACTACACTGACACACTACACTGCCCACTACACTGAGGCACTACACTGACGCACTACACTGCCCACTACACTGACGCACTACACTGACACACTACACTGTCCACTACACTGACACACTACACTGACACACTACACTGACACACTACACTGCCCACTACACTGCACATACACTGCCCACTACACTGAGGGACTACACTGACGCACTACACTGCCCACTACACTGAGGCACTACACTGACAAACTACACTGACGCACTACACTGACACACTACACTGACAGACTACACTGACATACTACACTGGCACACTACAGTGGCAAACTACACTGACACACTACACTGACACTCTACACTGATGCACTACATTGCCCACTACACTGAGGCACTACACTGACACACCACACTGACACACTACACTGCCCAGTACACTGACACACTACAGTGACACACTACACTGCCCACTACACTGACACACTACACTGCCCACTACACTTAGGCACTACACTGACACACTACACTGACATACTACACTGACACACTACACTGCCCACTACACTGACATACTACACTGCCTAGTACACTGACACACTACACTGCCCACTACACTGACACATTACACTGACACGCTACACTGCCCACTACACTGACACACTACACTGCCCACTACACTGAGGCACTACACTGACACACTACACTGACATACTACACTGACACACTACACTGCCCACTACACTGACATACTACACTGCCTAGTACACTGACACACTACACTGCCCACTACACTGACACACTACACTGCCCACTACACTGAGGCACTACACTGACACACTGCACTGCCCACTATACTGACACACTACACTGCGCACTACACTGAAGCACTACACTGACACACTACACTGCCCACTACACTGATACACTACACTGACACACTACACTGACACACTACACTTCCCACTACACTTACACACTACACTGACACACTACACTGCCCACTACACTGACACACTACACTGACACACTACACTGCCCACTACACTGACACACTACACTGACACACTACTCTGCCCACTACACTGACACACTACACTGACACACTACACTGACACACTACACTGACACACTACACTGACCTCTACACTGACACACTACACTAACACACTATACTGACCACTACACTGACATACTACACTTTCCTCTACACTGACACTACACTGACACACTACACTGCCCACTACACTGCCCACTACACTGCGCAGTACACTGACACACTACACTGACACACTGCACTGCCCACTACACTGACGCACTACACTAACACACCACACTGCCCACTACACTGCGCAGTACACTGACACACTACACTGACAGACTACACTGCCCACTACACTGAGGCACTACACTGACACACTACACTGCCCACTAAACTGAGGCACTACACTGACAAACTACACTGCCCACTACACTGCACACTACACTGACACACTACACTGCCCACTACACTGAAGCACTACACTGACACACTACACTGCCCACTACACTGATACACTACACTGACACACTACACTGACACACTACACTGCCCACTACACTTACACACTACACTGACACACTACACTGCCCACTACACTGACACACTACACTGACACACTACACTGCCCACTACACTGACACACTACACTGACACACTACTCTGCCCACTACACTGACACACTACACTGACACACTACACTGACACAGTACACTGACACACTACACTGACCTCTACACTGACACACTACACTAACACACTATACTGACCACTACACTGACATACTACACTTCCCTCTACACTGACACTACACTGACACACTACACTGCCCACTACACTGCCCACTATACTGCGCAGTACACTGACACACTACACTGACACACTGCACTGCCCACTACACTGACGCACTACACTAACACACCACACTGCCCACTACACTGCGCAGTACACTGACACACTACACTGACAGACTACACTGCCCACTACACTGAGGCACTACACTGACACACTACACTGCCCACTAAACTGAGGCACTACACTGACAAACTACACTGCCCACTACACTGCACACTACACTGACACACTACACTGCCCACTACACTGAGGCACTACACTGACACACTACACTGCCCACTACACTGAGGCACTACACTGACGCACTACACTGCCCACTACACTGACGTACTGCACTGACGCACTACACTGCACAATACACTGACAAACTACGCTGACATACTACACTGACACAGTACACTGACACACTACACTGACACAGTTCACTGAGACACTACACTGACACACTACACTGATAAACTACACTGACACACTACACTGACAAACTTCACTGACGCACTACACTGGCACACTACACTGACATACTACACTGACACACTACAGTGGCAAACTGCACTGACACACTACACTGACACTCTACACTGATGCACTACACTGCCCACTTCACTGACCCACTACACTTACACACTACACTGACACACTACACTGCCCACTACACCGACACACTACACTGCCCACTACACTGAGGCACTACACTAACACACTACACTGACATACTACACTGACACACTACACTGCCTACTCCACTGACACAGTACACAGCCTAGTACACTGACACACTACACTGACACACTACACTGCTCACTACACTGAGGCGCTACACTGACACACTACACTGCCTACTACATTGCACACTACACTGACACACTACACTGCCCACTACGCTGAGGCACTACACTGACAAACCACACTGCCCACTACACTTACACACTACACTGACACACTACACTGCCCACTACACTGACACACTACACTGACACACTACTCTGTCCACTACACTGACACACTACACTGACACACTACACTGCCCACTACACTGACACACTACACTGACACACTACACTGACACACTACACTGACTTCTACACTGACACACTACACTAACACACTATACTGACCACTACACTGACACACTACACTTCCCTCTACATTGACACACTACTCTGACACATTACACTGCCCACTACACTGCCCACTACACTGCGCAGTACACTGACACACTACACTGCCCTCTACTCTGACGCACTACACTAACACACCACACTGCCCACTACACCGCGCAGTGCACTGACACACTACACTGACACTCTAGACTGACATACTACACTGACACACTACACTGACCTCTACACTGACACACTACACTACCACACTATACTGACCTCTACACTGACACACTACACTTCCCTTTACACTGACACTACACTGACACCCTACACTGCCCACTACACTGCCCACTACACTGCGCAGTTCACTGACACACTACACTGACACACTACACTGACGCACTACACTAACACACCACACTGCCCACTACACTGCGCAGTACACTGACACACTACACTGACACACTACACTGACATACTTCACTGACACACTACACTGACACACTCCACTGCCCACTACACTGAGGCACTACACTGACACACTACACTGACACACTACACTGACATACTTCACTGGCACACTACACTGACATACTACACTGACACACTACAGTGGCAAACTGCACTGACACACTACACTGACACTCTACACTGATGCACAACACTGCCCACTTCACTGACCCACTACACTTACACACTACACTGACACACTACACTGCCCACTACACTGACACACTACACTGCCCACTACACTGAGGCACTACACTAACACACTACACTGACATACTACACTGACACACTACACTGCCCACTCCACTGACACAGTACACTGCCTAGTACACTGACACACTACACTGACACACTACACTGCTCACTACACTGAGGCGCTACACTGACACACTACACTGCCTACTACATTGCACACTACACTGACACACTACACTGCCCACTACGCTGAGGCACTACACTGACAAACCACACTGCCCACTACACTTACACACTACACTGACACACTACACTGCCCACTACACTGACACACTACACTGACACACTACTCTGTCCACTACACTGACACACTACACTGACACACTACACTGCCCACTACACTGACACACTACACTGACACACTACACTGACACACTACACTGACACACTACACTGACTTCTACACTGACACACTACACTAACACACTATACTGACCACTACACTGACACACTACACTTCCCTCTACATTGACACACTACTCTGACACATTACACTGCCCACTACACTGCCCACTACACTGCGCAGTACACTGACACACTACACTGACACACTACACTGCCCACTACTCTGACGCACTACACTAACACACCACACTGCCCACTACACCGCGCAGTGCACTGACACACTACACTGACACTCTAGACTGACATACTACACTGACACACTACACTGACCTCTACACTGACACACTACACTACCACACTATACTGACCTCTACACTGACACACTACACTTCCCTTTACACTGACACTACACTGACACCCTACACTGCCCACTACACTGCCCACTACACTGCGCAGTTCACTGACACACTACACTGACACACTACACTGACGCACTACACTAACACACCTCACTGCCCACTACACTGCGCAGTACACTGACACACTACACTGACACACTACACTGACATACTTCACTGACACACTACACTGACACACTCCACTGCCCACTACACTGAGGCACTACACTGACACACTACACTGACACACTACACTGACATACTTCACTGGCACACTACACTGACATACTACACTGACACACTACAGTGGCAAACTGCACTGACACACTACACTGACACTCTACACTGATGCACTACACTGCCCACTTCACTGACCCACTACACTTACACACTACACTGACACACTACACTGCCCACTACACTGACACACTACACTGCCCACTACACTGATTCACTACACTAACACACTACACTGACATACTACACTGACACACTACACTGCCCACTCCACTGACACAGTACACTGCCTAGTACACTGACACACTACACTGACACACTACACTGCTCACTACACTGAGGCGCTACACTGACACACTACACTGCCTACTACATTGCACACTACACTGACACACTACACTGCCCACTACGCTGAGGCACTACACTGACAAACCACACTGCCCACTACACTTACACACTACACTGACACACTACACTGCCCACTACACTGACACACTACACTGACACACTACTCTGTCCACTACACTGACACTCTACACTGACACACTACACTGCCCACTACACTGACACACTACACTGACACACTACACTGACACACTACACTGACACACTACACTGACTTCTACACTGACACACTACACTAACACACTATACTGACCACTACACTGACACACTACACTTCCCTCTACATTGACACACTACTCTGACACATTACACTGCCCACTACACTGCCCACTACACTGCGCAGTACACTGACACACTACACTGACACACTACACTGCCCACTACTCTGACGCACTACACTAACACACCACACTGCCCACTACACCGCGCAGTGCACTGACACACTACACTGACACTCTAGACTGACATACTACACTGACACACTACACTGACCTCTACACTGACACACTACACTACCACACCATACTGACCTCTACACTGACACACTACACTTCCCTTTACACTGACACTACACTGACACCCTACACTGCCCACTACACTGCCCACTACACTGCGCAGTTCACTGACACACTACACTGACACACTACACTGACGCACTACACTAACACACCACACTGCCCACTACACTGCGCAGTACACTGACACACTACACTGACACACTACACTGACATACTTCACTGACACACTACACTGACACACTCCACTGCCCACTACACTGAGGCACTACACTGACACACTACACTGACACACTACACTGACATACTTCACTGGCACACTACACTGACATACTACACTGACACACTACAGTGGCAAACTGCACTGACACACTACACTGACACTCTACACTGATGCACTACACTGCCCACTTCACTGACCCACTACACTTACACACTACACTGACACACTACACTGCCCGCTACACTGACACACTACACTGCCCACTACACTGAGGCACTACACTAACACACTACACTGACATACTACACTGACACACTACACTGCCCACTCCACTGACACAGTACACTGCCTAGTACACTGACACACTACACTGACACACTACACTGCCCACTACACTGAGGCGCTACACTGACACACTACACTGCCTACTACATTGCACACTACACTGACACACTACACTGCCCACTACGCTGAGGCACTACACTGACAAACCACACTGCCCACTACACTTGCACACTACACTGACACACTACACTGCCCACTACACTGACACACTACACTGACACACTACTCTGTCCACTACACTGACACACTACACTGACACACTACACTGCCCACTACACTGACACACTACACTGACACACTACACTGACACACTACACTGACACACTACACTGACTTCTACACTGACACACTACACTAACACACTATACTGACCACTACACTGACACACTACACTTCCCTGTACATTGACACACTACTCTGACACATTACACTGCCCACTACACTGCCTACTACACTGCGCAGTACACTGACACACTACACTGACACACTACACTGCCCACTACTCTGACGCACTACACTAACACACCACACTGCCCACTACACCGCGCAGTGCACTGACACACTACACTGACACACTAGACTGACATACTACACTGACACACTACACTGACCTCTACACTGACACACTACACTACCACACTATACTGACCTCTACACTGACACACTACACTTCCCTTTACACTGACACTACACTGACACCCTACACTGCCCACTACACTGCCCACTACACTGCGCAGTTCACTGACACACTACACTGACACACTACACTGACGCACTACACTAACACACCACACTGCCCACTACACTGCGCAGTACACTGACACACTACACTGACACACTACACTGACATACTTCACTGACACACTACACTGACACACTCCACTGCCCACTACACTGAGGCACTACACTGACACACTACACTGCCCACTAAACTGAGGCACTACACTGACAAACTACATTGCCCTCTACACTGCACACTACACTGACACACTACACTGCCCACTACACTGAGGCACTACACTGACACACTACACTGCCCACTACACTGAGGCACTACACTGACACACGACACTGCCCACTACACTGAGGCACTACACTGACGCACTACACTGCCCACTACACTGACGCACTACACTGACACACTACGCTGCCCACTACACTGCACACTGCACTGCACACTACACTGAGGGACTACACTGACGCACTACACTGCCCACTACACTGACAAACTACACTGACACACTACACTGACACAGTACACTGACACACTACACTGACACAGTACACTGAGACACTACACTGACACACTACACTGACACACTACACTGACAAACTACACTGACACACTACACTGACAAACTTCACTGACGCACTACACTGACACACTACACTGACACATTACACTGACATACTACACTGACACACTACAGTGGCAAACTACACTGACACACTACACTGACACTCTACACTGATGCACTACACTGCCCACTACACTGAGGCACTACACTGACACACCACACTGACACACTACACTGCCCACTACACTGACACACTACACTGCCCACTACACTGACCCACTACACTTACTCACTACACTGACACACTACACTGCCCACTACACTGACACACTACACTGCCCACTACACTGAGGCACTACACTGACACACTACACTGACATACTACACTGACACACTACACTGCCCACTACACTGAGGCACTACACTGACACACTACACTGACAGACTGCACTGACACTACACTGACACACTTCACTACCCACTACACTGACACACTACACTGACACACTACACTGCCCACTACACTGAGGCACTACACTGACACACGACACTGCCCACTACACTGAGGCACTACACCGACGCACTACACTGCCCACTACACTGACGTACTGCACTGACGCACTACACTGCCCAATACACTGACAAACTACGCTGACATACTACACTGACACAGTACACTGACACACTACACTGACACAGTTCACTGAGACACTACACTGACACACTACACTGACAAACTACACTGACACACTACACTGACAAACTTCACTGACGCACTACACTGGCAAACTACACTGACATACTACACTGACACACTACAGTGGCAAACTACACTGACACACTATACTGACACTCTACACTGATGCACTACATTGCCCAGTACACTGAGGCACTACACTGACACACCACACTGACACACTACACTGCCCACTACACTGACACACTACACTGCCCACTACACTGACACACTACACTGACACACTACACTGCCCACTACACTGACACACTACACTGCCCACTACACTGAGGCACTGCACTGACACACTACACTGCCCACTACACTGACACACTACACTGCCCACTATACTGACATACTACACTGCCTAGTACACTGACACACTACACTGCCCACTACACTGACACACTACACTGCCCACTACACTGAGGCACTACACTGACACACTACACTGCCCACTATACTGACGCACTGCACTGCGCATTACACTAAAACACTACACTGACACACTACACTGCCCACTACTCTGACACACTACTCTGACACACTACACTGACAAACTACACTGACCACTACACTTACACACTATACTGACACACTACACTGCCCACTACACTGACTCACTAAACTGACATACTACACTGTCCACTACACTGACACACTACACTGACACACTACACTGACACAATACACTGCCCTCTACACTGACACACTACGCTGAAACACTACACTGACACACTACACTGACACACTACACTGACCTCTACACTGACACACTACACTAACACACTATACTGACCACTACACTGACACACTACACTTCCCTCTACACTGACAGACTACACTGACACACTACACTGCCCACTACACTGCCGCACTACACTGCGCAGTGCACTGACACACTACACTGACACACTACACTGCCCACTACACTGACGCACTACACTAACACACCACATTGCCCACTACACTGCGCAGTGCACTGACACACTACACTGACACACTACGCTGACATACTACACTGACACACTGCACTGACGGACTCCACTGCCCACTACACTGAGCCACCACACTGACACACTACACTGCCCACTACACTGAGCCACCACACTGACACACGACACTGCCCACTACACTGAGCCACCACACTGACACACGACACTTCCCACTACACTGAGGCACTACACTGACACACTACACTGCCCAATACACTGAGCCACCACACTGACACACGACACTGCCCACTACACTGAGGCACTACACTGACACACTACACTGCCTACTACACTGCACGCTACACTGACACACTACACTTCCCACTACACTGAGGCACTACACTGACAAACTACACTGCCCACTGCACTGACACACTTAACTGACACACTACACTGATGCACTACGCTGCCAATTTCACTGACACACTTCACTGCCCACTATACTGACACACTGCACTGCGCATTACACTGAAGACCTACACTGACACACTACACTGCCCACTACACTGACACACTACACTGACACACTACACTGCCCACTACACTGACACACTACACTGACACACTACTCTGGCCACTACACTGACACACTACACTGACACACTACACTGCCCACTACACTGACACACTACACTGACACACTACACTGACACACTACACTGACACACTACACTGACACACTACACTGACCTCTACACTGACACACTACACTAACACACTATACTGACCACTACACTGACACACTACACTTCCCTCTACACTGACACACTACTCTGACACACCACACTGCCCACTACACTGCCCACTACACTGCGCAGTATACTGACACACTACACTGACACACTACACTGCCCACTACACTGACGCACTACACTAACACACCACACTGCCCACTACACTGCGCAGTGCACTGACACAATACACTGACAAACTACACTGACATACTACACTGACACACTACACTGACACACTCCACTGCCCACTACACTGAGGCACTACACTGACACACTACACTGCCCACTACACTAAGGCACTACACTGACACACTACACTGCCTACTACACTGCACACTACACTGACACACTACACTGCCCACTACACTGAGGCACTACACTGACGCACTACACTGCCCACTACACTGACGCACTACACTGACACACTACACTGTCCACTACACTGACACACTACACTGACACACTACACTGACACACTACACTGCCCACTACACTGCACATACACTGCCCACTACACTGAGGGACTACACTGACGCACTACACTGCCCACTACACTGAGGCACTACACTGACAAACTACACTGACGCACTACACTGACACACTACACTGACAGACTACACTGACATACTACACTGGCACACTACAGTGGCAAACTACACTGACACACTACACTGACACTCTACACTGATGCACTACATTGCCCACTACACTGAGGCACTACACTGACACACCACACTGACACACTACACTGCCCAGTACACTGACACACTACAGTGACACACTACACTGCCCACTACACTGACACACTACACTGCCCACTACACTTAGGCACTACACTGACACACTACACTGACATACTACACTGACACACTACACTGCCCACTACACTGACATACTACACTGCCTAGTACACTGACACACTACACTGCCCACTACACTGACACATTACACTGACACGCTACACTGCCCACTACACTGACACACTACACTGCCCACTACACTGAGGCACTACACTGACACACTACACTGACATACTACACTGACACACTACACTGCCCACTACACTGACATACTACACTGCCTAGTACACTGACATACTACACTGCCCACTACACTGACACACTACACTGCCCACTACACTGAGGCACTACACTGACACACTGCACTGCCCACTATACTGACACACTACACTGCGCACTACACTGAAGCACTACACTGACACACTACACTGCCCACTACACTGATACACTACACTGACACACTACACTGACACACTACACTTCCCACTACACTTACACACTACACTGACACACTACACTGCCCACTACACTGACACACTACACTGACACACTACACTGCCCACTACACTGACACACTACACTGACACACTACTCTGCCCACTACACTGACACACTACACTGACACACTACACTGACACACTACACTGACACACTACACTGACCTCTACACTGACACACTACACTAACACACTATACTGACCACTACACTGACATACTACACTTTCCTCTACACTGACACTACACTGACACACTACACTGCCCACTACACTGCCCACTACACTGCGCAGTACACTGACACACTACACTGACACACTGCACTGCCCACTACACTGACGCACTACACTAACACACCACACTGCCCACTACACTGCGCAGTACACTGACACACTACACTGACAGACTACACTGCCCACTACACTGAGGCACTACACTGACACACTACACTGCCCACTAAACTGAGGCACTACACTGACAAACTACACTGCCCACTACACTGCACACTACACTGACACACTACACTGCCCACTACACTGAAGCACTACACTGACACACTACACTGCCCACTACACTGATACACTACACTGACACACTACACTGACACACTACACTGCCCACTACACTTACACACTACACTGACACACTACACTGCCCACTACACTGACACACTACACTGACACACTACACTGCCCACTACACTGACACACTACACTGACACACTACTCTGCCCACTACACTGACACACTACACTGACACACTACACTGACACAGTACACTGACACACTACACTGACCTCTACACTGACACACTACACTAACACACTATACTGACCACTACACTGACATACTACACTTCCCTCTACACTGACACTACACTGACACACTACACTGCCCACTACACTGCCCACTATACTGCGCAGTACACTGACACACTACACTGACACACTGCACTGCCCACTACACTGACGCACTACACTAACACACCACACTGCCCACTACACTGCGCAGTACACTGACACACTACACTGACAGACTACACTGCCCACTACACTGAGGCACTACACTGACACACGACACTGCCCACTACACTGAGGCACTACACCGACGCACTACACTGCCCACTACACTGACGTACTGCACTGACGCACTACACTGCCCAATACACTGACAAACTACGCTGACATACTACACTGACACAGTACACTGACACACTACACTGACACAGTTCACTGAGACACTACACTGACACACTACACTGACAAACTACACTGACACACTACACTGACAAACTTCACTGACGCACTACACTGGCACACTACACTGACATACTACACTGACACACTACAGTGGCAAACTACACTGACACACTATACTGACACTCTACACTGATGCACTACATTGCCCAGTACACTGAGGCACTACACTGACACACCACACTGACACACTACACTGCCCACTACACTGACACACTACACTGCCCACTACACTGACACACTACACTGACACACTACACTGCCCACTACACTGACACACTACACTGCCCACTACACTGAGGCACTACACTGACACACTACACTGCCCACTACACTGACACACTACACTGCCCACTATACTGACATACTACACTGCCTAGTACACTGACACACTACACTGCCCACTACACTGACACACTACACTGCCCACTACACTGAGGCACTACACTGACACACTACACTGCCCACTATACTGACGCACTGCACTGCGCATTACACTAAAACACTACACTGACACACTACACTGCCCACTACTCTGACACACTACTCTGACACACTACACTGACAAACTACACTGACCACTACACTTACACACTATACTGACACACTACACTGCCCACTACATGACTCACTAAACTGACATACTACACTGTCCACTACACTGACACACTACACTGACACACTACACTGACACAATACACTGCCCTCTACACTGACACACTACGCTGAAACACTACACTGACACACTACACTGACACACTACACTGACCTCTACACTGACACACTACACTAACACACTATACTGACCACTACACTGACACACTACACTTCCCTCTACACTGACAGACTACACTGACACACTACACTGCCCACTACACTGCCGCACTACACTGCGCAGTGCACTGACACACTACACTGACACACTACACTGCCCACTACACTGACGCACTACACTAACACACCACATTGCCCACTACACTGCGCAGTGCACTGACACACTACACTGACACACTACGCTGACATACTACACTGACACACTGCACTGACGCACTCCACTGCCCACTACACTGAGCCACCACACTGACACACTACACTGCCCACTACACTGAGCCACCACACTGACACACGACACTGCCCACTACACTGAGCCACCACACTGACACACGACACTTCCCACTACACTGAGGCACTACACTGACACACTACACTGCCCAATACACTGAGCCACCACACTGACACACGACACTGCCCACTACACTGAGGCACTACACTGACACACTACACTGCCTACTACACTGCACGCTACACTGACACACTACACTTCCCACTACACTGAGGCACTACACTGACAAACTACACTGCCCACTGCACTGACACACTTAACTGACACACTACACTGATGCACTACGCTGCCAATTTCACTGACACACTTCACTGCCCACTATACTGACACACTGCACTGCGCATTACACTGAAGACCTACACTGACACACTACACTGCCCACTACACTGACACACTACACTGACACACTACACTGCCCACTACACTGACACACTACACTGACACACTACTCTGGCCACTACACTGACACACTACACTGACACACTACACTGCCCACTACACTGACACACTACACTGACACACTACACTGACACAATACACTGACACACTACACTGACACACTACACTGACCTCTACACTGACACACTACACTAACACACTATACTGACCACTACACTGACACACTACACTTCCCTCTACACTGACACACTACTCTGACACACCACACTGCCCACTACACTGCCCACTACACTGCGCAGTATACTGACACACTACACTGACACACTACACTGCCCACTACACTGACGCACTACACTAACACACCACACTGCCCACTACACTGCGCAGTGCACTGACACAATACACTGACAAACTGCACTGACATACTACACTGACACACTACACTGACACACTCCACTGCCCACTACACTGAGGCACTACACTGACACACTACACTGCCCACTACACTAAGGCACTACACTGACACACTACACTGCCTACTACACTGCACACTACACTGACACACTACACTGCCCACTACACTGAGGCACTACACTGACGCACTACACTGCCCACTACACTGACGCACTACACTGACACACTACACTGTCCACTACACTGACACACTACACTGACACACTACACTGACACACTACACTGCCCACTACACTGCACATACACTGCCCACTACACTGAGGGACTACACTGACGCACTACACTGCCCACTACACTGAGGCACTACACTGACAAACTACACTGACGCACTACACTGACACACTACACTGACAGACTACACTGACATACTACACTGGCACACTACAGTGGCAAACTACACTGACACACTACACTGACACTCTACACTGATGCACTACATTGCCCACTACACTGAGGCACTACACTGACACACCACACTGACACACTACACTGCCCAGTACACTGACACACTACAGTGACACACTACACTGCCCACTACACTGACACACTACACTGCCCACTACACTTAGGCACTACACTGACACACTACACTGACATACTACACTGACACACTACACTGCCCACTACACTGACATACTACACTGCCTAGTACACTGACACACTACACTGCCCACTACACTGACACATTACACTGACACGCTACACTGCCCACTACACTGACACACTACACTGCCCACTACACTGAGGCACTACACTGACACACTACACTGACATACTACACTGACACACTACACTGCCCACTACACTGACATACTACACTGCCTAGTACACTGACACACTACACTGCCCACTACACTGACACACTACACTGCCCACTACACTGAGGCACTACACTGACACACTGCACTGCCCACTATACTGACACACTACACTGCGCACTACACTGAAGCACTACACTGACACACTACACTGCCCACTACACTGATACACTACACTGACACACTACACTGACACACTACACTTCCCACTACACTTACACACTACACTGACACACTACACTGCCCACTACACTGACACACTACACTGACACACTACACTGCCCACTACACTGACACACTACACTGACACACTACTCTGCCCACTACACTGACACACTACACTGACACACTACACTGACACACTACACTGACACACTACACTGACCTCTACACTGACACACTACACTAACACACTATACTGACCACTACACTGACATACTACACTTTCCTCTACACTGACACTACACTGACACACTACACTGCCCACTACACTGCCCACTACACTGCGCAGTACACTGACACACTACACTGACACACTGCACTGCCCACTACACTGACGCACTACACTAACACACCACACTGCCCACTACACTGCGCAGTACACTGACACACTACACTGACAGACTACACTGCCCACTACACTGAGGCACTACACTGACACACTACACTGCCCACTAAACTGAGGCACTACACTGACAAACTACACTGCCCACTACACTGCACACTACACTGACACACTACACTGCCCACTACACTGAAGCACTACACTGACACACTACACTGCCCACTACACTGATACACTACACTGACACACTACACTGACACACTACACTGCCCACTACACTTACACACTACACTGACACACTACACTGCCCACTACACTGACACACTACACTGACACACTACACTGCCCACTACACTGACACACTACACTGACACACTACTCTGCCCACTACACTGACACACTACACTGACACACTACACTGACACAGTACACTGACACACTACACTGACCTCTACACTGACACACTACACTAACACACTATACTGACCACTACACTGACATACTACACTTCCCTCTACACTGACACTACACTGACACACTACACTGCCCACTACACTGCCCACTATACTGCGCAGTACACTGACACACTACACTGACACACTGCACTGCCCACTACACTGACGCACTACACTAACACACCACACTGCCCACTACACTGCGCAGTACACTGACACACTACACTGACAGACTACACTGCCCACTATACTGAGGCACTACACTGACACACTACACTGCCCACTAAACTGAGGCACTACACTGACAAACTACACTGCCCACTACACTGCACACTACACTGACACACTACACTGCCCACTACACTGAGGCACTACACTGACACACTACACTGCCCACTACACTGAGGCACTACACTGACGCACTACACTGCCCACTACACTGACGTACTGCACTGACGCACTACACTGCACAATACACTGACAAACTACGCTGACATACTACACTGACACAGTACACTGACACACTACACTGACACAGTTCACTGAGACACTACACTGACACACTACACTGATAAACTACACTGACACACTACACTGACAAACTTCACTGACGCACTACACTGGCACACTACACTGACATACTACACTGACACACTACAGTGGCAAACTGCACTGACACACTACACTGACACTCTACACTGATGCACTACACTGCCCACTTCACTGACCCACTACACTTACACACTACACTGACACACTACCCTGCCCACTACACCGACACACTACACTGCCCACTACACTGAGGCACTACACTAACACACTACACTGACATACTACACTGACACACTACACTGCCTACTCCACTGACACAGTACACAGCCTAGTACACTGACACACTACACTGACACACTACACTGCTCACTACACTGAGGCGCTACACTGACACACTACACTGCCTACTACATTGCACACTACACTGACACACTACACTGCCCACTACGCTGAGGCACTACACTGACAAACCACACTGCCCACTACACTTACACACTACACTGACACACTACACTGCCCACTACACTGACACACTACACTGACACACTACTCTGTCCACTACACTGACACACTACACTGACACACTACACTGCCCACTACACTGACACACTACACTGACACACTACACTGACACACTACACTGACTTCTACACTGACACACTACACTAACACACTATACTGACCACTACACTGACACACTACACTTCCCTCTACATTGACACACTACTCTGACACATTACACTGCCCACTACACTGCCCACTACACTGCGCAGTACACTGACACACTACACTGACACACTACACTGCCCACTACTCTGACGCACTACACTAACACACCACACTGCCCACTACACCGCGCAGTGCACTGACACACTACACTGACACACTAGACTGACATACTACACTGACACACTACACTGACCTCTACACTGACACACTAAACTACCTCACTATACTGACCTCTACACTGACACACTACACTTCGCTTTACACTGACACTACACTGACACCCTGCACTGCCCACTACACTGCCCACTACACTGCGCAGTTCACTGACACACTACACTGACACACTACACTGACGCACTACACTAACACACCACACTGCCCACTAGACTGCGCAGTACACTGACACACTACACTGACACACTACACTGACATACTTCACTGACACACTACACTGACACACTACACTGCCCACTACACTGAGGCACTACACTGACACACTACACTGCCCACTAAACTGAGGCACTACACTGACAAACTACATTGCCCTCTACACTGCACACTACACTGACACACTACACTGCCCACTACACTGAGGCACTACACTGACACACTACACTGCCCACTACACTGAGGCACTACACTGACACACGACACTGCCCACTACACTGAGGCACTACACTGACGCACTACACTGACACTCTACACTGATGCACTACACTGCCCACTACACTGAGGCACTACACTGACACACCACACTGACACACTACACTGCCCACTACACTGACACACTACACTGCCCACTACACTGACCCACTACACTTACTCACTACACTGACACACTACACTGCCCACTACACTGACACACTACACTGCCCACTACACTGAGGCACTACACTGACACACTACACTGACATACTACACTGACACACTACACTGCCCACTACACTGAGGCACTACACTGACACACTACACTGACAGACTGCACTGACACTACACTGACACACTTCACTACCCACTACACTGACACACTACACTGACACACTACACTGCCCACTACACTGAGGCACTACACTGACACACGACACTGCCCACTACACTGAGGCACTACACTGACGCACTACACTGCCCACTACACTGACGTACTGCACTGACGCACTACACTGCACAATACACTGACAAACTACGCTGACATACTACACTGACACAGTACACTGACACACTACACTGACACAGTTCACTGAGACACTACACTGACACACTACACTGACAAACTACACTGACACACTACACTGACAAACTTCACTGACGCACTACACTGGCACACTACACTGACATACTACACTGACACACTACAGTGGCAAACTGCACTGACACACTACACTGACACTCTACACTGATGCACTACACTGCCCACTTCACTGACCCACTACACTTACACACTACACTGACACACTACACTGCCCACTACACTGACACACTACACTGCCCACTACACTGAGGCACTACACTAACACACTACACTGACATACTACACTGACACACTACACTGCCCACTCCACTGACACAGTACACTACCTAGTACACTGACACACTACACTGACACACTACACTGCTCACTACACTGAGGCGCTACACTGACACACTACACTGCCTACTACATTGCACACTACACTGACACACTACACTGCTCACTACGCTGAGGCACTACACTGACAAACCACACTGCCCACTACACTTACACACTACACTGACACACTACACTGCCCACTACACTGACACACTACACTGACACACTACTCTGTCCACTACACTGACACACTACACTGACACACTACACTGCCCACTACACTGACACACTACACTGACACACTACACTGACACACTACACTGACACACTACACTGACTTCTACACTGACACACTACACTAACACACTATACTGACCACTACACTGACACACTACACTTCCCTCTACATTGACACACTACTCTGACACATTACACTGCCCACTACACTGCCCACTACACTGCGCAGTACACTGACACACTACACTGACGCACTACACTGCCCACTACACTGAGGCACTACACTAACACACTACACTGACATACTACACTGACACACTACACTGCCCACTCCACTGACACAGTACACTGCCTAGTACACTGACACACTACACTGACACACTACACTGCCCACTACACTGAGGTGCTACACTGACACACTACACTGCCTACTACATTGCACACTACACTGACACACTACACTGCCCACTACGCTGAGGCACTACACTGACAAACCACACTGCCCACTACACTTACACACTACACTGACACACTACACTGCCCACTACACTGACACACTACACTGACACACTACTCTGTCCACTACACTGACACACTACACTGACACACTACACTGCCCACTACACTGACACACTACACTGACACACTACACTGACTTCTACACTGACACACTACACTAACACACTATACTGACCACTACACTGACACACTACACTTCCCTCTACATTGACACACTACTCTGACACATTACACTGCCCACTACACTGCCCACTACACTGCGCAGTACACTGACACACTACACTGACACACTACACTGCCCACTACTCTGACGCACTACACTAACACACCACACTGCCCACTACACCGCGCAGTGCACTGACACACTACACTGACACACTAGACTGACATACTACACTGACACACTACACTGACCTCTACACTGACACACTAAACTACCTCACTATACTGACCTCTACACTGACACACTACACTTCCCTTTACACTGACACTACACTGACACCCTGCACTGCCCACTACACTGCCCACTACACTGCGCAGTTCACTGACACACTACACTGACACACTACACTGACGCACTACACTAACACACCACACTGCCCACTACACTGCGCAGTACACTGACACACTACACTGACACACTACACTGACATACTTCACTGACACACTACACTGACACACTACACTGCCCACTACACTGAGGCACTACACTGACACACTACACTGCCCACTAAACTGAGGCACTACACTGACAAACTACATTGCCCTCTACACTGCACACTACACTGACACACTACACTGCCCACTACACTGAGGCACTACACTGACACACTACACTGCCCACTACACTGAGGCACTACACTGACACACGACACTGCCCACTACACTGAGGCACTACACTGACGCACTACACTGCCCACTACACTGACACACTACACTGACACACTACGCTGCCCACTACACTGCACACTACACTGCCCACTACACTGAGGGACTACACTGACGCACTACACTGCCCACTACACTGACAAACTACACTGACACACTACACTGACACAGTACACTGACACACTACACTGACACAGTACACTGAGACACTACACTGACACACTACACTGACACACTACACTGACAAACTACACTGACACACTACACTGACAAACTTCACTGACGCACTACACTGACACACTACACTGACACACTACACTGACATACTACACTGACACACTACAGTGGCAAACTACACTGACACACTACACTGACACTCTACACTGATGCACTACACTGCCCACTACACTGAGGCACTACACTGACACACCACACTGACACACTACACTGCCCACTACACTGACACACTACACTGCCCACTACACTGACCCACTACACTTACTCACTACACTGACACACTACACTGCCCACTACACTGACACACTACACTGCCCACTACACTGAGGCACTACACTGACACACTACACTGACATACTACACTGACACACTACACTGCCCACTACACTGAGGCACTACACTGACACACTACACTGACAGACTGCACTGACACTACACTGACACACTTCACTACCCACTACACTGACACACTACACTGACACACTACACTGCCCACTACACTGAGGCACTACACTGACACACGACACTGCCCACTACACTGAGGCACTACACTGACGCACTGCACTGACGCACTACACTGCACAATACACTGACAAACTACGCTGACATACTACACTGACACAGTACACTGACACACTACACTGACACAGTTCACTGAGACACTACACTGACACACTACACTGACAAACTACACTGACACACTACACTGACAAACTTCACTGACGCACTACACTGGCACACTACACTGACATACTACACTGACACACTACAGTGGCAAACTGCACTGACACACTACACTGACACTCTACACTGATGCACTACACTGCCCACTTCACTGACCCACTACACTTACACACTACACTGACACACTACACTGCCCACTACACTGACACACTACACTGCCCACTACACTGAGGCACTACACTAACACACTACACTGACATACTACACTGACACACTACACTGCCCACTCCACTGACACAGTACACTACCTAGTACACTGACACACTACACTGACACACTACACTGCTCACTACACTGAGGCGCTACACTGACACACTACACTGCCTACTACATTGCACACTACACTGACACACTACACTGCCCACTACGCTGAGGCACTACACTGACAAACCACACTGCCCACTACACTTACACACTACACTGACACACTACACTGCCCACTACACTGACACACTACACTGACACACTACTCTGTCCACTACACTGACACACTACACTGACACACTACACTGCCCACTACACTGACACACTACACTGACACACTACACTGACACACTACACTGACACACTACACTGACTTCTACACTGACACACTACACTAACACACTATACTGACCACTACACTGACACACTACACTTCCCTCTACATTGACACACTACTCTGACACATTACACTGCCCACTACACTGCCCACTACACTGCGCAGTACACTGACACACTACACTGACACACTACACTGCCCACTACTCTGACGCACTACACTAACACACCACACTGCCCACTACACCGCGCAGTGCACTGACACACTACACTGACACTCTAGACTGACATACTACACTGACACACTACACTGACCTCTACACTGACACACTACACTACCACACTATACTGACCTCTACACTGACACACTACACTTCCCTTTACACTGACACTACACTGACACCCTACACTGCCCACTACACTGCCCACTACACTGCGCAGTTCACTGACACACTACACTGACGCACTACACTAACACACCACACTGCCCACTACACTGCGCAGTACACTGACACACTACACTGACACACTACACTGACATACTTCACTGACACACTACACTGACACACTCCACTGCCCACTACACTGAGGCACTACACTGACACACTACACTGACACACTACACTGACATACTTCACTGGCACACTACACTGACATACTACACTGACACACTACAGTGGCAAACTGCACTGACACACTACACTGACACTCTACACTGATGCACTACACTGCCCACTTCACTGACCCACTACACTTACACACTACACTGACACACTACACTGCCCACTACACTGACACACTACACTGCCCACTACACTGAGGCACTACACTAACACACTACACTGACATACTACACTGACACACTACACTGCCCACTCCACTGACACAGTACACTGCCTAGTACACTGACACACTACACTGACACACTACACTGCCCACTACACTGAGGCGCTACACTGACACACTACACTGCCTACTACATTGCACACTACACTGACACACTACACTGCCCACTACGCTGAGGCACTACACTGACAAACCACACTGCCCACTACACTTACACACTACACTGACACACTACACTGCCCACTACACTGACACACTACACTGACACACTACTCTGTCCACTACACTGACACACTACACTGACACACTACACTGCCCACTACACTGACACACTACACTGACACACTACACTGACACACTACACTGACACACTACACTGACTTCTACACTGACACACTACACTAACACACTATACTGACCACTACACTGACACACTACACTTCCCTCTACATTGACACACTGCTCTGACACATTACACTGCCCACTACACTGCCCACTACACTGCGCAGTACACTGACACACTACACTGACACACTACACTGCCCACTACTCTGACACACTACACTAACACACCACACTGCCCACTACACCGCGCAGTGCACTGACACACTACACTGACACACTAGACTGACATACTACACTGACACACTACACTGACCTCTTCACTGACACACTACACTACCACACTATACTGACCTCTACACTGACACACTAAACTTCCCTTTACACTGACACTACACTGACACCCTACACTGCCCACTACACTGCCCACTACACTGCGCAGTTCACTGACACACTACACTGACACACTACACTGACGCACTACACTAACACACCACACTGCCCACTACACTGCGCAGTACACTGACACACTACACTGACACACTACACTGACATACTTCACTGACACACTACACTGACACACTCCACTGCCCACTACACTGAGGCACTACACTGACACACTACACTGCCCACTAAACTGAGGCACTACACTGACAAACTACATTGCCCTCTACACTGCACACTACACTGACACACTACACTGCCCACTACACTGCGGCACTACACTGACACACTACACTGCCCACTACACTGAGGCACTACACTGACACACGACACTGCCCACTACACTGAGGCACTACACTGACGCACTACACTGCCCACTACACTGACGCACTACACTGACACACTACGCTGCCCACTACACTGCACACTACACTGCCCACTACACTGAGGGACTACACTGACGCACTACACTGCCCACTACACTGACAAACTACACTGACACACTACACTGACACAGTACACTGACACACTACACTGACACAGTACACTGAGACACTACACTGACACACTACACTGACACACTACACTGACAAACTACACTGACACACTACACTGACAAACTTCACTGACGCACTACACTGACACACTACACTGACACACTACACTGACATACTACACTGACACACTACAGTGGCAAACTACACTGACACACTACACTGACACTCTACACTGATGCACTACACTGCCCACTACACTGAGGCACTACACTGACACACCACACTGACACACTACACTGCCCACTACACTGACACACTACACTGCCCACTACACTGACCCACTACACTTACTCACTACACTGACACACTACACTGCCCACTACACTGACACACTACACTGCCCACTACACTGAGGCACTACACTGACACACTACACTGACATACTACACTGACACACTACACTGCCCACTACACTGAGGCACTACACTGACACACTACACTGACAGACTGCACTGACACTACACTGACACACTTCACTACCCACTACACTGACACACTACACTGACACACTACACTACCCACTACACTGACGCACTACACTCACACTACACTGACCCTACTCTGACACACTACACTGCCCACTTCACTGACACACTACACTGACACACTACACTGATGCACTATGCTGCCCATTACACTGACACACTACATTGCCCACTACCCGGACACTCTACACTGCCCACTACACTGCCCACTACACTGACGCACTACACTGATGCACTATGCTGCCCATTACACTGATAGACTGCACTGACACACTACACTGACACACTACACTTACACACTACACTGCCCACTACAATGACACACTACACTGACACTGAGTCAATCTAGTGGGCAGTCTGTACACTGAAATTACAATGAAAATAAGGAAATCGTGGACATTCTGAATGTCCTTTCATACAGCTTTTGCAGATGAGGAAGAGGTCAGCATGGTGAAATCCCATGGGAACTAATATTGAATCAGGGACAGTGACATGACAAAATGAGTGTCAGTAAACTAACAGTAAAGAGTGACAAAGTCCCCAAGACCTGATTATTTTTACTTCAGCATTTTTAAGGTAGTTGGTGAGGACTGTGTAGATGTCCTAATGATAAATCTTCCAGGGTTCTCTTGGTTCGAGAATCAGTTATTCAAATTGGAAAATTGTGCGTCTCTTAAGCTGTTTAAGAATTGTGAAAGAGAGAAACAAGAGATGTATAGACTAGTTAAACTAAATGTGTGTGGTAAAGTGAAGTACCCTGTCCCTTTAAGAGAATGCAAGTGTACTGATCATGTGACAGCACTGACGAATCACTGTACAGCACAGGCAGCTGGGAACTGGAAGTCTCGTTCTGGAGGTTTCTGAGTGAGCATGTATGATCCGGTGCTCTGTCCTATGTCTCAATAAACCATCACTGTTTATTCTCACATCAGCCTCTCCCCATTATTGATTGTGAGCAGCAATTGATGAGAAAATAGGAAGTTAGAGTTCAGTTGGCCAATAAACTCATTTACCCAAGGCATAAAACCTGTTAAATCTATAATTAAGGATAGGGTGGCTGAACGCCTTGAAAATTTTAATCTGGTCACAGAGAGCCAGCATGGAATTGTAAAGGGTAGGTCATGCTTGACGAACCTAACTGAAGTTTTTTGAAGAGGTGACTAGTGTGGTGGATAGGGCAATGTCTGTTGATAGTATTTATATGGACTTCCAGAAGACATGTGACTCTCCTAAGACTTTGTTAGCTAAAGCTGAAGCTCAAGGAATTGAAGGCAAATTATTGATCTGTTTAGAAAATTGACTGAACAGCAGGAAACACAGTAAAGACAATGGGCAGGTACTCTAATTGATAGTATGTGACTAGTGGTATTCCGCAGGGACCTGTGTTGGAGCCTCAACCATGCACTGTATTGCTTAACGATTTAGATGGATAGGAAGCCACATACTCAAGTTTGTCAATGACATAAAGATAGGCAATATTGTAAGCAGTGTAAATGGAAGCATAACATTTCAAAGAGATATAGTTGGATTGGACAAGACTGTAGCAAATAGATTTCAGTGTTGACAAATATGAGATCATCCACTTCCAACTTAAAAAGGATAGAACAGGGTACTTTCTAAATGGTGACAAAACTAGAAAGAGTGGAGGTCCACAGAGACTTGGGGTCCAGATACATAGGTCTTAAAATGTCATAAGCAGGCACAGAAAATAAACAAAAAGGCTAAAGAAATGCTGATATTTATATTCAGAGGGACAGAATACAAGGGAGTAGAAGTCTTGCTTCAGCTACACAAAGCCCTGGTTAGACCACATCTGGAGTTACTGTGAGAAGTTCTGGACATCACCGCTTGGAAAGGATGTATTGGCCTTGGAGGCAGTGCAGTGTAGGTTTACTGGAATGATACCTGGACTCCAAGGGTTAAATTACAGGGAGAGATTAAACAAACTAGAATTATATTCCCTGGAATTTAGGAGGTTAGCAGGTGATTTGATCAAATTTTTCGAGATATTGAGAACAGAAAGGGAAACTATTCCCACTGGTTGAGGAGTCTTGGACTGGGGGGCAGAGTCAGAATTTTCAGAAATAAAATTGCGAAACACTTCTACACACAGAGGCTGGTAGAAGTTTGAAACTCTCCTCCTCAAACAGCAATTGATGCTAGATCAATTGTAAATGTTAAAACTGAGGTTGTTAACCAAAGGTATTAAGGGGTTTGGGGTAAAGGTAGGCAGATGGAATTAGATCACAGATCAATCATGATCTAATCGGATGGTGGAACATGCTCAAGGACTAAGCAGCCTCCTCCTATTTCTACCTTCCTATAAAGGCAGGAGAAATTTAAGGAAAATGGGGCCTGAAAAAGGATTGTAAAGAACATGGGCAGAATCGTCCCAGATTTGCACAAAGTGCAGTAGCGGGCAGGAAAAAAGCTGTTTTACCCACCGGCTGCAATGGCGGGTTTTCACACTGTAACCGTCCCATTCCTGCCTCATTAATTATACAGCCACAGGAAACACACTGTCTCTCTGGCAGGCAGCCTCTGATTTGCCCGCCACTCCGTTACCTCGTCGCTTCCTCACGCCGGGCACCATATTTAAACTGCAGCTGCATGCACACTTCTCAATGATTGCAGCCCGGGACTGCTCCGGTGAAGACATGGTCGCAAAAGCCAAAAAAGAGTGCAGCACCCCTGATTCAGCGACGCATCCCTGGGATGCTTTCTGGACACCGTGGAGGCCCGCCATGATGTCCTCTACCCCCGCTCTGGCTGCAGGAGGCCCATCAGTCTCACCACCCCAGCTTGGGAGGCGGTGGCAGTGGTAGTCAGTGCCAATGCTGCACACAAGAGGTCGGCCATCCAGTGCAGAAAACAGATGAATGATCTCATCCATGCCAACAGGGTAAGGCAACCATCTCATCACTCTGAACTAATGCACTCACAAGCCCATCACACATTCACTGGCATCTCACTCACTGCCAGCTCAAGGATCATCACCACTCACTCTCTCACACACACCCTCACATCTCCATCTGGCTTCATATCCTCTGGAGGCTGCCTCCTCAGCCCTCACCATCTTGAGGCCACTTGCACAGATCAACATGTGTCCCCCCACACACCCTTGGATACCCTCCTCCCCCAGTACAGCCCTCACCCTGCAGCCTCTTCCCTTGCCTGAGGCCTCTTCTCCTCCTTCCCCAAACAAGCTTTATCCCTGCAGCCATTGAAAAGCCACCCCTGCCTTACGGGGTCTGATAGGTAGAGACCTGTCCATGAGCCCCCCTAAAAGTAATGTGGTGCTACCTGTGAAGCCTGGCGCTGATGACTGTGAGTGCTGCCCAAAGCGAGGTAGGCAAATAAAGCTTGAAGTCCCGAGCGAAGTGCAGCTCTCCAGGTGCACGTCACTAATGTACTGTTGTGAAACATGTCAGCGTGATATCGGATGATCCAGCATGGGGGGATGATTCCAGCGAGCAGGGCTAAAGTATTGAAATTAGGATCCTGATGTGCGATGGTGGGAAACGCAGCCCGTCATTGGCTGGTGGGGTGGATGATCGCAAACTGGTTTCATGATGGCGTGAAACCGATGTTTGGCCGTCTCGCCATAATGTACCCCACTCCCCCACTCCACCTCTGCCCATGACACCCGACGCCAACAGGGCCATAAAATTCAGGCCCATACCTTATATCTCATCAAGTAGTTCGTGCACTGTGAATGGGGGGCCGGAGGTCTGTTCCCTTTGGAAAAGTAAAGATGGTCGATGGTCAAAGAGTAGTTTCAGGAGTTTTGGTTGTGTGGGTTTATGATGCAGCCAGAAATGGCCCTCAGTAAAACTTTGACCTACCATCTTGGTCACCAGTCTTAATACTACAGCTGAGGACAAGTAGCAAATGGAACGTGATTGGTCTGGAGCTGCTGGAACTGAATAAAAGTTTGTGCGAATGAAGGGAAAGTGGTATGAAGTGGAGGATGTAATCTAAGGTTGGATCAGCTTTGCGGGGTGTTTGATTTAGTTTTGGGTCAGGAAGAAGTGTTCACAAAGTGTTGATTCAAGAGGTACCTTATGGATAGGGTTGAGTCCATTTAGAGCAATTTTACCCTTTGAAAATAATTGGCTTGATGGATTAACTGGTTTGCTTCATTCCATACTTTCTTATGTTCAGACTTTGGTTTCTCTGTGGTCTCCCTCTCAATGCACCAAACCCATCACAGGCCCTTAGAAGGTCACCTCCTTTTGGGCCTCTTCCTCTATTATCTTGTAACCAGCCAGTAGAAGGTGCAACTCTTAAAAATGTAGTTCCACGATGTAGGGAATTGTCTATCACATTTGGCACTCCTTCCTCATCTCAAAGCTGAGATGGTGGTAAATGTGCAGATGTGAACTAAAATCCTCTCATCTCATGCTGCAGTATTTTGTATTCAGAAATAACTGATAGAGGCGGCTGCGTCACTGGATATACCATTGAATTTTCCTCCATGCATGTAGTTTACAAAGGTGGCTTAGAAAGTATGTCAGTATGTTGATAATTCTGAGGAAGGAGACTCTACCATGATATTCAAAAAGCATTGCATACACATACTCCTAAATCACTCCAGGTCCAGTCAAAGGTTCATTCAATCCAAACTGGCTATACAGCATTCTATAGGGTCCCAATTGAATAAACTGCCATCTCAACATTAAATACTGTGCACAGGAAGAAATGAGATTTATGCTACGAGATCTCTTGGAATCTCTAGAGATCGATCCCATAATACAGTGGCTATGTGACATTGGTTTATTTGGTCTATTCAACCAGAATGACTAGCCAAGGCTTTTTTTATTTTTAAATTGTGACAAGGTAACAGCTATTGGCCTTCCCTAGTTTTAAAAGGATATTAGGGGCAGAATTTTGTGCTTGATGTGCGGTGGGGAGGGTGCAGTGAGGGCCCCACACATCAGCGCGTAAAATGATGGGCGGTGATGTCAGGCGAGCGTTCTGAAGTCAGCGCGCGCCATCGTGATATTTCACTGGGTGGGCACACCATGAAGTTTGACACACGCCCGCCATTAATTAGAGGCTAGTTAAGGCCCTTAGCTTGGCAATCGACACCGATTTCCAGCCACCCGTGCGATCTTTGGCTCAGCGCACGGGCGCAACGGGCAGGCGGGTAAGTGACCTTTTAATAAAACTCATCCACGGGCGGGATATGTGGGCTCAGTGGGGTTGTCAATGTTTTATGTGAAGTATTTATTGCAACAAGTATTTTAAACTTGCCTGTGTGATCTGTAGCTGTTCAGAACGAATTCCTGCAGCTTTCTCTGTACTTTGAAGCTTCAGCTCAGCAGTCTGCAATCAGGAATCTTTATCAGGCCTGCAGCTTTCCGGAGGCCTCTATTTAGCCTGGGTGTGGGTTCTGACATCTCCACTGGAGGCAGCTCCTCTGAGGAGGAAGGGAGGGCTAGAATAAGGAGGAGGCCAGGACTGGACAATCAGCCTCCAGGGGAGCCATCTTTGGGAGGATAGGCACAAGGGGCATAGGGCCAAGAGGTAGTCCAAGGTGAAAGGAGCTGTAGAAGACGCCATCATCCTGCTGCCAGGGTATACAGGCGGCGAAGCAGCCAACTCAATATGACTGAGGTGCAGTGCCGAAGGAGGCTCTGACTGTCAAGGGAGACAGTACAGTATATCTGTCAGATGATAGGGCCTGAGATCTCCGCTAACTGTGTGGGTAGACACCCCATGCCAGTGGCTCTAAAGGTCACAGCTGCCCTCAACTTCTATGCCTCTGGCTGCTTCCAGGGCTCGGTGGGTGATCTTTGCGGTGTCTCCCAATCAGTTGTCCACACTTGTGTCAAGCAGATCACAGACGCTCTATTCAGCCGTGTATTGACCTTCATCCACTTCCGCTGTGACCAGGCAAGTCAGGCACAGCGAGCCAGAGGCTTTGCGGCCATTGCTGGTTTCCCCCGTGTCCAGGGCGCTATAGGCTGCACACATGTGGCCATCAAGGCACCAGCAGGTGAGCCTGGTGCCTTCATCAACAGGAAGGGCTTCCACTCCATGAACGTGCAGATAGTGTGTGATCACAGGATGCTGATTCTACAAGTCTGTGCAAGGTACCCAGGCAGCTCCCATGACGCTTACATCCTCAGACACTCCCAGGTGCCGGGGCTCTTCAGTGCGCCGGCTTGGCTGGATGGATGGCTGCTGGGTGACAAGGGCTATCCCCTCAGAAGGTGGCTCATGAGGCCTCTCCACCATCCAAGAACAGAAGCTGAGTAGCACTACAATAGGAGCCACGCCTCCACAAGGGCTCCACAATGGAGAGAACCATCGGTCTTCTCAAGATGCGCTTCCGATGCGGAAGCATCGGAACTCCAGTACCCCCCAGATCCTGTCTCAGTGATAGTGGTTGCATGCTGCGCTCTCCACAATCTTGCGCTGGAAAGGGGGGGCGCAGTGGACAATGAAGACGTTGACGCAGTGGATGCGGCTGCACACGATGAGTCCAGCACTGATTATAAGGATGAGGAGGCACAGGGGAATGATGAGGGGCTGAACGCTGACCCGGGACTACACCAAGGAGGCAGGGACACCCGGGAGACTTTAATCCAACGAACCTTCAGCTAGCTCCACACAAATGGATCTGCAGGACCAGCATTGCCTGGCGCATCCATATGCGGCACTTAAGTGCTACATCTTCCACTTCATCAGTTGCAACTAAGGGCTTTGGACATAAACCTCAATGTCCACTCAAACACTCATGACATGTCTGTAAAATATACAAATGCAGAACAAAGGAGCCACCCTCAACCATGGTAACACATCTGGATTTAATTTCATCCATGATATGGTCAAACAAAATGAAAGCAAAATGTTTTTCCAACTAATAATTCCCTAATCTAGGGCAAACACAAAAGCACCAGTGAGAAACCCATGGTGTGCCTAAAGTGCCTTATGCTTATGTTTACGGATGCTATGTCTTGGTGCTGCCCCATTGCTCGGAGTGGCGTCTGAGACAGCCTGCTGACTGTGCTGTCCTGTTGGCCTCGATGACTTTGGCGGATGTCCTCTGGCCTGTGGAGCCTGTGCTGGCCCCCCCTGGGAGCGAGTGGCCAATTCCACAGCTGGCATCTCCCTAGTCGTCGCAACCTCAACGGATACAACGGTCACTGGCAGAGGGGTGGAGGAGCTGCTGCCCTCATCCGGAGCGCCCAGAGAGGTGCCTGCAGAGATGACAGGCAGCTGCTGCGCCGACGTGAGGTCACTTTGGACCTCCTTGCTCACCATAGATGGGTGAGCACAGAGCTGGGAAACTTGGTGCCCAGACATCTCCCACATTGCCAATGACCAGCTGTGGCCACTGGCGATGTGAGGGCTTGCAGGTCCGAGTGTATCCCCAGGAGAAGCTGCTTGTTCTCCTGGAAGCCCCTCTCCAGGAGAGTCGCCACTCTCTCCATGGAGGAAGAATGAAGCTCTGCCATGAGGCTCATTGCATCACTCATGCTCTGCCTGGATTCCTCCACCACGGATACCAAGTGAAGCATAGTCTCATGAAACACTCCCAGATGCTCCCGCGCACCTCACCGCATTTCCTGCAGCTGCTGCGTCGTTTTTCGACTCCAGAGGCACATCATCACCACCCAACTCAGCATGTGCCTGGTCCCCTGCAGTCCTCCAGCTGCTGGTGCCATCAGCACTCTCTGTCCGTGACATCTCCTCCAGCGATTGTGAAGTGCCCTCCCCACTGTGCCCCGGGACACTAACTGATGTTGCAATTCCCACCAATGTGCTAGTATCTGAGCTGGTGCCTGCCTCACAGAAATGGTGTGACACAGGTGACAGTTCACAGCCCTCAGGTGTGAGAGGGGGCATCTGAAATGGAGCCTGGTTGCCAGCCTCTGATGATGCTGAAAATAACAACAAGGACAGTGGATCAGTTAGTGTGCACACAGTGACACACTTCATCCCTCTCCCCCTGGCTCATTATGCACTCAACCTTCCAGAACCTAAGGAGATGAACATTGGTGGAGTGGCAAATAGTCAGGAGGAGGCCCAAATATTACAGGCGCATACAGACGGGCTGGTCAGATGGCCTAAGGCATACCAAATGGAATGTTATGTGGATAAGTGTGAGGTGATGCACTTGGGCAGGAGAAACAAGGTACGGGAATACACGAGGAATGGTAGGACTGTGGAAAGTAAGGAGGATCAGAGGGACCTTGCTGGGCATGTCAACAGGCCCGTTAAGGTAGCAGGACAGGTACATAAGACATTTAAGAAGGTAAATACCATACTTGCCTTTATTAGCCGAGGAATAGGTTATAGGAACAGGGAGGTCATGTCGCAAGTGCAGAAAATGCTGCCGAGGCCACAGCTATAGTTCTACGTGCAGTTGTGATATGCGTTTCACGGGAGGGAAGTGTTTGGAGTGGAGAGAGTGCAGAGGTCGCTGACCAGGATGCATGCTGGCCTGGGGAGTTGGAGTTATGAGGACACATAGCAGAGACTGGGGATATTTCCCCTGGAGCAGAGGAGATTGACGGGTGACATTATTGAGCTTCATAACATTATGAGGAGCTTGGAGAGGGTGGACAGAAAGGAACTTTTCCCCTTGGCGGAGGGATGACTAACCTGGTGGCATTGATTTAAGGTAAGAGGCATGAGGTTGACAGTTGAGGTGATGAGGAACTTTTGCACACAGTAATGTGGGACGCACTAGCTGAAAGGGTGGTGGACGCAGAAACCCTCCTAACATGTAATAAGTATTTGGATGTGCAGTTGTGATGCCATGGCATACAAGGCCATGGAGATAGTGGTCGGAAATGGGATAAGGCGACTTTGGAAGGTGGTTGACACGCGTATCTTCGAAGGGCCGAGGGACCTTTGTCTATAACCCACACCTCTGACTCTATCACTCTGTGAATGAGCAATGTTGCTACATTAACGATTCCAATAATCATTAGTACTTTGGATGGTGGGAAGACAGAGTGGATGTGACTGTGGACCTCAAATGCCTGGCTGCTCCACCCCAGTCTCACCGACACCTGTGGACCTGGGCGCATGGCGTCTCTCAAGCTCCAGGGCCTCCTGCTCAAAACGGCTCAATATTACCAACTGGGCCTGGCCGTCTCCAGTGCGCAAACGCTCAAGCATTGTGCGCATTTTTCTCCTGCAAAACAGAGAAGATCATTCTTTGGGGCTAATTGCACATGTACTCTGCACGCGTATGCTGCACCTCAACCACAGTGGGCCATCTGAGGCCTCCAGTGCCTCCTGTCCACGCTACTGCTGATCGGTCACAAAAATATAGTACGACTGCTCCCAACTCCCCCACCCCCAACAGCCACCTTGGACATATTCTGCATCCATCACTTTCAGAAACACACGGTCTTAGCTCCCATGGCAAGGAGATGCAACTAGGTGTGGCGCCAAGGGCAGCAGATGGCCTTTGGCCACGAGACCTTGAGGCTCCCCTTCCACAATCTCATCACTCTGAATAGGACATGCGTTGGGAGTTCTGAGTATGCGCTGAGCTGCATCTCCTGCAGGTTGCCCCCAGACTAGTCATATGCGACTAAAACCAACACATGGTGCGGGGAGAACCCATCTTCTCAGGAACCACTGAAGTTGATGTAAGCATGGGCACTATCTGCTTGACCACCCAGCGTGCAACAAATGTCCAACATGATTCAATGCAGTCACGACAGTATGACTTGGGAGGGGGGGGGTGCCCTCAAAGGCTAAGGCTACCTGCTGGGTTAAATGCCCAAAGCCAACATGGTACTCACCCTTCCAGAGCGCAACAAATCATTGAAGCGCTTACAGCACTGGATCCAGGTGCATCGCACCACATCGCGGGAGCTCACCACCACTGCCACCTCCTCCCAGGCACGTTTCGTCATGTGGGGGGGTCCTCCTCCTCCCATCCTGGGGAAACAGCACCTCCTGCTGGGCTACCATCTCCTTGAAAAGGGCAGCAAGGCAATCATCAGAAAAGCGAGGGGCACATTGACCCCCCCCCGCTGGCCTACCTGGCAGCCTGCCCTGCAACCTACCCTCCTCTTCTGGCCTTCCCTCAACATTGCCCTGCTGTGCAGACTCCCTGTGGTACCACCTGAAGCTGGCCATAGTGAACAGCCTAAAGGAGGCTGCCAGGCCTTTTTTGATACAGACTGCAGGTTACCATTAGACCCGGTGGTCTGTACATGCCCGCTGCAAACGTCAGACTCCCGCTCTCCACAGGGTTTGGAAATGCACTGAGCGAGCCTTAATTGGCCCGCCCGCGCAAAATGGCGGCGCGGGCGGCGATCAGGTCTGTGGCCACCCGCATCAGCACCTGCTCCGCCCTCCCACCAAATGGAAAATTTTGGCCTAAGAGCTAATCATGTAGTCTGGGGGCGGAGTCAAGTATAGGTCAGACTGTATGATCCCCTTTGAGACCAATAACTTAAAAAAAAGAAATTCCAACTTCAAGTTGATAGCTGAAAGGATGACAATGCAAGAATTCACATTTTAAGATTTTTACCGTAACAAACAGACTATTGACTAAACATTATTGTTGTCGGCAGCTTATTCTTTAAAAAACAGAGCAAAACCTTTCCCTTTTACTTTTAACACAAGTAAAAAATCCACTTCACGGGTAGACTTTACACTATCCCTCAAATAGTCATTCCATTTTACCAGACCCAGTCCAAAGTGATTTTTTGGTTCCTGAGGGTTTAAATCTATGTTTTTCCTTTCCCAGCTGGGTAACTTTAAACCCCAGAACTGTCTTTCACAGTGAGGGTTTTTCCCAGTGATTCTCCCCCTAGCACAAGTTAGGCAAATCTTCCAGCCACATTTCAAATCCTCACAAATTTATTTTTTTCAATTCTAGCACGAGCTCTCATTTGCATGTCTGCATGGTGAACAATAGAGACTGGCAGCCTCTTAGCTGTTCTCTCCCTCCCAGATCCTGGCAGACTGCTTGTGCCTGTAAATTTTCAGGAATATCTTAGAAGCCCTTCCCCCCTGAAAGTCCATCTCCAAGGCAATGTGAATCACATGAGCATTGTATCCAGGTAGAATTGCTGATCAGCTATCCTTTAGATCTCAACTCTCTTTCATCTTGGAAGGAAATGGGCAGTTTAAAGCATAACTATTTACAACCCAACATTCTCAGCACTTCCTGGGGTTTTAGAGATTAAACATTGAACCATTATAAACCCAGATGCTGCTGCCATTGTCTCCAAGTGTGAGCACCTTACACCTTCTTTCCAGCAAAACAACCTGGGCCTCTCTTTAAACTTTAACAGTCATGTCACCCAGGCTTGTTGTCAGGCAGGCTTCAGAGCAGGTCACATGACCCCTTCATTTATCCTAAATTAGAAAGTCCCAAAACATAACAATCTTAGAAACTTTACATTTGTAAAAAGGCTAGCTTGAGTTGACAGCTTCTCCCCTGATGGACATTAATGAACTTGGTTGTTTTTCTTTATTTCTCTACAATCTGGAAGATTTTATGGTCATTTTACACTGCCAATCTTCAGAGAAGCAATTTTATTGAATTCAATTCAGTGCTTTACATGGAAGGATTTGATCTCACGATCTCTGGGTTGCTCAGTCAGTTCCATAACCATGAAGCTACCAGATGAGTGGGTGTTGTAAATCAATCCAGCTTTACCTTTTGGGTGTCCACATCCCAAGGACAAATATTTTTAAAAGAAATTCTGACTAACTCCTCTTTGACCACATGTGTGAGCCATGAGCAAGAACTAGAAGAGAGAATCTATTTACTCTCGTGTTTTCCCAACATCTTATTTAGTTTTGCGGAGGAGGATAGGAATGGTGTTGGCTTTGATTCAAGAATAGATTGAGTCACAGGTCATCATTTTTCCCCTTGAACCTGTGGTGCACACAGGTGTCACCCTTGGCTCAGTGCTAGCAATCTCGCCTCTGAGTCAGATGTCAGTGTTTTCAGGTCCCACTCTAGAGACTTGGCACATAACCTTGGCTGACACTCCAGTGCAGTATGGAGGGAGTGCTGCACTATCAGAGCTATGACTTCCAGGTGAGATGTTGGATGAAGACCCAGTCTGCCCCCTCAGGTAGATGTAAAAGATAGCATGGTGCTATTAGAAGAAAAATGGGAGTTCCTCCAGTGCCCCAGCCAATATTTAACCTACAAACTAACATCACTTGGGAGGCAGTGGTGTAGTGGTATGTAGTATTGTCACAGTAATCCAGGGACCCAGGGTAATTTTCTGGGGACCTGGGTCCGATCCCTTGACAGCAGATGGTGGAATTTGAATTCTTTTAAAAATCTGGAATTAAAAGTCTAATGATGACCATGAAACCATTGTCGATTGTCATAAAAACCCATCTGGTTCACATATGTCCTTTAGGGAAGGAAATCTGCCGTGCTTACCTAGTCTGGCCTACATGTGATTCCAGATCCACTATGATGTGGTTGACCCTTAAAATTGCCCTCTGAAATGGCACCACCACCTTCTCCAGGGCAATTAAGGATGGGCAGTAAATACTGGCCTAGCCATTGACACCCGCATCCCATGAACGAATATAAAAAAAACTTAAAGGCCAACTGGTTGTTTTCTCATTGCTGTTTTTGGACCTTGCTGTATATAGATTGACTTGTGTTTCCTACAGTACAACAGTGACTACTTAAAAAAAAACTTAATTGGCTGGAAAACGCTTTCACCCCGAAGTTGTGAAAAGCACTATAAACCCTTCTGACTGAACAGGCTGGGGCTCTTTAGAAAAGAGAAGACAGATGGAAGTTTTTAAAATTAAGAAGAGATTCAATAAGGTAGAGGTCGGTAAAAGATGTTTCCACTTAGAGGTGAGACCAGAGTGAGGTCATAAATATAAGATTGTCATTAATAAGCCAATAAAGAATTCAGGAGAAACATCTTTCCTCAGAGAAAAAATGACTTCGCTACCCACTCCCACACTGTGACCTCTGGTGCTTTCCTTGATCCCCTTCTATTTCTCACCCACATGCTGCTCCTCAGTGACACCATCTGAAAACACAATGGCCTGGAGTTTTAGGTCTGTGGTGAAGCAAGAATGCTTCCCCCCGGCCATGAAGTAAGTTTCACTGAGAGATGTAGTGGTCCACCTGGCAGGGATTTCCCCTCTCTCACTATGCAATCGTACTGTAACTGAGTGCAGCATTCTTTACGGGGGACCCCCAGCGTGGAGCTGGAGTGATGTCATCAGGCTGCCCATGTAGCCAATCACATGAAAGGGTCTTCACAGACATCCAAGTGGAAAACTTAAAGTTTTGAAATAAGATGGATTTTTAAAATGTTTACATATTGAGCAAATTAAAGTATCAGCATGAAGATGGAAGCCAAAATATTCTGAAATGCCATTTAAAAAAGATCTATTATTAAAATCTTTAGCATAAAAAAACTACTAATTAACTATTGAGCAACATTCCATGATTATAAGATTAACTTTTCAGGGCCAGTTCTATTGGTCATCAAATTTTATGAATCACATTGCTGTTAAAAACCCACGTATACTTAATAGAACAAGGTATAAATCTTTGCCGAAGGGCCATGAAGGCTCGAAACGTTAACTGATTTCTTCTCTGCCAATGCTGCCAGACCTGCTGAGTTTTTCCAGGTAATTCTGTTTTTGTTATAAATCTTTGTGGAGTTCCTAATAGTGATGAGGGAATGGGAAACTTGATTTCAGTGATTGTTGCTCTTTTGGGAGGGGTTGAAGCCCTGAATAACAGACCAGAACATCAGGATTTCCACACTAGGCTGCATATGCCCAACACCCTGAAGTTGTGGTCAGTTGAGGTGAATGCTGAATAAGCTTCACCATTAGATCTTCCCCACAAAATTTGGGCTGGTGTCAGTTTCCACATGTATGCTGATGACTCCCAGCTCTACCACACCACCACCTCTATTAACTCCTCTCCACTCTCTCTAAGTTATCAGACTGCTTGTCTGACATCCAGTTCTGGGTGAGCTTAAATTTTCTCCAATTAAATATTGGGAACACTTGAAGCCCTTGTTTCTAATCCCCACTCCAAACCCTAGCTACTGACTCCAGATCTCTCCTTGGCAACTACTTGAGGCTGAACCAAACTGTCCATACCTTGGTATCATATTTGACCTTAATGCGAGCTTCTGATCGCATTTCCGCACCATCAGTGAGACCATCTATTTCCACCTCTGTAACACTGCCTGACTTGGCCCAGTCTCAGCTCATCTGCTGCTGAAACTCTCATTCATGTCAATGTTACCTACAGATTTGACTATTCCATCAAACTCCTGGCTGATTCCCACATTCTACCCTCCGTAAACTTGAAGTCATCCAAAACTTTGCTGCTCTGTCCTTATTCTTATCAAGCTCTGTTCACCCATTGCCCGCTAATCTACATTGGCTCTCGGTTAAGCCTTTGACCCTCTCTATCTCTGTAATCTCCTCCAGCCCTAAAACATTCAGAGATATTCAGGCCCTTGAACATCCCTGACTTTAATCACTCCAGCATTGGTGGCTGTGCCTTAAACTGCCAAGACTCTGAATCCCCTCTGTAAACCTCTCTGCCTCTCCACCTCACTTTGCTCCTTTAAAACACTCCTTAAAGCTACATCAGCTGTCCTAATATCTCTAAAACCTCTATGTGTCTGAGATCGTATTTTGTTTTGTAATGGTCCTCTGAAACATCGTAGGACAGTTTACTACATTAAAGTTGCAATATAAGTACAAGCTTTTGTTGTTGAGAATGTGAGACTCGCTATGACATGGAGTGGTTGAAGCGAATAGTACTGTTGCACTTAGGGGAAGCTGAATAAATACATGAAAGTGAAAAGAACAGCAGGCTATGCTGAAAGGGTGCGATGAAGTAGGATGGAAAGAGGCTCATGTGGAGCATAAATATTCACCTATTGATTGAGGGATAAATATTGGTCAGAACACTGGGAGAACTCCCTTATTCTTCTTCATACAGTGCCATGGAATATTTTACGTTCGCTTCAGTTAATGTCTCATTCAAAAGGCAACCTCCCCAACAGTACAGCACGCCCTCAGTACTGCACTGGAGAGCCAATCTGGATTACAGACTCAAGTCCCAGGAGTGGGGCTTGAACCCACAACCTGCTGACTCAGAGGTAACAATGGTACTATTGAACCATAGCTGACACCTGACCTGCAGTTCCACACTGACCTTTTTCAGCAAACAGTGGGATGTGGGTAGAGGCTGGAATGCTGGCTCCTGTTTGGGTGCAGGTTTGGTGGGGAACGAATTGAAACCAGGAAAGTCAGACCTCTTCCTCGGAACAAGCTGACTCGAAACACAAACAAACATTGAAGATGCCGACTTTAGCTGTCACGCTGGAGGGCACACCTCAGGACTGTCTGCTCAAAGTGACTCACCTGCTCCCCTCATACAATGGTAATGCCAACTCAGCTAGGTAAACGGCATCTCCAACAGAATGAAAACTGTCCAGATACATTTCATATATAGGATCTTGGCTGCCATTTAAGAGAGAAGCCATCCAAAGCCCAACAACTTGCATTTATATATTTTTTTCTTTATTCCTTCATTGACTGTGGTCATCACTGGCAAGGCCAGCAATTGTTGCCCATCTCTAATTGAACCAAATGGCTTGCTAGGCCATTTCAGAAGTCAACCACATTGCTGTGGGTCTGGAGTCACGTATAGGCCAGACCAGGTAAGGATGGCAGATTTCCTTCCCTAAAGGGCATTAACGAACCAGATGGGTTTTATAACAATCAATGATAGTTTCATGATCACCATTACTGGGACTAGCTTTCAATTCAGATCTTTTTTAATCGAATTTAAATCCCATGGTGGGATCTGAACTTGTATCCCTCAGAACATTAGCCTTGGCTTCTGGATTACTAGTCCAGTACGTTACCACTATGCCAACAACTCCTGAAGAGCCTTTAGCACAGTAAAACATCCCAAGGTGCTTCACAGGTGCATTATCAGACAACATTTAACATCGAGTTACATAAGGCTGCATGAGGACAGGTGACCAAAAGCTTGGTCAAAGAGACATGTTTTAAGAAGTGTCTTAAAGGAATCAAGTGGAAAGCAGAGATGGGAAAGGTTTGGGGAGGGAATTCCAAAGCTTAGGGCATCAGCAGCAGCAGGCAATGATGAGGCAAGGGAAATTGTGGTGTGCAAGAGGCCACCATCAGAAGAATGCAGGGGTCTCAGAAGCTGGAGCAGATGCAGAGTTAGGGAGGGGCAAGGTCGGGGGGGATTTGAACACAAGGGTGAGAATTTTGGATTTGAGGCATTGTTGGAATGGGAGCTAATGTAGGTCAGCGAGCACTGGGGTGACAAGTGAATAGATTTGGTGCAAGTTAGGATATAGGCAGCAAAGTTTTAGTTTACGGAGGGCAGAAAATGGGAGACTGCTCAGGAGAGAATCTAACAGCCGAATCTGGAAGCAACATTATAGCCGAAGGGAACTTTAACCCCGTTAGTCTGGGCTTTGCCTGGACCCAGACTCCAGAGGTAAATGGCCAGTTTTTACCACACTGTAACACTCCAGCATGTTACTAGCTGAGAAACATTACTGAAATGTCACTTAGAGAACCTACTGCCTGGTTACGGGTTCTCTAAAACTCTCACAGGAGGGTTGTGAATGATGGCTCCTGATTTCTGGTCATGCTATAAACCACCCAGTTCATCATAACCCAAACAGCCCCACATACTACAAGGAGATGCAAATAAAACTGTTCCAGTACAACAACTGCTTTTCCAGCCACTGACCAATACACTGCTTGTATTAGCTATTACCACGCCAAGTAATGCGACGACACACTGGATTATCAGTCAGGTTACCATCGCTAGCTGGAAATATTCCTGGAGATTTCATCATATGATTTCCCGCCCACTCAAACAGCCGCATTTTCCATGTCCAATATTTTTATATCTAATAGAATAATGAGACATCACAGGGAGGAGTCTTTCAGCCCATCAGGGCCCATGTCCACTCAATTATTCCATTACCTCCAATCCTCTGCCCTTTCCCTACAGTAATGCAAACATTTTCCTTCAAGTATTTATCTAATTCCCATCTGAAAGTTTCAATTGGCCGGAGATTGTCCCACAGGAGCTGGCTGCAAGTTGGGAGCTGATGGTGTAAAATCAAGTGGATGACATGGGGAGGGGGTGGGGTGCCATACCCGTCTCCAACCAGCCTCCAGTTTTACCAGTTGCAGGGCCGATGTCAGACGGCCTGCCCATGCCTGTGCCAATTGAGTCCTTAAGTGACCAGTTAATGGCCACTTAAAGACCTCTTCCCACCACTGCTGGTGGTTTCCCAGTGGCACGGCCTTGTGCCCATTGGAGGCCCCAACAGAAATGAACCCCCGCCCCTTCCACCTGTCCCCCCTCCCCTGGTTTCCCAATTGCCACAACCCCACCCCCCTCACTGGGGCCTGCCCGACTGGCCCCAGCGATGTCACCCCAGTTACCTCGTTATCCAGCCTCTATCGTTCCTTGTTGGGGACCGACTGCAGTTCTGGCAGCAGCCACTGCTCCCGATGGTGCTGCTGGGACTGGAGAGCCGAAAGTCATCTAATTGGCCGACAGCTCTTGGAGCCGGGACAACTTGCCTCATGGTGTAGATATCTCGACCTCAGGCAATTACTGTCTGAGGACCGTTGGATCTGGTTGTGGCCATCCAGAGCAGCTGAGGTGGGCTTACTCTCGGACCTTCATTCAACGGGCGGGCCACCGCCTCCACGAATAATTTCCAGCCACAGAAATTGTTTTCAGCAGCCTTTTAGGCAGTGCAATCCTCATCATACCAACACATCAAATAAAATAAACTCTGCTAATTCCATCTCTGGGTCTTTTAACAATCATCTTACGTATATGTTCCTTCATTACCGACCCTTCTGCCCTGGAAACAGTTTCCCCTTATTTACTCTATCAGAACCCTTCAGGGTTTTGAACATCTCTGTTAAATTTCCTCTTAACCTTCAGTGTGCTAAGGAGAATGAGCTCAGCTTCTCCAATCTCTCCACATCACTGAAGTCTCATTTCTCTAGTACTATTCGAGCAAATCTGTGCACCCTCTCTAAGAACTTGACACCCTTCCTAAGGTAATAAACAAAGGTGTTCAGAGAAAATGAGAAGACTACACAATTCTTTTTAACATTCCAATTATTTTTCTCCACAACAATGTCCAGCAGATTAGTCATCAATTTCTGGAGGGCCGCTGGAGAATTCTGGATGGTTGACACCCCTAATTATCAGGGATCTTTCTTTGTGGTCATGCAATACTAGAATCCTCAATGGCCTGAAAGAGATTGTCCAGAAGACTGTAGAATTCCCTTCTGTCAAGTCCATTTATTGAACTGAATCCTCCTTAGGGATATGTTTACACAATACCATTCGTCATTCTATTGGTCTTTATTATGGGGCCTCTTTTATCCTTTAGCCTGGTGTAGTAGCAATCTTCCTGACTGACAGTTTGGTTAACTTTTGGTAGCACTCTGAGCCAGAAGATCCTGGGTTCAAGCTCCACTCCAGATTAAAATACCAAACCTAGGCTGATACCTCAATGGAATGCTGAAGGGGGGCTGCAAGGTCAGATATTTGTAACGAGAGTTGGATGTAAAAGATCCCATTTTCTCAGTGGCCAACATTTATCCCTCATCCAACACCGCCAAAACCAATTGCTTATTCAACTCAATGCAATTTATGGGATCTTGCTGTGCAGAGATTAGCCACTATATTTGCATTGCATTACCACAGTGTCTACACTTCAGAAGTACTTTGGGGCACCCTGAAGAGGAATTAGATTAATGCAGAGCCCTCCTTACAGAGAAGGAGGCCCCAGGTTTGACTTTCAGTTTGTGCTGTGTCCGGAGTTGTGAGGATAACAATTGGCCTCAGTGATGCTGAGAGGTAACAACCCACCCACCAGGATCCCTGTTCCTGAAAAGTCCTCTGGGAAAGAAGGCTATGTGTAGGACAATGATGTACACACATTATTCCAGTAGCAATCACGGGATGGTCTATGTAAATACACAGAAAGACTTTCACAACATTCCAAAGTATTTCATGGCCAATCAATTGCTTTTGGAGTGTAGTCACTCTTGTAATGCGGCAACCATTTTGTGCACGGCAATCTCCCACAAACAGCAATATGATAATGATCAGATAATCTGTATTAGGTGTTGGTTCAGGGATAAATATTGGTCAAGGCATTGGGACAAACCCCCATACTCCCCTCAAAATAGTTCCACGGGATCTTTAGCGCCCACCTGCGAAAGAAGGGCAAGTTTCAACTTGTTTTATTCCACTCCTAGATAGAGATATATCATCACTTTGCATAGAATTTACATCATAGAACCAGGCCATTCAGCTCCATATGAGCCTCCCCCAATTCCATTTACTCCATCTGACCCAGAGATACGTAGTACTACCACAGCAACACAATTCCTCCTTCACAGACTTCACTATTATTGAAAAAAACACTCTCATTATAAAAACCATTTACTACATTTACATTCCTTCAACTAAATATAGCCTTACAACAACAAGCATTTCATTCAACTACACATTCCCTTATAACAACAAGCATTGGAATTCCTGGACCCCCATCAAAGAGTCTATACCATTTGTAGCTGTCAATCAAATTGTGAAATGACAGGCGACCTACTGTGATAATGAATGATTGTGAAATCTGTCATGCAGCACTAATCAAGTAATGGAAACCCTCAGGCTGATATGAATAGACAGAATGAAATAGCAAAGCAACAATTTTTTTCAAAGGGCAGGACTTTTAAATGCCTTGACACTTGAGAGCTCTCTTTGACAGATTTTTTGACAGATCTTCTTGACAATTTTGACATGTCTTCTTGGCAGGTACTTCTGTCAGTTTTGACAGTTGATTATGACAGGTCAGTTGCAGTTCCAAAGAGCTTGACAGTAATGTGTTTATGCACCTTTTATACACATTTATACTTATCTTTGCAATTCCCAAAGGCCACCAGATCTTTACCAAAGTGCACCAAACCTCTCCCAAGGTAACAAAATGGTGAGAAAACCCTGATCCTGTGACCCGGGAGTAGAGTATCATAAATCAAGAAGATTTCAAGACAGGGGACAGGGAGAGTTCCTAAACAGAGTGCCAGACAGGAGGCAGGGAGAGTTCCTAAACAGAGTCCCAGAAAGGAGAAAGGGAGAGTTCCGAAACAGAGTGCCAGATAGGGGAAAGGGAGAGTTCCTAAAGGGAGACCCAGACAGGAGACAGGGAGGGTTCCTAAACAGAGTCCCAGACAGGAGACAGGGAGAGTTACTAAAGGGAGTCCCAGACAGGAGAAAGGGAGCATTCGTAAACAAAGTCCCAGACAGGGGACAGGGAGAGTTCCTAAAGGGAGTCGAAGACAGGAGACAGGGAGAGTTCCTAAAGGGAGTCCCAGACAGGAGACAGGGAGAGTTCCTAAACAGAGTCCCAGACAGGAGACAGGGAGAGTTCCTAAACAGAGTCCGAGACAGGGGACAGGGAGAGTTCCTAAACAGAGTCCCAGACAGGGGACAGGGAGAGTTCGTAAAAAGAGTCCCAGACAGGAGAAAGGGAGAGTTCCTAAACAGGGTCCCATACAGGAGACAGGGAGAGTTCCTAAACAGAGTCCCAGACAGGAGACAGGGAGAGATCCTAAACAGAGTCCCAGATAGGGGACAAGGAGAGTTCCTAAACAGAGTCCCAGACAGGAGACAGGGAGAGTTCCAAAACAGAGTCCCAGACAGGAGACAGGGAGAGTTCCTAAACAGAGTCCCAGATAGGGGACAGGGAGAGTTCCTAAACAGAGTCCCAGACAGGAGACAGGGAGAGTTCCTAAACAGAGTCCCAGACAGGGGACAGGGAGAGTTCTTAAACAGGGTCCCAGACAGGAGACAGGGAGAGATTCTAAACAGAGTCCCAGACAGGAGACTGGGAGAGTTCCTAAACAGAGTCCCAGACAGGAGACAGGGAGAGTTCCTAAACAGAGTCCCAGACAGGAGACAGGGAGGGAGCCTAAACAGAGTCCTAGACAGGAGACAGGGAGAGTTCCTAATCAGAGTCCCAGACAGGGGACAGGGAGAGTTCCTAAACCGGTTCCCACACTGGGGAAAGGGAGAGTTCCTAAACAGAGTCCCAGACAGGAGACAGGGAGAGTTCCAAAACAGAGTCACAGACAGGAGACAGGGAGAGTTCCTAAACCGGGTCCCACACTGGGGACAGGGAGAGTTCCAAAACAGAGTCACAGACAGGAGACAGGGAGAGTTCCTAAACAGAGTCCCAGATAGGAGACAGGGAGCGTTCCTAAACAGAGTCCCAGACAGGGGACAGGGAGAGTTCCTAAACAGAGTCCCAGATAGGAGACAGGGAGAGTTCCAAAACAGAGTCCCAGACAGGAGACAGGGAGATTTCCTAAACAGAGTCCCAGAGAGGGGACAGGGAGAGTTTCTAAATGGAGTCCCAGACAGGAGACAGGGAGAGTTCCTGAACAGAGTCCCAGACAGGGGACAGGGAGAGTTCATAAACAGAGTCCCAGACAGGAGACAGGGAGAGTTCCTAAACAGAGTCCCAGACAGGAGACAGGGAGCGTTCCTAAACAGGGTCCCAGACAGGGGACAGGGAGAGTTCCTAAACAGAGTTCCAGACAGGGGACAGGGAGAGTTCCTAAACAGGGTCCCAGACAGGAGACAGGGAGAGTCCCTAAACAGAGTCCCAGGCAGGAGAAAGGGAGAGTTCCTAAACAGGGTCCCAGACAGGGGAAAGGGAGAGTTCCTAAACAAAGTCCCAGACAGGAGACAGGGAGAGTTCCAAAACAAAGTCCCAGACAGGAGACAGGGAGAGTTCCTAATCAGATTACCAGACAGGGGACAGGGAGAGTTCCTAAACAGAGTCCCAGACAGGAGACAGGGAGAGTTCCTAAACAAAGCCCCAGACAGGAGACAGGGAGAGTTCCTAAACAGAGTCCCAGACAGGGGATAGGGAGAGTTCCTAAACCGGGAACCACACTGGGGACAGGGAGTGTTCCTAAAGAGAGTCCCAGACAGGAGGCAGGGAGAGTTCCTAAACAGGGTCCCGGACAGGAGATAAGGAGAGTTCCTAAACAGAGTCCCAGACAGGAGACAGGGAGAGTTCCTAAACAGGGTCCCGGACAGTGGACAGGAAGAGTTCCTAAACAGAGTCCCAGACAGGGGACAGGGAGATTTCCTAAACAGAGTCCCAGGCAGGAGAAAGGGAGAGTTCCTAAACAGGGTCCCAGACAGGGGAAAGGGGGAGTTCCTAAACAGAATCACAGAGAGGGGACAGGGAGAGTTCCTGAACAGGGTCCCAGACAGGGGAAAGGGAGAGTTCCTAAACAGAATCACAGACAGGGGCAGGAAGAGTTCCTAAACGGAGTCCCAGAGAGGAGACAGGGAGAGTTCCTAAAGGGAGTACCAGAAAGGAGACAGGGAGATTTCCTAAACAGAGTCCCAGACAGGAGACAGGGAGCGTTCCTAAACAGGGTCCCAGACAGGGGAAAGGGAGAGTGCCTAAACAGAGTCCCAGACAGGAGACAGGGAGCGTTCCTAAACAGGGTCCCAGACAGGAGACAGAGTGAGTTCCTAAACGGAGTCCCAGACAGGAGACAGGGAGAGTTCCTAAACAGAGTCCCAGACAGGAGAAAGGGAGAGTTCCTAAACAGAGTCCCAAACAGGAGACAGGGAGAGTTCCTAAACAGAGTCCCTGATAGGAAACAGGGAGAGTTCCTAAACAGAGTCCCAGACAGGGGACATGGAGAGTTCCTAAACAGGTTCCCAGACAGGAGACAGGGAGAGTTCCTAATCAGAGTCCCAGACAGGAGACAGGGAGAGTTCCTAAAGGGAGTCCCAGACAGTAGACAGGGAAAGTTCCTAAACAGAGTCCCAGACAGGGGACAGGGAGAGTTCCTAATCCGGGACCCACACAGGGGACAGGGAGAGTTCCTAAAGAGAGTCCCAGACTGGAGACAGGGAGAGTTCCTAAACATAGTCCCAGACAGGAGACAGGGAGAGTTCCTAAACAGAGTCCCAGACAGGAGACAGGGAGAGTTCCTAAAGAGAGTCCCAGACAGGAGACAGGGAGTGTCCCTAAACAGAGTCCCAGACAGGGGACAGGGAGAGCTCGTAAACAGAGTCCCAGACGGGAGACAGGGAGAGTTTCTGAACAGAGTCCCAGACAGGAGAGAGGGAGAGTTCCTAAACAGAGTCCCAGACAGGAGAGAGGGAGAGTTCCTAAACAGAGTCCCAGACAGGAGACAGGGAGAGTTTCTAAACAGAGTCCCAGACAGGAGACAGGCATAGTTCCTAAACAGAGTCCCAGGCAGGGGACAGGGAGATTTCCTAAACAGAGTCCCAGACAGGGGAAAGGGAGAGGTCCTAAACAGAATCCCAGACAGGGGACAGGGAGAGTTCCTAAACAGAGTCCCTGACAGGAGAAAGGGAGGTTTCCTAAACAGGGTCCCAGACAGCAGAAAGGCCGCGTTCCTAAACAGAATCCCAGACAGGAGACAGGGAGAGTTCCTAAACAGGGAACCAGACAGGGGACAGGGAGATTTCCTAAACAGAGTCCCAGACAGGAGACAGGGAGAGTTCCTAAACAGAGTCCCAGACAGGAGACAGGGAGAGTTCCTAAACAGAGTCCCAGACAGGGGACAGGGAGAGTTGCTAAACAGAGTCCCAGACAGGAGACAGGGAGAGTTTCTAATCAGAGTCCCAGAGAGGAGACAGGGATAATTCCTAAACAGAGTCCCGGACAGGGGACAGGGAGAGTTCCTAAACAGAGTCCCAGACAGGGGACAGGGAACGTTCCTATACAGAGTCCCAGACAGGAGACAGGGAGAGTGCATAAACAGAGTCCCAGACAGGAGACGGGGAGAGTTCCTAAACAGAGTCCCAGACAGGAGACAGGGAGAGTTCCTAATCAGAGTCCCAGACAGGGGACAGGCAGAGTTCCTAAACCGGCTCCCACACTGGGGACATGGAGAGTTCCTAAAGAGAGTCCCAGACAGGAGGCAGGGAGAGTTCCTAAACAGAGTCCCAGAGAGGGGACAGGGAGAGTTTCTAAACAGAGTCCCAGACAGGGGACAGGGAGAGTTCCTAAACAGAGTCCCAGAGAGGGGACAGGGAGAGTTCCCAAACAAAATCCCAGACAGGGGACAGGGAGAGTTCATAAACAGAGTCCCAGACAGGGGACAGGGAGAGTTCCTAAACAGGGTCCCAGACAGGGGACAGGGAGAGTTCCTAAACAGAGTCCCAGACAGGGGACAGGGAGAGTTCCTAAACACGGTCCCTGACAGGGGACAGGGAGAGTTCCTAAACAGAGTCCCAGACAGGGGACAGGGAGAGTTCCTAAACAGAGTCCCAGGCAGGAGAAAGGGAGAGTTCATAAAAAGGGTCCCAGACAGGGGAAAGGGAGAGTTCCTAAACAGAATCCCAGACAGGGGACAGGGAGAGTTCCTAAACAGGGCCCCAGACAGGGGACAGGGAGAGTTCCTAAACAGAGTCCCAGGCAAGAGAAAGGCAGAGTTCATAAACAGGGTCCCAAACAGGGGAAAGGGAGAGTTCCTAAACAGAATCTCAGACAGGGGACAGGGAGAGTTCCTAAACAGAGTCCCAGACAGGAGACAGGGAGAGTTCTTAAACAGAATCCCAGACAGGGGACAGGGAGAGTTCCTAAACAGGGTCCCAGACAGGAGACCGGGAGAGTTCCTAAACAGAATCCCAGACAAGGGACAGGGAGAGTTCCTAAACAGAGTCCCAGACAGCGGACAGGGAGAGTTCCTAAACAGAGTCCCAGAGAGGGGACAGGGAGAGTTCCAAAACTGAGTCACGGACAGTAGACAGGGAGAGTTCCTAAACAGAGTCCCAGACAGGATACAGGGAGAGTTCCTAAACAGAGTCCCAGACAGGGGACAGGGAGAGTTCCTAAACAAAGTCCCAGACAGGGGACAGGGAGAGTTCCTAAACAGAGTCCCAGACAGGGGACAGGGAGAGTTCCTAAACAGAGTCCCAGACAGCAGACATGGAGAGTTCATAAACAGAGTCCCAGAGAGGGGACAGGGAGAGTTTCTAAACAGAGTCCCAGACAGGAGACAGGGAGAGTTCCTGAACAGAGTCCCTGACAGGAGAAAGGGCGAGTTCCTAAACTGGGTCCCAGACAGGGGAAAGGGAGAGTGCCTAAACAGAGTCCCAGACAGGAGACAGGGAGCGTTCCTAAACAGGGTCCCAGACAGGAGACAGAGTGAGTTCCTAAACGGAGTCCCAGACAGGAGACAGGGAGAGTTCCTAAACAGAGTCCCTGATAGGAAACAGGGAGAGTTCCTAAACAGAGTCCCAGACAGGGGAGATGGAGAGTTCCTAAACAGAGTCCCTGAGAGGGGACAGGGAGAGTTCCTAAACAGGTTCCCAGACAGGAGACATGGAGAGCTCCTAATCAGAGTCCCAGACAGGAGACAGGGAGAGCTCCTAAAGGGAGTCCCAGACAGTAGACAGGGAAAGTTCCTAAACAGAGTCCCAGACAGGGGACAGGGAGAGTTCCTAATCCGGGACCCACACAGGGGACAGGGAGAGTTCCTAAAGAGAGTCCCAGACTGGAGACAGGGAGAGTTCCTAAACAGAGTCCCAGACAGGAGACAGGGAGAGTTCCTAAACAGAGTCCGAGACAGGAGACAGGGAGAGTTCCTAAAGAGAGTCCCAGACAGGAGACAGAGAGAGTTCCTAAACAGAGTCCCAGACAGGAGACAGGGAGAGTTCCTAAACAGAGTCCCAGACAGGGGACAGGGAGAGTTCGTAAACAGAGTCCCAGACGGGAGACAGGGAGAGTTCCTGAACAGAGTCCCAGACAGGAGAGAGGGAGAATTCCTAAACAGAGTCCCAGACGGGAGACAGGGAGAGTTCCTGAACAGAGTCCCAGACAGGAGAGAGGGAGAATTCCTAAACAGAGTCCCAGACAGGAGACAGGGAGAGTTCCTAAACAGAGTCCCAGACAGGAGACAGGGAGAGTTTCTAAACAGAGTCCCAGACAGGAGGCAGAGAGAGTTCCTAAACAGAGTCCCAGACAGCAGACAGGGAGAGTTCCTAAACAGAGTTCCAGACAGGGGACAGGGAGATTTCCTAAACAGAGTCCCAGGCAGGAGAAGGGGAGAGTTCCTAAACAGTGTCCCAGACAGGAGACAGGGAGAATTCCTAAACAGAGTCCCAGACAGGAGAAAGGGAGAGTTCCTAAACAGGGTCCCAGACAGCAGAAAGGCCGCGTTCCTAAACAGAATCCCAGACAGGAGACAGGGAGAGTTCCTAAACAGGGAACCAGACAGGGGACAGGGAGAGTTCCTAAACAGAGTCCCAGACAGGAGACAGGGAGAGTTCCTAAACAGAGTCCCAGACAGGGGACAGGGAGATTTCCTAAACAGAGTCCCAGGCAGGAGAAGGGGAGAGTTCCTAAACAGTGTCCCAGACAGGAGACAGGGAGAATTCCTAAACAGAGTCCCAGACAGGAGAAAGGGAGAGTTCCTAAACAGGGTCCCAGACAGCAGAAAGGCCGCGTTCCTAAACAGAATCCCAGACAGGAGACAGGGAGAGTTCCTAAACAGGGAACCAGACAGGGGACAGGGAGAGTTCCTAAACAGAGTCCCAGACAGGAGACAGGGAGAGTTCCTAAACAGGGTCCAAGACAGGGGACAGGGAGAGTTGCTAAACAGAGTCCCAGACAGGAGACAGGGAGAGTTCCTAAACAGGGTCCCAGACAGGGGACAGGGAGAGTTGCTAAACAGAGTCCCAGACAGGAGACAGGGAGAGTTTCTAAACAGAGTCCCAGAGCGGAGACAGGCATAATTCCTAAACAGAGTCCTGGACAGGGGACCGGGAGAGTTCCTAAACAGAGTCCCAGACAGGGGACAGGGAACGTTCCTATACAGAGTCCCAGACAGGAGACAGGGAGAGTTCGTAAACAGAGTCCCAGACAGGAGATGGGGAGAGTTCCTAAACAGAGTCCCAGACAGGAGACAGGGAGAGTTCCGAAACAGAGTCCCAGACAGGGGACAGGCAGAGTTCCTAAACCGGCTCCCACACTGGGGACATGGAGAGTTCCTAAAGAGAGTCCCAGACAGGAGGCAGGGAGAGTTCCTAAACAGAGTCCCAGAGAGGGGACAGGGAGAGTTCCAAAACAGAGTCACAGACAGGAGACAGGGAGAGTTCCGAAACAGAGTCCGAGACAGATGACAGGGAGAGTTCCTAAACAGAGTCCCAGAGAGGGGACAGGGAGAGTTCCTAAACAGAGTCCCTGACAGGAGAAAGGGAGAGTTCCTAAACCGGGTCCCACACCGGGGACAGGGAGAGTTCCTAAACTGAGTCCCAGACAGGGGACAGGGAGAGTTCCTAAACAGAGTCCCAGAGAGGGGACAGGGAGAATTCCAAAACAGAGTCCCAGACAGGAGACAGGGAGAGTTCCTAAACAGAGTCCCAGAGAGCAGACAGGGAGAGTTCCTAAACAGAGTCCCAGAGAGCGGACATGGAGAGTTCCTAAATAGAGTCCCAGACAGGGGAGATGGAGAATTCCTAAACAGGGTCCCAGACAGGAGACAGGGAGAGTTCCTAAACAGAGTCCCAGACAGCGGACAGGGAGAGTTCCCAAACAGAATCCCAGACAGGGGACAGGGAGAGTTCATAAACAGAGTCCCAGACAGGGGACAGGGAGAGTTCCTAAACAGGGTCCCAGACAGGGGACAGGGAGAGTTCCTAAACAGAGTCCCAGACAGGGGACAGGGAGAGTTCCTAAACACGGTCCCAGACAGGGTACAGGGAGAGTTCCTAAACAGAGTCCCAGACAGGAGACAGGGAGAGTTCCTAAACAGAGTCCCTGATAGGAAACAGGGAGAGTTCCTAAACAGAGTCCCAGACAGGGGACATGGAGAGTTCCTAAACAGAGTCCCAGAGAGGGGACAGTGAGAGTTCCTAAACAGGTTCCCCGACAGGAGACAGGGAGAGTTCCTAATCAGAGTCCCAGACAGGAGACAGGGAGAGTTCCTAAAGGGAGTCCCAGACAGTAGACAGGGAAAGTTCCTAAACAGAGTCCCAGACAGGGGACAGGGAGAGTTCCTAATCCGGGACCCACACAGGGGACAGGGAGAGTTCCTAAAGAGAGTCCCAGACTGGAGACAGGGAGAGTTCCTAAACAGAGTCCCAGACAGGAGACAGGGAGAGTTCCTAAACAGAGTCCCAGACAGGAGACAGGGAGAGTTCATAAAGAGAGTCCCAGACAGGAGACAGGGAGATTTCCTAAACAGAGTCTCAGACAGGGGACAGGTAGAGTTCGTAAACAGAGTCCCAGACGGGAGACAGGGAGAGTTCCTGAACAGAGTCCCAGACAGGAGAGAGGGAGAGTTCCTAAACAGAGTCCCAGACAGGAGACAGGCATAGTTCCTAAACAGAGTCCCAGACAGGGGACAGGGAGATTTCCTAAACAGAGTCCCAGGCAGTAGAAAGGGAGAGTTCCTAAACAGGGTCCCAGACAGCAGAAAGTCCGCGTTCCTAAACAGAATCCCAGACAGGAGACAGGGAGAGTTCCTAAACAGGGAACCAGACAGGGGACAGGGAGAGTTCCTAAACAGAGTCCCAGACAGGAGACAGGGAGAGTTCCTAAACAGGGTCCCAGACAGGGGACAGGGAGAGTTGCTAAACAGAGTCCCAGACAGTAGACAGGGAGAGTTCCTAAACAGGGTCCCAGACAGGGGACAGGGAGAGTTGCTAAACAGAGTCCCAGACAGGAGACAGGGAGAGTTTCTAAACAGAGTCCCAGAGCGGAGACAGGCATAATTCCTAAACAGAGTCCTGGACAGGGGACCGGGAGAGTTCCTAAACAGAGTCCCAGACAGGGGACAGGGAACGTTCCTATACAGAGTCCCAGACAGGAGACAGGGAGAGTTCATAAACAGAGTCCCAGACAGGAGATGGGGAGAGTTCCTAAACAGAGTCCCAGACAGGAGACAGGGAGAGTTCCTAATCAGAGTCCCAGACAGGGGACAGGCAGAGTTCCTAAACCGGCTCCCACACTGGGGACATGGAGAGTTCCTAAAGAGAGTCCCAGACAGGAGGCAGGGAGAGTTCCTAAACAGAGTCCCAGAGAGGGGACAGGGAGAGTTCCAAAACAGAGTCACAGACAGGAGACAGGGAGAGTTCCGAAACAGAGTCCGAGACAGGGGACAGGGAGAGTTCCTAAACAGAGTCCCAGAGAGGGGACAGGGTGAGTTCCTAAACAGAGTCCCAGACAGGAGAAAGGGAGAGTTCCTAAACCGGGTCCCACACCGGGGACAGGGAGAGTTCCTAAACAGTGTCCCAGACAGGGGACAGGGAGAGTTCCTAAACAGAGTCCCAGAGAGGGGACAGGGAGAATTCCAAAACAGAGTCCCAGACAGGAGACAGGGAGAGTTCCTAAACAGAGTCCCAGACAGGGGAGATGGAGAATTCCTAAACAGGGTCCCAGACAGGAGACAGGGAGAGTTCCTAAACAGAGTCCCAGTCAGCGGACAGGGAGAGTTCCCAAACAGAATACCAGACAGTGGACAGGGAGAGTTCATAAACAGAGTCCCAGACAGGGGACAGGGAGAGTTTCTAAACAGGGTCCCAGACAGGGGACAGGGAGAGTTCCTAAACAGAGTCCCAGACAGGGGACAGGGAGAGTTTCTAAACACGGTCCCAGACAGGGGACAGGGAGAGTTCCTAAACAGAGTCCCAGACAGGAGACAGGGAGAGTTCCTTAACAGAGTCCCTGATAGGAAACAGTGAGAGTTCCTAAACAGAGTCCCAGACAGGGGACATGGAGAGTTCCTAAACAGAGTCCCAGAGAGGGGACAGGGAGAGTTCCTAAACAGGTTCCCCGACAGGAGACAGGGAGAGTTCCTAATCAGAGTCCCAGACAGGAGACAGGGAGAGTTCCTAAAGGGAGTCCCAGACAGTAGACAGGGAAAGTTCCTAATCAGAGTCCCAGACAGGGGACAGGGAGAGTTCCTAATCCGGGACCCACACAGGGGACAGGGAGAGTTCCTAAAGAGAGTCCCAGACAGGAGACAGGGAGAGTTCCTAATCAGAGTCCCAGACAGGAGACAGGGAGAGTTCATAAAGAGAGTCCCAGACAGGAGACAGGGAAAGTTCCTAAACAGAGTCCCAGACAGGGGACAGGGAGAGTTCCTAATCCGGGACCCACACAGGGGACAGGGAGAGTTCCTAAAGAGAGTCCCAGACTGGAGACAGGGAGAGTTCCTAAACAGAGTCCCAGACAGGAGACAGGGAGAGTTCCTAAACAGAGTCCCAGACAGGAGACAGGGAGAGTTCATAAAGAGAGTCCCAGACAGGAGACAGGGAGAGTTCCTAAACAGAGTCTCAGACAGGGGACAGGTAGAGTTCGTAAACAGAGTCCCAGACGGGAGACAGGGAGAGTTCCTGAACAGAGTCCCAGACAGGAGAGAGGGAGAGTTCCTAAACAGAGTCCCAGACAGGAGACAGGCATATTTCCTAAACAGAGTCCCAGACAGGGGACAGGGAGATTTCCTAAACAGAGTCCCAGGCAGTAGAAAGGGAGAGTTCCTAAACAGGGTCCCAGACAGCAGAAAGTCCGCGTTCCTAAACAGAATCCCAGACAGGAGACAGGGAGAGTTCCTAAACAGGGAACCAGACAGGGGACAGGGAGAGTTCCTAAACAGAGTCCCAGACAGGAGACAGGGAGAGTTCCTAAACAGGGTCCCAGACAGGGGACAGGGAGAGTTGCTAAACAGAGTCCCAGACAGTAGACAGGGAGAGTTCCTAAACAGGGTCCCAGACAGGGGACAGGGAGAGTTGCTAAACAGAGTCCCAGACAGGAGACAGGGAGAGTTTCTAAACAGAGTCCCAGAGCGGAGACAGGCATAATTCCTAAACAGAGTCCTGGACAGGGGACCGGGAGAGTTCCTAAACAGAGTCCCAGACAGGGGTCAGGGAACGTTCCTATACAGAGTCCCAGACAGGAGACAGGGAGAGTTCGTAAACAGAGTCCCAGACAGGAGATGGGGAGAGTTCCTAAACAGAGTCC